>NC_081416.1:124413182-125013182 GCF_949786415.1 Peromyscus eremicus | reverse complement strand
CTAGAACTCAGCCGGGCTGTGCTAATCTCATTTCTGTAGCTGTGATAAAATACCCTCACAAAAGGCAACTTCAGGGGAAAGGATTCCTTTTAGCTCACAATCCCAGGATAAAGTCCACCACAGTGGAGAAGTTGAGGCAGGAGGAACTCACAACACCTAGTCACCTCAAACACATAGTCAAGGGTGGAGAGAAATAAATACAGGCATGCTTGTCCACGCTCAGCTCACTCTCTTTCAAACTGTCTAGGATCAGAGCCACACATAGCGAGCTAGGTCATCCCACATCAATTAATGTAATCAGGACAGTCTCCCACAGCCATGCCCAGAACCTGATCTAGACAGTCTCCCACAGCCATGCCAGGAACCTGATCTAGACAGTCTCCCACAGCCATGCCCGGAACCTGATCTAGACAGTCTCCCACAGCCATGCCCGGAACCTGATCTAGACAGTCTCCCACAGCCATGCCCGGAACCTGATCTAGACAGTCTCCCACAGCCATGCCCGGAACCTGATCTAGACAGTCTCCCACAGCCATGCCAGGAACCTGATCTAGACAGTCTCCCACAGCCATGCCCAGAACCTGATCTAGACAGTCGCCCACAGCCATGCCAGGAACCTGATCTAGACAGTCTCCCACAGCCATGCCCGGAACCTGATCTAGACAGTCTCCCACAGCCATGCCCAGAACCTGATCTAGACAGTCTCCCACAGCCATGCCCAGAAACTGATCTAGACAGTCGCCCACAGCCATGCCCAGAACCTGATCTAGACAGTCGCCCACAGCCATGCCAGGAACCTGATCTAGACAGTCTCCCACAGCCATGCCCAGAACCTGATCTAGACAGTCTCCCACAGCCATGCCCAGAACCTGATCTAGACAGTCTCCCACAGCCATGCCCAGAACCTGATCTAGACAGTCGCCCACAGCCATGCCAGGAACCTGATCTAGACAGTCTCCCACAGCCATGCCCAGAACCTGATCTAGACAGTCTCCCACAGCCATGCCCAGAACCTGATCTAGACAGTCTCCCACAGCCATGCCCAGAAACTGATCTAGACAGTCTCCCACAGCCATGCCCAGAACCTGATCTAGACAATCTCCGATTAAGAGTCCAGACTCGAGCTAACCGTGCCACAGACTTAGACCGGAGTCCCTTTCCTCCAGTGTAAGGAGCATCCCATCTCACCACCCTGCTTCCTCTTCTTTATGCGAGCCCCAGCCACCCACGTGTGTCCGGGTTGTCACGTCATCACCCAGCACAGTGTCGTTCTCCACCCGCAGATGAAGGGAACGGATCACTGAGGAATCACGTGAAGAGTGCTCTGGGGCAAGACAAGGGATGAAGACCACTCGGGCTGGAGCAGGAAACAACAGATAGGGTTGACATTTATGGAAAACGCTACCAGGAAACTGAGGTTTCCTTTCCTAGGTCCTCAGTCTCATGAATAAGAGTTTAGAAAGGGACTTGGAAACAAGCTCCAGGACAATTTTATTAGACTTTGAAATAAAAACAACCAAACAGGTGAATGAAAAAAAGAAATAAAAAGGAAAGGGCATGACTACTCCTAGGTACGGTGGAGGGGAAAGTTTATTGTAGATAAAAGGGAGACAATAGCCAGAGGCAGGGGGACATCTGGGAGAACCCAGAGTGGACATGAGCCTGAGCCGTGTGAGGAGAGGGAAAGGGGAAGAGAAAGGGGAACCAGGTGAAGCATCCATGAGGGCAAAGGGTAAAAGAGAGGCAGGTAACCAAAATGGCTAAGTTTATAGGGAAGGGCAGCCCAACCCCTGGGCTGGAGAGTTGGGGTGGGGCCAGGGTATGCCAGCCATAGGCTGTAACAGAGACTGAGGGATTCTGGGAGAATCTGGCAGCCAGATCCACTTTGATATGTTGAATAGGCACCTCAGCCTTTTGTCCCAGGGTTTGAGACTTAACAACAGGCAAGCTGTAAACCTTAGCAGACAAGAAAAAGAAGAGAGAAAGCCATGCCTTTGAGTTAGGGCCCCAGAAAGCAAGCTCGTTCAGCTACTGAGGCCTCTGAGCAGTTGTGTGAAAGAGTCGCTTCTGAAAGAGTAAAGCTAGCCAGAGTGTCAAGGAAAGCAAGCCTAGTATTTTGGCCTGTATTAAGAGAAAGAAAAAGACGAAAAGGTGTTTTTCCGAGTCCAGACATGCTTCACAGCGCTGCCATGAGTCAAGCTCTGGAAGCTTCTACAGGGAGGAAGGGGCTTCTGAGAAGCAGAAGTATAAGTTCTCAGTTTGTAATTCTTCTCCCCAGCCCCTTAGTATCTTCAGGTGAATCCGCTTTCCTAGGGGGTGGGCTCCTAGCTAGGTGATTGACAGGCCCAGCTGGATTAATTTAAGAAAGAAAACAGTACTATGTGTGCTGGCTGGTTTTATGTCAGCTTGACACAGTCAAGAGTCATTTGGAAGAGGGAATCTCAACTGAGAACATGCTTCCACCAGGCTGACCTGTGGGCAAGCCTCTGGGGCATTTTCTTGATTGATGATCGATATAGGAGGGCCCAGCTCATGACCCCTGGGCAGGTGGCCCTCGGTGCTGTAAGAAAGCAGGCTGAGCAAGCCACGAGAAAAAGGCAGTAAGCAGCACTCACTCCTCCACGGTCTCTGCTCCAGTTCCTGCCTTCAGGTTCCTGCCCAGAGTTCCTGCCCTGGCTTCTATCAGTGATGGATTTATAAGCCATAAAGTGAAATGCCATGCCCTCCAAAGTTGCTTTCGGTCATGTGTTTTATCATAACAATAGAAACCCTAAGACACTATATAATATTCTAATCCTTAGAACAGAACAGAAGATATATTTTAAATATTTTTTAAATCCTTAGAACAGGGCCAGAGATATTCCATTCTTTTGAGCAGGAGTCCTACAAAGAGAGAGTTATAATGTTCTCCTTTCTGCTGTTACCAGGGAAATAGGAGGAGTTCAAAGCTAGGAGGGAGGGTCTATCCTCAAAGGTTTCCAAGGCTACTCAGCCATACCCCCCTTGAGAGTTGAGACCCTAAAATCATTTAGGAGATGGGCTGAAATTGGGGAGTAGAAGGGGTTAGAGTCTCCACTCTCGATGATTCTCGGGCCTTAGGAGAACATCAAATGTACCCCAGGGAGCTAGATTATAACAGGACTGTGTGAGTGTGGATTAACTATGAATGAGAGGAAATAATAAAATTAAGACACAAGGTCCAAAGATTACTAGCATCACTACTAGGGTTATAATAGATAAAACCAGAAAGAAACTAGACACTTCTAACATTTCTGGCTTTTAGCCAGGACATGACCAAGGGCATTTACAGCATTTACCGCTTCTGGCCAAAGCACACTTAGCCACTTAGCGAGGCCCCTATCCATACGCTGTCCCACCAGTTTTCCTTCCCCAACCCTAAGAACACACAGGAGACCTGGCCATGTGTTCACAGACTGGAGAGAAATGTGGGTACACAAAGGAATCTAGGCTGTTAGGCACCAGGCCTGGCAATAAGCCGAGTAGGCGCCATGGAGGACGTGAACCTCTGCCCATCTCTCCTAGACTCCCTGTGACCTCTAGACCACAGGTCACATGACTCTTGAGGACAGAATCAGGCCAGCATGTAAGGCATGGAAGAATAACATTCTCCAGTCAGCCTATGGGACATGAGAGTCCTTAATACATATATTTTTAGAGATGTGACCTTATTCTGTACTTCAAGCTGGTGAAGTGAGACATGGATTATATAAATTCATGTCTAGACTCTCCTCACAGTATTTTAAATCCCTCTAGGCTCCATGTATGACCAGAAGGGACTAGACCGAATTTTTTTAAAATCCTTTCCCATACTAGAAAATATTATGTCATGGAAGTGGCCCTTTTTAGAATAAACTTTTAATTGTAGGATGGGTTGGTATTTGGAGAAAACTTGCAACAAGGGATGAAAAGTTCCTCGGTCCCCACTTTGAGTTCGGTTTCCCGTTGTTTCCTGCTCCCCAATCCATCTTTGTTAGCGTACCACACGTGCCACAGTTAGTGAGAGAATGTCAGTGCTTAGTTATTTACTAAATTCTTCATTCAGATTGTCTTAGTTCAGACTTGATGTCTTTTTCCTCTTCCATTTTTAATCGTATACTGAAATTAATTTTTGAGAAATGGGTGTTTGAGGATGGCAAGGGGTCCCACATCACATTCCACAAGAATGGCGGGTCCCCGGGAGGAACTGTAAAGGTTGAGAGATATTAAATTAAGTATGTGCTTGGAGGCCTCATACAGGAGATCTTCAGAGATGAACTATAATCTGATTTCATTCACAAGCTAACTGAATTTTTGGCTCAAGTGTATACTTTTGTAACAAATAGCTGAGTCCCAGCCAATCACAGAAGCCAAGTTTCAATCAATCACAGGTGGCCAGTTGTTCAGACCATGTTCTAAAGGGCATGTTGATTTGTAACTGATCTCTTCGTCATTTCCAACGTCTATCCCATAATTGCTTCCACACTGCAAACCTGAGTCCATTGAAGCTATTCTGGTTCTGAAGTCTACCTGAGTCCAGAATCATGAAGGAAAGCCAATGAAGATGTTTCAATGTTTTGGTTTTGTCTTTTGACGAAGGAAAAGGAGGTGGCAGCCATGCTTTTGTCTCAGGTCTTGTATCACTTGGGGCAGCCCCAGTGTTTTCCCGCTTCTGTTTAGGGCAGTTGTTCTCAACATGTGGGTCACGACCCCTTTGGGATCAAATGACCCTTTCACAGGGGTCGCATATCAGATATCCTGCATGTCAAATATTTACATTACAATTCATAACAGTAGCAAAATTACAGTTATAAAGTATCAACAAAAATAATTTTATGGTTGGGGTCATCACAACATGAGGAACTATATTAAAGGGTTGTAGCACTAGGAAGGTTGAGAACCACTGGCTTAGGGTATCCATAGAAAATTGACTTGGGGAAAAATTATTTTGCTTATAAAAAGAAGCTGGAAGCAGTCTGGAAGTGAAGCCGTGTATCTTGGTTACTTTTAAAATGCTGAGATAAGACACCATGACCAAGGTAACTTATAGAGCAAAGGCTTTATTGGGCTTACAGTTTCAGAGGGTTAGTGTCCGTGACCATCATGGTAGGGAGCATGGCAGCAGTCAGGCAGGTGCGGCACTGAAGCAGTAGCTGAGAGCTCACATCTGGAAACAACAACCTCAAGGCAGACAGAGACATTGGGAACAGCCCGGGCCTTTGAAACTTCAAAGCCTCTCCCAAGTGACACACCTCCTCCAACAAGGCCACACCTCCTAACCCTTTCCAAACAGTTCCACTACCTGGGGACCAAGTGATCAAACCCAATCAAACAGGAGTCTACGGGGGCCATTCTCATTCAAACCACCATACCCTGACGCCTGGTTTGACTAAGAAGGCTTCTGTCGCTTACAGTTCCCTGCCTGCTGGACACCACATTGCAAAATTAGCAATTATACGAAGAAGGGGGAGCTGGGCATAAGGCACACACCTTTAATCCCAGCACCCGGGAGGCAGAGGCAGGAGGATCTTTGTGGGGTCGAGGCTAACCTGGCCTACATAGTGAGTTCCAGGACAGCCAGGGCTACACAGAGAAACTCTGTCTTTAAAAAAATAAAATAATAGTAATAATAAATCAAAATTTAAAAAGGAGGAAGTAGATTCTGTAAGAAAATGATTTTTGTTTTTGTTTTTGTTTTTTATATTTTCTAGTTTCCCCTGTAAAACTTAAAATAGGTTAGGTCCAAAAGAAAAATCTTCAGGCTGAAACCTGCAAGTTGAGATTGATCACTGTAGATGGAGTGAGTTCTTTGTGCTCACTGTCTCCCTAAGAAGGCTCCTGTGGAGCCAAGTGACATGAACGTCCTGAAAACCTCGCTAGCTGCATGAGGGCTGAAAGTGTCCCTCCCTTCTCTCCTTTGCTCAGACTTCTCCACACAAACCCACATGTGGATTTGCGGTGATCTGGTAACCCAGAAACACTAACCCCTCCAAATGTTCAGCCTGGTTTTCAGAAGCGCAAGTTCGGAGACGCTGCAGCTGATGAAGCCAATCAAATGTAATTGGGAATGGCCTCTCAGTGGCTTCCTTAAAGAACAGGCATTGCCATGGTGACAGCTGGTTGGACCCCAGTTTTCCTGTCCACAGGGGAAAATCCTTCTAAATCAATGCTTTTTAAGAGATGATTTGGAGAGCAATTATCCAAATACACTCGACCCTTCTCTCTCTAGGGGGGAGTCAACAGGACTTACTGGAAGGGATTTTCTAAGCAGCCAGATTGAGGCTTTAACCCTACTGCTGTTACTTACTGGCTTCATGAACACAAGCAAGGGACTGCTTCTGAGCTTCAGTTTCTGCACATGCAGAATGGTAATGATCAAGGCCGCCTCCGGCAGCCATTGCAAGGAACAGTGACACAGTGTGCTGGTGTCTGGTCCAATAGCGTGGGAACAGTGATAGGTTTGAAGTTTGGAGAATGTTTTGTTATGTTTTAGTTTTTCATGCTGGGATGGAACACTGCACCTCGCCCATGTCGGACAATCACGTGACCATTGAGCCACATCTTGGCCATGTTGTCCCTACATATATCATCTACAGAATTTACTACTCTTTCTTTACAGGAACTCCAAGCACCATTCACAAAGATTACAGCTGCTACTGTCACCCTTCAGTGGAAAATGGATCGAGAAGCAGCGTCTTCCTTTGGGTCAACTTTCCAAAGAAACAAGTCACTTAAGGAGCGAAGAGTTGGGAAACTGTCCCAAGAAGAGGCTGCATCACAGTGAGACTATCTGAACGGTGTTCTCAGCCCTTTCGGAGCACAAAGTCATTTCATCTTCTTCACGATGCTAAGCAACAGACACTATTATTGTTATGTGGTCTTGTAATTCCGGAAGCTGATTCTCGCTGTGGTTAAGTAGCTGACCCTACCCTAGCTGGCTAGCTGTGGGATTCCATCCATCATAGCCAGTCTGGCTGTGAGCCCATTCTCACACTCCCACTCTAGAGTGCAGGAAAGCTCACCTTTCCGGGCATTATGGAAAGAGTGTGCACCAGGCCAGATCTATAAGTGACATGAAGAGATGCCAGGTGGCTTAGGCAGAAAAGAAATATATTTAAGGTTTTTTTTTTTTTTTTTTTTTTTTTGGTTTTTCGAGACAGGGTTTCTCTGTGTAGCTTTGCGCCTTTCCTGGAACTCACTTGGTAGCTCAGGCTGGCCTCGAACTCACAGAGATCCCGCCTGGCTCTGCCTCCCGAGTGCTGGAATTAAAGGCGTGCGCCACCTCCGCCCGGCTTATTTAAGGTTTCTTAAACTGAAAGTATCTAAAAAGTGCATCAGATATAAACAATGCATGGGAAGGACTTTCCTGAGTTAAAGAACGGAACATATATCAGACATTTTTTGAAGAACTGTAGAAATGCACATAAGTACTAGATATTAATTGATATAGATGTGTTCGTTTTCTTAAAGCAATGAAATCTGGAGATGGAGATTATGCCTAGTGTATGGGTAAAGAGTCACAATGTGGGCAACTTAGTTTCAAATGGGTGTGGAATGTGAATGTGTGTGTTTGTGGGGAGCAGACAGCAAGATGGTTTGTCACAGTGTTTGATTTTCGTCTGAATCCACGTGTTGTAAATCTAACTCCCAATGTGATGGTGTTGGCAAGTGCATTTAAAAGATGATTTGAGCCGGGCGGTGGTGGCGCACGCCTTTAATCCCAGCACTCGGGAGGCAGAGGCAGGCCGATCTCTGTGAGTTCGAGGCCAGCCTGGACTGCCAAGTGAGTTCCAGGAAAGGCGCAAAGCTACACAGAGAAACCCTGTCTCGAAAAACCAAAAAAAAAAAAAAAAAGGATGATTTGATTGTGATACTGGAGGCCCAGGAATGAGATCAAGGACCTTAGATTTCTGCCTTGCCCCTCCTACTATGTGAAGGAACAGCCAAAGGCTCCACCTGTGGATCAGAAAATGACTCTCACCAGGCAAAAATCACCTGGTGCCTTAACCTTGTACTTCTCAGCATCTACAACCATTGTTTATGAACCAGCCAAACTATGTCATTTTGTTGTGGCAGCCTGGGGTATCAGAAGCATTCCTGAAGCCGCAAGTGTCCCCTTTCAAACAGGAAGTGATCAGACTCCTCCCTGGAAGAATTGAAGAGCACATGGGGATAGGCCTCTCAGACATTCCTCAGCTTGGGCCAAATGGGACACTCGAGTTCACTGTATGCCTGTGAGAGAAGGACCTGAAAAGGTCCAGTGACTAATGTGGCTGGATGGGTGGAATGCTGAGTAGAATCCTCTAGGGAAGAATTGCTCAGCACTCTCCACTGAACTCCCTGTGCAAGCTGAGAAGACTCCAGCCAGCAGGATTCCCCTGGCTGACTCTTCTTTAAAATTCAATGCTGCCTTAGCCATTTCTGCTTCCCAAAGGCAGCAGGGGACATGTGAGGTACTCAGCGGGAGTGGCTCAGGTCTGCATTGTCCTGGTCAGAGCTGTTAAGCCCTCCACTTGGATAAGGGTCCAGGAACAATAAAGGCCATGGGGACAATGTAGAGATGAGGCTGTCTATGTTCTGCTCTAAATTGAGTTCTATAAGCAGTGACTTTCAGGCTGCGCCTTGGCCTGAGTGACTCCAGTGTACAAGGCAGCAGCTGCTCCTTTTGAACACAGATGTAGAGACTGTGTGTGTGTGTGTGTTACTACCATGTGTCCAGCACCAACCAAGAGACACAGAATGATAAGTAGCATATTCATACAAGTTAAAAGGTACTGACTATAAACTTACCAAAGCAGATTAGGAGCACATAGGCATATTAAAATGATATAAGAAACATTAAGCCAGAGAATGTATAGAACACACCAGATTAAAGAAGCATACAGAGCCCATGGAAAGAAGGACCACTGTGGTGGTCATGGCCCGACCAGTTTGTCATCCAATCATACAGCATGACACTGCTTAACACTCAAATTGCTATCTGTCCAATCCATCTGTCAATCAATCCATTCATCTAAACAAGTTCCCCAATGTCTTAATCTGGTTTCTACTGCTATGCTAAAGACCATGACTAAAACTAACTTGGGGAAAAAAGGGTTCATTTAGATACCCCAGGTCACAGCTGGGTGGTTGAGGGAAGCCATGGAAGGAACTTAAGGCAGGAACTGGAGCAGAAGCCATGGAGGAGTGCTGCTTACAGGCTTGCTCTCCTTGGCTTGCCCAGCCTGCCCTTTTGTATAACCTGGGGCCACGTGCCCATGGATAGCACTGCCCATAGAGAGCTGGGCCCTCCCACATCAGTCATTAATCAAAAAAAAAAAAAAAAAAAAATGCCCCACAGACTTGCCTACAGGCCAGACTGATGGGGGCAATTACTCAATTAAGATTCCCTCTTCTCAGCTATGGCTAGCTTTGTGTCAAGTTGACAGAAACCAGACAGCACATGCACCTTGGCCTTCAGCAGTTCTCCAACTGGGTTCATTAATAGCTTGTGTTTTCTTTGCATGTGTATCGGGTCTCTGCCTCTGGCTCCCATAAGGCTTCTGCAAACTCTGTGGCCTCTTTAACCCTTTTATAGTCATTCTGCAACACACACACACACACACACACACACAATGACATGAAGTGTAATGTATAATCTGAGAGTTAATATTCCTGTTTAAGATAGGAGCACAACAACTATAATGGCCAATAGCCAGCTATCAAGAAAAATTGGGAGTTCTTGGTAAACCAACATAGCTTGTGAATGTATTGTTATTCAGTGAAGCCTGACATTGTGGAAACACACACATACACATGCACACATGCGCACACGCGCGCGCGCGCACACACACACACACACACACAACACACACACACACACACACACACACACACGCACGCACACATTTGGCCTTGACATAGTCACTTACATCGGGCAGGAAGAGCAGAGCTCCAGGGAATAAGAGAGCGAAGTGGAAAGGAAGAGTATGCAGCTAGGCACTCATGTATGTCACGGGGAAAGGAGATGCTCACCTGTTCCAGAAGCTTCTTTCATTGTAGGTTAAAGAAGAAAATTGATAAGAAGAGGAAAAAAGAAAAAAAGTATGGATCTACTGGCCCCAGAAGTCAGAGAAAGGGTTTCTGCTTTTTAGACATATTTAAGGCTATTCAGCTGTTATTTCTCAACAACAGAGGCAGAATTACTACAATTGCGTCACTTCTTCAGCTCAAGCATTGCCCTAAAACCAGCTCTCTCCTGCGTTAGCCTGCTAGCTATAACACAGATAACAATGGCTCTCTCACAGCTGCTCACCAACGCAGGGCTTGGGATTCATTCGGAATGAATAGTAGGTATAGTTCTAAAGAGAGTAGCTGTAGTGGGAAGAGGCAGGAGTGGATCCAGAAGACACAGGATCCAGAGGAGCCTGGTGGCCAGAAGTCTCTGGCCCAGTCCCTAGTTAGTAGCCGAGCAAGGAAATACTGGCCAAGTATATGTTTTGGGAAACCCCAAGGTACACAAGACTAAGGTTGGAGATAAAACTAGCCAGCAAACCTCTGAGTTGGCATGCGCTCATGTGCATGCGTCTGTACACAATCACTCATGCCTGGACATGTCTAGCCACCTGCTGCCATTATCCTTGTGAAATTGACACAGTCAGACGTCACACTACTGGAAGACTTTAATTGAAACCGAGTTCAATTAATTACATCATTTTGCTGCCCAAGCTTAATTCCCCTGAAGTTACGTCATAAAAGGAGGCATTACAAAGGATTAGGGACCAAAGGAAGGTAGAGATGAATAAGGCTTCCATATGCCTGTGACTCATGTGGCCCCACATGACTCACCACTGATATCAGCAACAGTCCCATGTGGCCTCCAGGAGTTCAGACAGCCAGGCTTGCCTCCTGCTGC
Organism: Peromyscus eremicus; assembly: GCF_949786415.1. Lineage (NCBI taxonomy): Eukaryota > Metazoa > Chordata > Mammalia > Rodentia > Cricetidae > Peromyscus > Peromyscus eremicus. Next base: position 125,002,291 of record NC_081416.1, on the reverse strand, counting down.
TGAGAACAGTCAGGGGCTTCTGCTTCAGTCAAAAGGACAGGAAGCTCCAGAAAGACAATATCGCACATGGAGTCTTTCAAGTTCTGCCCTTGTTATGAAAAGCTTTGAGACGACCTCAGATCAGTATCTGCCCCCTAAAGTGGTACTGCCCCTGATGCCAGCAGGTGCTGTATGGATGACACAGGGTCAAATGGTCAAATGTATTCAAGAAAAGGTTTGCTTAAAATGCTTCCTCACTAGTGGCTTCCTGGGAGCTTTCAACCTGCTGAAGTCACTCCAAGACTGGAGAATGTGATGGAGTATGCAACATTTCCCAACATTGTTTCCCATTGGAACCCTCTCTAAGGGAGAATCCCACAGTGAGTGTTCACTGAAGAACACACTCTGGGAAGCTGTTTTAACTCTGGTCTTTCCCCAATCATCCCTCCCTTGGCATGAAATGGTAATCTCCACTTCTGTGCATGAAGTGATGGGGCCACATCCATCCCTGTGACAGAGCTCATTCTTCAGGAGTGTGCCTCTCCTCTCTACCGGCATATCAATGTATTTTGGCTTGATGGAGTGTTGGGAAATGCTGAGCAAGGCCTCTAGGGTTGTTTAATTCTCATTTTACCATTAAGGAAAGTACGGCCTGTAGGGCAAAAGTAGTAGATTTCCAATAAGATGATAGAGATACAGAGCCAGGACTGGACACCCCTCATTTTAAATCTCAGTCCACAGTAACAAGATGAGCTTCTTGTGCTGATATTTGATCAGCTAATGACCGCTGTGGGATGTCTTTCTGTAATCTGCGAATATGCGTTGCTCTGAAAGGTTGATAAATAAAGCTGTTTGGCCTATGTTGATGCAGAATAAGGTCAGGCAGTACATTCGAACTGGGGAGAGAGAGGAGAAAGGAGAGTGGGGCAGACACTGTGAGCTGCCACCAGGAGAAGCAAGATATGAAAGTACCAGTAAGCCATGAAGCCACATGGCAATGCATAGATTAATAGAAATGGGCTGAGTTAAGTTGTAAGAGCTAGCTAGTGAGAAGCCTGAGCCATTAGACCATACAGTTTATAAGTAATATAAGCCTTTGTGTGTTTACTTCGGTCCAAACAGCTGTGGGACTGGGTGGGACACAGGAAAACTTCCAACTACAAATGACTTACAAAGGCCACTGGACACTAAGTTGGAGGCTATTATGAGACTTTGCTAAATCCATCCCTCAAAGAAACTTCTCAGCAAAAGAGATGCCACCACCCAAATGTTGTACCTAAATGTTGCAATGTGGTACCCAAAGTCAGAAAGTAGATGCACAGGAAAACAGTGGTACCCAAAGTCAGGAGGTAGATGCATGAGAACACAGGTGATTCTTTCCTGAGTGTCCATAAACTCCTGTGTCAAACTCTACCTAGAACCTACCACATGCAATCTGCATGATGATATTGCTATTTAGTTGAATGTATGAAGTTAAAAAAAGTCACAGTAAACTAAGGTTGATTTATTATTAAAGGGAAATGTTATAAAATGAATTTAGTACAGCCAAAGTGCACAGCATTGATAATCTACCTCAGGACACAGCAATGTCCCAGACCTTCAACCTCACTCATCACTCACTGACTCACCAGGAATAATTTCTGCAAACTCCATCCCTGGTTAGCAAGAAGGGTGACTTTTTTTAATATCTTTTATATTTTTACCATATTTTTAACTGTATCATTAGCACATTGAAACATATCAATATCATAATAGTATAATATCATGGCATGCAGGGTTGTAGCCTGGGAGTCATGGGTTGTGCCTCAGAACCTGTTGTGTAGTGGGCTCTACCATATAGGTTTGCATTAATGTACTTTATGATATGTGTACGCTGACAAAATCACCCAATGACATGTTACTCAGGACACAGAACATATGATTTGCAACACTGTCCTTAGGAAACTTCTCCCTGCTACAGGACACAGAATCTACTACAGCTCATTTCGGGCTAAAAAGAGTATTATTTAGTTTATTAGTATTTATTATTATTTTTTATCGTATTATTATTATTTATTGCAACAAGCTCATTTAGTATAAAAAGGGGGTATTGGGTAGTGCACAGAGCCTGCAGGAAGAACACAGAGAGAAGGACTGGATGGCACAGCACGAACAGGAGACAAGAGAGATGCTGAGCCACTCTGTGGTTACACCACAGGGAAGGTCAGGGGCTCTTTTTCCATCAATGGGCACATAGAGCATGGAATAGACACCAGACACTCAGTGCCCAGGAGCACCACCTCTTCCCATCACCATGCTCATCTGAACACCTGCAGGTGATTGTCTTACCTTGGTCATGTCAGCATCCAGATCTGGAGTAGGTGTATGTGCTGGATCATGCTAGATTGCACACCTTGCCCAGCCCAGGGGACTGAGCTCTGTTCCCCCAAACTTGATCTTTCGAAGCTCTCTACTAACATAACTCTATTTATAGGTAGAACATTAAAGCCGTTAAGATGAAATGGGGTCATAAACATGGGGCTAGCATGCTTACAAGAGAAAAGACACCAGAGGAAAGGCCATGTGAGGACACAGTGAAAAGGTGACCATTGTTCAAGCCCAGCAGCCTCGCCAGAAGCCAGTTCTGCTGATACCACAACCCCGGATACCCAGCCTCAACGACGACAGGGAGAAAACAAGCTGGTGTTGCTTAAGCCACCAACTCTGAGTTGCTTTGTTACGGCCGCCCTGGCACACTGGTACATTCTGGATACCAGGGTGCCTGGGAAACAGTCTACTATGCTGCTGGCTTGAAAGGAACATTGGAAGAGCCCATCTACCACCCACTGTCTAAACAACAGGCACCCCTCTGATGTGGGAAAGGCAGAGGCTTTTTTTTTCCCCCCCGCTGTTCGATGGGAAGAGAGGTTGATGCAGGCCTTTACAGAGTGGAATCTATTATACTGACTGCCCTGTAACCATGGACCATCACACAAATCATTAATATGCAAAAATGCTAATGGTCTTGTCCACTAAGAAGCACCAGCGTTGGATGTGAGCTGCACAAAGGCAGAAATTCTCTTTTCCCCTCTCCAGCATCAGCAGAGGCCAGAACAGAGGAGATGCACCAATCAAGTGGCATTGAATGAACAGACAAGCAAGGAATGAATGAATGAATGAATGAATGAATGGTTATCAAAAGGAGGGAAGGATGGATGGCCAAGATAAGAGGGGAAATATAATCTAGAACTAGAAGCAACTAGGCATCAGGGCTCTACAGGATATGAAATTTTATTTTCCCTGTATTTCTTAGCACTGGACACTGAGCATAAAATGCAAAGGAAGTTCAAACAGAGATGCCCTAAAGCATGAATGCTCAGCTGGTTGGTTAGTTGGTTTGTTGGTTGATTGATGAGTCAGTGATGGGTAGAGTGAAACAGGAGAGGCAGGCAGGTTTGGCCATGAGAAATCATCAGTCACAGAGAGAGGGTAAATAAGGCCATTTTACATACAACTAAGTACTATTTGTACATCCATCACTTCAGTAGGTAAACTTAAACATGATTAAAAAAAACCTCAATATTGAAGTCACTTTTCAGGGCAAAGTATGATCTCTATCAAGAGCTCATAATAGATTATTACTTAAAGGTGACCAGAATCTACCCCTCAAAGCAGTGCTGTCATTAATTTAGAATATATTTAGGTCTCACTTGGTCAAGTGTAGAGATAGATAGATAGATAGATAGATAGATAGATAGATAGATAGATAAATGGGAAAGAGAAAAAAGAAAGGAAGGAATAAAGAAAGAGAGGGAGAGAGAGAGAGAAAGAGAGAGAGAGAGAGAGAGAAAGAAAGAAAGGAAGAAAGAAAGAAAGAAAGAAAGAAAGAAAGAAAGAAAGAAAGAAAGAAAGAAAGAAAGAGAGAGAACCAAGACTTCAATAAAACACTGGCCTCAATCCCCTGAGTCATAATTCTGGTCTCAAGTTAATAACTAAACCAGGAAACATTGACAATGCATGTGTTTGAAGCCCAAAGTTTCCAGCCATAAGGATGAGAATGAAACCCATGCAGCAAACCTCCTTGTGGCACATATACACACAGACACACAACACACAAACACACACACACACACATACACATCATAAGCATATACACACATGCATAAATAAATGCAAAATGCACACACAGGCCTGGTACCACCAGTACACCTGCTTCAACCCCCCTGGGAAAGTGACACAGTCAGTGGACATCTCACCCAAACAGCTACCTCTGAACCCATCCACACTGCCCCAGTCCACATTACCACACCCATCCCACTTGGGTAACCCTTGCTGAATACTGCCTCCCTTTCAGCCTACCCACCCATCAGCACCCTGAACACCTCTTCTAGCCCATTTAGCACAACTGGGTTTCCTGTGGTGTTTCATGTGCACAGACACAGAGCGATTAGCACACTGAGAGAGACAGAATACCAAAACAAAACCACTCAAGAATCAGCCCATTTGTCTCCATGTTTCCTGGATGACCTGACAGAGGCAGTCAGGCAGGTTCTACCGATTTCTGCCATAGGAAAGAAGCCCACAGATTCCTGCAGCCTACTTTGTAGGGAGAAAGGACGCCTTTAGGATTTCGCATAGGGGCACTAAGACACATCAGGGACCACCTCCTCAGAGCTTACCATGGACATAACAGTGCATTGTATGTGATGTTTTTTACCCCAGAAGCCAAGAGTATAGAATTAAGATGCAATTTAAAGAAGGTCTTCCCAGCAGACCGAACTCCAGCCTGTAATTGTCACATTATGCCATGGTGTCTCTTTCCTCCAAGCAGGCTCCCAGTGGTAACTCCCTGTCATTCCCTGTCACTCTCAAGCTCACCCTTACCCAGGCCAGGTTGGGCTCCTGCCCACCTCTCTCTCACTAGAAGGTTTCCTCTTTTCTTTTTTTCTTACCACAAGCCCACACACCCTGCAAGGTGAGAGCAAGAGAGGGAAGAAGAGAGGGAAGCAGAGAGAGAAGAGAAGAGAAAAAAAGGAGACCACGAGAGAATGAAGACCTGCGGCACCCCAATGTCAGGCAGTGTGACTCAGTTGGCACCTTTCCACTTCCATCATGAGGTTCAGACCTTACCACCCTTCCCTAGGCTGCTGCTGACTTTTTAACTGGCACCAAGTTCCTCTGCCACATGCCTCCTGGCACCTTAGGCTCAGGCAATGCCAAGAACTTGATGTCCCTCCAAGTGTACCATGGCAGTCTACCGAGCATCCATTCTCCTGGATTGCAAGGCAGCAATATGATCTGCTAGAAGACCTCCTCTTTCATCTTGAATCTAAGCGGAAGTTACTGTGGGAGGCTTAGGACAAGTCTCCTTCGGGTGTGCTGACTGAGCTAAAAGGAATAACCATTTCCCCTCACTTCCTGAAAAGGGGGCAACCTGATGGAACTCCAGCAGCTATTGTGTGAGACTGAGGCTAGAAATCACGTGCCAGACATGCTCAAGCCGGTGGGAGGTGGGGTGGACACGACACAAAGCAGCCTCCTAGCTGCTCTGAATGCTTGCCTTGAGATTTCTTTAGAAAGGAGAAATTAGTTTTCTGCTCTGGGAGCCATGCTTTTCTGACTATTGATTGTCATGTGTTCCCAGCCATGGTGGAATCTATTCCTCTAGAACTGTAAGCCAAAATAAACCCTTCTCTCCTCTAAGCTTGTGGGATCTTCCCTTCTTGGGGGCAAATCTTGGCTGTGTGGTCAACTATGTCATTTCCAGGATCCATTCCAAAGCGACCATGCCAGGGCCCTTGTTCACGACAGAGAAGGTGAGCTGGGTATAGACAGCTTTATAGAAAGCAATGGCCCAGCATGTACAAGGCCCTAGTTTCCATTCCTCACACCACAGAAGAAAAGGTTTTCTTTTTCTGTGCAGTAGTGCCTCTCAAGTTCTTGGGGTGTTTTATATCTGCTAATTGGTGTGTCCCCTCAGGTGAGGGCAGCATCTTACAGGTGATTTGTCACACACGACATGCATGCTAGTTCACCCTCACCCAGGGCTCCATGTGGGCACAGATGGCAGTGGATACCAGAAGGGAGCAAGAAGCCCTTGCTTGGGAGGTAGGGAGGCAGGAATGCCAGAAGGCAGGGCCATGTGGGCTGAGACTCTGTGCTGCTAGTGTATGTACCGACAGACCATGGACTGCACTGCCATGGGGGAGCGGTCCAGATTGCTCCAGAAAGTGGACGTCTTCTGCCAGATCTGTTATCTTGGAGCTTCTGTGGGTCTTCTCTGTCACCCAAGAGCAAAGCCAACGCCAAGGAAATAACCAAGGAGGGCCCACTCTTCCCAGTATCAACTGCACCCCACACCCAGCTGGCTGAACCCCGGCACCAGGCACCAGGACCTTTCTTTGCAGACAGTGGAGCTGAGGGCCCTGCCCTGTGGAACCAGAGCAGCTGGACTGAAGTTGTGATTGACAGACAAGTGTTCGGTCCTGTGCTCACTGGAGGATCTTGTTCAGAGCTCGCAGTTAATCCTGTTGGAATGGAGACACATTTCTGTGGAACTACAGAAAAGCCATTTTCCCTAGAAATACAGGAAGACAGCAAGCTAATTATAAGAGCAGGAAACTGACATAGGAAAAGAAAAACAAACTTTTGAGTTGACTACTATATGTGAAGCTGTGTGTTAAATGAACTCTCTCCCTCCCTTCCTCCCCCCTTTCTTTCCTACACTTGGTCCATGTAGAACTGGGTTCCCTGAGAGACTTCCCTTATGCAGCCGACTGCGTGCACTGGCTTTTGGATATGGAACACCAGATTTGCTGAGGCCTCGCTCCCCTGTACCGGCTAGTCTGCATTATTAAAAACCATCCTGAGACGGGAGGTGGCACACCCAGCCTGCTCTCCCTCTTCTGGGGCCTGAGAGAGTGGAGGTTTCCCTTGTTCCGAAGGCTGTCTGCAATCATGGCAGCCCACAGAGCCTGGCTTTGGAGAGCCCAGCCCAGCCCTCCACATCTTGTATCCTCACCACCTGGGCCCAGCTGGAGGGGCAGCTGCTTCCCCAACCAGGGATTATCTCCAAATAGCTTCCCACAGCCTTTCCTCAGATTCCTCACAGAGCGACTCTGGGAACAAAGGGTTTGAAGAAAGGAGCATGGAATTTTTTTTTTTTTTTTTTTTTTTTTTTTTTTTTTTTTTTTTTTTTTTGGAAAGAGGGATCAAAGCTAGGACCACATCTGTCACAAGAAACATGGGAACAGCCTTCTGCCGGAAAAGGCTGGGTCGTTGGATACTTGCAGTACTTCTCACAGCAGTGGGGATAGTCTCTGCTGTCGGCTACTGAATCTGCTGGGCCCAAGGCCCCATGGTTCCCTATTCTCACGGTCACCTGAAGAGGTGTGGGTGCTATCACTGGACAGACTGGGGACCCGGTGAGAACAGAGCTAGCCGTGAATGAGCATTGGTGGCGATGTGCAGGGCCTCTGAGCCCAGTTTTCTGCTTCTGTTCAGGCATCACAGCAGAAAGGGGACAGTCTCTGGATATTGACAGCTTTTATGAATAATGGAGATGGTCAACAAGTGTACTAAGGACACACTTAAGAGTCATTTCTGTGTGGCTGTGGCTGTGTAAATGTGTGTGAGTGCCTGCGGAGGCCAGAAGTCAACTTGTTTTTTTGTTTTTGTTTTAATATTTTTTATTTATTCTTTGACCATGTCATGCATGCTTATAGTATATTTTGAGCATACTCAGTGCATCCCATGTTGTTGGGTTTGTGTGTGTGTGTGGGGGGGGTTTGTGTGTGTGTGTGTGTGTGTGTGTGTGTATGTGTTTTTGTTTGTTTGTATGTTTTTTTTTTTCTCACCTTGTTTTTTGAAACACTTTTGCCTGGAACTTGAAGATTCAGCTCAGTTAGCCACCAGTGAACCCTAGTGGTCCTCCTGTCTCTGCGGTCTAAGCTCTGGAATTACAAGTTTACACCATCAGATCCGGTTTTTGATTCGCTCATCAATTAATTATTTATCTATGTATTCATTGACATGTTCATGTGTGTCTATGGCCATCACACACACAAGCACACCACTGCACATGTGTGAAGGTCAGGGGGCAACGTGTAAGAGTCTGGTCCCTCCTTGCAGAGTGTGGGTGCTGGGAACTGAAGTCAGCTGTCAGATTTGATGACAAGCACCTTTACCAGGTGGGCCATCTCCTAAGCCTACACGCAGACTTTTTACATGGGTTCTGGGGATCAAATGTGGGTCCTTGTGCTTACAGAGCTGGCCTGAGTGTACTCCAGCCTCTAAGAGATTCCAGCCTCTAAGAGGATCCAGCCTCTAAGAGGATCCAGCCTATAAGAGGCTGATATTTCTGCTTTGAAGACTACACTTTTCAAATGGAGCTGTCAGGACAGATGGTACATGGAACTGCATTTCTCCAGGAAGACCCTCTCACCTCTCTGGATCAGTTTTACTCCATCTAACAAAGTGGATGGTCACAGTGTCTCAGGATATCCCAGCGGTGCGGCTTGAGCCGCATGCGGTGATGGCCTACGCAACTGGAGAAACTATCAAGACCTGGTTATCTCCTCACAGACAGTCTGAGGTACTGTTCAGATGTGATGGGGCATCATCGACGGCTGTGCCCAGTATACTCTGTAACAATGCTTCTCCAAGACTGGCCCGCCAACTGGAATGTCCTTTGAGCTGGTTGTTAGTCTTTGTCAAGAGAAGTAGAGAAATGGGGAATGGGGAATGGGAGTGTCTGTGAGGCCTGGATCCTGCCAGGCCTCTGAGCCCTCAGTCAGAGGCTCTGCTCACCATAAGGATTCCAACTAGCTCTGAGGCAGCCAGAACCTACTGGGGGGGGGGGGGGGGGCAGGCGCACAAGCTGCAAACAAAACGTGGCAAGAATACAAACAGTGATGTCAGGCCTGGAAACAAGGTCATCGTCTCTCTCTAGCCCTGTTACTTCCTTGCAGCTAGGCCACCATCTTGGAAGCCTGGATTTTTATGCTCACGTGCCCATAAGGAAATGAAGTTGGAAAGGTAAGGCCGAAGGCTACATCCATGTCTCTGAGCCATGATAAGGCAGCGCTTCTTAGAGATGTGAAAATGCAGTCATGTGGGACCCCCTATTCTGTGGATACCACCTTGAAATCCTTAGTCATTTTCTTTTTAAATTTTCATTGTATTTACTCATTGCACTTGACATCGTGCTGCATAAGGACATTTTCATAGAAGATATGACGCAACATTGGCTGTCTTCTCACTGGAGGGCTAAGAACCAGTAGATGCTCCGTCCACAGAGCTGGGGACCTCAGCAGTCCAAATCTGGCGCCAAAGGCCTGGCCGACTCCTGGAGAGCCACATGTCAGCAGTTCACGTTGGAAAGCCAAAAGAGCGGGGTTCTGATGCCAGTGAAGGATGGTGGCAGCGGCCACGGTGGCGGCAAGTGCAGTAAGTACATGATCCTGCAAGCAGAGTAGATGAACTTGCCAACCAGACATAAAGACAAGCAGGCAAAGCCAAAAGCAAAAGCTTGGATCTGCTTGTTTCTGAACTGTCACCCACATTCAGTGGTGTCTCTCCACGTCCGGACGTTCTCTCTTAGTTGAGTCCAGATCTGGTCAACTTGATAGTCAGGATTAATCATCGTGGTCACCAATCATCAAATCACTCAAGTATCACTGAGCCACACCCATCATGCCTGCCCAGTGGTATGCCAACCACTGAAATGAGTTTTGCAAAAGAATGATTATTCATGAGGCAGCCACATGTGGAGACAGGAGAACCCCAAAGGAATGAGGTTTGGGGTTATCTGTGGGCTGGAGCTGGAAAAAGGTGTTTTTTGGACTAGTCTTTATCTTCTGTTATGATCATGACCCACACCTCAGAGATGCTCTCTGCAGCCAACAACCATCAAATTATCAGGAACAGGTGAAGTTCGGGATATTACCTCAGCAACAAAGAACAGGTGGTTTATTCTGTTTCCGTTACTTTCAAAACCAGGCAACCTTGAGCAAATCTGTTGTCCCACTACCAAGAATACCTGCCAGCCCTACAAGAGAAGTCCCTTGGGAATGAGTTAGAAAACAACCAGGGATCTGTCCTCGATGGAATTATGTCCTAGGAGCTGAGTTACACTTATGAAGAAAATTCTCAAGCAAACTTAGAGCCTACCCAACTATTCAGACTTCACATATGTCTGCAGTATTAAGAGCGCTATTCCTCTAGGGACTTCAACTTCCGGCCTGGAGAGTCCAGCTGTGTCTAAACACGGAACACCACTTTGTGGGGGCACAGTCAGCTATTTCTGATCCATTCCTCCACCCACAAGAGACACCGAGTTGGCTAAACTGGACCCATCTTCCCGAATTTCCGTCACCAGGATTCTACCTCAGTTATGGATGTGTTCTCTTCTCCTTACTCCAGAGAGAAATTCAACTTTTATTTTCTTGGGGGGGGGGGAACAAAATGATCTAGAAAAATCTTCTGAAAACTCTTAGTGGATGATTATCGACCAGGCAAAAGAATAAAGGAGAGTTACCCTGGGGCAGAAGTTATTTTTGAAATGGAAATATATAAGGACACTTATAAATTAAAAATAACCCCTAATGGTTGTGTTGAAACCATTACAGTATGTTGTGACCTAACCACCGACTTGGGATTTAACACAGATAGCAAAATTCCTCCAACAACAAAAACAAAACCTAAAGAAAACAAAAAAGTGCATGTGGCCCAATCCAGTGACAGTGACATTTCATTCCTGTGTCCTCACGGAAGCACTCATCTCCCACTGACCGTGATGCTCCCAGGGACCAGGGACCCTGGACAGGACCCAGAGTTATAGGTCTGAGTCACAGGGCTGTGACTTCCCGGTCACTTCAGCCATCAGAACCTCAGTTTTCCTCATGTTCTAAAAATACTCCCGCTAACTCAGTTCTGTAGTTGAGAGTCCTAACCAGCCAACACCATGGACCGAGTCTGAAAACGCCATTGGCACTGCACGAGATTATTAGTAAAGTTCACTTCTTAAAAATATGTGGGCACAGGTGGCACCTTGCCAGGCCTCAGGAAAGTGACTAAACAAGCAAACAAAGGGGGTCCCTCGCCTCAGAGTGGTGGCCTTTCTCGTGCATGTATTTTAACCTAAGGTGCTGACGCGTGAAATCCTTACAATCACTCCATAAGATGTAACCATGCCAGGTTCTGCCCCTCTCATTGATTCTAACCTCAATCCCCAACTCTTTCCTCCCTCTTTGCTAGGAATGGCCATTTTAATCTGCTTGCTCCAATGCTGTTCTATCTTGTTTTAGTGTATTGTTAATGCTATCAACGACGTGTTTTGCTCCCCAGAGCTTTCACTATGCCCTTAAGACCTGGGTACATTGCTCTTGGTGATCTGGCCTGATCCCTCACAAGCATCCACCATGATGACCACCCACCTCTCTGTCCAGATGTCCAGGTATACACTGGCTTCTCCTTGTGCTAGTTAGCTTTAATTATTAACTTAACACAGCCTAGAATCGCCTGGGACGAGAGTCTTAGTGAGGAGCTCTCTAGATCAGGTTGGCCCGTGGATATATCCAAGACATGTCTGTGGGAGGTTGTCTTGTTAATTGATGTAGAAAGACCCAGCCCATTATGGATGGCACCATTCCCCAGGCATAGGCTAGGCCCGGGACTATTTAAGAATAGAGAAAGATAAGTAAAATGAAGCGAGCAAGAAAGGATCCATTTATCTCTCTCTGCTCTTGGCTATGAATGTGATGCCTTAAGTTCCTGTCTTGGCCTCCCCACAATAATGGATCGTAACCTGGAATTGTAAACTCAATGAACCCGGTCCTCTCCTAAGTTGCTTTGGACAATGTATTTTATCACAGCACCAGAAATGAAAGCAGAACGCCCCTCTATGTTTATATAGATAATTTCTGACTTAGACTCTTGCAAATTGATGAGAGTTCGGAAACCTAGACATAGCCATTCTGAGGTCTACTTTTAGTACAAAATTAAATCAAATGGGACATTGAACACTCTGTCACAAAATGGACTTTGTGCCAGGTGGTTTTGCCCAACAGTACGCTAATGAGAGGTTCTGAGCACCGTCAGGGTGAGCTAGGCTAAGCTCAGTGCTTATGTAGGTCAGGTGGATTAAAGGCATTTCCAACACACTGTATTTTGAACTTACGGTGAGTTCACTGGGCATAACTAACCTCATCATAGGTCAGAAAGTATCGGCACTCTGAGCACAGATGGTCCTGGATCTCCCATGCTGATTTTATTTGGTATTGTATGCCTTTCTAGTAGATACAAAGACTCAATTCAGTACATAGAAAGCGAGACTTCATTTTCTAATTTTAATCTGATTCCTGTTAGCACCTCTTCATGTGTTTATTATCTGAGATAGGAGAGTCTTCTAAATATTGTCTGATCAGGTAACTGATCGTGTGGGAGCTACCATCTTTTTTCCAGTTGTTGTGAGGGTTTTTTCTTTTTTCTTTTTTCTTTCTTTCTTTCTTTCTTTTTTTTTTCCAAGACAGGGTTTCTCTGTGTAGTTTTGGTGCCTGTCCTGGATCTCGCTCTGTAGACCCTGCTGGCCTCAAACTCACAGAGATTTGCCTCGCTCTGCTTCCCAAGTGCTAGGATTAAAGGTGTGTGTCACCATCGCCCTGCGAGGGTTTTCTTGAATCGCCTAGATGGTAGCTAGGACTTCTTCCACTCTGCCCTTTTAGTTCGACTCTATCCATAGTACCTAGACCAGAAATCTTGTCCCTGCTCTGTGGTTGGCACTGCTCTTAAGACCCTTCCTAGCAGCCCTGCCACCCTCTCTATCCCAGTGACCCACATCATGGTAAGTATCCCACTCCAGTAAAAAAAAAAAAAAAAAAAAAAAAAAAAAAAAAAAACCACCTGACCTTGTAGCTCCAACTCTCCTGTTGTCCAATATGTAAATTCAAAGCCCTCTATGGGCCCAGTCTCAAGCTTTAACACGACTTTGAAGCTTTGCCCTCAACACACCTCTGCCTTGCACAGCTGGTTCACTCTTTGAAGATACACTTGTCCCTCTCCCTCCTGTGGCAATTGTCTGTCTCCTGTTACTTCCACATTTGAGAATTTGGAATGTTTTGTCAACTTGGTTTTTCACTCAATATACCATCAATATTTGCACATCTTAAAAAGTATGGCTTCTATGGTGCAAGACAAATTCCAGTGGTGCACAATGTTATAATGGTTACAGTCCCAATCACAGAATGGTATGTAGCTAAGAGAAAAACACTCATCTCTATTTTATAGGTCAGGGAGCTGAGCCTTTGACAATGCAGAAGTGTTTCATATGCTAAACGTAGGACATTATACCCATTGGTAGGTGTAGTTCTTATGCCGGGTGGTGGTAGCCCATACTTTTAATCCCAGCACTCGGGAAGCAGAGGCGGCAGGTGGATCTCTGAGTTTGAGGGCAGCTCAGTCTACAGAGCAAGTTCCGGGACAACCAGAGCTACACAGGAAAAAACCCATCTCAAAAAACCAAAAACCCAAAACTAAAACCCCAAACAAAAACAAAAACGGTATAGTTCTTACCACTCAACAAGGAAAATTCTCTTTGCATCAGATGGAGACCATGGCAGGAAACCACAACCAGTCAACAGCAGAGTTGTGGAGCCCAGTCCCAGTGGAATCATCTATAAAACACTCCTTGCACCTAAGGCTCAGGGAACATTGTGGAAGAGGGCGTGGAAGGCTTTTTAAAAACCAGAGGATCAGGGAGTCTGCTGTGAGATTGTGTCTCCTAGGAACATCAGGTGCTACACCCATGAAGTTCCACTAACAACTGCCTAAACACAAAGCTGAACACGGACAACAATAAACACGCTAAAGTGGATGAGGGAAAGCCTGGGGGGCCTCAACTCGACACAAAGAACTACAGGCCACCAAGGAATGTTGAGAGCAGGAGAAACAGTCTTCCCCAGAGGAGAGCACACCAGTTGGTTATTCAGTATCAAATGGTCAGCCCTGAAAACACAGCCGTACGCGTCACATTATTCAGACTGAGCAGGGTGTATTTATGCATTTAGGAATACATACGTATGTCTATCACTGTTCCTTCCTCCCCTCTCACCTGCCCCTTTTCTTTCCCCCACCACCGACAGGGTCACCTAGCCTGTGTTAGAATTCTGCCCTCACGCCAGCTACATGAGTGCACATGCGCAGTTCAGGAGTTAAGCAAAGGGTCTTGCGTCTTTATCAGTGACTAGAGGCGTGGTCATGCAATCAGCGCATGCGTGGTGTAGCTCCATGGGGGGGCGCTTAAAAAGCTGGACGCAAACCCCACGCTCTCTCTGTTCTGCTCTGCTCCCTCTTCCCACCACCCCACCATCTTTCTCTCTTTCCTCCCCAGGTCTGGTCCTTTTATCCCTCCTGCCCTTCCTCCTAATAAAGTTCTCCGCTACTAAGCAACCGGTTCTGTCGTGACCGTGACCTTTCAGCCTGGCCTGTGACTCTTGACTGTCCTGCCTCCACCTCCCAAGTACTGGGATTACGGGCATGTACGGCATGTACTTACTCCTTTCGTTCCTCCTTCCCGGCTGCTCAGTTGGTAGTCTGTTTTTGCCCTTCCATTGTCTCCCTTTATAATCCACAGTCACCTCTTTCAGCTAGAGTCAAACACAGTTCAACCAGAGCCTCTCCCCGTTGTAAACAGCAGTTGGGACAAAATCTGTCCTGCTTGTTTCTGGTTTTGTTTTTTGCCTCTTTTATTTTTGAGATTAGAATATAGTGACATCATTTTTCCCCTTCCCTTTCCTCCCTCCTGCATACCCCACTTTGGTCTCTTTCAAATTCGTGGTCTCTTTTTTCATTCATTGTTGTTACACACATACACACACACACACACACACACACACACAAACACACACTTTGCAGCATTGCCCATTCTTGATCAAAACCTACATGTGGGACTTGTGATTACCCCGAGGGACAGGCTCGTGCAGGAGGAAGCCGCTAACCTGTGGTAAGGTCTTTCAACATAGTATTGGCAAAGCCTCTGGGTCACGTGGCGTGTATGATTAGGTAACGCAGGGAGAACAACACAATCAACAAGAGGCCAAGCCTAGAGTTAGACACACATCTGCTCCACCACAAAGCCGGAATTCAGCCCATGCCTTCAGTGTTTGTAATTTTACTGTGTGTCAACTTGGAATGTGCCCCGTGGGGAGAGGCCTGTGAGTAGAAAAGCTCCTTCAGCTGTTGAGGCTACCCACCAGCCCTCTACATCAAGGTTTTCATCAAGCCCTGAGGGAAACAAGAACTCTCTCTAGAAAAAAAAAAAAAAAAAATCACTAGAAATTTGCCACAACTTGGGCAGTTGTTGATTTGAGGCATAAGAATGTGCTAAGACTGCTTGCTTCTGAATGGGAATTAATTTCTGGGAAAGCCTAGATGTTTCCTTCTCCAGCACGGAAACTCGCAGAGGTTTCTAGAGCCTTTCTCTGTCGTCATCACCCTGAGATTCATAGAACTCCCTGAGTAAGTTATAGAGACAGGCAGCTAGCCCAGAGGCTCAGCGCTGCAAGCCACACCTTCAGCAGAAAGAGACGTTATTAACACGCTGTTCTGTGGCAGAGCACGGGTTGTAAAATGACGTCCCCCTCGGAGGCTAATTGAGATAATTATAGTTTGCCTCCCAGGACTCTCCCTGAGGATCTGGCTGGCTTTGCTTGTCGTCATTACTGCTCTTCTTCTAAATTGCTGGGCAGGGCAGGGTGGCATGGCTGTCTCCTTCAGGGAAGGCAGTGAAAGGAAAGAGGGCAGGTTCTCCATCGCAGAAAAGATCACCGTACAGAGCACCCCACCTGCCTTGGGCGGAATGAATCGGAAACACAAGCAAGTGTCTTAATTGCTTTCTCCTGAGGGTCAGCTTCTCCCCAAATCCAGATGCACTACGTTATTCCTAAAGCGCCAAATTCGGCTTCAAAACAGATGGGGTTCTAGAACACCAGCTATCCTGAGTCGGCAGCCGGAAGGGGTCAAGCATGCCATTCATGACTCTAAGGGCTGGCCCTGTCATCTGAGAGGGGCGACACAGGCTAACTTCATTTTTCCTCTTTTTACGTCCTTGAGTCTTGTTTCTGTAATATAGGATCTGTCACAGGTAGTCGTGACGACCAGCTGAATTCACACAGGTACCTGCACAGAACTGAGTCCGGCCCTGTGACCTGTTCTGCCTTGGTGGCTCTACCAGTGCATCTAGGGTCAGGCTGCAAGCCTTCCTGAGCTGGGCTGTGGCCAATGTCAGCCAGTTCCAACAGTCCTCTCTCACAATTCTGTTTCCCACAGTGTTAGCTCTCCTCGGTCAACGGTGGCCTGAATACATTCGATGGAAAAATTCCAGAAATAAATAATTCACAGGTTTTAAATTGCATGCCGTTCTTGGTTCCAGGATGAGCTCTCACGCCATCCAGCTGTGTCTCATCTGGAATGCGAATGATCCTATTGTCCAGCATATCCATGCAGTCTGCTGCTCACTCATTCGTCATTTAGTAATCTCAGTTAGCAGATCAGCTGCTGAAGTACCACAGTATGTGTCTACAGGGCTCAGTATGGTCTGCAGTTTGGGGTATCCACTCTACACCTCGGTATATTCTCTTAGGATGGGGTCACACTAATGATTCGCTGAATATCCCTGATCCAAAAATATGTAATGCAAAGTATGCCAAACTCCAAAACTTTTTGATTACCAACATAATATCACTAGTGAAAAGTACTATAGTTGACCTTATATAACAGGTCACATTAAGAAATAATTTATTATATTAAACTATAGATACAAGGTATATATGACCTATAAATCAACCTGACATTTAGACTTACGCCACAATCGCAAGGCATCTCGTTATGCAGATGGAAATATTAAAATTCTGAAAAAGAAACAGAAATCTGAAACATGTGTGGCCCTAAGAATTTGGAAGAAGCGACACAGCCCACATTACATATGATGGCAACAGTTAGTACACAGAGGGATGGATTACAGCCGGCGGTAAAGTACGAAGCGTCGGAGAACGGAGGAGATAACGGCAGGAGAGGGTCTAGCATTGGATCTGTGACATACCAGCAGGGGATCTTGGATCACACATCTCCCTTTTCTTCGCCACCATTTCCCTCTCTGACAACTGTAACATCAGAATACACCATTTCCTAATTCTCATTCTTCCATCTTGAGACATCAAACCAGTGCCTGGGCCAGGCAGATCTGTTCTTGTAAAGTCAGATTGTAGTCTTTACATGTACGTCACTTACATGTATTCTGGAAATAAACTGCCTAGAATAAAGACTAAAGGAAGAGGTCTAGAGAAGAGACCCTGAGGGACTCCTCTTCCGATGTCCAAGAGTGTTTCTGAGCTTGGAAACTAGGGAGGGGCAGGGACTAGATTCCTTGGGCTAATAAAACACAAAGACAGGAAAGGCATCATCCAGGAGACATTTCATCAATTGAGATTGCAAGGTGTTCAGAGACAACCTTGGGGGCCCCGAGTCCACCACTACCATAACCTGTAAATGGCTGCAAACTCCTGTCTTTTGTTATCTTTGAGAAGGACTGGTTGAGAGCACTCATTAGCATGTCGCCTCAGCTCCAGAGAACTTAGTGGTTGTCCCCTCTAGTCCCTTACAACAACCATGAATTAATTCCATTCATGGTTAGACTTTGCCCAGCCCTCCCTGAGTTTTAGATTAGCAGCCAAAAGGAAAGAATAAAAGTGGAGAAGACCAATGTCAAAGCCAAGATTGACTCAGGGAGTCAGTTCCCAAGTCACCTGAGATATAGGGAACTTGAGCTCACGGGCAAGTCTGAGACTGTCCAGAGAGAAAGAGGGCATGTTCTAACAGTCCTTTAAAGAGAAGAGTCTTGTTTAGGATGGGAGTGGGAAGCTCTGAGCACCTACTGTCCACTAGGTACAGAACCTCTTGGGGGTCTAAGCCATCAAGACCTGCAACACTACTGATAGAAGCTACAAAAGTCATGCCCTCAATCCCTGTGGTGGTTTGAATGAGAATGACTCCTATAGGCTCATGTGTTTGAATGCTTGGTCCCCAGTTAGTGGAACTGTTTGAGAAGGATTAGAAGGTGTGGTCTTGTTGGAGTAGGTATGACCTTATTGGAAGAGGTGTGTCACTGGGGGTGGGCTTTGAGATTTCAAAAGCCCAAGTCAGGCCCAGTCTGTGTCCCTTCCTGCTGCCTGTGGATCAGAATGTAGTTACTGCTCCAGTGCCATGCCTGTCTGCTTCCTGCCATGATAATCATGGACTAACCCCCTAAAACTGTAAGCAAGCCCTCAATTAAATCCTTTCTTTAGAAGAGTTTCCTTATTTGTGGTGTCTCTTCATGGAAATAGAACAGTAGCTAAGGCAATCCCCCATGGCGATGTTGGGACTGAGCTCAACTGGTTCTTCCCTGCCCTCCCAGTGTGAAAAGAGCCCACAGGTATGAGGGGGGGGATGTCGGGGGTGAGGCATCACACCCATCCCGCCCATGGACCAGATTTAGCTCAGTGCCCACTGGCACCTAGAAATGCACCAGCCTACCTGGGTACTCAGCAAACAAATGGTAACTGAAAATGGGCTATGACAACATCTATTGAGAGCCTTTGCATGGCCTGGACTGGAGTCTTTCCCTCCCTCTCTGAGTCCCAGTTCCCTTCTTAGGATAACAATACCTGACTGCAGTACAGTGAGAACACACAGGGAAAACACATAGAAATTACCAATAGACTGGAAACACACAAAGGCCAGGCATAAAAGATGACAAAGCTATCTCCTCCTTGACAAAGGTGACCCTGGATGACTTTATGTTAGCTGAGATGAGATAAATCAGGCACAGAAAGGCTGGATCCTTCTGAAACTAAAGAGAAAAACTTGATTCCATATATGCAGAAAGCAGATGAGTAGGGACAGGGGTCTGCTGGAAAGTGAAAAGGAAGGTATTGGTCAATGAACACAAATTTTCAGTTAAACAGGGGTAGGTTTAAGACATCTGTTGTCCAATGTGGTGACTAGAGTTAATAGCATCATGTCTGAGTATTCTCACCACAAAAAAAAAAATTGTGTCTGTGAGGTAACATGTTAGCTTGTGTGAGCCACGCTACAATACATACATACATACATACATACATACGTCAAAACATGTTATACATGATAAATAAATATGCATGATAAACACAACTTTTTGTCAAAAAGTTTTAAAGAAATGTGTCACTTTCATTCCTCTCAAATATGTCTAAATATTAATATTTTAGGACTACATAGAGAAAAAAATCTCTTTTCTTACTTTTACTGAAAGCAATATGCATACATCTCAAATATACAAATACATGTGTACACACACACACACACACACACACACACACACACACACACACACACATCTTGCCACTTCAGCTCTGCTGCTCCCTTGGGCTTCTATCTTAGTGAATGGTGTCTGCATGATTCAGTGTCCAGGAAGTCATGACTAAGCATTCAGCCCATGACTCAGCACCCCGGAAAGGCTTGACTTGACACTCAGGAAGGCATGACTAACTCTATGTCTCACTCCCAGGCCCAATTCCAAGTTTTTGCTCCATTTTACTCCTAAAGCATTCTCAAACTCCTTCCCACCCTAACCTACAACAGCACCCTCTCATCTGGGCTATCCCAGCTGCCTCCAAGTAGTTGTTTTATTCACGTCCCTTTGATTTCATTCTCCTTTCCCCAGCACAGAGTGAGGGCTCTGGGCTGCAGCTCTGAAGTCAGGAAACAGAAACACCTTCTGTCCAAGGAGCCCACAGACACTATGGATACTACAGGCAAAGTGCTACTTATGAGACTGGCCTCCTCTCCCTGCCATCCTCTGGCCATCATTTATCATCTTGACTTTTAAGTTGCTCTTTTTCTATTTTGATATTTCATCTTACACCAGTCAGAATGGCCAAGATCAATAAAACAAATGGCAGCTCATACTGATGAGGATATGGAGTAAGGATAACTCATCCATTGCTGGTGGGAAACCTCATACAGCCACTGTGGAAAGTAGTGTAGTAGTTCTCAGAAAGCTGGGAATACATCTACCTCAAGATCCAGGCATACTACTCTTGGGCATATGCCCAAAGGACCTACATCCAACTATAGAGACACTTGCTCAACCATATTCATGGCTTCTCTATTTATAAGAATTGGAAATTGGAAACAGCCTAGATGTCCATCAACAGAGGAATAGATAACAAAAATGTAGTATATTTACACAGTGGAATATTATTCAGCTGTTATTAAAAAAAAGAGCAAAATCATTAAATTCGCAGATAAATAATGGAGGTAGAAAAAAAATCATCCTGAGTGAGGTAATCCAGATCCAGAAAGATAAATGTTGTATGTATTCTCTCTTATGTGGATGTTAGCTGTTAAGCTTAGGAAGCCAGCTATAATCTGTATAACCACAGAGGTTAGGTATAGAGCATGGGACTAGGAGGAAGGGATGGATCACCCATGTAGGAGGAAAATGAATATATGTTAGAGAGAAGCAGGGGGGGAGACAAGAATGGGAGGATTAAATATGGAGGAAGAAGGAAGAAAGGGTAAAGAAGAGAATACAGGGAGAGAAAGCTAACACTAAGGGCCATGTGAGGTACCAAATAGAAATCTACTACTTTAGAAGCTTCTTAAAATACATACATATATGAAAAAAATCTAAATGGAGTCGCCAAATAATGGGGGAAATAACACTCCAGTTAGACATTTTTCACCACCAAGTGAAACTTCCAGTGCCAGGAATCAGTTACTTCTAATTGAGTTGTTGGCCAAAGGGTCCCATAGAAAACCCCAAATAACTCAGACTATTGCCAAGACCATTGCTCTCCACAAACTGAGGGTAAGGCCCTATTGCTGAAAACAACTCTTACATATCTCATTGAACATGGGAAAGTCAAGCTGGTACTTAACTAGAGCCTTCACCCCTGCTGACTAGTGTTCATGGTATTACAAGGTACTCAGCACACTACCAGAGGAGAAAGTTAAACACCAACCCAGCTACAAACTCTAAAATCTACAACAGTGGCCTGCCTTCACCATATGCTAGTGTGATAGTGGTGCAAATGTTGTTGGAGTCACCAACCACTACCTGATTGGATTTAAGGTCCACTCCGTGAGCTAAAACCCATGCCTGACACTGTTCCTGTGGCCAAGAACCTGAGACTAGATAGGCCAGGGACCTAGAGGAAAACCAAAAACTTCTGTTCAGCTAAAAGAATATAGCAATTAATTGACTCCTAATGATCGTTTGCTATACTTGTAGATCAGTGTCTCACTCAGCCATCATCAGAGAAGCTTCTTCTTGCAGTAAATGGGAACCTACAAGTACTAAGTGGGGTGTCTTCATCAAACCCTTCTCCTCAATGCTCTGGAAGCTGTGTGGAAGAGGAGGCAGAAACATTATAGGAGCCAGAGGGGATGAAAGACACCAAGGAAATCTTGTCTTCTAAACACAGAAGGACTAATCCATATATGAACTCACCGAGACTGTGGCAGCATGCACAGGGCCTGAATAGGTTCAAGCCATATGTGATCCCAGCACTGAGAGGGGGAAGTAGACATAATTTCCCATCCCTAATCAAGGAGCTACCTCCAACTGACAACCACTTGCAAAGAAAAAGTTATTTTTCTCCAATGGAGTCTCACCAAGTATACTAACCACACTTAAGGGCAGGACCCATGCCAGCGGTAGATAGCCAACAGAAAACAAACTCAACAGTGCTTTTGTAGACATTTTGTCTCATATTGCTGTGTTTGGTTTTTCTTTTTTAAATCTTTCTGGTCTTTTGATTATGATTTCTGATTTTTTTTTATAGTTTTTGTTTGTGTGTGTGTGCATGCACTTCTTTGTGCCTTTTCACTAGTTTTGTTTTATTCTGATTTTTTGAGGGAGGGGCATGGGGTTGAGTGAGTGGGGAGGTGGGAGGATCTGGGAGGAGATGGAGGAGAGGAAACGGTGATCAGAATATACTATATGAATTTTCAATTTAAAAAAATTGAAAAAAAAATGTAAGGTGTTGTTTTTGTCTGCCTGTGCTTGATTTCAGTTCTAAAGATGATTCTGTACTCAAAGGAAAGGAAAGATGGACAATGTTAAGAGATAACGGTCCCCTCTGCTCCGGCATGGGAGATCCCAGGTCCCCTGGGCAAACAGTTAGTCTTACTAGGTGCTCTTGGTGATGAGGAGGGCTGGTGATAAAAGCCTGTAGAAGAACAGTTGTCAAGCCAAGGGGACTCCGCTGGACCCACAGCGGGAGCTGCCAGTAGTTTCCATCCCAGGTGGCCCTTATCAGTGGAATGGGTTTGTAAAAAAACTATATTGTCTTCATCAACACTAGAGAATAGCTTCCAGCTATATGGAGCTCTGGCTAGGGAAGCCATTTATAGCAACACTAGGTTAATCGTTAGAAAATAGGGTCTGTGGGAGACCAGCCAGACCCAAGTAAAGAAATTGGTGTCAGAAGGCCCAGCAAAAACATCATTGCTGGTTATTTGTAACTCTTGCTAAGATGACAAATTCCAGGGATGGGTAATCAGGCCAGGGAGTCGCCCACAACTTTAAATGTCTCCTTTAAATGTCTCTTTACTGGAGGGGTGAACACAACATTCAAAACGGCCAAGGGGCCAACATGAAGAATTGAGTGAGCCACCCACACGAGGCAGAATAAAGCCATAAAAAGTATCTTTGTCCCACCAGAAAGCTTTTAAATGTCATCTTTGGACATTTCAACACAACAGTATCTGACTGACAAACCTCTCTTCAACACAATCGTGTTTCCAGGCTCCACCATCATTTTTTGACCTTGCGATAAGGTTTGTGGATTTTAGCAGGATGGAGGAACAAGTTGCAATTCACTGCCCCCTGAGTCTTGATAGAGGGATGACAGCTCTGTATGGGAAAAAGAGAAGGGGATAATGTAGGCCAGGCTGGAGAATAAACATCTGGGAACCACACCTGGTATTCTAAGAACCATCAACATGCTCCCTGCTGGGCCTAGCTTCCTCTTCTATAGGATGAAGGGAGTACACGAACATTATTCTGTCTTTGACTTCCAGGGAGCTGGAGGAGAAAATTCCATCCATCCTACCAACCCCGCCTTCCTTTCTCTGCTGTAACTCCTCCCCCACCCCTGTTATAAGCTGACTTCACTATTCATTTCCTTGATTAAACCCATTATCCCAAGATAAAAGGTGAATGAATAACAGAGCACAATAGAATTTGCATAACCCAACCCTGTCCCACAACAAAGCATATATTCTCAAATGTCTACCAAGTGATGAAAAGCATGATCACGTCCACAGCCACTGGGTGAAGAAAACTGTTGACTGTTACCCAGTGACTCAGTGGGTAAAGATGCTTGCCACCAAGTCTAACAACCTGAGATCAAACCCCGGGACCAATGTGGTAGAAAGAAAGAACCCCGCCTCTCAGACCTATACACACACACACACATACACACACACACAAATGAATCAATACAAAAGCATGTTTAAAGAAATGTTAAGTATCTACTGTCAGCCATATATGGCACAAAGAACTGTCAGTTCATCAGCTCCCTGAGGTCTCAAAGCCACTCTAATAGGTCAGGGATTCTGAGTATGAAGTGGGTGGTTCCCCTGGACTGTGTGGGCTCACTCATGACTGGATACTGATCTAAGATAGTAGTCTCACCCATAAGTCTGGCATTGTTATTGACATCAGCTCATGATCCAGGGCTCCCAAGAGCAAGAAGAGAGCAAGCCTTGATGCATGAGCATTTCATAAGCCTCTTGTTCTCATCACATTTGCTGAGGTCAACAGACGGTCAAGGCCAGATCCAAACAATGGAAGTGCAGACTCCTCTTCTTGAAGGCACATGCCAGATGGGAGGAATTCATGGCCACCATATCCATCCACATTCACACATTTGTGCGTATGCACATTCACGCGCGCGCGCGACACATACATACATACACACACACACACACACACACACACACACACACACACACACACACGCCTCAGGACAACTTCTGCTACAGAGTCATTGAAAAGGCTTGTTAAACACAGGCTGCTGGGCCCCAACTCCAGGGTATCTGAGGTAGTTGGTCTGGGGAAGGGCCAGAAAATTCAAATTCTCAGAGGCTGTCTGTGTTGGGAGTCTGGAATACCCCATTGTGGTCCTCCCTCTTTGAGTTCCTTCCCTTAAGAGGTAAAGGCCCAGCAAGTTCAAATCCACCTTTAATCCTCTTCCTCCCCCTCCACTCTTTCTGTCTTCCCTTTTAAAGCTTTCACAATAGTTATATTCACTTCATTAGAATCTGGCTGCTCCAGGCTGCAGCAGGGCCTCCTTTCCTAGCTACTACTCTGTGACAGAGAGAACCCAACTGCAGAGGAGCTCAGAATTTTCCCCAAGGAGCTAGCGAGGCTTCCATGCATTTGGGCAGCTGAGTGGCAAAGAGATCTGGTGGATCCAGTCCCGGCCCAGCAAACCTGACTCAAGTCCAGCAAAGAGACAAGCATGAAATCCTGGAAGCAAAGACATACACCGGCCACAGTCCTGACCGCAGCCTAGGAGATTTCTAGAAGGTTCCCAGAGCCACACGTTCATACATCCTGCAGTCCATCCCAAATCCCCTTCTCTACTTTTTTTTCCCACCTTCTGTGTTTTTCAGTAAGCGGTCACCATCAAAACTGTCTGTGACAGAATGCACACTAGGATGCTGAACACAAACACCCCTTCTGTAGCTGCTTTCATCCAGATAATCAATATGTTCAACCCAGAAGGTCCACATATCCACAGACACGACACTCACGGAGTTGTTGAGGACAGTGGTCCTGCAAAGCCATAAACCTCTAGCTAGCGGTTTATTCGGAACCAAGATAACCACATTAGAGTTATGACAAGTGAAAACAGTTTTTTCCACAGGACAAATGAAGCCATCTGGAACAGAAGATGAGGGAGACACTTGGAGCAAATAAATATTAAGAATTCCGCAGCTTGTTCCTAGCCAGAGCTCTTTCACCTACATTTCCCGTGGCAAAATGCTGGGAATAACTGGGCAGGTAAGAACGCTCCATGGCTATTGTTCTGTTAATTAACTGTGTTAGCAAGATCACTGAGGACATGTCTTCACGGTTCTTGAAAAGACAGACTGTTTAAGCACTTCTGAGTACTCTGGGAATACCAGAGGATTTCAATTGGCAAGGACCAACAATCACTGATTATAGTCACTCTTAACTGAGTCTCGCGAAGGATCTCTGTACCAGGTAACACTCATTAACTTAGTTTCAACTGCAGTATGTATTTAAGGAAGATTAAATTCTCCACTCAAATCTGCACTTATGGAGTTCCCTGTGCGATGGAATATTCTCAAACTAATTGCCTTGAGAAGTGCTGTACAAATTGGCCCTTCCTTACTTCATCAAAGTGGCAAGATTTAAAACCCACAAACATAAAAATACAACTTTGTGATCCTTTAGATTAAAATTGAGATGATGTTCCATGTCCAGGACTTTGGCAACGTCTTTATACACTCATCCAAAGGGACCCCAAGCCTTGTTCAAGGGACAAGAGACAAGAGTGTCCAGAAGGAATCATTCAGGCACATGAAACTGAGGCATCAGTTTCTCCTCGCTCGGTTGCACATCTCCAATGAAGAGACATGACATTAAGCTCCCTAGCTGCTTTATCTCACTGGGGTCTTAGAGATCCTATGAAAAATACTCTTGGGGTACCCACGTTGCAAATGCAGACAAAGGCAGCCATGCTACTATGTGGAGGGAGGTGAGAAATCAGATGAGTCCAGTCCCATATCACCGCATCAGCCACTGGTCTCCACCCTCCCATATGTGCGCCAACCCCCATCTGAGCCCAGATCCGTGCACCCTGGGACCAAGGGTCTTAAAGGCAGATCTGACAATATCAGAAAATAGAAGCTGCTGGAAGGAGAACAGTGAGGAGGGAGGTGAGGTGAGGTGAGGAGGGTGAGGAGGTGAGGCACATCAGGGAATGAGTATGCGAGGCAGAAAGACGGGAGCTCTTCAGGGAACACACAAAGGCTTGCTTTGTCTTCTTTCGAAGTCAAGGTGATGTGGCCATAAAGCAGAACTGCTCTCAACAAACTTGCCTGAGTCCCACTCACATTTTTTAAAAATGCCTTTCTCGTCATTGTGATCTTCCTGCAAATTAGCTGAGGAAGAAAAACAGCAAGATGTTGAATCTATGGTAAGCAGAGACGTTACTGTTACTCTTTGGGGTGTTGATATGTTCTTAGAGTCAAGTAGATCTGGAAATGATAATAGGAAAATGAAGCTGGTTTATGTGGGCATTAGTTTAATGAAAGAAATATGGGAGGGAAACAGTCTAAAAAAAGTGGGTCACAAATTTCAGAGGACATACCAGAATCACTCTCTTGGAGATTAGACATCCAAATTTGTATTTCTCACCTCCGCGGCCCAAGCAACTTACTCATTCATTGGGAACGTGCTCATCAAATAGGAGCTACATCACAGGAGGGATGAAAGATGCTGAAGACACAGCAGGATGTAGAGCACTTGAAATTCATGCCACCAGACAGCTTCCAATCCGGGCAGGGAAAGCAGGCTTTATCTAGATACACGTTCAGGGACCAGACAGGGATAAAGGGTTTGATAGGAGCTGAGACAATAGGGAAGACTACTGTTTCCCTTAGGAGGCTTCTCCAGAAAGGCAGCAGAGCAGCTGTCTACATAGAATTCTAGGGTAAATGAATTCCCAATAGAGGAACTCCAAAGGCACACACACTTGATTGACATTCTGATGTGACAGAGGGACACCAGTCCCTGAGCACTTGCTCTGTATCAGAAGAGTCACAGCACTGACCTTGTTTCAATGATGCGGCAACACTTCCTGACTATGGCTAACATTTACCCACCTCTACGTGGAGGTGTGGCCACAGGTCTATCAAAGGGTGGAACCCGTAACCCAAGCCAGTGGGATCTCCCAAAGCAGAGAGTCCGTTCTAGGAAACGAGTCCCTCCCAAAGGCAGTGAATATGCAGATGGGTACAAATGAAAGTCTGATCGCACAGGTGTGGCTGCCTCAGATGAGGGTTAGGAAAAGTTCCTTTAATTATTTGGTTATGTGGAATGCAGTATTAAAGAAGAAATCCACAGGCATGTCTACGTTTCTCTCTATAGCTACATGTCCTTAGCTGCACAAAACAGTCTCAAAACCAAGCAATGAAAATACGAGCTGGCCGGGAGGTGGTGGCACATGCCTTTAATCCCAGCACTCGGGAGGCAGAAGTAGGCAGATCTCTGTGAGTTCGAGACCAACCTGGGCTACAGAGTGAGTTCCAGGAAAGGCGCAAAACTACACAGAGAAACCCTGTCTGGAAAGACCAAAAAAAAAAAAAAAAAAAAAAAAGAATACGAGCTGTACAGTTAGGTAAATATGAAACGTTTACAAACAAGCATGCTTTCTCCTTCATCTGCCCTGTTATGGCATTTGACCATGACCCTAGCTGCGGTACGCCACTCTGTTTTTGTTAGCATCTCTTGTTACATGCCCTTCTGCCCATTTTCCTTTTGATGGTCCTGAGCTTCCCAGTGGTCCCCAGGGCCAGCAATGGATGATGAGAAGCTACCTGCCAAGAGAAGGAGGAAGTCGATGCTCTTTTCATGCATCACATGGGATGGCCAAGCAGTTATATTTCACAGGAGCCAGGAGGGCTCAACATGCAAATCTTTCAGAGGCTCCTTGCTAAAAATCATCTTGAACCTTACTAAGATAAAATAATAATTTCTGGAATAACAGCCTGCTATCCCAAGTCACGAAGTGACAGAGTGATCAAAATCAGAATGCCTAATGGGGCCCAAGGACGTGGTTGTAAACGGAAGACTAATTTATGGCTTCCAGAGAAACAGCATTAGACTCAGCCAGCAAATAAAAGATATTGTAACACTCAAGTTGATTCTGGAAATGGATGGAAAATCAAAAATGACAGTTTGGGGCTCATAAGATGGCTCAAAGATAAAGACACCTGCCATGGAAGCCCATCCCCAGAACCCATGTAAACGTGGAAGGAGAGAACTGACTCCACAAAGTTGTCCTCTGACCTCCACATGCATGATGTAACATGTATGTACACCCACACACAAACGACAGTTGACAAGCCACGTGTTAGAATATTTGAAAAAATCCAGTTATAGGTAACACACCAAAGAAGTTAGGTCAAAATTCCATGACTACAAACTGATCCCCCATCCAGTCAGGTGGGTTGAATTTCCCCTATTGAATTGATTTCCTTCTCCTATTCGAATCCTATTATGTTAGAATTTGTGAAGTTTTCTATTGACAGTTTTAGCTGTGATTTCCTCTTCTGTCAACTGACAATTCTCCTACCCTACTGACCTAGAAGAGGATGTCATTTTGAGGGGAAAAGAGAAGTCTTTATCTATTTATCTTTCTTTTCTTTTTGAATGGCAGGATATCATATAGCTCAGACTGGCCCTGAATTTCGGATCCTTCCATTTCCACCTCCCAGGTCCTGGGATTAAAAGCATACAACACTATGCATGGTTTTATGCAGCGATGGAAGAATTCCAGGCTTCGCGCAGCACGCTGAGCAACCATTCTACCAACTGAGCTACATTCTCGGCCCAGGGAAGTCTTTAAAGTCTAAAAATCATCTCAGAATCACCTCTAAGAAAGAACCGGAGACATGAAGAAGACACAGTGAGGACTTGGACTGTCCTTACCCAAGGACTTGCTAATCCCAGAAGCCCTTGTTTTGAATTAGCTGAGAGTTCTCTGAAGCCACAGGGTGACCCAGCCAGTGCCTCCATAGAGGCCATGACAAGTTGCCCTGGGCCCTCCGAGAAACACGGGAGTTCCTTCTGCCAAGGCCACACAAAGGTGACCCTTCTCACACCCCCGTCACCTTCACACAGTGTGGTGAAGCTCCAGCCCAGCAGAGCCTCCCAAACCCCTGCACCTCTATCCCTGTATACTCTAAGGCAATGGTTCTCAAGCCTAAAACTGGAGAGATTTTCCACACCATAAATGGCTGGCAGCCATCTCCAAGATACAATGCTTGAATTGTTCGAGGCCTTCCAACTCATATGAACCTCTAACCTACAGCAGCAGCAGCAGCAGCAGCAGCACCCAGGAGCTTTTTAGACTCACAAACTTCCAGTCCCTACCTCACACCCACTCCTCAGAATCTGCACTAGGATAAGATGTGTAAACTCGTGTGCAACTTGTGTGCACCGTTGACTTGAGAAGTTCTGCTCTGAAGTCCAAGAATGCTGGCATTTGTTCTGTTTCCTTCTAGATTTTTATTACAAAAAAAGGTATGTGTAAAGCTTGGTATGATGGGGCACAACTTTAATCCCAGCACACAGAAGGCAGAGGCAGAAGCAGAAGCACAGACAGGCGGATCTCTGTGAGTTCAAGGCCAGCCTGGTCTACATAGTGAGTTCCAAGCCAGCCAGGACTTCATAGTGAGACCCTATCTCCAGAAAATAAGTGTGTATAAAAATGCCAACATGAAATGAAACCCATTACTTTGCATGCTGATTTAAGAACAAGCACCAACTTGACGGAAGGCAGGCTTCTCTCTCACTTGTTCCCACAAACCCGTCTCCTCACCTGCACACGGATGTTTATATTTACATACATGCACAAGACGAGAGAATGGTATAGGACAGGAATGGGAGAGGGTGCAGCAGAACTGTGGGCAACGTGTTATTCAAATACTTGTTCGAGTGTGTGGGGTGCACCCATGTGCAGGCCAGAGATTGAGGTTGGGTATTTCCCTCTGTAGCTCACCACCTTGGTTCTTGAGACAGGGTTTATCATTGACCTTGGAGCTCATCATTGGCTAGAGTGGCTGGCTGGCAAGCTTCAGCAGTCCTCCAGGCTCCACCTCCCCATTCCGGGTTATGAGCATAGGCTGCTGTGTCTGGCTTTGTGAGTGGGTGCTGGGGGTCCAAATGCAGGTCCTCAAGCTTCCACAGCAAGCGCTTTCCCACCACGGAGCCATCTCCCCAGCCTCACTCGATGCTTTTAACCAATTCAGTAAGCCCAGTGGGAAACAGACCAAACATGGGACTTGAATTCTCCAGGATTCCACCAAGTAGTTCAAATGGTGAAAGGCAGCCAAGGGTTAGTCGAGGGTCCTCCACGTGCAGACTGCAGCTCCATCCCACAAAAGTGCCTTCTGCAGCGAGGTCCCCTCTGTGGTTGTCACTCTGAGTCGGGAATCTTGGCATACATATGTGCAAAGAGACCCAAGTCTACTGGGGAAATTAATTTATGTTTCGTGTATGCCTTTTGCATAGTCTGAAGGTGATGCTGTACAATGTTTTCTTTAATTTCGTGTATGAAATCAAGTTTTACGGTATGGCCCTTAAATTTCAGATCTGGGGGATTAAAAATGTTCAACCTGTATGTGATGTAACTGAAACCCAGGAACAGCACACAGTGCTTCTTTGTGGCTTATTGCGGCTTTGGTTTTACTTTCATTTTGGGTCCCTGTTCCCTGTGTTCTCTCTCCTGTTCCTCTGTCTTGACTTGGTCCTCAAGACATCTCCCAGTCTAAGAGGTGGAGACTGAGTAGCCCAGCATCCTGGTGCCCATCCTGCAGGGCACCTCTCTGCACTTAGCATATTTCCTTCTTCTGCGCTCTTCAACAAAGCAAGTGTAAGACAAAGCACCATTTCCCCTAGGAAACCACATCTCCAAACCCAGTGTATTGTCACAGCCATGACAGACCCTCTTCCTGATGTAGCCAAAGGGTCAAGGATGTGGAGTTCCCCCTCTGAGAACTGTGCTGGTGACGGATGACTGTGCTCGGAGAAGAGGATGTTCCCAACAGAACAGTGTTCCCAGCAACCGGGGTATATTTTGTTGTTTCCAAGAATCAATAAGTCTGGGCAAAATTCTGACAAGTCTAGTCATCTGGTTGGGGGTGGGGGTGGGGCAGAAGCAGAGAATCACTCCAGAAAAATCTCAGTGAGGGCTGCAGACTCCTGAAGAGGGGCCTTGCTTGCTCCTGAGAGCAAATGTAAGTGGTTAATTCAAGGGCATTTCTCCTCCGTCTTGTCTCTTGGAGGAGCCTGGGATCCTAGCGAAGAGACATCTCAACAGCCTACATTTTCTAAAAGTCTTAAAAGCTCCATCCGCAGAGTTCATGCCAGTCCTTCAGGCTGGCGGTAACTAAGCCTCCATGCCAAATGCCGGAGCCAAGTGCTGCAGTCTGGGCATACTGGTGTGTGGGTGAGAGTAGAGAGGGCAAGGTGAAGGCTGTCACACCAGGCAGACAAACAGAAGTGAGATGCGGACACCGAACACTTGGGTGTGAGCACGGCAGGGAAGGTGCTCTGTAGAACAACATGCATGAAGCAAAGGTGTACAGCTGCAAGTCTGAAAACCTCATGCCGGAGTGATGACTCGGTGGATAGAGTGTTAGCCTTGCGAGCACCAGGACCGGGAGTTTTATCCCTGAGAACCCACGTTCAAAAAGAAAGAAAGGAGGATGGAGGGGAAGCCGGGCATGGTGGTGTGTGTTTGTAATTCCAGCACTGGGAGGCAGAGACAGGTAGATCCCTGCGGTTCTCTGGTCAGTTACCTTACCTTACTTAGCAAGGGAGCTCCAGGCCAGTGAGGTGGATGGCTCCTGAGGAACGGTTGACCTCAGGCCTCTCTCTGCATGGGTGCATACATGCACATAAACAGACACACAATCGTGTATGCACACAACACGCTAAGACTGGAAATGACACCAAACAAAACTGCGAATGCCCAGTTCCAAAACCAGAACTCCAACCACGGTCTTCGCCCAAAGAAAAACCTACAGTACAGCCCCGGCATGTGCAAGCCGGCGAAAGCAGGACTCTTGCTTAAGCTAAACCGGTTTGGGGACAGCACTAACGAGAGTTCTCCCTGATTCTTCTGCTGCTCCGCTACGTAATTTATGTGCTCATCATACACAATTTTCATTTAATCAAGAGCTATCTCGCCCAACCTTTCAACTGCAGCTAACTTTGTACAAGATGAAATTAGCTCAATACATCATGATGATACAAGTTTTTCTGGGTCTTCCAGGCCCTTCCTGCCAACAAAATGCCAAGGAACCTCGCTTTCTTGGATGGCTTATTCGAATGCTGCAGATCCAAATTTCATTAGGACTGTGTAATAGTATGTCCTGCCCATGGGCTGATTCAGGCCACATTTGCAAAGTTGACCACATCTGCAAGCACCAAGCCACCTGCTCAAGGGAGTAGGCCTCGAGAGCAAAGTAGAACATGGAAGGCCCTGCATAGTTTATGTGTCCTCCACCTAGTACAGCCTAGAGCAAAAATCTAAAAATTAAAGTAAATTAAAATGGGGAAGGGTGTTGTCAAGCTGAAATAGGGGATGTTCCAGGGGCAAGAGTTTAGATGAAGTTACATTCCAGACCGATTTCCTGGATCCTGTACCTAGGTATTCATAGGCTGATGACCACGGTTGCCATTTTCACAGGAGTGGCCTTGAGTGAGTCCTTCATCTCCCTCTGCTTCTCCTTGTCTGTAAAAGGAGAACAGATGTGTGAACTTGCAAGACTGCTGTGAGGATGGGATGAGAGAAAACACAAGAACTTCTTTGCCCAGGGAGGGACCCACGGTAACTGCTCAACACTGTCCAGTGTGCAGACACATCCTGTCTGTTTCTAGTTTGGGGTCTGTGGGCAAAGCCAGGAAGCTTGAATTCCTTTCATACTCAAACCATCACACACACACACACACACACACACACACACACACACACACACCACCTCTCCTTCCACGTCTCCCTGTCTCCCTCCTCTTCTCCATTTCACTCCTGCTAGAATGCCACAGGGGTTGGCAGAGGCAGGAAGAAACAGACAGAGGGACAGAAGCCAGGCCTACTCTCCATATCACCTCCAACTGACCTCCAGCACACATAGCAGTACCACCACAGTCTTTATCGACACAGGCACCACCCGGACACCCCTAAGCACCGTACAGTCTCATGTTGTAAACTTTTGGACTCTGTAAAAACCATATCATCCTTATCCATTCCTATATGAAACTTGTGGTTTTCACTCAATATTATATTTTAGAGATGCACTTATTAAAGCATAAGGCTATTATTTATACACATCCACTGCTGTGTAATATTCCGTTGTGTGACAAAAGTTGTGTGACTTTACCCTACCGCTGATGAACGTTTGTGATGTTTCCAGGGGTTTTGCTATGACAAAGGGTGTTTTGGTAAACATCCTCACACAGGCACACATCATCAAAAGATTCCCAGCGTGTGCAACTAGAAGGACTTTGTGGGCCACAGTGACACTCACTTGATTTACTCTGCTTTGACTTGCTCGTGGCATCAAGTTATTTTTCTGAACGTCTTGTTCCACTTCCACCCTGCCTTCCTAACTCATGCCAAAAACACTGTAAACACCCTTGAGGCTGCATTCCTGTAAGCAGGGGCTGCTGGGGGTTTGGAACACTGGTTTAATGGGTCCCCACACCAGTCACCTGGAAAGTCCAAGTCACAGACCTTCACCAGGGGATGGAGAGGTTCGTCATGTTCATGATTTCCGACAAAGAACTCCTTAAAATCAGCGGTTTTGTGGGCCCCTGGCTTTGGGGATAAAACCTCCCCGGAATTATCGTGTACTGGCCTGCCCAGGAGTAGAACAGTCTGTAACAGTTGCTGTTCACACAGCGACAGTGGCCGATGGCCTCAGATTTCACTTCCAAACCACCTTTACACACTCAGGCTCTCGCTGCTGGACTGTGGTGTCTCCGAATGAGGCAGGACTTCCCCCAGCTGGTTTAAGCTGTGATGCCTCACATAAAGACCCCTGCATTGTTAACACTCGGTTCAACTCCACATAACTGAATTAAAGTGTAATCCCAGTGGCTGACACAACCCTGTTGACAAAACCCTGTCTCCTCCTCCTCCTTGTAAACACAGTACTCAACTACATTTCCCAGCATCTTTTGTTTGTTTTTTAAGACAGGGGTTTCTCTGTGTAGTTTTGGTGCCTGTTCTGGATCTTGCTCTGTAGACCAGGCTGGCCTTGAACTCACAGAGATCCGCCTGGCTCTGCCTCCCGAGTGCTGGGATTAAAGGCGTGCACCACCACTGCCCAGCTCCCAGCATCTTTTGCAACGTGCTGTGGCCATGTGACTGAATCCTGGCCAATTGAAAATGAATGGAAGGGCTATTTTGCCTCCTCCAATCTCTTGCCCCTCATCAACACTTTCCCAAGATCCTCCACTCTCTTTTCCTGGCTGCTAGCTGGATGCGGTCTCATCCCTTCCCTTGTCACCTGGGCTCACGACAGGAAAGTGGCAGTGACACCTTTTTGACCCTTGTCCTTATGGTGGAGAGAAGATCTCAATATGTAACTGAGTTGGCCCTGAACCAATGGTCTTCCAGCCTGTGCCCGGTGGTATCTTTTAAAAACCAACCACAAGGAACCTGCTTTGTCTTTGGAGCAAACAGAACAGCTTGGTTGCCTCGTATGTGCTTCCTCATGGACTTACATGATTGTTTCAGCCAGAGATGGGCACATTGGTGGTTCACACGAGTGATTTGCTGCTGAAGTACCCGTGCTATGGGCAGCGTTTTAAAGGTTTGGAATCAAGCTGTATTGCTAGGTAGTGCATACCCATTGACTGAGGGCCAGAGCATACTGACTGAAGTTCCATGAGGAAGTAGTGGCATGTATTCATTTTTCACTGCAACACATTCCCCAAACTTTAGAGTAGGAAGACAACAATGGTTATCTTACATTATTTTAGTGGGTTAAGAGTTTGGACACAGCTTACTCACAAGCTGCAATCTGTTGTCTGGGGGTGGGGTATTAACATGTAGTTTCCTCCACAGGACTCAGTTCTTCAGGGACCCCTATGCCAAGGGCTGGTTCCTTACCAGCTGTGGGGCCTTCCTCACAACATGGCACCTAGGTTCATGGTCCTACGCAAGACAATATTTTGTGTCTACAAGAAGGGGATAGGAACTCAGCAAGCAACCTCAAAATGGTGATCGCTAGTTCACTTACAAGTTTTCTGAGCCCAAGCTCTAAATTTCATTTATCTGGTCAAAAATCTTGGCTGTACTTCAAACTATCCCAGAATCCAGTGTTAAATGTGGGAGACCATGAAGGTTTACATCCAGATTGCATTTTCCATTGCAGGCAGTGGGGCTGCCGACTGTTCCAGGAGCTGCTTAGAAGAAACAAATGGCCAGTAAATCTCCTTTGTCAGCACGTAGCAATGTCCTCAGAACTCCAGCTCTTACCCGGACTGATTCTTGAATGCAAAATGTGGGGATTCTGAAGACTTGTTCACAAAGGCGGGTTTTGCCCATTGTTGATGCTGGTATGTAAATGTTCATCTTTGTGCTTCTCAAATAATGGGATGAACCATATATTTTGTCAATATACTTGTTAAAAATCATGCTTTTGTTATATAATTGGTGGAAAGTAAATGCCCTGCATTGCTAATTAAATGGTAAAAATATGCTTAAAATTTCTCAAAATCAACTTTTTATAACATGAGCTTGAAGGTGTTTTGTTTTGCTTTGGGGTGTTTATTTCTTGCATGACGGGGAACACTGAGCAACAGCCTGATCTCCAAAGGCAGCTGCAGGCTCAAGGTTCTCTGACGGATCCCTGGGCCTTACATACACAGCTTCCTTCTCTCTCCAACTCACACGGCCCTGGATGAACCAGGCACACTGGGAAAAACCAGTCCAGTCTGTTTCCACAGTCCCATGGACTGCACAGATGTGGGAAAACATCTCCAGCAAGCCCAGGCATTTTAATAAGCCATGGCTAACTCAAATTATGGAATTCTTCAGCCATGTCAAATATGAAATGCTGCCACAGCTGGTCCAGGGTGGGAGAAATCCCCTCCTCCCTGAGATACCACCCTGTGTCCAAATACAACTGCATGAGACCTAAACACGGAGCTCATTCCTGTGGCTGCCCTCTGCACCCAGAAGGAGCATAGGCTAAGTGGGGGGGGGGGCAGAGAGTGATGATATTGGTTGGAAGGACATCATCGGGGATAGGAAATAGGTAGAGGGAAAGAGGCAGGAGCCAAGACAAACCCAATCATCCCAGCAACCCTTGCAGTGACATTTTGAAGTACACGGTCATTTTGAGTTCTAGAACAGGGAACATTTTCAGATGTTAAAATGGTTCTTGCCAAAGGCCAATATGGTAAATGCTCTCCCTGGGGCTCATTTGGGAAAGAATAATTGTTTATGTGTATATAAAAGAAACAATGACTGTACCAAGGTCTGAAAGCATCGGAGACTGACTGAATCTCTCCCTGTCAGTTAATTTTACTCTTTCTTTACATTCCCAAGTATTTATTGACTACAGGGTATAAAGAAACTGAGAAAGCAGTCCCTGTCCTCAGACTGGTCTGGGGTAGGGACACACTGGGATGCAGTCAACTGTGATACAATATGGGCCAGTCTCCAAAAATGGTGATCACCACAGTACAAAGATTCTGAATGAGAACTACTGAGGGCGGCATTGACAGGGTAGAACAAACTTCAAGGTGAACAGAGGTGGACCAGACACAGTGGAAAGGATGTCAAGGGACAGAGTTGTTGCACACAAATAAAGAGGAGAAAGTCTAAGACGGTCTATAGCTGCTTCCACTTGTACTTACGTTAACTTATCTCATTGCGGTGGTTTGAATGAAAACAGCCCCCATAGGCTCACAGGGAGTAGCACTATTAGGAGGTGTGGCCTTGTTGGAGAAAATCGCTGGGGATGGGCTTTGGGGTTTCAGAAGCTCAAGCCAGGCCCAATGTCTCTCTCTTCCTGTTACCACTGGATCTGGATGTAGAACTCTCAGCTACTTCTCCTGCACCATGTCTGCCTGCACACCACCATGCTCCCTGTCATGATGATAATGGACTAACCCTTTGAAAAGCCATCCCCAATTAAATGTTTTCCTTTATAAGAGTTGTCATGGTCATGATGTCTGTTCACAGCAGTAAAACCCGGACTAAGACACTCATCCTCCACCCCTCATGAAGGGTTGCATCCCTTCCTTTACAAAGGAAGAAAGAGAAGTACAGGGAGGCTCTGTTACTTCCACAAGACACCCCAGCTAGGAGCTGGCCAGCAGTTTCCCCCACTGGAGGGGCTAGAGGCTATGAAGGAATATTGGGGAGAAGGTGGAACAGGTCATCAAGAGATATGAAAGCAGGAAGAAGCTGGATTGTGGAAATCTACACACATCATGTGTCAAAGATGATGCCAGGGGCTGGTGTGAGCTCCAGAAAGCTCATGCCGTGTTCCATGTGGAAAATGAATGGAGAGCAAGCAAGGTTGGGGGTGGGATTTCAGGAAGCTGGTTAGACGATGAAACCTCAAGCAGGGGACAGGAGCCAGGATACTTCCAAGAGCCTTTGGTAAATCTAGTCCGCTGGGTTCTCCTAGCAGATATAATGGATTACCAGAGGTGAGACAGAGTGGGGCAGAGTAGAAGAGATGCCTGCTACATGGCTGCTATGGGTTCCATGCCAACGGCTGGACCACCACAAGAATTCCATGAGCACAATGGGGACTGGGTCTCAACTTCCATCATTCAAGGACAGAAGGCTAAATACTTAGACCATGTCTGCCTGAAAAGTCTATTCTGCTAACGTGACCAGAATGTTCCCAGAAACTGGCTGCCTCGTTCACATAGTGTTTGGAGAGCACTGTGCCTTTGAGTCCTCCCAGTCTGTGTTCCTGATGATTTCTTTTCTCTTAAAAAACTCGTTTTCATGTATATGGAGGTTTTCCCTGGATGTCTGTCTACACCACATGCGTACCTGGCATTCTTGGAAGCCAGAGCAGGGCGTCCAGTTTCTTTGGGACTGGAGTTACAGAGTGTTGAGAGCCACCATGTGGGTGCTGGGAATGGAACCCAGGACCTCCGGAAGAGAAGAAGCCAGTGGTCTTACCAACTGAACCCTTTCTCTAGTCCCTCAATTCACTTTCAATAGTGCCTAGCTTTGGTCATCCCAGGAGGGAGTTCTGACCCCATAGGCCCTGGTGGAAATGACTAGATATGTTCTTCTGGACTATTCCTCTTTTACTTGACACGCCTGAATTTCCTCTTAAGCCCAAATCAGATTTGGCCCCAGATATATTTACCCAACGCTTTAAAACCATGTGTGAGACTTTGGTGAAACTGAATCCGTATCTGTCTTTTTTTTTTTTTTTTTCACACTTAACTCATTCACACAGTATGGACAAACAGCTACTTGATGTCCAGAAAGCCCTTCTGGAGACTTTATCTTTTCTCTCACACAAGCTGCCAAATGTAAACAAACCTTCTCTCTTGGAGGTTGAAATCTGACTTTAAAGGTATTTTGAGACAGAAGACAGGGGAAGAAATAAAAACAGGGAGGGAACGCTGGGGAGATGGTTCAGTCAGTAGAGTGATTATATGTACCTGAGTTTGGACCCCCAGTACCCAGGTGAAAAGCCAGACATGGTAGTGTAGACCTGTAATCTTAGCATGGTGAGGCAGAGATGGGGATGCCTGCAGCTCACTGACCTGCTAGTCTTGCGGAATTTGTGAGCTCCGTGTTCAGTAGGAGAGCCTGTCTCAAAAGATAAGGAGGGGAACAGTAGAAGGAGACACCAACATCAGTTTCTGGCCTCCATATATGCATGCACAAAACATGTGCACACACACATGAGCATGTACATAGTCATACGAGAGAGAGAGAGAGAGAGAGAGAGAGAGAGAGAGAGAGAGAGAGAGCAAGCCTAATAGGAAAAGGGACACTTAAATCAGGGGTGTGGTGAGAAATACCAAGGTCACGAACACCGTGCCCCGCTGCTGCCCCATCAGCCCCGTGTCTCTCCATGGGAAAACACATTTTCTCCGTAGATAAAATCACTTAAAGATGCCAAGAGAGCAGACTCGCTGAGTGACGGGCTGCCGCTTGGTGGATATTTCCAACTCCTGCTTATCGGTTAGTCACTCAAACGTCCTGAGCTGACCTGGAGCTACTTGAGATTAAATTCTTTTTATTTGGGAGGTTCGCC
This sequence comes from Peromyscus eremicus, assembly GCF_949786415.1. Taxonomy (NCBI): domain Eukaryota; kingdom Metazoa; phylum Chordata; class Mammalia; order Rodentia; family Cricetidae; genus Peromyscus; species Peromyscus eremicus. The sequence goes on along the minus strand of NC_081416.1, from coordinate 124,963,237 downwards.
CCTTCTCCAGAGAGAAACAGAAGAAGTAACTCAGAAATGGTATTTATTTTACAGCTGCTGACACATCTCAGGGTTATGAAAGCCGTCTGGATTCTTTCCCCTCACTTAGCCAACACTTTGGAGAACTCACTTTGGGACTTTCTGTGTGGGGTGGCTCTCTCTCCTTTCTAGAACAGTCTGACCTCGGTTCTCTTCTTTCCTGCTGCGTCACACCCCCAGCACCCACCTCTGAGCAGCTGATTTGTGGAGATCTGAAGAGCCAAGTATCAAAGCAGCACTTGTGTGAGGAGGAATGGCCAGCTGGAGAAACTCAGGGCAAAACTCTCACCCCAAACAGGGCAGCTCCCTGGCAGCTTTTGCATCCAGGCTGAGGATCTATGTGTCCTCTTCTCCCATCTCCAGCCTCTCCCATCCCAGTTGTTCAGGGGTTGCTAAGCTGAGGGATCCCCAGTAACATAGGGTCTCTTGAAGAATTCACTCGGGCAATTTGCTGATAATCAGTGTAGATGACACTGGGCCTGAGTCAGTATTTTCTAGACAAAAGGTATTCCAAGAATACAATGTGTACCAACCAGTTGAAATCATAGTTACCAACCAGCACAGGGCAGGAAGATAACAGGGCAGGAGGTGGTCTGTCTTAGTCAATGTTCTATTGCTATAAAGAGACGCCATGACCACAGCAACTCTTATAAAGGAAAGTGTCTATGTAGGGCTGGCTTACACTGTCAGAATCAGTCCATTATCATCATGGCGGGAAGCATGGCGGCATGCAGGCAGGCATGGTGCTGAAGAAGGAGCTGAGAGTTCTATAACTGGATCCACAGGCAGCAGGAAGAGAGAGAGCCACTAGGCCTGGCTTGCGCTTTTGAAATCTCAAAGCCCGCCCCCAGTGACATGCCTACTCCAACAAGGCCACACCTCCTAATCCTTTCAAACAGTGCCACTCGCTAAGCATTCAAATATACAAGCCTATGGGGGCCATTCTTATTCAAACTACCACATGGTCCAAAAGCCATCCTAAGCCACCTCAGCTGCTCCATCTTTTGTGTGTCTTATCTCCTCAGTTATTGTGCACAAGAGACATTTTTTATTGTTACTTTTTTAAAACTTTAACATAATTTTATTGATTGTTTGGGAATTTCATATCATGCACCCCAATCCCACTCATTTCTCAGTCCCTCCATATCCACCCATCACCACCATAGCATTCCCCCCAAAAGGAAAATTTAAAATTATTCCTTAGAAACAAAACAAAGCAAACAATCAAAAAGGCCACTTTTGCTCCCCCGTCTTTCTCACCTCTCCAACACCTCTTCATTGGTCTTACTGGCATTGGGAGCTGTGATGTGTTGTGCAGTATATTTTGCCCACTCAGCTTTACTTGCAAATGTTCATTGTATAATGTGTTGTTGGTTAGGTTCAAGGCCTCTGGCTTCTGGTACATCATCAATGCTGGACCCCCATTGAGACTCCTCTCAGATATCCCAATGTTGCCCTGAGTCAAGAAGATCCTGTGGCTATGGTTCCTCAGGGCCAGTCCCTTCACATGTTCCTGAAGGTCATAGATGGGGTAGATGTTGGGGTATGCCAACTCAAAGTCCTGGATGTGGGTCTGGGTGGTAGCTGAGTTGGTCAGTATGGTCACTGGGACCATCCACCTCAGGGAAGGGTAGAGCCAGTTCTTCTATGCCCATGCCATCAGGGCCAGCTTTCCCACACCCATGGTGAGGGCTGGGGCCATCTCTCACAGAGCCAGTGAAGGGTGGTCCTGGCTCAGCACGGCCCTCAGATTTCAACACACATGGTTCCTATGACCCCCTGTGGTAACATGGGCCACAGAGATCAACACAGACCCAGACATGGCCCTTGGAGGTAGCCTGTGCCCAGATGTCACCATGGCCACCCAGAGCAGTATGGTCCCAGTGACAGCATGGTCCTCAGACACCAACATGGTCTCGGTTAGCTTACCAGACCCTGGGCATCCACACAGCCCTTGGTGGTAACAGGAGCCATGGACACCAACTCAGACCCCAGCTGCTGTAGGGCCACAGACCCAGACATGGCACTCAGCAGCAGCTCAGGCCCAGAGGACACCATGGCCCCAGGTGGCAGTGCAGGCCACTCAGATGGGTGCCAGCCACCTAGATCAGTATGACCCCCATGGCAGCATGGCCCTCAGACACCAACATGGCCATAGGTGGTGGCCCAGACCTCAGGCATTCATGTGGCCTTTGGTGGCAACATGGGCCACAGACATCAACACAAGTCCATCCTGCAGTAGAACCATGCCACAGGAGACATTCTAAGGGGACTTGTCACGAGACTTTGACATGCTGTTACCAGCTTTAGTGACATATCACACACACAACACACACACACACACACACACACACACACACACACACACACATCCCTACAGGAGAAGGGCTATCATGGTGGCTGGTAGTTTTTTTTATTTTCAGACTAAGGAATGACTATCATCATTTTTGAGCATGTGCTCGATACTCCTTATGTATTCATGTGCCCCAAGGCTCTTCCACATGAAATTTGAAGTGGCTCAGGAAGGGGGGGGGAGCATAAAATAGGAAAACTGTAAGAAAAGAATATCACAACCAAAGAAATATAATTTGGTTTGGAAAGCCTTCAAGAAGGCAGCCAGGCACCCACCACCCTTTATCTTCTGTGTCCCCTAAGGTATTCGGAAGTTAAAATTCAGGACAGAAATGAGTGCGCACACTCAGTAACTGTGTCAGCAGGAGGGCATAATGAGCTCACATTGAATCTTTACTGAATGTATTCCTAACATCTCAATCTTCCAGTAATCTAGGAGCCCAATGTGTGTGTGGGGGGGGGGGGCAAATGAGACAGCCAGGAATAAAGACAAAGAAGCCTATTGCCGGGAGGCAGTGGTGGTGGTGGTGGTGGTGGTGAACACCTTTAATCTGGGAGGCAGAGACAAGGGGATCTCTGAGTTCGAGGCCAGCCTGTACTTCAAAGTGAGTTCCAGGAAGCCACGGCTACACAGAGAAATCCTATATTTAAAAACCCAAAACCGAGCTGGGCAGCAGTGGCACATGCCTTTAATCCCAGCACTTGGGAGGCAGAGCCAGACAGATCTCTGTGAGTTCGAGGCCAGCCTGGTCTACAGAGCAAGATCCAGGACAGGCACCAAAACTACACAGAGAAACTCTGTCTTGAAAAATCCAAAAAACAAAAACAACAATAACAAAAAAAACCCCCTGAAACCGAACAAACAAAAAAGATAAAGCCTATAAACACATTGTCATGGTCTCAGATAGAAGGCACCTGGACCTGACAGATGTGCCAGTGATCCCTGGGTAACGCTATCTTCTGCTCAGCCAAGCTGTGAGCAATGTGACCAATATATGTCCCTTTCCTCCTGGTCAGTGGCAGGGGCCACTATCCTTATGCAAGAGAAGCAGGCCTTACCACGCTCAGCTGAGCTTGAGGCACACATATCCAAGAGAAACTCGAAGTCATGTGACCACTGAGAGGGTTTCCAAGAGGCCCCACAGAAAACGGCTTAACAGCCAGAGAACAGGGGTGGAGATCAAAGATCACCTGAAGACCATTCCACACGATTAGCCTCTGTCTCAGCCAACCAGACACAAATCCCCCATCTTTAAAATTCAGTTCCCTCATAAATGGCAAGAGTATATAACCTACTCTAGGAGATATTGTGGGGGTCCAAGTATTAGCTGCACACACTAGTTTAGAACAGGTAATGGGGCTTGGGGTACGATTCTGTGGGAAGAGTGACTACCCAGCATACACAAAGCCCTAGGCTCCATCCCCAGCACTGCATAAATAAGATACAGTAGTGCACACCTGTAATCCCAGCCCTGGGGAGGTAGAAGCAGGAGGATCGGAAGTTCAAGGTCATCCTCAGCTACTGAGTGCAAGGCAAGTCTGGGCTACATAAGACTCTGCCTCAGAAAGAACAAGTTTCACCACGTCGGAAATGCTTTTCCAGAGGTATTATCATTCATATTACAAAATATTGTCAATTGTAACAAATGACAGTATGAAGCCTGTGCTCCGCCCTCTGATATGAGCCCATGGATACATTGTGCCTGCCCCACTCAGTTCTTCCCAAACCAGGCTCCAAGCTCTCTCTGCCCAGACCTAGTTGTCAGTCCTGAGTATTTTTAGACCTGGCTGACTGGCTCCTCTCCTTTTTCTAAAGGGCAGAGTGAGAGCTTGGCACCGAGAATAGCAGCTTTCCAATTTAATAAACAAGTCTCTGGTTTTGTGGCCATACTGGCACTCTGGAAGGTCAGTTGGCTGCACCTACCTGCAGACCCTAAGCTGTCCATGTAGATACTGGCTGGGCCAACATCTCTCCTTTCTGCCCATGCCCTGCTCCTCGGGAGCCACTTAGGCACCCAGAGGAAGGATACAGATGCTTTCCATAGCAATATTACCCTAGTGTCAATTGTTTGGTATTCTCCTGATCCTCCACACCACAGCCCTCACCCAGGATTTATAAATTACTTTTCCTTCCGTATGTCATTTTCTATAAACCAATGCCATAGGACTTATGGCATGTTTCCTATTTTTTTACTCTGTCTCCCCTGCTGAAATGACTGATAATTATCTTTATATCACCAGCTCCTAGCACAAGTAGCAACTGTTTTGCCAACAGGACCGCACTCCCTGCTCCCATATCTATGGCAGACATGACTAATCAATCATGACTTTCTTTCCAACTGAGCCTAAGTATGAAATGGTGATGGTTTTCAACACAGTGACTACAACAAGGGAAGGTGACAAGAAAAAGAAAAGAAGAAAAAAAATGATGCATCCTAATTGCAATGAAATTTAGCGTAGTGTCTGAAGCCCTGCAGACACACCACTAAGTGTTTTTGATGGAACTGGTGAAGTTTTGTCAGGTTTCCGAAAATAAAACAGTAAACTTACAAAGAAATGCAAATGCCTACACGCTGAAAACTAGGACAGGTATGTAAACAGCCAGATTACAGATTCAAATACAGAACCAAAATATCTCCATGGAATTCACCCAAATTAGCTCAGCTGGAATGATGTAAACGCAGAGGAGATTGGACACATTGCCAAAACCAATTAGGCCGATCAACTGTTCTGTCAATACGTGTTGGCAGGAAGTTCCGTGCTGAAATTTTGACACACATGATCTTGCTAGGGTCTCGGGGTTCACAAGTAAGTACAGGCAAAAACATGAAGACAGTACTAAAAGCATCTCCACACATCTTAAGATGAATTGGCAAGAGTACTTTCAAGGGAAGAGACACAAGAACATGCCACTCAAAATGAACCAAGGTTAAATACTCTATTTATATAGTAAAGCGGCTGAGAAGATTCTGGTGCGGTGCGGGTCTTGTATTTGGTAGGAACACAAGTGCAGGGCTGGGGAGATGACGGCTCAGTGCCTGCTTCGCGAGCATGGAGACTTGAGTTCAGAGCCCCTGGGACCCATGTGAAAAGCCAGGCAAGGTGGTGGACACCTGCATTTTCAGCCCTAGTGAGACACAAGGATGGCAGGGGCTCATTGGCCAGTTCCTGGTACAGTGAAAGATACTGTCTCAAAAAATATGACATAACTAGGGAAGATACCCAACCTCTGGCCTACACACACACACACACACACACACACACACACATTTTAAATTCAGGCTGAGTATCCCTTACCTGAAATTTTTAGGACCAAAAGTGTTTAGGAATTTTGTTGTTTTGTTTTTCTTTTTCTTTTTGGCATTTGGAATATTTGCACATACATAATGAGATAGCTTGAGAATGGGACTCAAGTCCAAACGCAATTTATAATTTCAAATATGAATTAATGTATCTTTTATGTATACCTTATACATGTGGCCTGTAGGTCATTTTATACATTTTAAATAATTTCCTGCCTAAAACAAAGTTTGGTGGTATGAAATTTTTCACTGGAATCATAAAAATTTTCTAAATGTTGGCACAATTCAGATTTCAGATTTTCAAACAAGGGATAATTGGATTAAACGCAAAATCAAAATTTTAAAAGTTTGTAGCTCTGAGACAGAACTTTAAGGTTCAGAATTATCTTGTCACAATTAGTCCTTGTCTGTGGTTCTATAGTTTATTTAGCTAATAGAAATTATTATTTTGCTATGAATTAGCCCCAAACTCACTTTATACAAATTAGAATCATCTGTAAATCTTTTTTTTAATACTCATCCTGTGAAGATTAGTATTAGTTGATAATTTGATTGGATCTGGGATTGACTGAGAGAAACATCTCTGGACTGGTCTGTGAAGGAACTTTCTAGAAAGATTAGCTGTAGAGGGAAGACCCTTCCAAGAGTAGGTAGCCGCTTCCCACAGAAGCGCAGACATCAATAGATCTGAGAGAAGAGTAGGACTGCTTTTGCCCACCTATCTTTTCTCCTTGATGATACATGCATCTACTCTTGCTTTTCAACACTGCTGCTGAGTCCATCCTTCACCATCATCAGAACCCAGCTTCTTTGGCTTTCCCAACATGAACACCAACAGCTCTCTGGGAGCCCCAGGCCTCTCTTGCCAGGTTGAGATTACTGTAACATCCAGCATCATGGACTGAGCAGCTACAGGCTGTTCAGCCTCTCCAGTACACAGATGGCCATTGTTGGACCACCCAGACTGTATCATATGAGCCAATCCAATAACTCCCCTCTGTAATACAGTCATTCGGTCACTTCTGTTTCTCTAGCTCAGTGGTTCTCAACCTTCCTAATGCTGTGACCCTTTAACATACTTCCTCATATTGTGGTGGCCCCTGAACCATAAAATTATTTTATTACTACTTCATAACTGTAATTCTGCTGTTATGAATCATAATGTAAATATGTAATATACAGGATATCTGATAGGTGACCCCTGTGAAAGGGTCGTCTGACACTCCCAAAGGGGTCGCTATCCACAGGTTGAGAAATGCTGCTCTAGAGAACCCTGACAAATACACATGCTTAGAGTGCACATGCTCAAATTCACTTCCATAAATTCAAGACAACTCAGATATTGATACTTTTTAATAGATTCTCAAATCTTAGAACTACATCTATAACCTGCACCTGAACATCTGCCTAGAAAGCGTGTCTGAACTGGAATCTCAGCAGCGAATTCACGTTGCTTCAAGCTGCACTCTAACAGAGGACCTCAACATCTGTGGCATCTGAGCTCGTCATGTGAGCTCTAGGAATGTGGCCAATGCCTTTGAGGTACTGAATTACCTTTATCTTATTGTAGTAAATTTAAATATAAGTCATAACGTAATTATTAGGAAACTTTTAGGTGTCTTTAAAAGAAAAAAAAGACTTGGATATCTGAGTCTATTTGCAGCAGTAAATTTGCCCCCTGTAAAAGGAGTTGACCTCAGAGCCTCACATGCTAGGCCATCATTCTACCATTGAGCTATCGTCTCAGTGTGGTGGTATTGTGTTCCCCAAAATATTGTGTACCCTAATAAACTTATCTGGGGTCAGAGAACAGAAAAGCCACTAGATACTTAGGATAGGCAGTGGTAGCACACGCCTTTAGTCCTAGCATTCCAGAAGCAGAAATCCATCTGTTCAAGGATACAGCCAAGCATGGTGACTCACGCCTTTAATCCCAGGGAGTGATGGTAGAAAGCAGAAAGGTATATAAGGCGTGAGGACCAGAAACTAGAAGCATTTGGCTAGTTAAGCATTTGGCTGGTTAAGCTTTTAGGTTTTGAGCAGCACAGTTCAGCTGAGAGCCATTCAGATATGAGGACACAGAGGCTTTCAGTCTGAGGAAACAAGATCAGCTGAGAAGTTGGCCAGGTGAGGTTAGCTGTGGCTTGTTCTGTCTCTCTGATCTTCCAGTGTTCACCCCAATAACTGGTCTCAGGTTTGATTTCATTAATCAGAACTTTTTAAGATTCCTGCTACATCCCAGCTTTATTTCTGATGTTTTAATTTTAGACAGGGTATCTCTAAGTTGCCCAGGCTGGCTTTGAACCCATTCTATAGTCAGGGTTGGCAATTATAATCCTCCTGCCTCAGCCTCCTGAGGAGATGACATGTGCTTTTGTCACCAGAGCCAACTTCAACAGTAAATTTCATGATTTCTAAATACAGATCCAGTGTATCTGACAAAAATCCATATCTGAATTTAGATGTGATTTAGATATAGAACAGAAAATGGATTTCACATGAGTAACACCAAAAAAGTAAACATTTCTTTAATAATTCTTACATCAAGTCCATGTTTTTTTTTTTTTTTTTTTTTTTTTTTTTTTTTTTTTTTTTTTTTTTTTTTGGTTTTTCGAGACAGGGTTTCTCTGTGTAGCTTTGCGCCTTTCCTGGGACTAAGTCCATGTTTTAAGGATAACATTTTGACATATTGGGTTTAAATAAAATTATGTTATCAAAATTAATCTTACCTGTTCCTGATTACTCCTTTAAAGGCTGTTGGGCCTAGCTGGGCGGTGGTGGCGCACGCCTTTAATCCCAGCACTCGGGAGGCAGAGCCAGGCGGATCTCTGTGAGTTCGAGGCCAGCCTGGGCTACCAAGTGAGTTCCAGGAAAGGCGCAAAGCTACACAGAGAAACCCTGTCTCAAAAAAAACCAAAAAAAAAAAAAAAAAAAAAAAAAAAAAAAGGCTGTTGGGCCTAGTGGCACACACCAGTAATCCTAGTACTCAGGAGGCTGAGGCAGGAGGATCATGAATTTGAGGCCAGTCTGGACTATATAATGAGACTCAGACTTAGAAGTAAACACAGCACAAAATAACAAATTTCAGAGAATAAACAACCAGCTTGTAATTTCAGTTTTGTGTCAACTCAGAATGTCCTTGAGCAAGCATGTGCTCACTGAGCTGGACCACGTACAAGTATGAAACAGGATGCTCCACAGTAGAAGGGTCAAAACAAGATATGCCACTCTGTAAAATCAAAGCCTTTGTAGCCACTAAAATTCAGACAGTGTATACTTAGATACTCAAGGCTCCCAACAGCGCTGTAAGTTACAGTTAGATATATGAAGTTGTGTATTGGTGACTTTTCTCATTTCTACAACCAAATACTTGGCAAGAAGCAACTGAAGGGAGGAAAGATTTATTTTGGCTCCGTGTTTGAAGAGATCCAGTCCTCTATGGCTGGAAAGGTATGGTGGCCGGTAGCTCTGTGGCAACAGAAACACAGATCAAAACTCCTCAAATCCTCTCTCATCTCAGTGGAACTCGAAGCAGAGTGAGGATACAGGAGGTGGGGCATGGCTACAGACCTCAAGGCCAGCCTGCCATGGTCCATTTACTCCAGCTATGCCCCACCTCCCCAAACCACACCCTGAACTGGGGACCAGGTGTTCAAACGCATGGACCTGTGGGGGACATCCTACACCCAACCATGACAGCCTGTCCTTCATGATAGGACGGTTAATCTCAATGGTCAGTTTGATGAGATCTAGAAGGGTGCTCTATCCTAGAGATATCCCTCTATGAGGGATTATCTAGGTGTGGTTAGCCTCTGGGCATGCCTGTGAGGGATTATTTTGATTGGGTTCACTGAGATGGGTAGACCCACACACTGGATAGCACCATTCTCGGGTCTGGGAAAGTGAGCTGAGTGCAGCACTCATCACTCTCTGCTTCCTGACTGAGCTGCCTCAAGCTCCTGCCATCAAGACCATACCTTGATGTAGCCCATGCTGCTGCTAGTTGATGGAGATCATGTTGATGGAGGCCATGTTGATGTCCATGGTCTCTACTGCTCTGGAGGGTCATGATGTTGTCCATGATCCATGCTGTGGCCGAGGGCCACATTGATGTCCATGGTCTGTATTACCACTGGAGACCATGCTGAGGTCTGTGCTCTGTGCTGGCATTGGTGACCATGTGGACATCTGTGGTCCATGCTGCTGCTGACGGTAAAGGGCAAGGAAGCTTCTTTTGCAGTGGTATCCATGACTACAGACTCGCAGTTGAGAAGGAAGGACATAGAAGGCCTCTGTGACAACCTCTCCCCACCACCACCCCTACGATCACCCCCATGCCCCCCAAAAAACAAAAAGTCTAGACAGGAAGCCATTGAAGAGAACACTTAAAAATCGTGATGGGGAGGCTGAAGTGTAGCTCTTCACAGTTGATGGCTTCTGGCGGGGGTATAGGTGGGGAAGGACTCTTCTTTAAGGGGGTGGCCGCTGTGAGTTTGACCATACTCCAGTGAATATATGAGCAACACAAAATGGACTTGGTGTTTTTTTTCCTTTCTTCTTTTTGGGGGGAGGAAGTCACTAGGGTAGGGGCTTGGCCTGGGAGGACTGAAAAGTGAGTGTGATCGGGGTGCATGATGTGAAATTTCCAGATAATCAGTAAAAATATTATGTTGAATTAAAAAAAAAAAAAGGGCTGTGCCTTGAATTGTAAACCCAAATGAACCTTTTCTTCTTTCAGTCAGGGTATTTCGTCACGGAAATCAAAAAGTGACTAAGGCAGATGACCAAAGCGCAGCCCCCAGTGGCCTGCCCAGCATCAGGTGGCTGGACATTAGACAATAGTACTGCAATAGTACTGGGACCCCGGTCTTCCAAAGCCTCCTTTTCAGCTCTTCTCTCTTTGCCACAAGATGTTCTGTGAGTGAAGTTCTGGGACTCGCTTTACCCCTGACTAGAAACTGCTTCTCAGAACACACCCAACTCGGCCCAGTTTACCTGTTTGGAGTCAGAAAGCCCAGCAGCTCTCCCTCCCAGCTCAGAAAGAGCACATCATGGCTGAGAACTTACAGTTTGGGGTCCCAGGAAAGTGTGCATAGTGTAGGGGGGCCTCTAGATCTATGTTTGCTCGGACTCATTTAAAGTGAAGCCTGTGACGATGCTTAAGGGAGCCATATTTCTAGGCTGCTAGGATCCGACAACATCACTTGCCTCTTTTAGTCCAACAAAAATAAGGGCAGAGAACAGGATTCTGGACATGTCTAATACAGCTGTTTCCAAACAGAAAATTGAGTGTGATGGGGTGTCATCACCCATCCATCAGCAACAGATCTTTACTGAGCATCCGCGGGGAACTCAGTCCTGTATTCAGTGTTCAAGAGCCATCATGAAGGTATTGGTCAATTTTTCAAATGCCAAGACCTCTCTCAGAACTTTGCAGTGAACAGTCTCCAAAGGCAAGCTGACATGGAGTAAACTCAGCCTCAGGCATCGATTTGGCTGGCAGCAGCCCTTAGGATGGAGACCCTAGCGGTCCCTGGTATACTCTGGGGACACAGTAGGGTTCGGTGGCCACTCTGGCCCAGGCTCACAGAGGAGATTTAGAAAATGATCGACATCAGGCTGCAGGGCAGCTAGCAGAAGGGAATATTCCAGACTCTAGCTTCCTCCAGCCTTAGGCTGGGCTTACCCAACACCAGGTTTGAGATCTCGCTGGAGGCCCACAATCGCTACTTCTATGTTTGCTTTTTAGGTCACCAAGGAATTAGAAACTTCTGAGATGCTTTTTAAAAGTAGAATTTAGGCAGAGCCAGGCGGATCTCTGTGAGTTTGAGGCCAGCCTGGGCTACCGAGTGAGTTCCAGGAAAGGCGCAAAGCTACACAGAGAAACCCTGTCTCGAAAAACCAAAAAAAAAAAAAAAAGTAGAATTTATTAAAAAAAAAAAAAAGACAAAGGCTGTCTTTTCAGTATAAATAAAGATGCCTCTTCTACCATATTAACTGACAGTCTCCGAGATGTATACAGTGTGTGGATGCAATTGTTAAGTAAGCCATGTAAGAGTGGTGTGTACGCGGCTGCACATTTCTGTGTATATCCTTATGGATCGTGAGGACCTTAGAGTTTTAAACAAGGATAAAAACACATTTCCTTGAGAGCAAGGGGCATGCTCATTAATTAACCTTCTACTTGTCAAACACTGAACTAGGAAGAATCAATCAAGTCACTTGTATGAAAGCATTCTGTGTGAAAATAAATAAATAAATGATAAAGTCACCGATATTAGGGATTGAATTATTTTGCTGTACTCTGCTGATCCAGCGAGAAGAGTAGGAACCCACAGGAAAAGGATAGACTTGTGGGCCAGGAATTCGCAGTTTAGGCTTAACGAGGACCTTTTAGGCATAAAATTGATTAGTGAATACCGAAGGGGCCCCTCCAAGCAGTGGAAACAGCTGAGAGTCCTTTGTCCAAATCCACTTCTCGGCAGCTGTTCGCCGTAAGTATCATGTTTGCAGGATCGCTCTGGTGTCCTCGATGTCAAGGACAAAAGAAGGCAGCTCCAGCTAAGGTCCTGAGAACCAGGGCCCAACTGAAGAGAGGGCTGGTAACTGTGGAACTACAGGATATGGGCTCGGGAGGTGGCTCAGTGGGGAACGTGCGCACAGATGAGGACCTGAGCTTCGGTCCCCAGAAGCCACATGAAAAAGCTAAGTGTGGGGGCTCAGTCTGCCATCCGGACACTGGAGCAGTAGAAACGGGCCCACCAGGGTCGGAGACAATAACAGATGCTGTCTTTAAAAGCAGGTAGCTAGCATTCCTGAGGAGTACCACCTAAGGTTGTCCCTCTGACCTCCACAGACGTGAACACACACACACACACACACACACACACACACACACACACACACACACACACTTTAAAATAAATCAACAGCAGAGTATGCCAACAATACAGATGACAACAACCTTAAATTTATCCAAAATATTTTCATCATAAGCCAACAGGAAATCATAAAGTGGCTGTATTAGTTTTCTATTGCTGCAGTAGCAAGCAAATTACCACAAATTTCATGGGTTAAAACCCATATTACTCTCATTCTATGGAGGTTAGACATTGGCAGGCTGTATTTCTTCCAAAAGAGAATATGTCTTCCCCTTTTCCAGCTTTTAGAGGTTGCCTGCTATTAAGTTTGAAAATGAAGTGTCCCCCAGAGAGCCAGGCATGGTGGACTTGGGTACCAACTGATGGACTTTGGGAAAGTCATTGGAGCCTTGGGGACTCTACACTGATTGATGGGTTAATCCCTTGATGTATTCATTAATGATGGCGTTATTAGGTGGCAAAAGTAGGATGTGGGAGCTAGTTGAAGGAAGCAGGTCACTGGGCACATTCTCTAGAAACATGTCCCTTGTGCCTTCCCAGTCCCCCTTCCTGGCCACGATGAGTTAAACAGTATTTACCACTGGCATGATATTCCACCTCACCGTGGACCCTAAATACTAGATCCAGCCAGCTGTGGGGTAAAGCCTCTGAACTGTGAGCCAAGAGAAACCTCCCCATCTTTTAGATTGTTTCTAAGTATTCGTCACAGTGACAGAAAACAGTGTTAGCTGCATCCCTGGCTCGTGCCTGCTCCCTCCATGCCCAGAGACAGCAGCAGACTATCTTCCACGCCTCTCACTTCTTTCTCTTCCACTGTTATTTCCACCCTCTTTTCCTTACCAGAATCTTTGCAGCAATACCGGGGCCACAGGAGTAATCTAGAATAATCTCTCTGTTCTATGATCCTTCTATGATGACGTATGAAAAGTCTCTGCTATAATGAAGGAAGTGTCAGAGTCACAGGTTGCAGAGAAATAGACAGTTCCAGGGTGTGGGGAGAGGGGACATGATTCCGTTTCCCATTCAATAGTGACTATTATTCTGGGCTCTGCCAGTGAAGAAATGATGTTTTTTAAAGTAGCAAGTTTGAGTCTATGGAGGGACCGCCTGTGAAGCAGAACAGAGACCACCTTTCAAACTGCAAACATAGCATTATTCTGCTGTGATATGAAGTGTTGAAAGAGGTCATGGGCCTTTTTATACATAGTTAGAAATGGTATAAATTATTTTAATTTTTGGAGGGTAGTCTGGCAATACACAGCAAAAAAATTTTCAGATGCTCATGTATATCAGTCTAGACATTGTACTCCTCCTGTAAATGTATCCTAGAGAAATCATCAAAAATGTGTACAGAGACTTACCTATAAGGTTATTTATCAAAATGCTTCCAAAGGAATAAGAAAAAATAACTTGAGGCAAGAAAACTAATTTTCAATTTCTCAAGATTCCAATAACACATGGCGTGTTTCTTTTAAACTTACATAAAACACATTTGTCCATCCATAAAATGTTGTGGAAGAATATTTGACAATATGACAAGAGGTTTTTTTTTTTTTCCAATGCCCCTGAGTGATGATATAGCAGGGTTTGTCAATATGTACAGTGTGTTTCATATTTTTGAGATAGGATCCTGTCAATGTTCCTACTGGAAACAAATGACACATTCAACTAGAACACATGAGGATGCCTCACTGACTAAAGGGGAAGAGGGTGGAATGTCACAGAACAGCAGTTTCTAGGTCTCTTAGCAAAAGGTCACTGGTTCTATTAGCAGAAGCTACTACAAGCAATGGCGGAAGAGACAGGAGGGCGAGTTGATGAGGGACCCACCTCAAGTCACTTTGCAGAGAGGAATCAGGGACAGAAACATCCTAGCCCCTGACCTTGGTCAGATCTCTTTCCTGAGCACCCATTGTTCAAACCCAGCAGTAAGATCTGCTACAAGGAGGTCCTTTGCAGAAGGAAGATGGAAGGAAAATCCCAGGCAATAGCAGATAGACCATTACAGAAAATCACAACCGGTCAAAATGCAAAGAACAACTGCTTATGAGGTGCTCAGCCCCAGTGGATACATTTATAATGTAATTCCTACACCTAAGGCTCGGGAGACATTGTGGAAGGAAGAGCAGAAAGACTGTAAGGACCAGAGGACCAGGAAATCTGATGTGTGATTTTGTCCCCTATAAATGACAGGGAACCTTCACCCATTATACCTCAACAGTATGACTGCCTAAACAAGACCTGAACAAAGACAATACCAAATAGACATGCTAACCTGGATGAGAGAAATCTGAAGGAGCCCTGCCCCTAGATAGAGAGTTACAGGTAACTAAGGAATGCTAAGAGTATGAGAAACTGTCTTGCCAGATGGAGAAGCTCCCTAACTGGCTATCCAATACCAAATGGTCAACCCTGAAATAACATACATACAAACAACACTAAACAGACTCAGCAGGCTCTGCTTATATATTTATGCATACACATACATGTAACAATAACAATGAAAGGAAACAAGGCATGAATTTGAGACAGAGCAATGGGAGGGGCTGGAGGGAGGAAAGGATGTGGTTATATTTCAATTTAAAAATAAAATAAGAAGGCAAAAAAGGAAATGTAATTAAAAAATAAATTCCAGGCAATCACGCATAAGGTTTACATGTAGAAACACAACTAAGGAAGAAATACTCATTGACAGGTCAACAGCATGCTCTGTGGTGAATTTGCATTTCCTCCCCCGTTTAAATATTCTATAGTGAGCATACATTGCTAACGGGATCCCAGATGAAAGCATCCCTGTTGAAAGAAACAAATACACACTCTGATCATAGTGGAGAAGAAAGGAAAACCAAACCTGGTTCTGCCTTGTAAAGGTTGAGCACCCTCTCCTCTTCTTGTGCAGGCAAGAAGGCTTGGCTTTTGTCAAAAGCCGGAAGCTCATGCCCAGGGATTGGCATGGGATCAGACTTGGTTTGTCATCAGCCTAGGACTCAAAGGTGAAATGAGCTGGTAGATTTCAAATACCTGATTTGAGTTGCTGGAGAAGGCACAGGTTTCCACAGGAAGCATTGAGCCGTTAGAGACTACGTGTATTTAAGGAGAAGCCATCGGGGTGCGTATTCTGTAATGGAGTCAGGTGAAGCATCTTCTAGAGGAGGAAAGAAGACGTAGTTATTGAAGCCATTCTATGGTGAAGATGAGCACCATACTTAATTCATATTAGAGGATTTGTTGTGGGCTGGGGAGTGGAGAAAGGTGGGTATAGGTGTTGGGAGAGATTCTGATACTCTAAGAGAAGGTCTTAGATAAGTTCTGTGTCTTGGTCACTGTTTATTGCTGTGAAGAGACATCATGACCAACGCAATTTATAAATCAAAGCATTTAATTGAAGGTTTGCCTCTAGTTTCACAGGGTAGCCCATTATGACTGGGAACATGATGGCAGGTAGGTATGACCTGGCCCTGGAGCAACAGTTGAGAGCTTACATCCTGATCCACAGACAGAAGAGGGAGGGGGAAAAAGAGGAAAAGAGAGAGAGTGTGTCTGGGGCCTGATGTGAGCTTTGGAAACCTCAAAGCCCACCAGCAGTGACACACCTTCCCCAAGAAGGCCACACCTCCTAATCCTTCCTGAACAGTCCACCAACTGGTAACCAAATATAAGCCCATGGGGGCCATTGTTCTTCAAACCACTGCAGACTATGTCAGTAAAAACACTTGGGAATTTTAAAATAATAGAAAACTTTAAATGGTCATCACCAAGTAGCAGACGCTTCAGGCTTGGCTGGCCCCTGACACTCAAATGACTTACCAAGGATTGACCTCACTCCATTTTTTGGCTCATTTCTTTATCAGGCTCTGCTGTCACTTAGATCTGAACTGTCTCCCCACAGGCCCAGATGTTAAAGGTTTAGCCATGACGCTGCTTCTATTGGGAGATGGTGGAAACTTTAAGATGTGAGGCTTACTGAAGGTTTTTTGTCTTTGAGGGTCCGTCCTTGAAGGGAGTAGTGGGACCCCCAGCTCCTTCCTTTTACTCTTTAATTTTCTGGCCATGGGGTAAGCAGCCTTTTCTTCTGCCATACGCCATGACAATAGGACTGATCGATCGTGAACTGGAGCCTCCAAAACTTGAAGGCTGAAAGCCAAGTATTTGTTACAGTCATAGAAGGCTATCTAAGATAGCACAGGCTACCTCATGTCAGAGGGGTATCACCAGGCTCCTGTCCTCACACCCCCCAAGCCCAATGGAAATGATAACATCTATTTAGAAGTTTCTCAACCAAAAGTCCAGAGATAAACTCTATTTGTACTTGGTTGATTAACAAGTTGATTAGCCATTCTTAAAATGTTTTCTGTAGCAAAGACAATGCCACATTCTTGCCACTCCAACTCTATTAGTTTACACACAGAGAGAAAATGTGAAGTTGGACTTTAAAAACTACCTCACTCTAAGACATGAATGGTTTTTCACCTGTGTGGGAATTGGCTTCAGTCTTGTCTTCTGCTCACACGTCGGTTTTTCCAGTTTGACAGAGCACACGTGGCTACTCAACCTTAGACTAAGTGACCGGAAAGAGCTCTTCGGGAGAACGCCCAAGTTGTTGGTCCTCACTACAGGCAAAGGGAGCAGCTTCAAGACCCCAAACTCTATGAATGCCTATTAGATGTCTCCCATCCTGGAGACAAGTTTTTTCAAAGCTCCTAAAACGATAATGCCAACTCCAGCTCCTCCAGTGTGGAGTTTATCTATGTGCCTATGGAGGCCAGAGGTCAACAACTGGTATCTTCTTCAAACTGCTTCCCCCTGTATTTTTAGAGATAAGGTCTCTCACAATGATTCAACTACACTAGCTGCCCAGAAAACCCAGGGATTCTCCTGTCTCTGGCTATCCAGTGCTGGGACTGCAAGCATGCACTGGTACAGTTTTTTATGTGGGTGCTGGGGATCCAAACTCTGGTCTTCATGCTTGCATAAGCATTTGATCAACTAAGCTATCTCCCCAGTCCCCAACCTGGTCTTCCAACTAAGCCCAAATTCTTCTTCAGTCTCAGCTTAGCCTACCAAGTGATGGGATTACAAACACCACCACGCTAGTCCATCTTGAAATGCCTCTCCCATTTTTTTGTTTGTTTATTTTGGTTTTTGGTTTGTTTGTTTTTTAAGATTATACTTCTCTGGCTGATTACCTTTGGGAAACTTTCAATCTGATAAATTCAGAAAATTCTTGACTATAGAACATTCCAGCGGCTTTAGTCTTCAAATGTGTATTGAGACTATCCAGAGGAAAAGAGTATGCAGAATTTCCCAAACCTGTGTGATCAGGAATCTTCTACTTACCTTCTGGGACCAGGACTCCTAGGAACAAACTCGGGGCCCAGCTTCTCTAAGGCAGCCGGCATATCTTCAGACCCTACTGCACTCTGCCCCAATTCTGACTGAGATCCCAAAGCAGTGAAAGGTTACTGAGGAAGGCTGGTTTGGTCCCTCCATCACCTCTCTGGAATGTTTAGAAATGAATAGAATAACACAGATATAAAACCCATCAAATCCCAGGCTTCTCAAAAGAAATCCTTTCTCTATCCAACCTGTTATGTGGTTGTTGGAATCAAATTGCAAAGCCCAGCTCAGGGCAGGGAAGAGACCACCAGTGGGCTACACACACCAAGAGAACCTCTGGCCACGGCAG
Source organism: Peromyscus eremicus (assembly GCF_949786415.1). NCBI lineage: Eukaryota > Metazoa > Chordata > Mammalia > Rodentia > Cricetidae > Peromyscus > Peromyscus eremicus. The sequence continues at coordinate 124,944,977 of NC_081416.1, read as the reverse complement.
GAACTCTCATTCACCTCTGGCAAACCTCTGTCTGCAGCTGCAGAAGATCAAGTCAGGCTCACATCTGTTCCCCAGACACCCGACACTCCACCCCAGTGTCCCAGTCCAACAAAGCCTGGCCAGGTTTTCACAGTTAATTCCTGCAGGGCCCCCAGTTCATCTCCTCCCTTCTTGCTCCTATGAATTCTCTGAGATCAAAGCACAAGGCTTGTTTGCTCAGCATTCAGCAGAACACCTTAAATTCTCAGCCTGAAAGGGAGCTGAAGCAAGGTCAAAGCACTCTATTGTTGGGAAGCCTGAACCCAGCAAGACACTACCAAAGTATTACCAGACCAGGCACCACCATCTCTCCGAGCTGCAGGGTCCTGTAAAGTGAGAGACACCCCTCCCACCCCAAGTCAAATACAAGAATCTGATGGGAAGTCAGCCAGAATTCTCCTTGGAGGTCACTCGGAGTTGATTCGGGCAATACACTGATTATGAGGTAGAAACTGAGGGCTTCAGCCACCAGCCAAAGGTCGGCCTTCAAATTCAAATGTGGCCTCAGTTGTCCGTTTGGAGCCACCCCTCCTGATCTGGGTTTCCCTTCCTCCCCTTGGCCTTTGCTCACAAAATTATATCTTTTTTAATACTTAGAAGGTCACATAGACTGGAGAATTTCAGAAAAAAAGAATTAGAGCAAAGTCTTGCATAGGACTCTTATATAAAACAGATAAAGCCAGGGGCCTTGGAGCAGGTAGAAGAGGCCAAAAAAAAAAAAAGGTTTCCTCTGACTCAGCCATCCACTTCACCACTGTGCATTCAAGCTCCTAAGGTTTAGAAACTCTGTCCATATTCTGCCACTGGCCACTGCAGATACAGAGAAGGAAAGGGAGCTCCCTAGCTTCCCGTGGTGCAGCAGGACAACTACCCCAAATCCAGAGCGCTGTGCCTAGGTAATGTGTGCCCTCTCCAAGCAGCTGATGACTGCGGTTAGGCCCCGCCTGATGCTCCAGATCTCAGGGCTTCACCCAGAGCTCTGCCTCGACGTTCTCATCATTACACTGCAAAGGGGCCCAACCTGCTTCGAAAATGTTCTGGTTATTCTCAAAGCATCCCCACCACCCTTTCCTGGGAAACACCTGGACTCCCATTTTTCCCTGACTGCCCTCATCCCAACCTCCATCCCACAAGCCCCAGGCACTTCAGTTGCTAGATCCTGTTTCCTGAACTTGGCTAGTCATTAGAATCACCCGGAAGCTCATTAAAAAAATATAGATTCCTGGACCCAGCTCTAGACTTAGTGAATCAGAATTTCCGAGGGAAGGTCCAAGTACTTGTGATTTAGAAAGTACCCCAGATCATTCTGATGAGTGGCCGGCTTCGGAAGGACTTACAGCAAGTGAGTTGTGCTTTATGGCTATCTCCCAACTGAAGCAAAGGAGATCTTATGTTATCATCATTGCTGGGGTAGGACTGTGATTCTCTAGACACCCATTTGAAATTAGGAAGCAAACCATCTCCGCAAGACCTTTCCTTCAGATCTTATAAAGAAATAACCACAAGTGTGAACACAAACAGTACCTCTATGAAGTTGCTCTCTGCTGTGGTAAGAACACAAGTGCTCACTAATGGGGGCACTAAGCCAAGGTATTTTGGTGTGTTTGCGAAATACTGTACGTGAACCTACAAATGCCTTAAATTAGTCATGCAAATATGTTCACAATAAAAGAAACAAGCTCAGTATGTTAAAAGAGTGAATGGACATTTTCAGTCTGTTCTTTCAAATACTGTAAAAATGGGAGGGATTAACAAGAAAATACAATGTGATCTCTGGGACAGAGGAAGGATTAGTGCTATTGTTTATCTTCTTATATTTCTTTTAATTTTATAGTGTTTCTGCAGACAGCATGGATTTTAGAACCTATGGGCAGGGAGGGACAAAATTTATAACTATCTTTGGGAGAAGGAAAAATAGCAAATAATGGGATCTGTAACTTTTTAAATGTAGTATTTTTATTGATTCTTTGAGAATTGTATATTAAACCCCTTCTCCTTCCCCTAGCTTCTTCCCAGTTCATTCCTCATCTACTAACCCTCCCCCTCTCAACTTCATGTCATTTTTAAAAAAATAACCCATGAATCCCAGTTTGTGCTGCCCATATACTCATGGGTGGTGGTGGTGGTGCGGGGGCATTCACTAGAGTATGGTCAACCTTTCAGGGGGCCACATCCTTAAAGAAAGCTGAGTCTCCCTCCTGGAGAAGCCAGGGACTGTCAATAGTTTCTCAGCTAAGGGTGAGTGCTTGTGAGCGCCTCCTCAGTGCTGGGTGTTGACTGGGCTTCATCTTGTACCGGTCTTGTGCAGACAAACACAGCTGTTATGAGTCCGTGAGTGCAACGGTCCTGTCATGTCCAGAAGACAGTTTGACTCCAATCCTCCCTAACTTCCTGCTCTCACAATCTTCGTGTGCCCTGTTTTAATTAGGGTTACTATTGCTGTGATGAAACATGACCAAAAGCAACTTGGGAAGGAAAGGGTTTTTATTTGGCTTATACTTCCACATCACTGTCCATCACTGAGGGAAGTTAGGGAAGGAAGTCAAATAGGACAAGAATCTGGAGGCAGCAGCTGATGCAGAGGTCATGAGGGGGTGCTGCTTATTGGCTTGCTCATCAAGGCTTGCTCAGCCTGCTTTCTTATAGTGCTCAGGACTGCCAGCCAAGGGTTGTCCCCACCCACAATAAGCTGAGCCCCATCAATTACTAAATGCCCTACCCACTTCCCTGTAAGCTTACAGGCTAATCTTATGGAGCCATTTTCTAAAACAAGGCTCCTTCCTCTCAGATGATCCTAGCCTGTGTCAAGTTGACACAAAACTAGGCAGCACAAGCCAGGCTTGGTGGCACAGGCCTTTAATGCCAGCACTCGAGAGGCAGAAGCAGGTAAATCTCTAAGTTCAAGTCCCGCCTGGTCTACAAAGTGAATTCCAGGACAGCCAGGGCTACATAGACAAACCTTGTCCTGAAAAACCAAAACTAAAACAACAACAAAAAGCTAGCCAGCACAACTGACCCTTTGTCAACTTGACACACAGACATGCCACTGTTAAGCCATTGTAACCTTTTCTTTCTTGTTTATCCCCAAGGTCACACATTACAATATAAACATTGCAAATTTTAAAAGTCCTACAGTCTTTAAAAATACAAACACTTAAAAATTCAGTCTCTTTAAAATATCCAGTTTCTTTTAAAGTCCAAAGTCTCTGTAGGACTCCAAAATCTCCTTTAAAAAAAAATTAAAAAAAAAAAGTTTAAAATCTGTCAACTCTGGGCTCCTGTAAAACCAAAAATAACTTCCTTATTTCAAGGGGGAAGAAACAGGGCACAGTTACAATCTGAACAAAGCAAAACCAAACTCCAATTGTGTAAATAACTCAGGGTCCAATGTCTGGGATCCACTCACCATCTTCTGGACTCCTCCAAAGGTCCTGGGTCCATCCTGCAGCACACACAGCTTGTCTCCCAAGCTCAGGCCAGCTCTAAGGCTGCTGCTGTCTTGGTGGGCATCCCCCTGCAGCACACACAGCTTATCTCCCAAGCTCAGGCCAGCTCTAAGGCTGCTGCTGTCTTGGTGGGCATCCCCCTGCAGCACACACAGCTTATCTCCCAAGCTCAGGCCAGCTCTAAGGCCACTGCCGTTCTGGATGGACATCCCCCTGCAGCACCCCCGGCTTGTCTCCCAAGCTCAGGCTGTCTTGGTGGATATCCCACGGTACTGGCATCTCCAAAATGCTGGGACCTCCTGTTGCACTGGGCTGCACTTTCACCACTAGCCTCTCATGGACTGTCTCTGTGGTGGCAAGCCTCAGCTTCTCTCCATGACCCCTTCAATCTTGAATCTTCAACTGCTACCCAGGCTGCATCTCCACCAATGGCCTCTCTTGGCCTCTCACAGTGCCAGGCCTCAGCGGCTCTCCATGGCCCCTTCACGCCTTCAAAACCAGCATCACCTCCGATACTCTTAAATAACCACTTTTGGGCTGCCAGCATTGGGCACTCTGTTTGACTGCCCTCTGGAACACAGCTTCTGTGTATTGACCTTGGGGAAGCAGCTCACAGAAGACTTCACATCAGTGATGCTGGTCTCCACTAATTTCTCGACTCCAGCTGACCAGTGTCAGTTGTCCCAATAAAGCAAAGGTTTCACTTCCGTGGTGCTGGTCTCTTGTTAATCATGGCTGATTCTTCAGCACCAGTTGACCAGAACCATGGATTCTTAATTCAAAATAACAAACAGCCCCAATAGAATCTAAAAAGGACTCTCCAGCTTCCTGCTGGAACTTCATAAGCCAGGCTTCCTTCATCTGCATTTCTCCCAATACTCTGATCTTCCAAGACCCCACAGAACAGCTCCAAAGCTTTAAACACTGAATGGTTTTTCTAGCCCATGGTTCCAAAGTCCTTCCATAATCCTCCCTAAAACAATATGGTCATGTCTGTCACAGAAATGCCACACTGTCTTGATACCAATTTCTGTCTTAGTTACTATTGCTGTGAAAAGTCACCATGGCCAAGGTGACACTACCAAAAGAAAGCATTTAACTGGGTGCTTGCTTACAGTTTCAGAGGGTTAGTCCATTATCATCACGGTGAGGACAGACAGGCATAACACTGGAGCAGCAGCTGAGAGCTTTATATTCTGATCCACATGCAGGAGACAGAGAGAGAGAGAGAGGGAGGACCCAGGGTGGGATTTTGAAACCTCAAACCCCACCCCCCAGTAACACACCTTCTCTAACAAGGCCACACCTAATCCTTCCCAAACAGTTCTACTGACTGGGGACCAAACATTCAAACATGAGTCTATGGGGGCCATTCTCATTCAAACCACCCAGCCCCTCTAACTTCATGGTCCCCAAGGCTTGGAGGGAGGGGTGTAGTGTAGATGTCCCATTTGTGACTCAGTCTCCCTCAGACACAGCCTCAGCACTTTGGCCAGCTATGAGTTTCTATGAACCCCAGCCCACTGCACAGTGAAACATCACTGATAAGATCTGAGAACTGTACCAATCTGTGGGTAGAGAGACACAGATTTAGAGGACAGTTTGATATTCTGTCCATTTAGCAAAATTGTAGTGATAAGTTTCACTCCTGGGACCCGTGAGCCCACAAACACGGCTTCTCAGCCAGATTTACAGTACTACACGTATATTTGTCTCCTCCTGGAGTGGGCCTTAAATCCATTCAGAAGACAGTTGATTGTTACCCCCATTAACATTCACACCACTATTACACCCATGGGCAAATCTTGCCACACCAATCCTTACAAAGCTTACAGGTTCCCAGCTGGGTAAAACTACTGACAACCACGCCCAACCCAAGTCTTCTAAGAGGAGCATTCCCCCCTGTGTAGAGTAATTCCACTTAAACTCTTGCATGTATATGCATACATACTTAAAAAGCTCACAGAACAGTAGGTTCCGAAATGGCCTTTTCAAATATCCTTCATGTTAGTCATCCTTCTCCCCATCCCCTTCTCTGCTCCCCCACCCCATTCTTCTCCCACTTAGGCCTCCCTCCCCACGAAAATTATAGAGGAGTTAAGTGTAGTGGTATATGTCTGTAATCCCAGCCCTGAGATGGCTGAGGCAGGAGGCTCGTGAGTTTGATACCAGCTTGGACTACAAGATGAGTCAATCTCTCTCTTAAAAAAATAAATTAGTTAATTAAAAAAAAGATAAAAGAGAATTTTATTGTTTTGTTGTTGTTGTATAAATTTAAAAAACCTCCCTTGGAAATAAAAAGGAGAAGATATGATTAAACTCTTGGCGTATAGAAAAGAAACAGCAAAGTATATTATATCCATGCATGAAATGTCATAATGGAACCCGTTATTTGTGCACTTAATGTGCCAATAAAAGCATGCTCTTGGTGGGTGAAGGAGGTGAGATCTCTATATATTTAAGGAAAAGCCAATGAATGTGAATAATAAGAATTTTTTAAATCTCTTACTATGCAGAGAAAGTAAACTGATTTTAAATATGAAAGAGAAGTCAGGGTAGTTGAAGAAAGCATCCAGGAAGTCTAAAAGAAACTGCTGTTGCTCCTCCAGAGCCCAAGTCCCAGAGATCTGTCTGTCCTAATTTGTCCAGTCTTATATTTCTCTGGACACTCCCACCATGAAATCTTGCTCAGCAGAAGCAGCATCTCCCCAGGCCTTAACCCTAAGCGGTCAGCAGCAGCTGTTGAACACCTCAGCCACCTGTGGCAGGGATGGGGCTGAAGAGTATGATGACCACGAGGCTTTGGAAATGCCCACCGTCTTCCAGGGGATGTGGAAGCCCAGATGAGTGAAGAGGGCTGTGCTCAAGTCCAGGCCAAAGCCGGTGCCCAGGAAAGACCTGAGAAGACTCTAAGCTCCATCTTGCTGATCCTGGCATTGCAGAGCAGTGGGAAGGGTTAGGGCACAGTATACACTATCCGCCTGAAGACTGAAGCACATTCGGTCCTGATCTAAAAGAGAGAACAGCCTTTCAGACAAAAATAAGAGAACATGAGGGAGCAATTCAGATTTATCAGAAAATAAACAGACTTAAAACTACGTAAGTGAAAAGACAGTATACATGTTTCTATTACGTTTGGGGGGTGGGGTGGAGAGATGGCTCAGTGGTTAAGATCACTGGCTGCTCTTCCAGAGGATCCAAGTTGAGTTCCCAGCACTCACATGGCAACTCACAACTACTGTAACTCCAGTTCCACAGGTTCCAATGTCCTCTGCTGGCCTTCTCAAACACCAGACACACACATGGTACACAGGCACACAGGCAGGCAAAACACCCACACACATAAAACTAAAATAAGTCTACTATCTAATTTAAAGCACAACTGAATAAAGATATAATTGCAAACATCTTTGTAAACTATGAACACATTAAAAAAAAAATGAAAGTATCTAAGGGGCTAGTGAGATGGCTCAGCAGGTTAAGGGCTTGCCACCACGCCTGATCATCTGAGTTCGATCCCCGGAACCCACAAGGTGGAATGAGAACAGACTTCCAAAAGTTATCCTCAGACTCCACATGTGCACAGTAGTGTGTACACCCCCAACACACACACTGAATAATAAATATATGTAAAAAAAATTAAAAATATATGAAAAGTATAGGCATCGAAGACTGCGATAAGAAAATACCACAGACTGAGAGGCTTAAGCAACAGAATATATTCAGTGCAGTTCCAGGTTCTGGCAAGTTCAAGATGAAGGTGCAGGTTGATTTGGTATCTGGCGAGGACACTCCCCAGCGCTTGGAAACGGCCACCTCGTTGCTATGTCTCTACAGGGTCTCTTTCTTCAATAAAGACACTGGCTCTACCAGATTGCATCCCTACAGAAATGCCTTACTTGACCTTCCGAGAATTCTCACAAGCTCAGTCTATGAATACAGTCCCATTAGGATTAGGGAGGAGAGGCACATAAACACTCAGGCCATAGCAAAAGTTTATAGACCATAAAAACTATTTTTACAATCTTACTGCAAATGCGATTAAATGTTGTTAATAACTGTAGCCCCTGTGCTCTCCAGAACTTGGTCATCTTATGACTACTGTGTGAGCCCTCTCAGCCACCATTTCCAGTGTCTTCTACCCTGTGCTCTGTGGATCCAACTGCTTCAGGTTCCACTTGTGACGATGGAGACACGTTTGCCGTTCTGAATGGCTTGTTTCACTTAGTGTGATTTCCTTCTGAACCTGTTAAGATCTTAGTCATCAACACACACACACACACACACACACACACACACACACACACACTCACACACACACACACATACACACACACACATACACACACACATACACACACACACACACACACACACACACACACACTAAAGGCAACTATATAATTCAATGGATGCTAATTAGGGCCATAACAGTAATCATCTCCCAAATGAGTACATCAAAACATCACACTGTTTACAGTCAAGACACAATTTCTTATCTTCCTATTAGACCTCAATAAAGATGGATGCAACTGGATTGATTATAAATGTGCAGTATTGATGGGCACAAAATGCACAAAGTCTGTGACAATTATAGCATAAAGGAAGAGAGGGAAGATCTTGCAGAACAAAATTTTAATAGTCTAAATTGGTATTATTCCAAAACTGGTTTTACTTTTTGTTTTGTTTTGTTTTGTTTTTCAAGACAGGGTTTCTCTGTGTAGCTTTGCGCCTTTTCCTGGAACTCACTTGGTAGCCCAGGCTGGCCTCGAACTCACAGAGATTTGCCTGCCTCTGCCTCCTGAGTGCAAGCGCTGGGATTAAAGTCATGTGCCATTACTGCTTGGCTAATTTTTTTTTTTATAGTTAGTTTTTGTGTGCACGTGGGACAGCATGTTGAGGTCAGAGGACAACTTGTAGTCATTGGTTCTCTCCTACTATATGTGTCCTAGTTTGGTTCTCTATTGTTGTGATAAAACACTACAACCAAAAGCAACTTGGGAAGGAATCAATTTATTTCACCTTATAATCTATAAGTGCATCATCAGAGGAAATCAGGGCAGGAACCTGGAGGCAGGAACAGATGCAGAGGCCACGGAGGATTGTTGCTTACTGGCTTGTATGAGCCCTGTGCTGCTGGAGGCTGGTCCCCCAAGCAGCAATACTCGGCCTGACTTCTTATAGCACCCAGGACCACCAGCCCAAAGATGGCATCACCCACAATGGGCTGGGACCTCCCATATCAATCATCATCATCATCAGTAGTAATAATAATAATAATTCATAATAATAATAATAAAAAGCAACATAGGCCAATCTGATGGAGGCATTTTCTCAATTGAGGTTACCCAATTACTTAGGCTTGTGTCAACCTGACATAACTTATCCAGCACACGGGTACTGAACTCAAGTTGTCAGGATAGCAAGCAAATGCCTTTACCTGTTGAGCCATCTTGCAGAACCCCTACAGTTAAATTTTAGAAACTGAGATGATAAACTCAATAATTACAACTACTCCAAAATACACAGTAGAAGATTTTAGCTGGAGTACTAGGCTATATCAATTTAACATACCAAAAGAAAATAACCATAGAATATGACCATATAAATATGAATAAATAGAAATGGAAAGTAAACATGTGTAAAATGACCTACCACGTTAGTACATGGGAAAGACGATACTTTAAATGGTGGGGGTGGGGGGTACTTTAAATCCATCCAACTAGTAAAGACTACAAACTGCTGCCAAAACATGAGAAAATGAGCGCCGGGCATGCTGCGTGTGGGGGTGGAAATTGATATGAACTGTGAGGAAAGGTTTTGTCTTCGTGCTCTTTGAGTCCACTTCCAGAAAGAAAAGCACACATGTGTCCCTAAAGTCAGCGTGAGAATGTGACCCAGAACAAGACATATCTGAATGCAGAGGTGAGGCACTGTCCTTAAAAAATCCTATCTGCCCTGACAGCTGATTAAATGATAAACACACAAGTACTTTACACAGTCTGTACAAATCCATCAAGAGCCGTGTTTGGCTTCTTTTACTTGTCATAGCAGTTGATGGAAAAACCTTTGGAGAAAAAGGCTGATTTCACTAAGAAAACGTGAAAATGCTCTAGTCAAACCTTTTAAGGATAGGTTCTGAGCGTCTAAGTTGCACGTGGGGGGAGGAGTCCATAGGAAGAAGGAGGGGCTTGGAAGATGGCTCAGCAGGAAAAGGCACACAAATGGTAGAAGGAAAGAGGCCACTCCACACACAAAGCTGTCCTCTGACCTCCACATGTGCTCTGTAACACACACACCCAAACACACGTCACACGCACATACACAATGACAGCAAATCACACAGCACATGCACACACACGATAAGTCACATATCACATGCACACACACACATTAAATGATAGTCACGTATCACATGCACACACATACAATGATAATAAATCATACACCACATGCACACACAATGATAATAAGTCACATATCACATGCACACACAATGATAATAAGTCACATATCACATGCACACACAATGATAATAAGTCACATATCATATGCACACACATGATAAGTCACATATCACATGCATACACACACAATGATAGTAAATCACATATCACATGCACACACACACGATGATAATAAACATGAAGAGAAGAAGGGGAGGACCAAGGGAGGTTATAGCCTTTGTAAGGCATCCTATTTTATTTATTTTTTAACTTTTAAATCTTTGTAGGTGTATGATGTATGTGTGTGTACGTTTATGTATGTGAATGTGGGTGCACATGTACCATGGTGCATGTGTAAAGGGTAACAACCCCAGGTCTTCAGTTCCTTCTTTCTTTAAGGCAGGTTCTCTTGTTGGCCCACCAATCCTGGAAGAAGAGGACACACAGAGGGTTAGCACCACACCACGTGGAATATTCCCACAGCACCTTCTGAGAGCCAGGTGGGCTCTGAGCGCCTCGGGCCGATGACCTCATTTCATTCTCACACGAATTTCATAAGACAGAGAATCCTGCTGCCTCCATCTCACAGGCTGGTCAATGGAGGCAGAGATGGTTATGAAACTTAGCCAAAAAGTGCACAGAACCAGAGCTTAAACCTCTTCTTTCTAACTCCGGAGTCTGCCTCTTCCTCGGCCTACCCATCGTCCTACCTCTCAGGGAAATGGAATAAGGAGAGAGTTCCCAACACTTCCCCAATTCCACTGAAACTGAGTCAGCACTGACCAGGCTCTCCCTGAACCTGCCCACCCATGACTCTCTTTATTGGAACTCTCGCTCCCCTACTTCCCACCAGCTGTTCCTTCACGGTGGACAGACATGCATCTTTCATCTGTGGAAAAACTTGCCTGCATCCTAAAACCTGACACTCGTTAGACAGCATGTGGCAGAGCTACCCTGAATAAAGACGTCTTCAGAGAGCCAGAGCCACATTTTCTGAGGCTGGTAAATCTAGAATTGTTCTCTCATGCCTGTGGCCCTCTGGACATTCTTAGCTGCTTTGTGGAGTCCCCATTCAACAAGGCAACACCCGCCCAGAATCCTGATGCATACTCCTTCATTCTTCAGGGCAGCCTCAATATACAATACTGACATCCCTCTGTCAAGGCAGTTCCCAAAGTATTCAACAATATAACTGTGACTCTTTGTAGTGATGTAAGTTTTTTTTGGGGGGGTTGTTTCTTTGTTTTTTAGAATGGATAAATTTGTAAGTCAAAGGTAACTTTTATTTGTTAGCCCAAGGTCTGTTTTTAACATTTTGCTAACATATATGTGCGTGTGTGTATGTGTGTGTGTGTGTGTGTGTGTGTGTGTGTGTGTGTGTGTGTGTGTGTGTATGCACAGAGATTAATGTGGAAAAAATTTTAACTAGTACAATTAATTTTTAATTAAAGAAGTACTGTAATAGAAAAAGTTTGAAATTCCTTTAAGCAAAAAGGGTAGAAAAGTCATCCAAATTTTCTACCAAAGTGCAGAAAAATGTCCAAAAATAAACTACCTCAGTGTTTTACTGTGCAACTTTCCAGACATACTTCTATACATATGTATTTATGCAAAAATGAGGCCATACATACTGCTTCTAACCTCCCTCATCTAACCATGTTATGAAGAACGCTGCCAATTTTCCAAGTTTATCATTGTTCCAATGCTCATCATTGGCACTGTCTCAGTGAGGGTTTCTATAGCTATGAAGAGGCACCATGACCATGGCAACTCTTATAAAGAAAACCTTTAATTGAGATGGCTCGCTTACAGTTTCAAATGTTCAGTCTATTATCACCATGGTGGGGAGTGTGGTGGCATGCAGGCAGATATGGTACTGGAGAGGTAGCTGAGAGTCTTACATCTTGCAGGCAACAGGAAGTCAACTGAGACACTGGGTGGTATCCTGAGCATAGGAAACCTCAAAGCCTGCCCCCACAGTGACACACTTCCTCCAACAAGGCCATACCCACTCTAACAAGCCACACCCCCTAATAGTGCCACTCCCTGTGAGATTACGGAGCCAGATTACATGCAAACTTCCACAGGCACTTCCTGAATTTTGTGACCTGGAAGCATTCCCTAAGGTAGATACATCTGGTTTATTTTGCCCATCTCCTATTTTTTAAGTATTGGATTGATTGCATTTGACCAATTATCTAGTTGTCTCAGCTTTTCTTGAATGTCCTCATCTGAAAGAACAGAACTCAAGGCACACTCTACGTGTAGTGATCTGATGTCATATGGAATCCTTTCTCACCCTGGGTTTCAGTCTCTTTCTGAACTCTGGTTGATAAACCCTTCTTGCCTGTCACCAAACCATTTTACCCATCCTAACCGCACCCTCCTTGATCTTCCGCTCCAGCTGCTGCCTGCCGGCTTTTCTGGAACGACTTCTCTGCCTCTCCCAAGCCCACTTCAGCGATCTCCTCTGGGGCTTTCATCCGCTCCCCCTCTGGCCTATTGACTCAACCATCCCTTGAAGCCTACTGTACAAAAGACACGTGTGAGGCCCCGTGGGGATCAAAGGGTGTCTGTGGCACATCCTGAGTGCTAAAGAAATTCACAGTCTACTTGGAAATTCAAGGTACATATAAGCAATGGTCCTGGTAAACTGGCTGTGTGAGGGGTAAAAAAAACCTCTCAATGCATAGTCTTGCCAGTTTCCACACTTCAACATATCCCCACCATGGCCAAGCCCCAACATGATGTCATCAGGCCAAGTAAGAGTTGGAAAGTGATATGCACAGATTAGCTCCAGGACACAACTGAATGGATGAGAAAAGCTAAAATGCATGCATATATATGTGTTGATGTGTGTGTACATACATACATACGCATATGCATTACATATATATGTACATATGCATGTAAATAAATATGTTCTCTAACTTCTCAGGTGTTGTCACGTATATACATACAAATAGCCAGAAAAAAAAAATAAGCAAGGCAGATATGTAGGAGCACATAGTCATGTGATCACCACTATGAACATCATCTTCAGCATCAGCCACATAGATTGAGCATGTGGGACGCGCTCAGTGCTGTGTTCACTGTTTAATATATTTCCCTCTAAAATAGACCCCTATGAAGTGGGATGATTAGAACCATCCACTGAACATCACCTTTGCAAAACTGGAGTCTAGAAAAGGAGGTCATTTGCCCCTGGTCGTTCAATACAGTAAGTAGTGACGCTATCATTACATCAAGGTCCCTCTGGTTCTATACCCCAGTGGCTGCCCTCTTCTGCAGCTTCTAGCCAAGGAGCTAGACAGACCCTCATGGCTCACGCTGCAGATTCAAAAGACAGATCAGCCTGAGCTGCTTAGAGTCACATGACCAAGCTGCTTTCCCATCCCACCACCTCCCTTCTCTGGGGCACTATAAGGCTGTCTTTCAGCACCCAAAGTTGTCCTGCAAGTTACTACACGATTCTCTGTTTCCTCCTCTTTCTTTTTTTTTTTTTTTTTTTTTTTTTTTTTGGTTTTTCGAGACAGGGTTTCTCTGTGTAGCTTTGCGCCTTTCCTGGAACTCACTTGGTAGTCCGGGCTGGCCTCGAACTCACAGAGATCCGCCTGCCTCTGCCTCCCGAGTGCTGGGATTAAAGGCGTGTGCCACCACCGCCCGGCCTCCTCCTCTTTCTTACCACAAGTCTCCCTCGAGGCTTTCTTCCATTTTGTTTTGTTTGTAAGCACAGGTTATGTGTGCCATTTGCTTTTAATTTGTTTCTTGACTTCTTTTTCAAGATTCTGTCTCTTTATCAATTATCATTGATGATTACTCCTTATAGAAAGTGGGAGAAAGAGAAATTGCCTAACCAGGAGGGGGACAAATATGTAAAGAAAGCAGGTGGCACCCGGCAGTGGTGGCGCATGCCTTTAATCTCAGAACTCGGGAGACAGAGGCATGCGAATCTCTGTGAGTTCGAAGCCAGCCTGGGCTACAGAGTGAGTTCCAGGGAAGGCTCCAAAGCTATACAGAGAAACCCTGTCCCAAAAAACCAAGAAGAAGAAGAGGAGGAGGAGGAGGAGGAGGAGGAGGAGGAGGAGGAGGAGGAGGAGGAGGAGGAGGAAGAAGAAGAAGAAGAAGAAGAAGAAGAAGAAGAAGAAGAAGAAGAAGAAAAGAAGAAGAAGAGGAGGAGGAGGAGGAGGAGGAGGAGGAGGAGGAGGAGGAGGAGGAGGAGGAGAAGAAGAAGAAGAAGAAGAAGAAGAAGAAGAAGAAGAAGAAGAAGAAGAAGAAGAAGAAGAAGAAAGCAGATAGAAGTCCAGGCCTCCCAGGTGTCAACCAGATGAATTTGCCACTTCCAGGGCATACCAGCATGTGTACTCTGGGAATGTTGGGTGGGGATGGGGCTTGTGTAAGAATTCTTCCATTCCTGGGCTCTGGGAGACTCTCAATCTGGTCCACAACAGGAAGACTTCATCAGAACACCACAGAGATGATTAAACAATTGAAAATGAGACCAGCTATGGGAAATTAAACACACTAAGATTCTCCAGCTTGTACAGAAGGCTGACCAGAGAATGAAAGACAGCCGTCCCTGGAAGACGGGAGCGGAAAGTCAACGCTTCTCAGTTACCAGTGTACGGTGGTCTCTAATCCTTCACAGCGGCTTTCCTCAGGAGACCCTAAATGCTTGGGAACAATAGGTGCTGGCCTCCCGACTCAGAAAGGGAACCCTTTTCCTCTGGCCCTCAGCCAGGTTTTCTCCTCTGTAGAGGTTGCCTGCTGTTGAGGTCACAGGGCAGCAACACTTTGAACATCTGAGGTCAAATAACTCTTTCTTGGGAGCTGTGCTGCGCCCTGTAGGATGTTTACACACCCTCAGCGCCAATTCTCTAGATGCCTCTAGCATCCCCAGCATTTGCCAGCTGTGACAACCAAAGCCTCTCTGGGCCTGGCCCAATGTTCCCAGCAGGTGATGTCCCTTCCAGGTCAGCGGTACCGAAGCAGGCATTTGTAGCACGCCAGTGTCCAACCGCTCTCCAGGTCACCAAAAGAGACTTTTTTAAAGCAGGCAGCCTAGAAATAAACAAAACCGTGTGGGTCACAAACGCTGTTAACTGCAGAACATGTTGCTGCACTCTGGGCCTCCTGGAGGTTGGAGAACACAGTCTTTCCTTCTTCACGGACAACAGAAAGAAAGGCTGGTGCTTACTGACCTTTGAATTTCGGCTGGATACCAGTCAGAGTTCATAGTATGTCCTCACTCGTTTTACCCTCGAATGGGCTCATGAGGTGAATACAACGATGGTTTACATTTTATTACAGAAGAGGAAGCAAAGGCAGACGGCAGAATTAAAAGTCTGCGTGTTGTTAATGACAGCCCTCCCAGACCTGTTTCTTGGAGCCTCCTCTTAGAGTGCCCTCACTGACATCCTCCCCGATAGCGTACCGGACGCAAGGCAGTCTGGTCAACTGCTCAGCACAAGGACTGTTAGAACAGACCTGGCCCAGCCTGGGTACCTACGTGGGAGCAGACAAAGCCCTGTACAAAGCGGAGTAAATTAAACACCCTGCTAAGGTGAAGCTGGGTATGCACTGGCTGCCCCATCTCCAGCGCACAGACAAAGACACAAGTAAGTGACGAGCAGAAAAACCAGGGCTGCAACAGGCAGTCCCCTGGCCCTCATATCCCAGGTGAGGGCTTTGGCCTGCAGCGGAGTCCAGCAGGGCATTGAAGGTCTGGTCCAGCGCAACAAACAGCATTTGTATTGAAGCTGCCCCTGCTTCCCTGAGGACTTGGAGTTTTCATGACTGGCTCTGGTGCTATGGAACAGACAGACGCTGACTTGAGAGACCCGGATGGCTTTGCCTGATGCTGTAAGCGAATTCCCTCATCCTGCTCCTGACAGCCAGCTCTGGAGGGAGGAACTCCTCCTGCCTTGCCCATTTTAGAGATCAGGAAATGAAAGTTGAGTCAGCGCCACCTCCAGGAGGCCTTTTTTGACTGTCCCAGCTGACTGTTTACCAATCCTAAGATTGTCCAGCCCACTCTGGAGCCCCCATAGTCACACCCTCAGGTACTGGCCGCCCACTTCGGTCTAGGCAGATCCAGGGTCATGACTGTAGAGCTGTCTTAGTTTGTTGGACCACAAAAAGGATGGCTTGAACGAAAGATGTGTATTGTTCTTATAATAGGGAAGGCTAGAAGATCAAGGTCAAGATATTGGCGGGGTGCTCTCTCAAAGGCTTCGTCCCTGTGCATTCAAATGACCAGCTTCTGCCTGTGAGTGTCTATCTGTCCTAATCTTCTCATAAAGAAACCGGTCACACTTGGATCGGGGATTACAATAAAACCCCCAGTTTTACTTCTTCTGCCTGGGGGTCAGTTAGCCAGTCCCCACCCTGGACGGAGCCCTGGGAGGCCTCTTTCCCAGCCACGACACAGCTCAATAACATCAATTTTAACTACAGAAGGCAAAGAGGAAAGCGTTGGCTAGTCCAGGTCTCCAGTCGCCTGAATTGATTGATAGGATTCCTTGAGTCTCTTCTTGGGGATGCTCGAAGCCAGCGAGTTCTTCCTTGATTCTGCTGCCCCTGTCCCTAGGGCTTTGCATTTGGGCCAGTGGAAAGCCAAGTCAGAAGGCAATGATGTCCCCAGGCCAGCTCTGAAAGACATATTCCTGTCTTCTTTTCAGCTCAGAAGCCTGTTCTCCCAGACAGGGCTCCCTCATGGGCCACCGCACACCAGGCAAACCTCTCCCTCCCCAGTCCCAGCCCTTGTGGTCCTTCTAAGTAAACCAGGCTTCAATGCCTCCGTGTTTACACTCCAACCTGCGGCTCAGGGCTGTTTGCTCTCAGTGGGCTGTGACCCTACCTCCCAGGATGCTACTGTGCATCTGTTGAATTGGCAGCTTCCTGTCTTCTCATATTTTCTCCTCTTCTCCATCTGTAAATGGCATTTCTCAGGGTAGGAGGGAGGCGCTGGACCACAGGTATGTTCCCTGTCTCTGCCGGCTCCAATCAAAGGCAGATGCCTGTGGTGTGCCTGCTCTGCTGGGCTTAGGAGAGAGGTCAGAGGAAAAGGAGCCCTCCTCCATCCCCCCCCCACACACACACCACACACACACCCGCCATACTGTGTTGCCTGAGAACTCCTGCTTTGCCCAGCCCAAGACAGCAACACATTATAGCAGTTTTGAACTCCAAAGACCCAGGTTCAAACCCCATACCGTGGTTTCTTAATGGCCTCTGACTAGTCTCCTCTGGGGTGGGGGTGTGGAATGGAGATTGGGTGATAGGATACACCACATGACGGTAGAGAGGACAAAGAAACAGCCCCTGCCTGGTGGGGTTGTTTGTGGGGATGAAATGGTACGGCCTGAGAAGAGGTCTGGACCTGGTGAATCGCCCAGTGTGCCGATGTCTTCCACACCACACCACAGGGCCTGAGCCAGCAAGTCATCTGCTGCCACAGGTAGAGCACAAGGGACTCTGGTCACGTGTGCTCACTCCTGCCACTCCCAGAACCACCCCGAACCTAAGACAGCTGACCCGGAAAGGGCAGGGAAGCCAGTGTGTTTCCGTATCAACCACTTACGCCTGAATTTCTGTTTTCCTATTTCATAACAAATGCTTCCGAATTTCATGTTGAAAAATCAGATTGACTCTTACTTTTAAGAAGAAATACCAACAATTCATTTTTCAGCGAAAACAAAAGTTTTACCCAGACTCTGGGAACTTTCTATAGCAGGGATTTGAAATGTTAACAGTGCCCAGAAAGCCCTAGTCTGCTCTTCCTCTACAGGAAAAGGGAGGAACTCACTTCAAGGTCAGCAGGAGGAGGATGCTTTGTGTCTGACATAAGACACAAAGGTGGGGGTCCCATCTGCATCCCACACCTCAAACAATCTCTTTCCTGACGATGTGGTATTATTTCCTGTAGACAGGCCTGACTCTGGCGCAAAGCCACGGACTCTTCAAGGAAGGAGCTCCATCCACCCAGCCATGGACTCTTCAAGGAAGACGCTCCATCTGCCCCGCCTGAAGAGAAGCCAGGCCTGCTGTGGAGTCAGCAGGTGTGTGTGATAGTGCTTGGGAGAAAGCAGCAGCCAATCACCTAGACTTGCCATAAATTAGAACACCTACAGCAACTGAAAGGCCAGGGGTCCCGGCATACCTGGATTCTGAAACACAAAGGTTCACAATCTGTGTGTGTCTCTTTCTCTCTCTTTATCTAGGTGTCTCTCAGTCTTTCAGATTCTCAGAGGTATCTATGTATGCGAGTGTTTTCTTCAAGCTTCTGAGTTTGAATTATCGCATGGGTTTCTATCAGGCTCCATCTGCTTCCAGAACTGTGTGCAAACACTTACATCCAAAGCCCAGAAAAAAACGGAGGAGGGACATAAAACATTTTTATTTGTTCTGACCAGAAAAGACATATGATCCAGAATGTGTGAAAGAAAGGCAGAAAAAGAAAGGGAAGCAGATTGTCAGTCCTGGTCATAGCCCACAAGGAGCCTCTCAAACCCAAACAAAGAGGCGCCTGGCTACACATAAACTGAGACCCAGCACGTAGTCCACACCCAACAACGCAGCCTGCTGAGCCACGTCCCTCGTACAGACCTGGGATGAAACCTTGGCTCTCCAGTTTGCTGCTTGTCTGGGCTTGAACAAACCACTTAGCCTGAGACTCGGTCCCCTCCATCGTGAAATAGGACTGCCACAAAAGGGACTGGTAAAGGGTAATGGCAAAGCAGGGGCGGTGGTGATAATGGTGAAATTGGTGATGATAGTTATGAAGGCAATAGTGATGGTGGTAGTTACGGTAGTGGAAGTTACGGTGGGGGAAGAGTGGGTGGAGATGATGGTGATGGTGGTGGTGAAGGTAGGAGAGTAGATGGTGATGGAGATCGTGGTGGTTGTAAAGATGGTGGTGGTGGTGATGTAGAGGTAATGGTGGTGGTGATGATGATCATTTGGTAGAGGTGATGGTGGCCATGATAACAGTAACGGTGGTGATGATGGTACACAGACGACCATGATGGAGGTAGACGTGGAGACAATGGGAACAGTGATGATGGTGAAGGTAATGGTGATCACGGTGCTGGTGGTAGTGGAGTAATGTGCTGACGGTCATGGTGGTTGGTGGTGGCGGTGACAGAGGTAATAACGGCAATGGCGAAGGTGGTGGTGGAGGTGTAGGAAACATGAGGAGGCTGTAGGTGGTAACCGAGGCGGTGGTGGAGACAGCAACAATGGAAGAGGTAATTAATGGTGGTGTTAGAGGCGGTGCTGGCGGTTGGATATGGTGGTGTAGATAGAGCAGCTGTTGGTGGTAGGGACAGTGGAGGAGACGGTTGCCATGGTGCTGTTGGAAGTGATAGAGATTGTATGGGCTTGCTCGTTCCAGTACTTTCCACTGTTCTGTTACCCTTCAGGAAAACCATACCTATCAGTGACAACATGTCTCCGCCTTCCAGAGATGTTTCTCCTCAGGGGACTTCCAGAGTTACCGTTACACACCGCAACCCCTTCAGCCTCAGTCAAATAGGACGTAGGTGTGATTATAACTCCTCAGCCAATCCAGCCCAGGCCACACCCAAAGCCAGGGAGTGCTGTGAGTGAAGACATGCTCAGTCTTTCCTCTAGCTTAGTGGTTCTCAACCTTCCTAATGCTGTGACCCTTTAGCACAGCTCCTCATGTTGTGGTGACCTCCAACCATAGAATTATTTCCATGCTACTTCATAACTGTCATTTTGCTACTGTTATGAATCGTAATGTAAATCTCTGTGTTTTTCCAATGGTCATAGGAAACCCCTTCTTGCCTCCCAAGCTTCCTCACAGGGCCTTTCCCCTTTCTCCCCTCCTCCCTTTTCCGCTGGAAACCTGATGTCTTGGTGGCTCTCAGGCTGAAAAGAACTCTAAAACACAGCCTCACCCCAAGGCCTTCTCCTCGAGTTACCGTGATGAGATCACCAAGGTTCAGATAATCAACTAGAAACCAAGGTGAACCTCACAATGGTGAAAACACATTGAAGTTAGCAGAATTTTGAGTCAAGAACTGAGTGGCAATTTTTCAAATGTACTAAGATTTCTTTTTTTCGGTACATATTAATTGTACAAAGTAATGCTTTTTATTGTGACATTTTTTTCACACATGCATACAACACACTTTTGAAAGATGAATTTTAACAACATTAACTGAGAGCTCATTTCATCTTGAAGCAGAAGGTTCTGGAGAACAGAGCCATGAAGCAATTTTGCAGGAAACACGTTGTGTGGAGGTTTGGGGAAGGACGGTACAGTGGGACTATGAGAGCTGAGTCCCATCCCTGGCTCGAGTCGGGATCCATTGACAGCAATCAACTCGTCTCCTCACACCCTCATCTCACATCTGCAAACTCAGCATTGATCTATATAAAGGTGAAAAACTGGTTTTTAACTGCTGAAGGGCTCTACAGACATGAGGGGTTGGTTTGTTTTATTCTCTGGTTCACTCAAACATCTTCTTTTGCTTTCTTGCTTTCTTTTCATATTTATTTATTCATTTATTTATTTATTTATTTATTTATCTATTTATTTATTTAGAGAGCCCTGTATCTCAGGCTGGATTCAAACCTGCTGTGTAGCTGAGGATGACCTTGAACTTCTGACCCTCGCCTTTGTCTCCTAACTGTTGGGATTACAGGTAGGTGCCACCATGCCTGGTTTACCCGTAACTGGGAATTCATCCCCAGGCTCCATTCACGCCAGGCTAGCTTTATCAGCTGAGCAACATCCCTAACCCTGAACAAATTTTTTAAAATAAACTTCCTTCATGGCAACGATATGGCTCCCAGCGGTCCTCGTGTGGCATCAGTGACCCTATCTCATTCCGTTTCCACTTTCCTGAGCCCCTAGGTTATAATAAGCTCTGTGATAAACTCTTTTGAAAGGGGGTTGGGGAAGGTGAACTCTGGCTTGTGATATATACTGTCACCTGAAGCCTCAGGGGCCACAGACATTTGGCAGGGTGATTAGTGTGCGTTTATCTTCCTGGGCTTGGCTGTCTCTTCTTGGGGAACTTTTCAACATCTCTTCTAATAATCCCATTCCCAGCAGCCTGCGTGTTTCTACAGGACAGAGGGGAAAGTGAACAGTAAAACACCCAAAAGATCAGCTGAGTGGCTGGAGAAGAGATCCTGACAGCGTCACCCGGGGAGATGCCTGGCCGAGTCTCACAATTCAAGAGCTATCTGCATTAGGCAATTGTGCAGCATCCCTGGCCTTTCCTTCTACCCACATTGTTCTCTTCCCAGCCTCCTGGCCTGGCTAGTGACTTAGCCCGTCACTCTTGTTCCAGGAAACCTTCCTTCCCACCATCCTCCACTCCACCACATGGTCCCAGAACAGCTCAGACACAAGTCTCCGCACCTCTCTCTCCAGTCCCAGATTCACCAATTGAGTGAGGTCCACACCACTGGTATGTGAGTTGCGTGGAAGCGAAGTCTAGGACATTAGGATGGATTTATTTATTAGTATCAAGAGCCCATTTAGACTCCATTCTCTCAGAGATCAGGTGCCAATTACATCAATGGAGAAATAGCCAAAATACAAGGGGGCATTTTACCTGGATATTTTCAAATGCAATTCCCAAAACAGAGATGACAAAATGCCACGGCTGCCCAAGCCTTTCCAACCATCTGTGACTTTAAATGCCATGAGCATCAAAAAAGAATGTCTGCAGGATCAGGAGGTCGAGGAATGCTGTCTCCTTCAACTCACTAGTAATTCTGACAAGTGGGCGAGCTCCAGAGTCTTCTGAGATGATGGGGACATTTATGCCTCTGTCCTGTTTCTTGCTGCTCTTGAAAACACAGATTTGATTTCAGTAGTAAGCATGGAAAAGTGTCCTGGATGTCTCAAGGCCAGGCGACGTTCCCAGAGTCCCCCTACGTTCTACCATGCATCTGCCACTGTCACTGTTAGAATTGGGGCCAAAGTGAGAACCAAGAAATTCTCCCAGATCCCAACCCCAGAGACCTGCTGATCCTCTTTCCATGTTCACAGCATCATGGTGTCAAACCCCACGTCCTGGATGATTAGGTCAGTGGATCTGTGCCTTCTCACTCAGCAGCAGATGCCCCCCCACTGACTGGAGGGGACAGGCTTTTTAGCCTGACAGTGTATTGACGTAGCAGAGGTAGGGACTAGATTTGCCTTCAGTCCATAGCAGACCACAATCACCCGGTCTAGAAAAGTACCTAAGCTGGGCTTAATTCAGCCTCCCAAATAACCTTTGGCCACTTGCTGGAGCACCGCTGGATGCCAAATGAAGACTAAAAAGTCATCATCCCACACAAAGCTAAGCTCAGAGATGCTAGTCACAAACAAGCAAGTGGGTTAACACTTAACATAAAACATATACCGTGTCCTATAGTATAAATGAGCAAGGAAAAACGGAGAGCGATGGAAGAAGGGAAGGAAGGAGGGTGGGAGAGAAAGAAGGAAGGGAAGGAGAGAGGAGGGAAGGGAGGAAGGAGGCAGGAAAGGGGAGGAAGAAAAAGAGAAGGGAGGGGAAAGAAAGGGGAGAGGAGGGGAGAGGAGGGAAGGCAGGAGGGAGTGTAGCTAGAGTTTTCCTGCCTGGCCCACAGTCAGGACGAATCTCTCACCTGCCAGTCCCACAGCCTCTCAGACCCGACCAAATAAACACAGAGACTTATATTGGTTACAAACTGTATGGCTGTGGCAGGCTTCTTGTTAAATGTTCTTACAGCTTAAATTAACCCATTTCTATAAATCTATACCTTGCCACATGGCTCGTGGCTTACCGGCATCTTCACATGCTGTTTGTCATCATGGCGGCTGGCAGTGTCTCTCTGTCTCAGCCTTCCACTTCCCAGCTTTATTCTCCTCCTTGTCCCGCCTAAACTTCCTGCCTAGCCAATGGCCAATCAGTGTTTTATTTATTGACTAATTAGCAACACATTTGCCATACAGAACATCCCACAGAAAGGGAGGTCAGGCCAGGGCACAGGCCATGAAGTGCCAGCCTGGCGTCTCCTTGGGTCTAGTCCAGCATGCGTGTGTGTTAAGGCAGAGCTGCAATGGGAAGCTGATAGACAGTGGGCCTTGGGTAGAAGGGAGCTTGTGGTGCTGGAGCAGCCAATGGGCATCTGCAGTGAAGAGCCAGAAAGGGATCCTTTGGCCTCTGCCCTTCGCAGCCCATCACACTCCCTGCATCACAGCTGAAGACTCTGCCTCTAGCTACCTGTGTCTTCTGATTCAGTTCCTTTAGTCTCAAAACCCTCCTTGAGCAGGAACAAATGGAGTGCAGGAGAAATGTCAGATGCTCACAACAGATTCAGCAGCCTGCATTGAGTTCCTTGCTGAGGTCAGGGAGATGTAAAGAGGGGACAAAAGGGGCACATGCCAACTCTACCCTTTCACACAGCCATCTTCCCCATCACATGCAGCTGTGTCCATGACAGTCGGCAGGCAGGAGACAGCACATGGCCCCAGGTAAATGGCTGCTGGAGTATAGTTGGTGCTCTGCCCCTTGATCCTAAGGGCTGCATCTTGGCCTGGGAACCGTGGTTGGAGGTGAAAAGTAACACGGCGAACCAATGTTTCCTGAGGACACTGTGATGTAAAGCATCTCCCTATAATCTAGGACACACACCTGGGAGCTTCCCACACCCCTACCCCCAGTCAGCCCAACCCCTACCCCCAGTCAGCCCAACAGTATCAAAAAGACAGCATCTGCTGGGAATGGTGGGGCACTCCTTTAATTCCAGCACTAGAAGGCAGAGGTAGGTGGATCTTTGTGAGTTCAAGGCCAGCCTGGTCTATGAAGTGAATTCTAGGACAGCCAAAGGTGTTACACAGAGAAGCCTGTCTCAGGAAGGAAGAAAAAAGAAGACAGCATGCTTCCAAGACTGGCCTTCAGTGGGCACTTGGTTCTCCATAGAGCCTCACCCCGAACTGCCAGGAAAGGATTAGGGTCTTACCCTGGTTCCCAGTGAACAAGCAGAGTTGTGGGTTCAACAGGTGAAGAGTGAGTGAATCTACCTGCACCATTTCTTGTATCTATTCTAATCAAAAGCAAGTAAAGCCCTGAACGTGGCCTAGAACCCAGGATAAGACAGACAATAGCAGGCCAGCACCAGCCCTGAGATTCCTGGGCTAGCCTCGGAACCCACCAGACCTGAAGTCAGATCCTACCTGCTGCTTTTTGGCTGGGTTGGACAGGCCATTTAATCTCTAAGCACTCAGTTTCTTTAACAGTACAATAGAGAAAGAAGTTCGTGATACCACCCTCCCAGGGCTGCTGAACGATTAAAGGATGCAATTCCTGTAAGACATTTCAGACAATGCCAGGAACAGAGGAAGTATCCCCCCAACAAAGGACAGCCATCATTATCAGTGTCATAATCATCACAGCTATTCAGCTACATCAAAAGAATGAATCAGCCAAAGTAGAAGCTGTGACCATTGTGCTGTCCTGCCTAGAAGACCCAGGCTAGCTTCTGAGAACAGACTTGCCAAGAAGGGCCAAATTAGCAGATTTTACCGTGTCTCCATCACCCTCGTAACAAGAAGTACCATGGATGGTCTATTGTAACTGTCTGGGCTGTGGCAGTTGCTGTCGCTTATATCTCCCAGAATGGAAGACAATAGCAATTACCCCAAAGATGCCATAACCACTGCATCTTCCATGACGTCACTGACATCCTATGGGCTGGCATTGCTATTTGTGTTGCTTATTTATTTCTCCATCACTTCTCTGGGAAAAACTGATTCTCTCATCAGCATCTGGGAGACCACAGCTAGCTGCCTGTGACCTCAAGCCTTTGGAAGGCATCTTAGTTAGGGTTTCTATTGCTGTGAAGAGACACCATGCCCACGGCAACTCCTATAAAGGAAAACATTTAGTTGGGGCTGGCTTACAGTTCAGAGGCTTAGCCCATTATCGCCATGGCAGGGGCACTGCAGGAAGACATGGTACTGGAGAAGGAGCTGAGGGTTCTACATCTTGATCCTCGGCCAGCAGGAAGTGACTGCCCGCTAGGCCTAGGCTGAGCATGTGAGACCTCAAAGCCTGCTTCCACAGTGACACACTTCCTCCAACAAAGCCACACCTACTCCAACGAGGCCACATCTAATAGTGCCACTCCCTATGGGCCTTTGTGGGGGGAGGGCATTTTATTCAAATCACCACAGAAGGTCAAGTCAAGAGGCATCATCTTCCTAGCAACAGTTGCCAAGGGAGATTTTAAGGGCAGACCCAACTCAAGGGACGGGATGAAGATCTAGAGGGATAAGTAGCATGTCTGTGGGGAGGTGCGGAGGGGAGGAAGGCTTGTCACCACAAGGGTGTGGGGAACCTTCTCCAGGGAGTGTGCAGTCTGTTCTCTTATTAGACGCTCTGGTGGCCTTTCTGTTGAGTTTGATGTTATTTCACTTTTCTAAAATATAAGTGCTGGGAATTAATTATTCAGTCCAAAGTTTCTTAGTCCTGTCAGATCCAGCTGTATAGGAAATTCTTTATCAAAAACAGCCCCTTGGCTATTCTTAAATGAAACTACAGGCATACAACCTAAGCCAGTATTTTAAATAATGCAGTGCCCTGTGATGGAGATGAGAAATGAGGTAATTGGCAGCAAAAGAAGATGAATTTCCAATATGTTAATGCTTGTGAACAAGTCCCCCTGGAAAATACAGTGTGTGAATCAGATGCATGCACCTGCTGGTATTGTCCACATTCGCCCTGGCTGGTTGACATTTGAGCGTACCAGCTAAAGGAGCACGTTAATGATAGGTGTAGGATCACAAGAATTCAATGCCCACAGGTGCAGAATAAGAGAGCAGCACATTGGCATCTCAGACGCCAGGAATGGCATTGTCATCGATCATGTGATTTGTCAAAAGGTATAATGACTCAGAAAAGTTGCAAGCACATGGAACACACTTCTTCCATCTGTGTAGTACCTATTTTCCTAGAAAACTCCGGGCTGATAAAGTCAATAATTTACATATTAAATAAAATAGTGTCTTCTACCCTGTTACAGTTTGAATGTGAAATTGTCCTCCACAGGCCCATGGGTTAGCCACTCCGACCCCAGGTGGTCATGTTATTTGGGGAGATGCACAAATGTTAGGGGTTGGTACCAGCTGAAGAATGTAGGTCAGTCACTCAGGCGTAGCCTTGTAGGCTAGACCCTGCCCCAGCTCCCACCCTCGCTCCCGACCCCCTCTCTGCATCCTGTCCACCATCATGGAAACAGGCTTCTTCTGCCATGAGTGCCCTCCATGATGCTTCGGCCTTACCATGGCCCTAAAAGCAATGAATCCAGCCAAGCATGGAGTGAAACCCACCTGAGCAGGAACCAGGAAGCAGAAGAAAACCTGCTTCCTTTTAACTGTCTCCCTCAGGCATTTGGTTACAGGAACCAAAAAGCTAACACAGGCCCAGATGGTTAGAAACAAGTTAACACACTTGAAAAACTAGAAGGAAAACGTTGGTCCAGGATGCCTTGGGCACTACAAGATGTTATAACTCTCTGATCCCCCTCCCACAAGATCTGTTAGGGTCGCATCTTATCCTCTGACCATCAAAAAATACCCTCACATGGCTCAGGGGGACCCTAGCCCTCACTGCTGACAGATTTGCTACTGACAGGTTCAGAGAGGAGGGAGTATTGCCTTTGGTTGTCTACCCACGTGATAACCCCACCAGACCCCAATGGATAGTACCAATCCCGTGGACACATGGAGGGGCCTGATTCAACTAAATGGATCACAAAAAACACCCCAAAGTCAAGGATCTGGGAAAGGGGATGGTAGGGATTAGGGAAGAGTTGATAGGGAGGGGAGGGGTATAAAAGGGAGGAAGAAGAAAGAGTTATCACAATACATTATATATACAGTATGAAATCGTCAAAGAACAATAATATAGTTAAATGTGCACCAACTGTTTAGGAAAAAAAATGTCCCCGCAGAGTCTCAAAATATTTTGCATGAGTTTTCTGGTCTAGTCCAGTGCTTCCTTCATAAGGTGAAGAAATAGGTTCAGGGAGAAAGCATGGTTTGATCAAGGAATAATAAAATGGAAACAAGCATCTAAGCCAGGCAGTGGTTGATAGAATTCCTGGCCACTCCCCCAGCTACATGACTGCACATGCGCTGTCTAGTAGACAAGCAAGAGGCTTAGTCATTCTAGGGCCTTACGTCCTACCTTGCACTGCATGATCACATAATTTGTATGCAGCGTGGTCACGTAATCTATGCGTGGTGTAGCTACGTAAGCCCATATGCTCATTGCGAGATGGGGGGGGGGGACCTATAAAAAGTGAGTTCCATCTTATCCCTTTTCTCTCTCCCTGCATAATCATTTTTCATAGGCCTAAGCACCCCCTTCTGTCTCCTGCCCCTAATAAACTCTTATAGTGGGTTTTGTGGTACCCTGTGGCTTTTCTCACACAGTAAACAGCGCCACTTAATGAATAACACAGCAACACATAATAACTAACAAAGGTGGAACATGCGTTCGGGAGGCAGAGGCAGGTGGATCTCTGAGTTCGAGGCCAGCTTGGTCTACAGAGCAAGTTTCAAGACAGCTAGGGCTACACAGAGAAATCCCGTCTCAAAAAAAGAAAAAAAGAAAGAAAGAAAGAAAGAAAGAAAGAAAGAAAGAAAGAAAGAAAGAAAGAAAGAAAGAAAGAAAGAAAGAAAGAAAGAAAGAAAGAAAGAAGAGAAGGTAAAAGCAAACCAGCGTCTTCCAGCACCCAGGTCAGGGGCTTCACTGAACTCCAGGAACGCTCCCTCCCTCCCTGGATGCACAACATCCCGAGTCTTGCTTGTGAACACCAGTTCTTTCTGCTCATGGACTAAACTGAGAGTTTTTGAAGGTCTGCTTTGGGCAGGAAGGCATTGATCTTTGAAAAACAGTACGACTTCCCTGCCTATGTGCTTATCTCACTTGGGGGTAGGAGTTCAATACTGCAGGCTATTAACACCTGGCCCAGGGGCCGGCAGAATCAAAACCAGGCAGAAAGCCACTAGGAAGGACTTCACTCAGCTACACACAAAGGAACAATTTTAAAGACAAGGGTTTCACCACATTATTTGCTTATTTTTAAAAAAATTATTACACTTGCATTTATTAATTTTGTATCTGTGTATGTGTACATGTGCACACGTGTGGAGGAGTCTGTGCGGAGGTCAAGAGGGCAACCCACAGAAAGACGTCAGTTCTCTTCTTTACACCATGTGAGTCCAGGGACGTATCTTAGGTTGTAACAGTGAAGTAGAAGGGTTTGGGTGAAGAAATTTTGTGCCTATGAGAGGTAATTTAATATTCAGTAAACAACTTTGGGTCTTTAACCATATATGACCTTTGGAAATAGGGGCTAAATATGTCTACTTGTACATAGTCATGGGACTATTGAGAGTGCAATAATTTCAGCCACGAAGCTGGGCAGCTACGTGTATAAGCAACTGAGGTGCTGAGAGGCATTGCTGAAGCTGACAGGATCGTCCCAAGAGTGGTGCTGCGAACGATTTTTTAATTCATTTAGTTATTTTTATGTATGTTTGAGATACATGTCATTACATGTGTGGAGGTCAGAGGACAACTTGCAGGAGTCAGTTCTCTACCACCCTGGGGGTCTTAGGGATCCAACTCAGGTCTTTAGGCTTGGAAGCAAGCTCCTTTACCCGCTGAACCATCTTACCAAACCCTGGGGACTTTTAAACCAGCAAAGGACCATTCCTCATAGCAGTTGCATTCTTGGAAAAAGAAATCCCCATAAAACAACTTGATTGGAGTTAGGTTTTCAACTCCAACAGTATACAGAGATTTCCTCCCCCTCCCCCGCCCCTGCACGCCCCATAATATGTCTATAGATGCATTTGGGCGGTCATGCAGGATATGGGGCACTTGGTTACTGTGGCAGCAGGGTGGGGGTCTATGCATTGAGACAGGTGGCATCTTCATCTCCTGGCTACTAAGTGTCATGTCCCTCATGGCCTGCTGTCATTGCAGCAGTGACAATGCCCACGACGTGCACCCCTTTTAGTGGGATGGAGAGCAGTTGTTCTGGATGCGCACACAGAGCATCTAGACAACAGGACCAACTATGGGTATTTTTATTTACACCAGTGTATCCACTGAGATGTGTCAGCTATAAGTAAAGGGAGTTCCTTGAGAGCTGAGTTTCACGATAAGGAAATGCACCAGGACATATAGCCGAGGAAGCTGAGAGGAACGGTGTACAGTTGTACCCCTCATTCCTGGGATGTTTCCCCCAAAAACCTCGGGAGACGCCAAGGTTCCAAATCTTACACAGACTATATTTTCCTATAAACAAAATTCAGTTTAGAAACTTGACATGTAAGAGGTCAAGAGCCAAATCCAAATAAGAAACCAAAAGGGTTACGAGAGGATTACTGTTTCAGAAGTCATGTGCCTGTGTTCTCTCTCTCAATGTCCCTGTGCATGGTGTGGGGATGTGTGCATTTTCTCATCTGTGCACTTGGGTGCACGTACACGCCGGAAGTTGATACTGAGTGTCTTTCTTGTTCACGCTCCACTTTATTTACTGAGGTAGCATCTCTCACTGAATCCGGAGTTTGCCAGTCCTGGCGACTTTATCCCGCCAGCTCGTCCTACACCTGTGTCTGCCTCCTCAGAGTGGAGATTACAGGCAGCAGTCACACCCGCCTGGCTTTTCCGTGGGATCTGGGGACCTGAACTCCAGTTCGTTGTTTGCGCTGCAGGCACTCCATTCGCTGAGCCATCCTCCAGCCCGCTCAAGATCCTACCCTACCGGGCCTACCTTTCTTGTGAGGATGTGGGTTGATGATTAGAGAGGCACTCATCGCTTCTCCTGGACGTATTCACAGGGCAGCACCACCGCTCTCATGCTTTGAGTCTGTTCCTAAGTAGAATAAGGGTGACTTCAATATAAACGCTGAACGCCACAGTCAACTTTTATATTTTTTTAATTGTTTTGAAAATTTTACATGATTACTATATTTACACCATTTCCACTTCTCCCGCTTCTCCCCCATCCAGCTCTTCCTCTGTCTCCCCTCCCTCTCAAATTCATGACTCCTTCAATTATTATTGTTTTACAACCTACACACACACACACACACACACACACACACACACACACACACACACACACAATCTACTGAGTCCACTTACTGTTGCTCATATGTACATGTGTTTAGGGCTAATCCTCTTAGGACTGGATAACCTAGGAAGGAGCTCATCCCTAGAGAAGACTGATTCCTTCTCTCTGCAACTATTGATTGGCTGTAGCTCCTCAGCCCAGGGTGGGGCCTTGAGAAATTTCCCCTGTTCACGTTCTGCCGCAGTCAACTCAACAAGTGACTGACAGGTAGTTATCATAAACAGCACGGATTCACCAAATGGAGGGATGATTCACATCCAGGGCAGGGTTGACATGGATAGGGTGGGATTTCATCACCTCACCCAGAACAGCATGCAACTTCAAGCTTGTGCATAGTTTATTTCTGGAATTTTCCATTTAATATTTTTGGACAGTGTTTGACTTCGGATAGCTGAATCCATTTTCACGATGGGACAGGCATTACCATGGTTGGTCACACAAAATTAAATTTCAAAATGAAAAAAAAAAAGTAAAACATACTCTAAGAAAAGATTTAATATTGATAGATGAAAATTGTCCAGTATTTCAATCTCTACCCACTCCACATTCTCCTTAGTAGTGGGCTTTCTAAACATTTATCATGGACTCAAATCCCAATGAGATCTTGACCTTTGGATTTAATGAAATTTATTTAAGAATATCTGGGCTGCATTTGGGGAATAAAGAAAGGGAGGAACTGAGGTTTCAGGCCTCAGCTTGGGCCCTGTGGGTTTCTTAAGCACAGGTGGGACTTCTAGGGCACTTTGGGGAAAGACATGAGCTTTCATAGACTTGGGGTTCCTTTGGGGTTGCCTCCTGAGTGATGTGGGGATGCTCTGTTTCTGCAGGGAGGTTCTAGCAGGTGGTGAGGAACTTTGAGGTTTGGTAGCTTTGGGGGGAGAGTGTATCCCCCGTTGGAAAGGCTTCACAAGAGCATACCACAACCACTTACCTGAATTTATAGGGGGCGGGGTGCATGCCGAGGCTAGATTTATTTTTGAGACAAGGTCTCTCATGTGTCTGAAACTCACCAGGTAGGTTAAGCAGGTTGGCCAGTGAGCCCCAGCCATCTGCCTGTCTCCACCCTCCCAGTCGGTGGTGGCTGGGTTCCCTCCTGCAGACCAGTTCAGGTTCTAGCTGCTACAGCTCGCTGCTGCTGTTAGACCTGTCTACTTCACAACCCTGGTTTGGTCCCCTCAACACTGCTCCCATTCAAATGGCTCTTCTGGTGGCTCTTTCCCATCCCCTATTTCCCCGTAGATGTTTATAGTCTATGTACGTGAGCATCTACGTATGCATCCTCTATCATCAATTCATGTACATCAATGACCTATCACCGATCTATCTCTCTGTCAATCATCTGCCCATCCATGTACCACATCATCTATCTAATCTTTATAAAACATAGCTTTGCTGAGATATGACTCACATTCTGCAGAAACCATTTGTCTGAAGAGGTTCAGCTATCGTTATTTTAACCATAGCCATCTTCTATTTTAACAAGCCAAAATAGGTCCAACTAGGTCTTGGAGACAGAAGGAGTCAGCTTGAGGAAAAGTTTCATATTTTTTATTGTGATAAAATACACAAAACACTTACCATTTTACCCACTTATAATCTGCTTTAAGGAGATTGCAACCCTGCTCTGTGTACCACAGGATGTACCAGGGGTGGAAGCGAATGAGGTGAGACATAAAGGGTTAATGGATCTGAAAGACCCTAAGCGGAAAGACTGGCTTTTAAACTTCCATTCTTTGTTGGATCAGCTCGCGTTCCCTACCACACATGACAGGGTGTGGCTTCTGCACATGACTTCTGGCATGCCTGAATTGATCTACTCCATTCGATGAGCTGGCTCTGTTCATCTCTCATTTGGATATCATGGCAATTTCACATAACACTACACAAATTCCTTTTTGTTGTTGTTATTGTTGTAGGTTGTACAAAACAGGTTGTAGACACACAAGGGACCATGGACCATACCATAAATAATACCGCATCGGAGATGTCTCCCTGAATGAGTACCCCTATAGTTTCCCTCCTGATTTACTCTCTTACACGTAGATTCTTTTCTTCTAGAAGAATCCCGAGTACCTCGGTCACTTTCTGGGCCCAGCTGTGCTTTCTGAGCTTCCCAGCCAAGCCAAGCTGCCGTGGGGAGACATTCCCAACCTCTGCTGACAGGTGGCTGGCCTGCAGCCATGAGCCCACTCCTGTCCCGGAGGCCAGCCTCCTTCGTGGCCATATGCCATCTTAGCTCATTTCCCCAGCTCTGCGCATCCTGTAGGGACTCATGGCACCTCAGACCCGGGCAGAGAAACCGGTCTGGGGGTGGAAGGTAGAGCAGGAAGCTCTTGGACCCTCAGGCAGTGGTTAAAGAGAGGGCAGCACCAAAGAAAAGACACTTAGCAAATGCGGAATGGTAATAATAGCAGGGTACCAGGAAGCCTCATTGAGATGTAACCGTCAAACCGCATAGTTGTTAAATGACCATAACTCTGTCTTAAATAATCAGTTCAGCTGGTCTCTATTTAACATAATAGCTGCCTATTAAACTTAAATTAAGTACAGAGTTAAATGTCTCTAGGACACAAAAACCCCCCAAACAACTGCCAAGCCCAGACCGAAAGCTCTAGCAGGAATGAGCTCTGAGCTTGTCCCCTGGCCCCCTGCTCTGGAGCCCTGTCCCCTTGCCCAGCTGTCTGCGCTTGGAGAATGCTATTTTCCAGAAGTGGGGTGGGGTGAGGCACCGGCTTCACAGTGCTTTTCAATTTTGACCACATCTCAAACGTTTCTAGTTTCATACACATGCCTAAATATACTGGAAATATATAAAGAGAAATATATAGAAACTATATACAAATGCCTCCGAGAAGCCCTTTGAGGCCTCTCTGGGCTCAAATATGCCAGAATGGCTGAGGGTTCAGGGCTCCATCTGTACTTTACTCCATGCCATGGACTTTCCCTCTGAGACTCACACATAGGCAGAGCCTGCAGCCTCCCAACTTCCTACCAATTCATTCTCTTCCTGTCACTATCAGTTGGCCCATCCTTCCTTCCTCCCCAAATTCATTCATCCACAAAACGCTGTGTACCTACTATGTGCTAACACTCAAGTGACAGTGCCGTGGTAGCAAAAGCAGACCTCGGGGGCTTAGCTTCTGGTGGAAGAGGCAGCCATTGCTTGGTGTGGTCTTTCCCCAAAGCAGCCCGTCTCCTGACCCCTCCTCCATCTCCAGGAATAAAAGGCCCCATTCGCCTCATCATTCCCATCTTTAGTGTCTCTCCTCTCCTTCCACAGGGACCAGCCAAGCATACTCATACAGTGCCAGTCCTCACAGTTCCTTCTGGATACAAACGGCATGAGAATGACCTTTCTGATTTTATGGGTTCCTAGCGATGGTGCACCCAAGGCTTAGAGGATGGAGTGCTGGGCAAGTACTCTGCACCGTTGATCCATCTCCTGAATATTTAGTAGCTTGCCTTGGTGACTTCACTGTATTCTGTGGCCAGCAAGTCCTGCTAAAGAGTGTCTCCCCAGTGCACACAACATCCAGAGCTTTGCCGCAGCACCCCTCTGCTTGGATGTACCCTCAATCATCTTGACCTATGTGGGGACTCTCAAGACTCAGCTGTTCTCAGCTCTGGTCACCTCCTCAAGGCTCTTCTGGACCTGCTACTCCACACTAACAGATCTGGTAGCTTCCTTTCTGACAGCATCTTCTTGTTCCCTCCAATGCTCAGACCTGTGAAGACTTCTGGCAAAGCCTCCCCAGGCCTCACAGCACTGAAGAAACTGTGGTCTCCAGCATCAGAGTCCCAGTGTCCATGATTTCCGCCATAGTCCAGGCCCTGAGAAGGACTGATGCACTACCAGCTCCCTCCTGCTTGCCCCAGGACAGAGATGAACATCCAAGACATGGAGGGTAGCTCAGCTGATAGAATGCTTCTCCAGAACCATGTAAACCAGGCGTAATCTCCACACTTGGGAGGTGGAGGCAGAAAGATCAGAAGTTCAGGTCATCCTCAACTCCATATTATGTTCAAGGTCAGCCTGAGTCACATAAGACCCTGTCCCAAGAAAAACAAAAAGAAAACAAAAAAAAGCAGGAAAAGAGAGGGGAGAGAAAGAGAGGCAAGGTGGTGGTACATGCCTTTAATCCCAGCTCTCAGGAGGCAGAGGCAGGTGGATCTCTGAGTTTGAGGCCAGCCTGGTCTACAAAGCAAATTCCAGGATGGCCATGGCTGTTACACGGGGAAACCCTGTCTCAAAAAAAAAAAAACAAAAACAAAAACAAGAGACAGAGAGACAGAGAGACAGAGACAGAGAGACAGGGAGAGAGACAGAAAGAGAGGTGAACTCGAAGCCTGACTCCCAGCTTCCCGATACCCATCTGCTCCTCTTTACCACACAGCCACAACCTCAATAGGATTGTGATTGTTATTTTGTGTTTAGTTTTTGCTTATCGCCTGATATATCCTCTCCTGGAGAAGACTGGCAAAGCCCAGCATCCCTCCAAGTCCAGGATAAACAGCAGATTTCATAGCTTTTCTATAAGGAACATTTCAGGAAACACGGCAGGAAGGCATTCTCCAACACATTAGTCCAGGCTTGACTTTATTCTGTGGGGCCGAGTTGGAACTCATCTCTTGCTTTGGTGCCGGGAAATTCTTCCTAAGACTGTAGGAAACGTGGCTCCATGTGGAGGGCAACACTACTGAGAAAAGCTAGGAATTGTCAGCATCAGCGGTACAATCCAACTTTTGTGTCCCACATTTTAATATTGCATTCACTTGATCCATGGAGTAAATGGAACACATGTTTTCTTTGTTCATCCATTGATTCACTTGTCCGGGGAGATCTATTTTGTGGAATAAGTTGTGATTTGTTGAGAAGTATAATCCACAATGATACTTTTTCCATCTCACTATTGGGCCGAGAAGGGGTCACCAAGACTGATGGAGCCTAGGAGCTTGCTGCTGGCTTTGATCTTCCACCTGCTTGGAAGGCTCATTCGAGGTGGGCAAGTGTCACAGTCCCCAACTCAGCTGCGTCTGGTGAAACCCCAAGCTTTGCAGCACTTTTCTGCAAGCACTAAATTCAAGGCACAGTTGTTTACCTCTTTTAACTTAACAATTTAATTAGTAAATGGTTCAAGTGCAGCCTCAGCAGTCCAACTATTTGGTTTCTGTCATGGTTTGGCTATGAAGTGCCTGGGCTTAGAGACACATGCATTGTAAGCCCGATCCTCAACTGTCAGCACTATTCCGGGAGGCTTTGAAAACTTTAGGAGTTGGGTCTTACATAGAGAAAGTGGGTTAGGAATGTCCCTGGAGTTGTATTCCCCTTCTCTCTGTTTCCTAACCACCAAGAAACAAAGCCACTCCTCCACCACAGGCTCCTGCCACCCAGAAGCTCCTGCCAAGGGCACAGGGCATGGTATCCTCTGATACCATGAGCCAACATAAGCTTTCCTCCTTGTGTAGTGGGACAGGTCCATAGAGTCGAGGAAATTGGCTCAGACCAGTTGCCAAGACATGCACATAATGTACTTCCTTATGAGTCAACCTGGAGTCTACCTAAGGGCCTAGCAACAGGCACTGTCTGAGTTCCTGATTGCTGTCATTGTTCCTGATTGTGCCCAGCCAATGAGGAACAACCATGCAATACCGCCAGATTGGGACATAGCTTGGGTGCTGGCTGTTTGCCTTCAACTGACTCCCGGTGTCTGTGTTGTTGACGCTGCGCCTTCTCATCCCCTCCCCCAAGGGAGCCGTCAGGATCCAGCAACAAAGCTGCTCTCCAGGGGGTACTGTCACTGTGAAGAGAATGAGAAGAGCAACTAATGGAGACCCCCCTCCCACCCATGTACCGCTGGACAGGTTATTTCCCGTTTCTTTGCTGTAGTCCCCCCTGCCCCTGCCCCTCCAGCCCCGGGTGTAAATTAGGGGACATAAGTGACTCCTCACCATGGTGGTCATGAGGGTTATAGCAGATGGAAAAAGCTGCAGAGCATAGTTCCTGTCCTTCATGGCAGCTCCTTCTGATAGCACTGTCTTCATTTTCTCCTGCTCTGTTCTAGGGTTGCTCCTTGGCATTTTGCCTCAGAATGATATCCAAATATGGCCTGGTTTGAGGATTTTATTTTGGCTTACTTTTTGTCCTCTCTTCTTATTTAACTTTATTTTTATTCATAATTTATAATTAATTATTTAATTAATATCTGAAGGGATGATTAAATCCTCCAGTGTCAACTCCCTACTCCTTAGTCATTCCTACCTTCCTACCCTGCCCCACCCCCAACAAATCTGGGTTCCTAGACCAGGCCCCTGATTGCACAGTTTGGACCATTTAGCCAAAGGCTTGCTGCATTTGCCCGAGTGGGTGGCCCATGGGTATCTGTACCACATATTTCTAGCAGCCTAACCCTGTCTCCCCAACAATGTAAACTTACTCATTCCCCCCTCCCTGGGGGTCTACTTGGTGGTTTCTGTAGCTAGAGTTTTCCTGCCTGGCCCACGGTCAGGACAAATCTCTCTCACCCGCCAGTCCCACAGCCACTCAGACCCGATCAAGTAAACACAGAGACTTATATTAGTTACAAACTGTATGGCCGTGGCAGGCTTCTTGCTAACTATTCTTATATCTTAAATTAATCCATTTCCATTAATCTATACCTTGCCACATGGCTCGTGGCTTACCGGGATCTTCCCATGTGGCTTGTCATGGTGGCGGCTGGCAGTGTCTCCTCTCTCTGCCTTCCACTTCCCAGAATTCTTCTCCTTGTCCCGCCTATACTTCCTGCCTAGCCAATGGCCAATCAGTGATTTATTTACTGACCAATCAGCAACACATTTGACATACAGACCATCCCACAGCAGGTTTCTTCACTTTTGGACATTGCTTTGAGACACTTGCCAGTTCATGACTACCTTAATCACAATAATAGATGACAGTTAATATATTTAAGTAAATGAGAGGGGGCTGGTGAGATGAATCAGTGGGCAAAGGTGCTTCTTTCTGTCAAGTCTGATGATCTGAGTTCAATCCCCAGGATCCACATGGAGGAACAGAGATCTGGCTCCTGCAAGATGTCCTCTGACTTCCACACACATGCCATGGCACCTATTTCACATCTCACACATGCATAAAAATCAAATGGCCATGCAGCTCAGTGGGCAGAAGACACACCCTCATGGCAGCCTGTGTCTTCACAGCCCATCCTGCCTGAAGACATCCAAAGTCCCTGCTCCCCCAGTGCTACCATTATGATGAGCAAGTCTATGGTGGAGAAATGGGAGAGAAAGAGGCAGAATGGTTCCTGTGCCCTGGTAAGAGGCAGATCTGAAGAATCAAGAGCTGTGAGAAATGGCCTGATGTCAGTGGCCTGCTTGCTACCTGGGACCAGAGTGATGTCCAGGCCTGGGTTGCTGCCCAGGGCCATGTTTGGGTCTGTGGTCCTACCACAGCCAGGGTTTATTTGTTGTCCATGACCCATGTTGCCACCAAGGCCATGGAGATGCCCAGGGTCTGGTGCTGTGGGATGTTCTGTATGGCAAATGTGTTGCTAATTAGTCAATAAATAAAACACTGATTGGCCATTGGCTAGGCAGGAAGTGTAGGCGGGACAAGGAGGAGAATAAGGCTGGGAAGTGGAAGGCTGAGTCAGAGAGACACTGCCAGCTGCCATGATGAGAAACAGCATGTGAAGATGCCGGTAAGCCACGAGCCACGTGGCAAGGTATAGATTAATAGAAATGGATTAATTTAAGCTGTAAGAACAGTTAGCAAGAAGCCTGCCATGGCCATACAGTTTGTAACCAATATAAGTCTCTGTGTTTACTTGGTTGGGTCTGACGGCTGTGGGACTGGCAGGTGAGAGAGATTTGTCCTGACTGTGGGCCAGGCAGGAAAACTCTAGCTACAGTCTGGGCTGCCACCTGTGGCCATTTTGGTGTCTGAGGGCTGTGCTGTCACTAGGGCCACGTTACTGTGAGTGGCCTGTGCTACTACTGGGGGACATAATGACATCAGGCTAGAACTGCTGCCAGGGGCCATGTCTGGGTCCATGGCCCTGCAACAGCCAGGGTTTGCGTTGATGTTCATGGCTTCACAAACCGTTGAAGGCTGTGCAGATGACCAGGGTCTGGGCTGTCACCTGAGGCCAGGTGGGGATCTGAGGGTCATGCTGCAGCTGGAAACAAACAGATCTGAGTGGCCTACACTGCCACAAGATGCCACGGTGACATTGGGGCTGGGGCTGCAGCTGAGGGCCATGTCTGGGTCTGAGGCCCTACTATAGCCAGGGCTGTAATGATGTCTGTGGCTCCTGATACAATCAAAGGCCATGCCAATGCCAGAGGTCTGGGCCACCACCTGGGGCCATGTTGGTGTCCAAGGGCTGCTTCGACACAGGGGCCATATGGATCAGTTTTGCCTGCGCTGCTACCTGGGGCCATGGTGACATCCGAGCCTGGGCTGCTGCCAGAGATCATGTCTGGGTCCGTGGTCCTACGACAGCTAGGGTCTGTGTTGATGTCCGAGGCCCATGATAAACCAAAAACCACAAGGATGCCCGGGGTCTGGGCCACAGCTTGTAGCCCTGTTGGCATCTGAGGGTCGTACTGCCACAGGAGCCATGGTAATCTGGGTGGCCTATGCGGCTACATGGGGCCGTGGTGGGGTCATAGAAAACATGTGTGTTGAAACCCAAAGGCCGTGCTGAGCTGGTCCCACCCTTCACTGGCTCTAGGAAAGCTGGCCCTGACCCTTGATGGACACTCCAGCAGGAGAACCAGCCCTGCCCCTCATGGGAGAGCTGTGCCCCCTCCCCACTCTAGAGAAATAGCCCCAACCCTCACCTGGCCCCGAGACATGGACCAAGGGGAGCTGGCTCTGCCCCTCACCTGAGGGAGGTGGTCCCAGTGGCCTGAACCAACCAGCTCAGCTACCACCCAGACTCATGGCCTGGGCCTTGGGTTGGCCCATCCTAACATCTACCACATCTATGACCTGCTGGAGTGCTTGAAGAGACTGGTCCTACAGAACAATAACCACAGAATCCTTAGGACTCAGGGCAAACAGGAGGATATCTAAGAGGAGTTTCGGAGAGGGTCCAGTGATAATGGTGTGCCAGAAGTCTTGAACCAGACCAATGACTCATTGCAATGAACATTTTGTGGGCGGGGATGACTGAACAAAAGGGTAAACTGTGTCACACATTGCAGCTCCCAATGCCACTAGGATGAATGAAGAGGTGTTGGATAGACAGAGGAGTGAGGTGGAGTTTTTTTGTTTGTTTTTGTTTTGTTTTTAATTAATTTGGGGGGGTGGTCTTTGGAGGGGGCATTTTGCAGGGGTGAGGGTGGATATGGAGGGACTGGGAGGTGAGTGAGATTAGGGAAGATAATGTGAAATTCCCAAAGAATCAATAAAGAATTATGTTAAAAAATAAAGTAAATTTTTAAAAGTTTCCAAGCTGGGAGGTGGTGGTACAAGACTTTAATCATAGACTTCCAGAGGCAGGGGCAGGCAGATCTCTTGAGTTCAAGGCCAGCCTGGTCTACAGAGGGATTTCCAGGAAAGCCTCCTTTAAAAAAACCAAATTAAAATAAACATGTTTCCAGGAGTCACTCCCCATTCGGGACAATCCTGTGACCTTCAGCAATGCCTCTCAGTGCCTCTATTGGTTGTAAGCATAGTTGCCCAGCCTCATAACCAAAGCTATTGCACTCTCAATAGGCCTATGACTACATACAAGTAGACATACTTAGCCCTTATTTCAAAGGGTGATATATGGTTAAAGTTTGAAAACTGTTCAATAAATATTAAGTTACATCTCATAAGTACAGAATCCATTCACTGAAACCCTTCTACTTCATTGTTAAATGTGAAATATTTTCTCTTGGGTACCGCGTATTCCGCCCTTAGATGATGCCGAGCGCAGTATCTTTTTGAGGCCGCTGATTTTCTTCTTGGCTCATCTCCTAAGCTCAGATGCTTCCCACTTCAGCTCCCTGTGTGCTGGGACTGCTGTGCCCCTCTGCCACTGGGAGATGGGTGGGCAGGTTGTCTCAGCTATCACTTTGGGACTGTAGAAGGGGCATTTCAGCGTTAGTTTGTGGGGAGAGGAGGTGGATCAGGGACTGTCGCTGGACTGTTTTCTTGGTCATCACTGCCCCTGCCCCTCACATGGATGTCCTCTACAGGGTGCAGATGAGTAACACCTCCCCCCTTCTGTTTAACAGGAATGGAATAAAAAGAACTGAGATGGCCAACATGCTCTTTAAAGGACTCTCTGTGCTAGAATTCTTGGAAGCTATCTTCTCCTATTAGGTCTTTTTTAAAAGAGAGGACAGAGGTGCTGAAAAGCCAGGCAGAAATGCCAACTCTATTCTCCTCATCCCTTGCTTCCCGGCCTGGTCCCTGGCAGCCATAGCCTACCACTCCAGAACCTAGGCCCAAGTAATATGAACAGCGTAACAACAACTTTGACTCGCTAGACCAGGGATGAATCGCTCACTCAGTCGTTCCACAACCCCGTGTGGTGCCAACTACTCAACACTCACCAGGATAAGCCCAATACACAGTCCATGCCATCTAGGAGCCATAGGAGCTGGCACAGGAGAGAAATATGTGCTCAACCAGCTTTGACCCTGGGCTGAGGACGTACCAGCTTCTGTACACTAAAGAGCACCAGGGGTGGACCATCTTTTTTGCTCTCATTTAAAAGGGCATTGAAAAGAGGGTGGGGAAGCTGGGTGGTGGTGGTGGTGGTGGTGGTGCACGCCTTTAATCCCAGCACTTGGGAGGCAGAGCCAGGCAGAACTCTGTGAGTTCGAGGCCAGCCTGGTCTACAGAGTGAGATCCAGGACAGGCACCAAAACTACACAGAGAGACCCTGTCTCAAAGAAAAAAACAAAAAGGGGGAGGGGGTGTAAAAGATTGAAAGAGCATTGGCACATAACTAGCAACAAAAAAGAAAAAGTGCTGCTTCCCCTGCAGTGACAAAGCTTGACAAAGCTCTTCGGCAGCAGCATCTTGAGATTCAG
This sequence comes from Peromyscus eremicus, assembly GCF_949786415.1. Lineage (NCBI taxonomy): Eukaryota > Metazoa > Chordata > Mammalia > Rodentia > Cricetidae > Peromyscus > Peromyscus eremicus. The sequence goes on along the minus strand of NC_081416.1, from coordinate 124,903,849 downwards.
TCAAACCACCTTGTCTGGTTCACCCAAGAGCTGAGGCTGCTCTGAAGCCCTTGGGCTTGTCAGGCAGGGAACGAACCGGAGGTTGGGGGCCTCTGCCGACTTTGACTACAATGAGTTTTGACATGCTGAAGTCTGAGACAAATTTGGAGAAGGGAAGCCTCCCCTCGGGCTCCCCCCAGGCCACGATACAGAGCATCAGAAACACATGTTTTCATCTAAGCCTCCGCAAAGCGGAAAGTGAGATGGGCGGGAGTCCTAAACACCGCAGTGGGCATGGAGAATGGCTCCAGGTGCTGCAGGATGAGGACACACGAGTTAGCGGCAGCTTCTCGTTCGTGGGCTAAAAGGAATAACGAGCACCATCCAAAGTTAACTAACAGAACCAGGGACAAAACAGTTCAGGGGAGAGGCGAGCCCCACAGCTTTTCAGAGTGTGGAGGCCAGCTCTCCAAAGGCACCCACTTCAGGCCTTGATGGTGAGCAGGAAAAGCCTTTGGAAGGGACAGCTTGCTGAATGCCTGGGAGCCCACCAAAGGTCAACATGAAATTATATACACTTAACAGGGTGGGGAGAGTGTGGATGATTCATACCTTAACCCAGCCTGATGTGTCTGTCCATCCATCTCTACTTCCACTAACCCCTCCACAGCACATGTCTCATTGGAGCGATGCGTACACTATGAAATGACCGTACTTAAGACGCACATTCTGTAAGAAAAAAATCTTAGTCCCAAACCCCTAAATTTTGCCCCAAATACTCCATTTGGGGTGGCTTTCCTCCTCCTCCTCCCCCCCTCCTCCTCCCCCGCTCCTCTTCCTCCTCCGCCTTTTTAAAGTTACTTTAACAGAAGCAATTTTTAACTGAAGCCACAATTTCTAATTTTTGCTAGAGAGTTATTGACTAATTTGTGAGTCAAAAAGCTGGTTTTCGCCAGTTCCTGCTGAAGCGGAATGTGCTGTCCCCATCTTTCTGCAAAATTACAAACACAGGGCTGTTGTCCATCGTAAACTCCTGGCTCAAGAAATCCAACTTTTCACCATAAATTCTGAGAGAAAAAGCTCGCCTGGGTGTCTCCTTCGCCTCGGCCTGTGTTCCCAGACAACTCACAAGCAACCCAGCCTATGTTCGTCTCCCCAAAGGCTAACACTGCAGACCTGCCAACAGCTGCAAGTTATAAATAGGACAGCTTGGGACAGTCGGAGGGGAGGGTCAAGAAGCAAAATCTAATAAGTATTCAGATGCAATGGCCAAGAAGGCTCTCCAGGGGGACGAAGAAGAAAAACACCGTGGAGTGCTGCACACCAAAAGAACGTCATGGAGACTCCTGTGATCACGGCTCAGCTGAGGGAAACTGAGGAAGCCCTTCAACCCAGTGACGTTACCTGGGAACGGCACCTCCTCTGCATTAGATTTTCTTTTCATTTATTGTTTGAGAAGCCCGTGCATGACTATAATGTGTTTTGATCAAAGCGATCCCACCTCCTCCCTTCCCACTCCTCCTTTACTCCCCAATCCACCGTTTCCCCTCCAGCCTCAGAACTTTTTTTCTAAACCTATTGAGCCCATCCAGCGCTGTCAGCGTGTGCATGGGTAGGGGACCACGCTCTGGAACACGGGCAGCCTATCAGGAGCCGCATCCTGATCCCTCCCTCCCTTGGTAGCCACCCAATTCCAACAGCTCCTCGGCTAGGGTTGTGCCCCAATCCACGCCCTAGCTTTGGCTGGCTGGATCTTGTACAGACCTTACTACACCGTTGTGCCTCTGAAAACAGAAACAAGCTCAGTCATCCAGACCCGGTGGCTGGTTTGGGGGAAACAATAGGCAGCCTGAGTCATGGGGGCAGTGGCTTTCAGTAAACATGCTGCATTATGTGCCCCCAGGCAGAGTGTGCCTCTACGGAGCGGCATCCCCCAACTGCACCCTCTACTCTGACTCCCTCACCCCCTTCCCTACATCTCCAGAGTGCCGTGTACCCAGCACACTGCAGGCCTTCCTGCTGCTGGCCTTCTCTGCCCAGCCTGGTATGGACCTCCTTCCTCCGTCCTCACTACGCTGGGCTACAGTGCCCTAGCTAAACCAGTGGTTCTCAACCTGTGGGTCGTGACCCCTGGGGGGTCACATATCCAATATTTATATTATGATTAATAACATTAGCAAAATTACAGTTATAAAGTAGCAACAAGATTGTTTTGTGGTTGGGGGTCAGCACAACGTGAGGAACTGTATTAGGAGGTGGAAGCATTAGGAAGGTTGAAAACCACTGACTTAGCCTATGCTAGCTGCTGTAACAAAACGTCATCCACCAAGGGACTTAAAGACAACAGAAATGTACTGTTAATGGTTCTGAAGGCTTGGAAGCCCCAGATCGAGGCACCTGCAGAGAGGATGCCTTCCTTATTTCTAATTGTATGTTCTTCATATTCCCTCCTTTGGTGGGAGGGGCAAGGAAGCTGTCTGAAGCCCCTGTAGAGGCACTGATCCCGTTCACTCCTTGTTCTATCCTCACGACCCAGTCACCTGTCACCTCCCACGTGCCTAATTCTGTCACTTTAGGAGTTAGTTTTAACATGTGCATTTGGCGAGTTCACAAATATTCAGGCTGCAGCACCCCCTGAGAACCGTCTTTCGGTTCATCTCTGTCAGTGTTCTAAACCCGGCATCTCCAGTGTTGCCCGGCCAGCTGATGTTGATGGATGAACTGAGTGCTCCCTCAGGAAGACACATACAATTTAGAGAAGCCTCACTTAGGGGACCTTCTTTTTTATATACATTCACAATTTATGACTTCTTTGTTTAGCCATGATGTCAGATGTTCCTTCTAGAAGTATCCTCAGCTTGGGAATTATGAGTAAGCTCTTCCTTTGTGAAACAGCTGGGCTGCAAAGGGTAAGATGAGAATCTGCTGTCTCACATTGGCTTTTCATTTTATTGTTTTTGTTTGGTTTGGTTTTTCTGGATTGGGGTTATTTGGTGTTGGGGGGGTGGATATTTGGGGACTTTTTGAGACAGGGTCTAATGCAGCCCAGGCAGACTTTAAACTTTATATAACTGAAGTTGGCCTTAGACTCTGATCTTCCTGCCTCTGCCTCTTAAGTGCTGGGATTACAGGCCTGTGTCACCATGTACATCTCACATTGATTTATTGCAATTAGGAAAATGTGCATGATCATGAATTCTTCCATTCACAGGAACTACCTGCCTCTTCCTCCTGTGGGACTTTGCTTCCTGGAACTTACCATCTTCCCAAGGCCTGTGGGACGCGGTTCTTCCTCCTGTCCATTTACCATCATCAGACTCGCTTCCAGAGCTGGGCTAGGAGCATCCAGGAGTGCCTCCACCCACTGATTCCACTCGGCCCTCACTTACCAGGTGTGAAGCATCACTGTGCGTGGCTGACTCACACCCTCGGAGGGACTCAACTTCTACAATAATGGAAATAAACATCATGGGCCTTCTTGCTCCCTCTCTCTCTCAGGCCTACACAGCCCGGAGGGAGAGGCAGGGGGAAGGGCCAAAGCTGAATGCATCTGCCCCAAATCAGAGGCCCCAAACCAAACCAGAGGCATGAGATGGTAGTGAGCTCCCCACTCCGTCTCATCCTTCAAATCACAGTTCACAGTTCATTGTTAAATCGCAACCCTGGGTACACATGCATATTGCAATGTTTGCTTTAAAAATATTGTGTGAGAGCCCTGAAGAGCAGAACTGAGGATTCCCTGAAGAATAAGAATGTCTAGTTAGGGATGGAAATCTCAACCTGTGTCCAAAAGTTTCTGCTGCCCTCCTTGCTAGCCCATCCAGCAGATTTCAGCCTTGTTTGGCCAGCCCCTAATATGACGTAAGTCAATTCCTTGCAGCAAATGTGTGTGCAAGTGTGTGCATGTGTGTATGTGTGTCCTGCTAGTTTTTTTCTCTAGTGTTCCCTGACTAACTCACGTACAACTAGCAAGAGTTGTCCAGGACAATACTTACCATTCTTGTTTGCATTGCTCCTGTGTGCTCAACAACGCTAAGCAAACCCTTAATCAGTTTGATATCCTACCAAAGGGCCATGAGCTTCAGTTTAAAAACAATTGACAGCTACAATTGCCATGCACATGCCACTGGAAGGTACGAGGCTCCGAAGCAAGCAGCCTGGTGCTTATTTCAGTTATTATGAATGCTTCATCCCTCCAAGAGTGCAGAGTCAGCCATGCCCTGGGACCCCTCCTCACCTGTGGTAAACCAGAGAGGAGCATCAGTGGATGGGAGCACACCTCGATGCTCCCAGGCTGGATTTGAGGTTGAGGCTCATTGTGATACATGGACAACTGTGTGTGGACACCTTTCTAAGAGGAATTCTTCAGGGGAAAGGCATCCAGACTGTGGCTCATGCCCTGCCCTGTAGCACTGAGCAAGCCAGGCAGCCGGCCCTAGAAGAACTTGAAGAGGCAGCATCAAAGGAAAGGAGGGAGAGACTGCTGGGATCAGTGTCAGGATTCCCTAAGAGACACAGAGAGGAAGGTGGGTGTGTTGATGAGCTCCCTGGAGAACGGAGCAGCAGAGGACAGGCTGTTCCTCTCCAGGCGAGAACAAGCCAAGAAAATCCTTGGCAGACACACAGCTAAAGACAGCAACACAGAGCCACGGGACAAGATCTTAGCAATGGGAACAATGTGGTTCTCGGTGGCTTCTCATAGAAACAAGATTTCATCTGCCTAGCTGAGCAGTCCATGCAGGAAGCTCACTGATCTTGGGTGCCCGGTGTGAAGGGCATATGTCCTAGTTGGGAAAGGAATTCTAAGACCTCACACATACCATGAATCGATGATGCTTGAAAACACAAAACAACAAAATTCTCGCTAAGTTTCGGCAACCATAAAAGAGTTACCGCAGCTCAGGCTCAATGACTTAATTCACACCTTGGCTTATGAGGGAAGTTAGGTCTTTACAAAAGTGATAAGCAGGCTTGCTTAGGTCTTTACAAAAGCGATAAGCAGGCTTGCTGAGTGGTCTGGGACCTGAGATCTTAGCAACAGCTCCCAGATAAGGCGCCTCACGATGGAGGCGCCAGCTGACAAGAAAGCCACTGTTTCCCCTGCTGATGCAAGCCACCCCATACTCTGCTCCGAGTCCTCACCGCCTGAGAGTGGGACTTCTGCTGTGACTGTCAAAGGCAAACCCAAAGCTCCCACAATCCTGTAGGCCCAGTGAAAGCATGGCCCTGCCTCATGCTGTCCACTCACTTCTTCCAAATCCCATGAGGTAGATCTGCCTGGGGGAAGCCAGGCCACAGGCCAGAGCCAAGCTGTGAGGGACTGTGGGAAATGGAGCCTGCCACTCGGAAGCCCCTGTCGGGGGAACATAGCAGGTCCCTCAGTGGGATCCATCTCAGACAACTTGCCAGGGATATAACTGGGAGCACTCAGAAGTAAACAAACAAAAACCCGGGACTCGAATATCACAGGAACATTAGGAGTTGACAACAACGGCCTGCTGAAGTCACAGGAGAAATTCTGTCAGCCATAAGCTCCGGTGGAGGAGCGTGGTGGGTGCCAAGCACAGTGGCTGGTACGGGGCTTCACTGTGTGAGAGAAGGAAGCATAGGGAGTCAAAGGAAATAAGACAATGTTTCTTCTCTCTCCTGCTGCCCGCACCCAGATTCGGAAACACGGAGTCCAGAAATACTGTAGCTCTTGAGCTGTGGGGTGTTGACTTTCAAGATGTCAAAAATCCTTTCTTTTAACCCCTGAACCCACTGACATCAGAGCCCCATGCACTGGCTCTACATCCGACTCATCTATGTTAGAGGTGGAACCTCACTATTGATAGCTGTGAGCTTTGGGCAAAGTATTAACCTCCCCATGCTTTTGCTGCCTTTTCTGAAAAAGAAAAGAAAAGAAATACATAAAAAAAATAATTATACCTACTTTCATTTATGAGTTAATACATATAAATCTGTTTACCTGGTACCCAGCTTATAGGAACGCTCACCCCCCACAGTCAAATCGACAGGAAAAAGAGATGTGTTCACACGGCACTCCACATATTAATGAGCTCATGGAGTACATAGATACTTGCCCATGCATGCCCCAGGGAAGTGCCTGCTCTATTGCCAAAAGCACCTGAAATTCTAAAATTACCATCACAATAGTATTTTCCACTCTTTCTTTTATCTTATTTTCTTTTTTAACAAAAGAATAAACAAGGTTCTGAAAAGATCATATGTTGCTTGCAATAACTCAACTAGAAAATTCTGGATCCAGATTGGAATCTTGCTCTATTTCTCCAAGAAATAGCCCTCCCTGAAAAGCCACGCTGGGAGATGCATATGTAATCGAAAGGGGCACAATTCCTGTGTTCGCTCCAGGCCTCGCCCACTTGACCATGAACTGACATGCTTCCACATCCATGTCAGCCTCTCTGCCCTTTGACAGACAGGCTCCCATTCTCCAAATGACAGTTTCCACAGGAATCCAGAGAGCACAGTTTGTCATTGTAAGTGACCTCAGGGGCAGAGAAAGGAGCTGCCGGACACCTCAAGGCAGAGACAGAGTCCAAGTGTCTATCAGGTCAGCCATTCCCACTGTGACCCATGGGCCATTTGAGCCATCAGATGGCACAGCACTGGCTTCCACCCTCACGGGCCTGCCACACAGACACACCAACAGCCTGAAGAAACGATGCCATCAGCCCCATCTAAGAGCAAAAACAAATGCCTTCTCTCTCCATGTACTGGAGGACTACCTTTCTCATAAGGGGAGCACAGCAAGGCCTGGGAGCCAGAGGGGTCAGCACAGGCTGTGTAGGGGAAGACATACAGGTGGGCTTCTGGTTGAACTTGAAACCGGAACATTGAACAACTAGATTTTTCCTAACTCAAAGGTTCCTGAGATCTGCAAGACCAGGCAGCCTTTACAAGTTGGTTCAGCCATGTGGCAGGGGCGATGTCGGACAGCATGGCTGGCACAAGTAAGCTGACAATATCAGTCCTCTTTTCATCTCTTTGTTGTCCGGATCCTCTACGAGCATGAATTACTTTTATAAATAAGAAAGGTTATGATTCACACCGACTACTCGGGTTGTATGGAAAGGAGAAGCTTGCCATTTAAGGAAAGGCAGGAGACTGTGGTTTTTCATCTAAAGACGCTTGGACTTATCATTGCCTATCTGAAGCAGTGTCCTCTGCAACTGCCAACTCTATAAACATGTTGTCTACAAATCACAGTAATAATGCTTGGAGGAAAGAACAGCTTCCATCTGTGATCGCGCAGATCCCACAAGTACCATTGATCTCCAGCTCTGGGGGACAGATTCCTTATTCCAAGTGAGGACAACACACCTATCTTTATACAGGAGGCAAAGTCAGCTGCCTACCTGTTGCTGACTCCTGAGGAGCAGGCACAGTGACCTCTCCAGGGCCCCTGCCTGCCTGCACTATAACTGGGATTTCCTATTCGGTGCTACATCTAGCTGAAAAAGAATAGCCCATAACGAGTTTCGTCCATAAATAATGTGGACCTGAGACTGTCTCAGATTCAAACACATAAGCTCATGATCTCAGCAGATTCCTGGATCGCCACAGACGCACTGTCCTAAAAAGGCAAGCTTGGGATTCTGGGGCAGTAGAGGATGGGTAAAGGGTGTGGGACACAGGCTTTAAAAGAAACTTTATCCCAGGGAACCACAGTGAAGCCAGCCAGTGTGCCCAGCACCAGAGACAAGTCCAAAGCCAGTGGTCCTGGGAATAATGCTCTCTGGAGTCAATTAAGGTCATCCTGACTCCTTGGCAGTACCCAAGCTTTTACTCAAGGAAGCCAAGGGATCTTTTCTTTGTCAGCACTCAGGAGACAAGAGCCTGGAGCCAAGCCCCAAAGCTATCAGCAACCAGTTCTTAGCCAAAGGCTGGCCACCTTCCAAGGCAAGGTCCAGGGACAGGTGGCTATGAGCACAGCCTCTCTGCAAGCTTCATCTCCACGGGCATCAACTTTTCAACGTCCCCAAGCAGGGCCTTCCCCAGAGGCCGCACAGTCCAAGTGACCCCTGATTTCAAAGGCTGCAGGGAGAGAGTAGCACAACTCTTTCCTTCGTGTGCTTTTCCATAAGGTGGTACGATCATCGCCACAGCCACGGGGCTAAGGGGCACATGGGCTTCTCATGAGCTGTAAAGTGATGAATCTGCTGGCCAGCAACACAGCATTTCAATGTGTTCTCAGCACACAGACTTCCCTAGAGTAACAGAAGTACTCCGCATGGTTAGCCGTGGACTAATGACCTTAGGCGGTAGTTAGGAACCTACCAGGCAGGTTCCTCCACAAGTACAAGGAGTCTCTCGGCCAGCCATGTCAGCTCCTGCCCCTGCCACATCCTCTCCGGCCACCACCCACGTTCCTAAGTCCCTTGTGTCGATGTCTTTTCTTGGACCCAGAAGCTGCACACCCTGCTCTTTGCAACATCCTTCTAGAGCCTATTTGGTTTTTCTGAACGTCTCTTTGTCCATCCGAATCTCACTGTACTGGCTCTCCTGCATTCTCTCTAGTGGCCTAATGCTGTTGTCACTGCCCGCTGTGAGCACCCTGGCTATGGCCTCTGTCTTCTCAATGCTGCTCCCCCCCCCCCCCCCAAGCACCAGCCCAGCCTAAGCAGACTCTGACTAAACGGCAGAGTAAAGAAACCCAACCTCGTAAGCATGTCTCTCTTTTTTAATACCCCCCCGACTGCAGCTTCATAGTCCTTCAAACCCTGGTTCTCTCTCTACCCTTCTTCTGACTCTCTAAATCACACCCAGTACCCCAGACATCAATCAAAGAGGACCCAGCTATTGTGCTGTTTGGTTCATTGCAAACCTGATCGGCTCCGATAAAAAATAAAAATAAAAAAAAATAAAAGCTGCCATTTTACAGAAAGCTGAACTAAGCCACAGTGCTGAGAGCATGGTGTGGTGTGGTTTCCTGATAGGCACAGGGACTTCGGGGAAATGGGCCTTATGTTCACAGATGACATCCTAGCAATTGTCTATGATCCTCTTTACGGACTCATAAAGATGATGGTTTACGGTCAGGCTGGCTGACATCTTCATCATCCAGTTCCCTCAATGAGCCCATTCTCAGGAGGCTCTGAGCAATATCCAGCAGCATCCAAAAAGGTTTGCTGAGTGCCTGCTTTGAGCAACAACCTGGCGAATGAGATTTGTCTCCAAAGCTTTCAGATTTGCTAAAAATATTCTCTATTTCACAAACAGTCAGGGTTTAAAAAAAAAAAAAAAGATAGTTTTGTTCCAGTCTTCCCGCTGGGGCCCACTGGGTGAAAATGTATCTGGAGCTGCCTAGGGAAATAAAACCTTCCTTCATGGGCCTTGCAGATCTCCTGAAAGGTTTTGTCTCCAGCTGGCTCAGGAGCGCTTACTCATTAAATGCAGCGCACAAGCTCTGTCTCTCAGCAGCTCGGCTTCAGGGCACACTGCAATCCATCACCCCTAGGAACCTGTCCAAGCCCAGAACCCGAGGAGGAAGTACGCATGCCCACTAGTCTTCCTCCCTCTGTATGGAACTTTCCCAGCCAAGGGAGCAGGACCGTTTGTTAGCCCTAATGAGGCTCAGCTTCTTTGTGAGCAAATCCCCTACTGGGATGCACTGAGAATGTTAAAGACAAACCACCTGAATGTGTTCAAAAAAGATTCCTTGAGCACATTTCTTCCAGCCATGAATGGACCAGATAAGATAGGCAAGACCGCCACGTGGATGTGACAGGAGAGATGGGAAAGAAACAGACAGGTGAGAAACGCGTCAGGAGACTTGCCCAGGCTAGAGCATGAAAGTTCTCCACTTTGTTGTAGTACATAGCACCAGGTCCAGCAAGCCCCCATAAGGGGACACTGAAAACACAGATTCCTGAGCCCAGACAGATTCTATAAGTTGATGGAACTGCAGCCCCAATAATATGCCTTTCTATGTGTATTTGTGTACTGTGCATGCATTATGTTTGCCCGTCTGCATGTGTTTAGGCACAGGTGTGACTTTCCAATTGCTTCTACTTTATTATATGGAGATAGATGCAGGTTCTCTCACTTGAATCCAGAGCACACCAATACAGCTGGTCTCACTAACCACGTAGCACCACAGAACCCCTGTCTCTGCCTCCCAAGCGCTGAGATTAGAGGCAGGCCATCGTGCTGGGTTTATGCAGTGCTAGATATCGAACCCAGCACTTCATGCAGGCCAAGCAAGCATTCTAATGCCTGAGCTGCATCCCCAGCCCAGATTACATAGCATGCATCTTTAAAAGCCCTGGTCTACAGGCAGTCCCTCGGGTTGCACTGCTGCAGGGAAGGCAGAGTCTCAAAGGCTAGAACAGGGTCCTGCCCCTGCTCCCTTTCCTGGTGTGGCCATGGCCCTGGCCACCATGGAGGCGCAGGGTGGGCATGGCTGAGTCAAAGTTGAGTAGAACGCTGCCCCTGCAAAGGAGAGGAGTGAAACAGTAGGTGTGAGGGAAGCAGCACAAAGAGCCACACATCCACCCTGGAAGGCAGCTGTGGTGGCCAGGGCCAGTGTGGCACTGATGCCTGCAGCTGCTGGGACAGAGAAGGACCATGACAGGAGTGAGAGGAGACACGGGCCTATGGAGGTGGCTTCCGTGCCCCAGGCCTAGCAGAGAAGTCTGGTCTGGATGATGATCCCAGAGTCCCAAGGATCATCCAGGAAGGAGACAGAACAATGAAGTGACTCCCTGGGAAGACCTGTCAAGGAAGGAGATGTCATGAGGTATTGAGCAGGCAGTCCAGGAAGGCAGAGAACCAAAAGAGCCAAAATAGAGAGCACATGACTAGGGGGGTTGAGTTTGCCTCACGTTGGGTGCCAGACATCGGGGGACTTATTAAGGCAACTCCACGTAGTTAAAAGGGAGGTTTATTTTGGGGTAACTTACAACAAATAAAGGGATAGGTTACAGGATCTGGGAGAGGTGAAGCGCAGTCCAGCAATGTTCTCTGGAGAACTCTGCTTGGTCTACATTCAGCATCCAGGATCATCAGGAACCAAGAGAACTAGCACATCCAGATCTCAGGACTTAAGGGCTCCCGTCTCGGCCCCGCCTCAGGGGCAGGCCATAGGTAGGCGTGACAGTTACCAGAAGCCTCAGTGGGGGTAGTACTTCCAGGTCAAAGCTGGAACAGCTACCACTACATCCAGGAAAGAGACAGAACAATGAAGAGACTCCCTGGGAAGACCTGTCAAGGAAGGAGATGTCATGAGGTATTGAGCAGGCAGTCCAGGACGGCAGAGAACCAAAAGAGCCAAAATAGAGAGGACAGTAGGGCACATGACTGAGGGGGTTGGGAGCAGAGTTGATAATCCATATATATCTCGGGCCAGTCAGCCATATGCTTAGGAGAAAAAAAATAACTACACCCTACATTGTGTTACGATGTGCAGCAAGAATGTTCTAGAGGTTAGGTACAGGGCATGCACTTCCAACTTCAGATATGTTCATCTGACAGAGTTTGTCCCTTGTAAGTCAAAGAGCTTCTTTGTGGTCAAATATGCATAGAGAGAGGCTGGGATGGAGGTGCGTGCCTACAATCCCAGCATTTGAGAGATGGGGGCGGGGCAACAGGATCACGAATGCTTACCTGGATTCGATTGCCAGCACTGTGTAAGCTAGGCATGGTGGAGTACACATGCGACCCCAGCACTGGGACGTGGAGGCAGGGAGATCAGAAGTCTGAAGTTGTCTTCAGCTACATAGTGAGTTCAAGGTCAGCCTGAACTACATGAGACTCTGTCTCAAAACACACATACACAGATAGGTAGGTGGATGGATGGATGGATGGATGGATGGATGGATGGATGGATAGATAGATAGATAGATAGATAGGTAGGTAGGTAGATAGATAGGTAGGTAGGTAGGTAGACAGACAGATATTGGTATACAGTCAACCATAACATAAGAGTTGTTTTGTTTTCTTTTTGATCAATATTAAGCTGAAACAGAGAATGAAATCAAATATCAGCATTATAGAATGAACTTCTGGGAATAATAAACCTCAATGCCTATAAAAATTCATTATATTATACTATTCTAAATTTAGCGGTCAAATTGTAAGAGTTTGACATTAAAAATTTTATAATTCTTTGCTGAAACTCTCTAGAGCACCCGCTCCAGGTCTGACCCAGACCATCATCAAACAGTAAAGTTTGGCACTATACTCAGTATAATGCTTTGCAGTGTGAATGAGCAGAAATGCTAGAGGACCTACTCGTTGACTGTTCCAGACCACGTGACCTGCTTTAGCCACTGCCGAATTGGCAGATACAAGAAGAGCCATCAACCAACTGTGCCCATATGGTTTTCACTTGGCCCAGAGGGAGCTCTCAGATGCCCTGAAGCGGCTTTGTCTTACATAACCATTGCCCCCAAACTATCAAGACTTAAGAAACTGGCCAGACTCAGCCTGAGCCCTGGGACCCTGTAGAGCCCAGGCCAGGCCAGGTGAGCACAGCCCACATCAGCAGAACCCAAACTGCCTTGCAGATCTGAGAATGAGAAGGCTGTTGTCACCTACTGAAGCACTGGCTTTGAAGATCCTCCAGCATTACTACAGCAGAGGTTGACTCATCACACAGCTACCCAGCCAATTTTTCCAGGAAGATTTGAATTGTGAATTTATTTCAACTATATCATTGGGAGGGTCAAAAAATAATATCCTTCACAAGGTTATCTTAGCATATCTCCAGTAACAACTGAATTAATTATTCACCGATGTCGATCTAGTTCCCTATTTGATGATTTGAAAGTTCTTTTTTAATGCCTTAATTAGCACATAGTAATTATTTATAACAATGGGTCTCATGGCATTTTCATACCTGTATGTAATGTGTTCGGATCATATTTGCCCCCCCACTACTGTGGTGATATTTTATTTGTGCTCTAACAAAAAAAGCTTGCCTGGGGATCAGAGGAAAAAGCCAGCCACTATATTAAACATAGAGGTCAGGCAGTGGTAGCACATGTCTTTATAGCATTCAGGAGGCAGAGATTCATCCAGATCTCTGTGAGTTCAAGGAACAGAGCCAGGAGTGGTAGCACACGCCTTTAATCCCAGCACTAGTTAACCATAGAGGTCTGGAGGTCTGTACAGACAGACAGGAAGTGATAGAGCTGGGCAGAAAGAGGAAGTGATATAGTTGGGCGGAGAGAGGAAGTAAGATGGCAGGGCACAGAAAGGTATATAAGGCATGAGTATATAGAAAGTAGCTCTCTCTTGAGCTGAGGATTTCCTAGCAGTAAGAACTTGTAGCTGGCTTGTTCTATTCCTCTGATCTTTCTGCCAGATATTGCACCCCAATATCTGGCTCCAGGTTTTTTACTAATAAGACCGTTTAGCAATTCGGGTTACACACCACCCTTTCTGTCCCACTCCCATTCCATTTACCCACATCTTTCCTCTTCCTAACCAGTCCTCATTATATTTTCATGTGTCTATGTATGTATGACCCTTTGAGTTTCATTAGGGATACTTACAAGGTCATGGGTGAAGGAAAGGTTCTTTACAGGAACCTGAGCACCTTACCAATGATGCATAACCACACAACAAGGATGATGATGATAATAAAACAAATGTTCAGACAAGTAAGTGTTCAGAGTGTGATGATGGGCATGGGGTCTCAGCTCCCAGCCATATTTCTAGCATGAAATCACAGCTCTTGTCAAATCCGTGAAACCTCAAAAGGTCACTTGGAGAGTCTGCCCTCCAGCACTGGTCCTCAGTAGCACTGCAAACAACATCCCCACCCCCTTCTGCCTCTAGGGAGTAGCAATACCGGTCTCCCTCCTGGCCCATCTCTTGTTTCAAATACTCATTCCTACAGGAGTCAGCCCAGGGCCTGGGCCAGTTGTGACAACACAGGTAGATGGCCTAGATGTCACCATCTTCCCGGAGATGAATCATGCTTCTTCTCATTGATCCTGGATCTGCCTTCTAAGATCCAGACTTCCCACCACCCTTGGCCAGAGGGTATTTTGAGGCATTGAGGCCTCTCAGCCCATTCTCTAAGCGGAAGACTATTGTGGAAAACAGATGTAAGATGGGACTCTGGGGGGAAATGAGGTGGAGCTGTCCAGATCCCCTTCTCAGTGGTCGCCTCCACCCTGAGTGCCCACCCACCAGTTCATGTGACTCTGACACGTGGCTGCAAATACACTACCCTCACTCCCATCTTTACATTCAGGTCTTGATCACAGGAAGTACTCAGGCGCTCTTTCTGAAGCTTGGGTCTCCCTTAAAACTAGTGTCCCATTCTGAACCCTAATAGCTGGCACAGACTCAGAGGCCCCATCTATCTTCAGTAGACCATGTTCTTTATGGATTAGGGACCTGTTGTGAAGAGAGGTAGTGCAGAATTGCAGTGTAACATGAAATTGACAAACTGCCAGCCTTTCTCTACCCTGTTGCAAGACTCATTGTCCAGATCCTGATATCCTCTTGATGGGAGTACAGCCTGCTCTCAGCCCCCACACCCCATGGCATTTCGTTAAAGACCACTCCATCTCTCTCCATCTCCACAGGTAGACATACCCAATCCAAGCCAAGTCCTTCAGAGCATCCTTGTCTGTGGTGACTGTGATTGTCTCCTGGTTCTTCTCTTTCTCAAAGGATCACTGTGATAGCTTGAATGCAACTGGCCCCCATAAGCCCATAGGGAGTGGCATTATTGGGAGGTGTGGCCTTGTTGGAGGAAGTGTGTCACTGTGGAAGCAGGTTTTGAGGTTTCATATATGCTCAAGCCATGCCCAGTGAGACAATTCACTTTCTGTTGCCTGCAGATCAAAGGTGTAGAACTCTCAGCTCCTTCTCCAGCACCAGGTCTGCCTGCATGCTGCCGCGTTTCCCGCCATGATGATAATGGACTGAACCTCTGAGCTATAAGCCACCCAATTAAATGTTTTCCTTTATAAAAGTTGCCATGGTCATGGTGTCTCTTCACAGCAATAGAAACCCCAACTAAGACAATCACCGTTCCAAACAGAAAGAGATGGCAGAGTGAGCCAACTTACACAGTTCTGAGGCTTTTGCCAGAACTTTCTTTCCACTGATGTTGCTAAGCAATATGAAAGAAGCCATAGCTGCTGGTTCCCACAGTGTGGGAAAAGCCTGTCCAAAAATGACTTCACTCCAAGCAAAGAGGAAAGAAACAAAGATAGACACATCCTGGTACATCTAAATGTTTGCATCTAATTGTGCCTGAAGCTGACTTACCCTAGGTTTCTTAGTGATAACATTGTCCCCATCCATTTTTGGCTTGATCCAGTTTTAATTGGGTTTGCATATCATCCTTTCAGTACCTAAAGTAGCCCTGACCTTGCTTTAACCTTAGGATGCATGTTCAACAATTCCTATTAGAATACATCTTGCCCAGCCTCCTCCAAATAGCTTCATCAGCTTGATGTCCCCAGCATCATGCTCCATGGGCCCATGGCTGTTGGGGCATCTAGGATATCTTGAGCCTTTTTCATCCTCCAGGGGATGCTGTCACAAGAGGCAGAAGCCTTTCTCCACTCTTCTCTTGCAATCAACATTGCCACCTCACCAGCTTCTCAGTATTAATCAGCCTAGGTGACTTAAAAAAAATGATCCAGGCAGTAGTGGCACTTGCCTTTAATCCCAGCACTCAGGAGGAAGAGGCAGGCGGATCTTTGAGTTCAAGGCCAGTCTGGTCTACAGAGTGAGTTCCAGGACAGCCAGGGCTACACAGAGAAACCCTGTCTCAAAATAAAGGAAGGAAGGAAGAAAGGAAAGAAGGAAGGAAGGAAGGAAGGAAGGAAGGAAGGAAGGAAGGAAGGAAGGAATAAATGAAGGGAAGGAGGGAGGGAGGGAGAGAGGGAGGGAGGGAGGAAGGAAGGGAGGGAGGGTGGGACCATCCAACCAAAAGCAAAAAAGAATCATCTTTGGACTGCTTTTTTTCAGCACCTAATGCCCAGGTTAGCCTGTCAGCTATACCTGTCCTTATAGAAAGGGGTTTCAGAGTCTGAGCCAGTGCTTGGCTATCTATCTGTTCATCTCACAAATACCCACAATGCACTAAAAACAATGCATATCCCTGCTCTGTTTCCTTTCAAAAAACTGCCAATCCAGTGTTCTGGAATGCTGTCTTCTAGGCACAACATGGCTGTTGCTCTCTTGAGTTCTCAACAGTCTATGTCCATCCTCACAATAGCGAGATAGTATCACTCCATCACGGGGTAGGGGTTGGGAGATAGCTCATGACGTCCCATCCCTCCCTGAGGATTTATAGGCAATAGGGAGAAGATAATCTCTTCAGTGGTGCAGCTACTCCTCAGTTGCCCGTGCTCCTGTAAATAACTCTAAGGAACTCACTGGCTCATCCAAGCAGACTTATATAGAATTGTGCTGGCCCATGTGGGATTAGCAGACATTTGTTCAACTTCCCAGGAAAAGTTCACCTAACACTCAGGCACTCAACGCAATAGTTTCGGGCCAAGGAATTCAACTCCCCCCCCCTTTTTTTTTTTTTTTACTTTTTTAATTATTTGAGACAGGGTCTTGCTATAGAGACCATAATGGCCTGAAACTCAAGGCCCTTCCCTCACGCCTCCCAAGGGCTGGGATTACAGGTGTACCACCAAAACCAGCTTGGCTTTCCTCTTCCGACATTATCGAGATGCTGAATGTGAGAAATGATGCAGGCTGTCAACTAACCAGGTCCTCCCTCTAAGCAATCTCATCCCCTTTGGAAGTAATTCCTTCTCTAAAGCTGATGGTTCCCAGGTAACAATGTCATCGAGCCTGACTGGGTCTGCCCACCTTCAGGACTTTCTCAGATGCCCCAGGGATCCCTCAAAGCCAGTGTGTTCATAACAGAACTCAGTGTTTTCTTCCAAAATCTGGTCATCTAACCCTCGTCTCTGAGCTCGGTCTATTGGCTCAGCACACCCATGTGCTCAACTCACATTCATGAAAGTTACGTCTGAGCTCCTCCTATGCCTGTCGACACTGCATGCTTGATACCTCTGTCCCACTCTCCCCTCAATCCTGCAGCAGCCTTGGCTGAGCTATGACAACAGCCTGATCGCCCATCCCTCACCCCCAAATCTACGCTGTCACCCGTAACCACGGACTTGTCCACAACGTAAGTCACATCCACTTGGCTGTGATCTTTCTGCTTTCCAAGGCAGCCAGACCCACAAAGTGCCTGGGGGCATTCCAGCTACCACCCGGCCCTTAGTTCTCTGTCACCCAGAAGGGCTGCCTTCACAGGTTCTATTCCTTACCCTCATTGCCACATACTATCTTTAATACTTCCTGGCGCTCGAATATTCCTCCAATGCTACGGTCTCCGCTTGCCTCAGAGTCCTTCTGTACTGAATTAGTGTCACTTCTTAGGAATATGGTGAACTCCAGGTTTTACCCCCAGCTGAATCCCCACCACGCAAACAGCCATCAGAAAACCTAAAGATCAGCGAGAGTTTCCGGTTCCACCTTGTTAGTCACGTTTCCCTTGTTCCTCCAATGACTCCCCAAACCAACCTCTGAAAGTGTGGGTCTTGGTGCACGGACAAAAACCAATGGGCAGTTGTCGCTCCTAGTCCAAAGGAAGCTGCCTCAAAAGTTGTGTAAGGGAACCTGTCCTCAAAAGGAGACAAAAGAGTGGTTCACACTCCCTCCCTACCCTCGGGCAACCCGGAGAACCCCCATGCATCATCTGTGGTCACCCAGGCTACAGGCTCGGTATTTATGAGTCTCCGAGGCTGCTGCCATGGCGAGCCTCGGAAGGCAACCTCCTGCATTTAAAAAGAGAGGGCTCTTCCCTCTATCCCATTAGCCAGGAGCACTTGACGGTTTAATGCTCGCCCTTCTCCTCACACTGCAGAAATGTTAGTGGCTCCTGACTGTGAGAGCCTTTTTCATGCTCAGTAGGTCACTCCACCTGGAAGCAATCTGCAGACTGGAGCTTCAAAATCCTCACATGACCCCTGGATAAAACACCGGGAGGGAGGCCCTCAAACCCCAGGGGCTCCACCTCAGATACCGGTTTTCCACATGAAAAGACGGAAGGCATGAAAGGGAAGGATCAACCCTGCTCAACGAATTGCAACATACCAAGTAATGTTTTACGGTGAGGTCTCACAACACACACGCCTTTATCGCTTCAATGCACTCACCTCCTTGCACTTTGCACACAGTAGGTAGAC
The DNA here is from genome assembly GCF_949786415.1 of Peromyscus eremicus. NCBI lineage: Eukaryota > Metazoa > Chordata > Mammalia > Rodentia > Cricetidae > Peromyscus > Peromyscus eremicus. The sequence goes on along the minus strand of NC_081416.1, from coordinate 124,885,661 downwards.
AGCCTTCACTCACAGCGTTGGAATCCGCAGCCAACGGCAGTGCCAGAGTCAGGAGGTCAAGCAAAGCAGCGGGGAAGCCTAAGCAAGAAAGGGATCAGCATCCCATCGACTCAGTCGACCAACAATTCCTACTGGGTGGCAGCTCCTACTATGTGCAAGGTTTTGCAGAGGAGGTAGAGAAAACAGAACAGTCCTGCCTCTTTATATTACTGTGTGTCAGATGATCCACAATGGAAAGGATTGTGAAGGGCCTCCAAGCCATTTAAGTTGGGATTTGATTCTAGGGGCAACCTGAAGTCATGGAGGGCTTTTGAGTTGGCAAGTGACAGCATCTGATTTATATTTTGTATGAGCCATCTGGCAGATGGAAAAAGTAGGGGTTGCTAGAGGCAGTGATAGAAGCTGAGCGATCATCCTGGGGTGGTGTAATAGATCCAGCACAGAACAAGCGAGGGCTGGTTCTCCAGGTGCCAGGTTGGCATGGAGTTATGCTAGTCCTTGGGGTATACCAGTGGGTGCCATGTAGGAGAGAAGAGAAGGGACAGTGCTGAGATGCCTTGTTGTGGGATATTAGTTTAAGATGTGTTGCATTCTTTTATATTGCATTTGTTTGTTTAACTCTGTAAAACTGTTATTCTAAAATAACACAGTTATTTTATATATTTTATATATTTTATATATTTTATATAAAATATATATTATTTTATATATTTTATATATTATATATTATATATTATTTTATATATTTTATAGCCTGTCTAAAACACCTGATCGGTCTAATAAAGAGCTAAACAGCCAATAGCTAGGCAAAACTCAGAAATAGGTGGGGCTGGGGAGCAGAGAGAATAAAGAGGAGGAGAAATCTAGGAAAAAGAGAAGTGAGAAAAGGAGGAGGGGAGAATGCCAGGGGGCAGCCACCCAGCCAGCCACAGAGTAAGAAGGAAGGAAAGATATATAGAAGAGAGAAAGGTAAAAAGTCCAGAGGCAAAATGCAGTTAAAGAGAAATGAGGTAATTTAAGGTAGAAAAGCTGGCTAGAAACAACTCAAGCTAAGGCTGGGCATTCATGAGTAAGAATAAGTCTCTGTGTATTTATTTGGGAGCTGGGCGGTGAGCCCCCAAAGAGTTTAAAAAAAAAAAAAAACCTAACTACAATGCCTCCCTGGTTGTCCACTTGAGCAGTTAGCAGAACACATGATCTTTCTGGGGTGAAAAGGGCTGAGTAGGAAGAGCAGCCATTTTTTCAGGGAGAAACAACCAGTCCTGGGCTGGATATTTTGCAGTTGAGAGGTCCAACTGGTGACATGCAGAACGCAGCTGCCCACACAAGTCATAAGCTCAGGCTGGGAGGGGAGAGCCTGAGCTAGAAGTAGAAACAGCCTTAGAGGCTACGTGTCAAAAATGTGATTGTATCTGCTATACCAGCAAGGAACCAAGCAACGTGATGGCCCCAGAGTTTCTATTCAAGGGCTTGTTTCCAAACGGAAATGTGAAAGGATTCTGAAGGAGCAGTACCACCACTGTCATGAACAAATTTCAGATTTCCTCTGCTTTGGAAGAGGAGCAACCATCCATCAAGAGGACCATTCCTCCAATCCTGCTTCAAGCCAACGCCCTTCAAGGTCTCAGACAGGTCATGGCACACACATTGAAGTCTCAAGGTCTTCATGTGTGAGATGATGTGACTCCAGTCTCTCCAGTCCCTGTTTGGAACCCACCTCATTCCGAGGCTCACGTTCTTAGGTCAGTACAATGCTAGGGACAGTGGGGAACAGGTGCTTAAATATATTCAGCAAGTCCCCCAAGGGGGACCTGGTGAGATAGCTCAGCAGTTAAGAGCACTGGCTGCTCTTCCAGAGGTCCTGAGTTCAATTCCCAGCCACCACATGGTGGCTTACAACCACCTGTAATGAGATCTAGTGCCCTCTTCTGGCTTTCACGTGTATATGCAGTCAGAACACTGTATACATAATAAATAAATAAATCTTTAAAAAAAAAAAGAAAGAAAGAAAGAAAGAAAAAGAAAAGAAATTCTTCCAAGGGTGGGAGTTGTAGAGCACACCTTTAATCTCAGCACTCAGGAAGCAGGAGCAGGTGGAATCTCTGTGAATTTGAGGCTAGCCTGAGCTACATAGTGAGTTCCAGGACAGCCAGGACTATGTAGAGAGACGCTGTCTCAAAAAAAGAAAGAAAGAAGGGAAAGAAGGCAGGAAGGAAAGAGAGAGAGAGAGAAATTAGTCCTTCCATAAAGTTAGAGAAGTCAGACACAAAGAGCACAGGAAAGACCCTTGTAGAAGCTCCCACAATGCCTCTCCCAATGTGCTCTCACGTTCTCAACCCATGATTCAAAGAGGGGCTGACTTGAGTGCTCTAATGACAGGCAGACACTTCTTGTGGTGGAGGCAACCAAGCGTCACTCACCATTTTCTCTTGTGCTGCTGTCGAAGCAAAGCTCCTGTGGGTTTTCAAGAAGAAAGGTAAAGAAAATCACCTACTAGATCCGCTCCTCAAGTTCTGAGACTAGCACTAAGATTCAGATCATTGCCGCTCACGAGGTCCGCGGCTGCTTCCCTCTATGGGGCATGAGGATGTGGATAAAGATGGAAGGAAACAAGGAAGGGGAGCAGTAAACTGGAGAAAATGCTGATACTGAAAATAATTATAGATAACACTCAGTATCAAAATATGCACAGAATCCAGAACTGAAACCCACTAGAAGTGCCATGGAGGTGAAGGGGGTGTAAGATGGCCAGCATGCCGGGGTTCTACCACAAAGGAAGCCCCGTACATGCCACAGCAAGGATGAACCCCTAAAAACACCATGGTACATTAAATAAGCCAGTCACAGCACACCACATTTGTACGAAATACAGTTTATGTCCAGAACAAGTATATCTATAAAGACAGAGAGTAGATTCGTGTTTGCTTAGGGCTACAGGGAAAAGGGGGGATGGGAGTCTACTAGAGGGTTTACAGTTTTGTCAGGAATGATATAAACGTTTAAAAATTGATTATAGAAATGCTTGCATAGTACTAACGAGATATACTAAACACATCTCTGAGTTGTATAGTATGTGTGGTAAATGTCACAAAAGCTGAAACTTTTCAAGTATCTGAAGCAGCTGTTCTTATTGTACATGTTGGGGCTGGTAATAGATGCTGCTTAATTCCAAATGACGGGAAAAAAAATGAAGGTGACTATTGATTCCGTTATTGAAGGAAGAGCCACTCCCCTGTCACAAGAGAGCAGAGACTAGTCAAGAAGTACTCAAAAAATAGAAACAATGTGCCTAACTTACTCTATTCCTAGTTCTCTCTGGGGCGTGGAAGGGATGTCGGAGTCAGTTGTTTGGAAGGTGGGATCAAATGATGTGCAGGTTTTACAGTAAATGCTACTCCTGTCAGCTCTGGCTGTTGCAATATGCACAAAAATGAAGCTTTCCCGGAGGCTGTGTAAGTGAGAGTTGTGTTTGCATGCAGGAGAGCCAGAGGGATGGAGCACGTGATGGGAGAAGATGCTGGAAGCCGTGGGGGTGTGTCTTGCACTCATGATTAAGAAGATAGATAACTAGATGCTCATAATTCCATGAGTTGCAACAAAGCAGCCTTGATATTAAAATTGAACCCTGCCTTGACCCTCATTTCCGTTCTGACCCTCATTCTTGATCCTGCCCAGTCCAGCCTACCTCAAGTTTGAGCTGCCGCAGAAACCACCTAGTAGGTTTATGAGATCACAGCTTTCTGGGAATAGCCCAGAGTTCCAGATTTAGCCAGTCTGGGAATTTCACATTTCTAACAAGGTCTAGATCGGTGGTTCTCAACTTACGAGTTGCAACCTCCGGGGGGGGGGGGGGGGGGGGGGGGGATGTCGAGTGACCCTTTCACAAGGGTCACACATGTCAGATATCCTGCATATCAAATATTTACATTATGATTCATAGCAGTAGCAAAATTACAGTTATGAAGCAGCAACGAAGATAATTTTATGGTTGGGGGTCACCACAACATGAGGAGCTGTATTAAAGGGTGGCAGCGTTAGGAAGGTTGAGAACCACTGCTGTGGATGGTGCAGATGCTGATGCTGAAGCCAGGCAGAAAGAGCCAATCCGTAGATCTCACTTGTGAGCAGCGGTAGTGAACACAACCTGCCAAGTGCATTCTGGGGCTGGCTGACAAGAGCGGAGAGGACTCTTCATGAGACATAACTGCAGATACTCCAGGGATAAGAAGGGTTAAGGAAGGAAGGCTTGTTGTAGCACAGGAGAATCAGCTGGGGCCGTCATGCCATTTAAATTGGATTCTCAGCTTCTCGCTTATTGATTACAATCAGTCAAGTTATCCTGGTAATAAATTGCCTTAAATTATTGAAGTGGTAATGGGCACAGCTGGGTAAATAATGCACAGGCCACACAGATCTATATTCATGAAGAGGTTGTCCATACAGCAAGCTCCCCCTGGGTTTACCTCAAAGGTATTTGTTCCTCCTGGTCTGCTATTTCTCAACGCTTGCCCACCTGCCGGCTCTGCAGCTGAGGAGGCTGTGTGAATCCCTCACACATTTGGGGCAGGTCTCTGAAGCCAGGCTTCATGGTTTTGTAGCACATATCCATAAAAGCAGGACTCCTAAGTGTCTTTAGTCTACCTAACAGCATGTATGCCAAGAATATTTAAACACCCTCCAATGACAATAAAACTTGTCATTTGAAACAAATATCCCTCAATTGCAGGCTTCATTCAGGGCAAATTAATGAAGTTGAACCCAAGTTGGTTGGTTGTTTGCTTTTTTCCACCTTTTTTTCAAAGTGAATTTTCTTTTTAAAAAAAATGAGATTTCAAGGTTGTGATTTTTGTCCCAGTGAAATGAACAGTAGTAAATAACACTGTTTTCTTAAGAAAACTTTCCATGTAATGAGATATAGTGGAAAGTAGCCGCAGCAGGACTGAGAGAGATAAAGATAGGCTCTTTGGAAAGCATCATGAGTCAGAACACGCAAATCACCATGGAAACTAAGTCATGTAATTATTACACAATAGGGTCGTTAATGTCCTAGAAAAGTTAGGAAGTTCACTACCTAAGAGAAGATCATAGCGGCTATCAATGATCAATACAGCAAGAAAACGAAAGGGGTGGGGCACCGGGAATGCCTACCTTCCCCTGACCTGTCCAGTAGGTATTTGCCAAGCTTAGCAGGAAATGTACCACGCCGTCCCATTGCAGGCAGGGGCCAGCCATTTCCCGACCCTGTGAGGCTTGCTGCCTCTGATGTTCCCAGTCCCAGACAGAGGACTGTATTAGTTACTTTCTCCTTGCTGTGACAAAAGCAACTTTGGGGACGAAGAGTTTAGTCAGCCTCGGAGTTAAAGAGATTCCCTGCCTCATGACAGGAAAGGCATGGCAGCCGAACTCGAGGCCGCTGGTCACGGTGTGTTTACACCAGGAATCTGATAGGAATGCTGATGCTCAGCTTGCTTTCTTGTCTTCAGTCTAGGTCCGCAGCCCATGGGACGGCGCCGCCTACCTTAGGGTGGCTCTTCCCTGTTCAGTTTAACCCTTCTGGAAATATCCTCATAGACACCTCTAGAAGTGTTTCCATGGTGATTCTAATCCAGTCAATGAAGATTAACCAGCCCAGGGAAGGTACTGCTCTTGGTACAGCTCAGTGTACGGCCCAGTCCTCTTACACATACACCTCAGTGCAAGGTGCAAGAGCCTAAGAACAAGGAAAGAAGAAGACACCCACCCTGGGCACCTGCACCATGCAAGAGTTCCATTAGATTACTTAATGCTTTTTGTAAAACTTGATCAACAGAGGGTCAGATTTACTAAAAAAAAAAAAAAAAAAAAAAATTTAGAGTCGCAAAACCAATTGAATTAAATGAAGTTTCTAAAAAGAATAGAAACTTGGTCAAGATTAAACTGGACAGTGGTAAGGTATGCCTTTAATCCCAGCACTTAAGAGGCAAAGACAGGCAGAACTCCATGAGTTTGAGGCTAGCCTGGTCTACAGAGTGAATTGTAGGACATCCAGGGATACACACAGAAACCCTGTCTTAAAAAACCAAGAAAAGAAAAAAAAAAATCTGTTGGACATCAATTATACCCAACACTGAGCCCTTCTCTTCTCTTTTCATCTTTAATAATCTCAAACCTAAAGTAATAAAGATATAACAAGCTTCCAGAGAAAACAGGCTAGACTCAACACATACAAAACTATCACATCTCTTTGGACCTTTTTTTATCTTTTTAAGCATAAGATACTTAACATAATGTGGTGGCTTGAAAGAAAATGGCCCCTAAAGGGAATGGCACTTTCAGGAGGTATGAACTTGTTGGAGGAAGTGTGTCACTGTCGGGGCAGGCTTTGAGGTCTCTTTTGCTCAAGTTTCCCTCAATGTGACAGTCAGTTGACTTCCTGTTGCCTGAAAGATGTAGCACTCTCAGCTCCAGCACCAGGTCTGCCTGCACACACACCCTCCATGCTCTCCATCTGGATAATGGACTAAATGGACTAAATGATAATGGACTAAACCTCTCAAACTGTAAGTAAGCCACCCCAATAAAATGTTTTACTTTGTAATAGTTGCAATAGAAAACCCTAAGGCACGTAATTAAAGTAACTTCTGAAATAGTCATAGTTGGGCAAATCCTTCTACGTTTTTATGCTTTGGTTAAGTCTCTGTAAATAAATGATATATCTTTCTAATTGTTTTCACAATGTACTTACATTCTATAGCTTGATTGTTTTTGCTAAAATCCCTTCCCTTGGGGAGAGATGTGAACATCTATCTCTCCTCCCAAAGTCCCAACCACAAGGTGAGGCATAGTTCCACCAAAGTTCACCAGGCAGGACACCAGTGAGTTTACTGGACTTCCTTACAAAGCGACAGGTGAGGGGTCACCAGAGCAGGACCATAGCTAACCAGAAGGCAGCTGTAGCAGGAATCTTAAAAAGGTCTTATTAATAAAAAACAAACCTGGAGCAAGGTATTGGGGTGAACGCTGAATGATCAGAGAATCAGAACAAGCCACAGCCACCCCACCTTGCCAATTCCTCAGCTGATCCCGTTTCCTCAGACTGGAAGCTTCTGAGTCCTCATCCAGAATGGATCTCAGCTGAACTGTTGCTCAAAAGCCTAAAAGCTTAACCAATCTAGTTCTTGGTTTTCATGCCTTATATACCTTTCTGCTTCCTGCCATCACTTCCTGGGATTAAAGGCGTGAGTCACCATGCCTGGTTGTTTCTAGTGTGGCTTTAAATTCACAGAGATCCGAATGGATCTCTGCCTCCCAAGTGGTAGGATTAAAGGCGTGTGCGCCACCATTTTCTGGCCCCTATATCTAGTGGCTGTTCTGTTCTCTGACCCCAGATAAGTTTATTAGGGTACACAATATTTTGGGGAACACAATACCACCACAGGCAGCCACATTAGAAGTTCTGCACCTGGCAGGGCTGAAACCATTTCTATCTAGCCCCTCCCTGAGACCACAAGTTCACATACAATTAGGGCAGAATTGCAAACAACTGGTTGGCAGGAATGGCTGGATACTCAGGCCAGGGACGGCCAAGAGTTAACAAGCCCAGCTGTGGTGATCTCTGGTGAGCAGGCCCAGCTGGCCTCCTGAAGATGGCGGCAGTTTGACTCAGAGGATAGCCCTGCACTAGAATGTTTTCCTTCGAAATCAAGCTTTTGAGACTTTTGGGTAGGGATCCATGTAGACTATTATCTGAGCTCAGTGCACAGCTAAGCTTAGGCTTAAGATACAGGGATGCTACCAAGAGTGGAGTCTGAATGAGAGACTTGAGACTCCAGATCTTGAGGCCTAGAATGGGCTTATCTGCGTTTTCCAGGGAGGCCGCGCTCTATTAGGGGTTGCGTTTGTGTGACCAAGCTGTGGATGGCACAGTTACTGACTTGTGTCACTTGGGCCTGGTTTCCAAAGGCCTGTGTTTAAAATCAGAGTAACAGGACTCTATGTTTATCTACAATTTAATCTACAATTATTTCAGTCATGTTAATGTCGCCAAATCATGCCTGGATCTGGAGGATGAAGAAACACGAGGCTCAGAAACATGAGCCTCAGATTTTAAGCTACCTGCTTCTGACAGGCAGGCAGTCATCTTTCCCTAAGGCATCCACGTGGACTAAAACATGATTCTGAAGAGGGGCAATGTGGCTCGTACCTAAATCCAGACCCGTGGAGAGGTCTATGCACACAGCTATAATCTACGGGTGCTAGAGCTACAGGGCTCGAAAGTGAATCTGCCCATTTTGTCAGAAAGCCAATCTGATATTGTCATCTGCTGAGTAGTTCATGAATGCCACCTGAGGCCACTGTACCTCCTCAGCCCCCGAACTCTGCCCCAGCTCTCTCCTGACCTGCTTTCCCCTGTCAGCGGCGACATAGGTCATGGATCTCGGTGGCCTCTCTGTCACATCCTGCACTCTGCCTTCGTTGTTTTAATTGTTCTCATTCTAACTGACAGTGAGCTGGTCTGCTGACATTCTGCCGGGTACGCTCACTCCTATGGCTAGCTTTCCCATACCAAGCCCTCCGGCCCTGTCTGTCACACATTACTCTCCCCCTGGCATCCAGTGCCCCAGAGATGAAAGATTCTCAAATGACCTACCAAAGTGCAACCCCAGTGCCTTCCAGAAGTCCTATTTAGATGTTCAGCCTGCTAACCATAGAGTCCAAAGTGGCAGAAGTCACCATGACCCCAACCTGCCATGGGCTCCCCTCCCTCGCAAGAGCTTCTTATAAGGCCCTGTACAGTTTACATTTGACTTTGCACTCAGAACATTGTTTCTTGAGGTAAGAAAAAAAATGGGGGCTGGAGATAGCGCTGTCAGTAAAGTTCTTGCCTCACAAGTATGAGGACGAGAATAGAATCCCAACACCCGTGTAAAAACAAAACAAACAACAAAACCAGACATGGTGGCACACACTTGTAATCCCGGAGCTAGGGAGACCCACAGGACCCTGGGGCCTGGCTGGCCAAACCCATCAGCAAGCCCCAGGTACCACTGAGAGATCCTATCTCAGAATAGTGTGGCCCCCACACATACATCATGTGTAGCTAGAGTTTTCCTGCCTGGCCCACAGTCAGGACAAATCTCTATCACCTGCCAGTCCCACAGCCTCAGACCCGACCAAGTAAACACAGAGACTTATATTGGTTACAAACTGTATGGCCGTGGCAGGCTTCTTGCTAACTGTTCTTACAGCTTAAATTAATCCATTTCTATTAATCTATACCTTGCCACATGGCTCGTGGCTTACCAGCATCTTCACATGCTGTTTGTCATCATGGCGGCTGGCAGTGTCTCTCTGACTCAGCCTTCCACTTCCCAGCTTTATTCTCCTCCTTGTCCCGCCTACACTTCCTGCCTAACCAATGGCCAATCAGTGTTTCTATTTATTGACTAATCAACAACACATTTGCCATACAGAACATCCCACAGCAATCATACAAATAAATACCATCGCACATCCTCTGAACCTGCCCTCAAACCTGGTCCTCCCAAGAGAAGTGACTTCTTTATCTTGGAGCTGTCCCAGTCTACTAGTGAGTACTGAAGAGTGCGGAGGTTTGGTCCTAGGATCCAAGCACAGAGTGGAGCTTCCCTTTGCCTGTCTCCTCCCACTGGCTCCTCAGGCTTGGACCCATCACCCACCCCACCTGGGACTCATTGACATAGGTCAAGCCTGCTCCTCCGTGGCCTTCAGGCAGGACAGGAGACCCCCAGGCTCTCAGCTCAGTGATCTGAGCCCCACCCTGCTCCAGCTGTATCCACTGGAGACTCCCAGGGGACCGGCCAGGCCCAAGCCAGATGATCTGAGATGATGGAAAGGGGAAATTCTTGGCATTCCTTCTGCAGAAGATGTCTGCCAAGCTCAAGGCCGTGAGCGGCAGGGAGATGGAGCTTCAGATGCATCTTCAACCCCAACGTAGTCCAGTGTTGAGAAGAACTGAGTCCCGCTCATGAAATGGCTACATAGGGACCATGTATCCACTGTGGAGCAGGGAGGCTGGAAATGGGAATCCTTCAGACAGGCCAAGGGAGGATACAAGACCAAGCCCTGAAATTCTCTCTCAATGCACACAGACTTCCAGTTTTGGAAAAATGTCTTCATATTCCCAGAAATGACCCAATGGAACAATTAGACTACATTATTCTCTCCAGTCATGAGTGCTCGGCAAGGGTTCCAGATGGAAGGGGCCACAGTCTTGTTTTTAACTCTCTCGACTGTCACACTAACTCCTGACTGGAACTCTCTCCCGAAGGCCCTGTTTGCTCAGTTTCCTCTCTCACTAGCCACCAAAGAGGCTCACGGGGGAATCATCAGTTTTGCAGGGTGAACTTGCCAAACCAGGCTCGGCTGTCAGCATCCACCAGGCACTGGAGGGTTGCCCAGCAGTCTGGCTAGAGTCCTCCTGCCCCACAGCCAGAGAAACAATCACGGGCTCAGGAGGCCCTGCCCAGCAGACCCTCTGAGGAGCCCCTACGCACTAATTAGCCAGCATCCTTATATCATCCGCGCCTCTCGGCAGAGTCCAATTTTTCCTTCAAGTCTCAGCTCATCAACTCTATGAAGCCACTAGACTGGACCTGTCACTCACCACTCCTTCCACATCTCCATTATACACTCAACCCTCTGTGTTATAGGTTCTACATTCAAGGATCTAACCATCTAAGATTTAAAAAAAAAAAAAAATGCAGTATTGTCAAAAAAACAAAAAACAAAAAAACAAACAGTTGGATAGTACCTGGGAAATGGCACCTGAGGTTGATCTCTGGACTCAGTCTGCTTGACTCTGACTCAAAGTCAAGAGAATTTAATGTCACCTTTCTTCCAATCCTTGCTGAACATGCCTTTCATTCAAATCTGGAGAAGCACGCTCAAGGAGAACGTAGTACACTGTATCCCTCACCATCTGTGAGTTAGATTTCTATCATATCCCCAGGTATGTCTCCCTGCCTCTCCATACCACACCCCAACAGCCATAGCAACAGCTGTGAGTTAACTCACATGGGGGGAACCCAGCCCACTCCACACCCACGGAATCAGAGCGCATCCCAGCAGAAGCTAGGATGTGTGTGGAGAGCAAAGCGGGACACCCACAGGACCCCGAGAGAGCTCAGCCTGCAGCAATTAAAGGAACAAATCTCACTGGGCCATTCACAGACACAACCAGTAAATACTGTTGTGGCTGTGTGTGGATGCTCACACACATGTGGAGGCCAGAGGGCAAACTTGGGTGCCTTTTTTGTTTGGTTGGGTTTTTTTTTTTATGTTTTGTTTTGTTTTGTTTTGTTTGTTTTTGAGACAGGGCATTCCATTGACCGGGAACTCCACCAGTAGTCTAGGCTGGCCAGCCAGTGAGTTCCAGGTATCCACCTGTCTCCACCTTCCAGTGCTGAGATTACAGACACAGGCCACCACACCCAGCTTTTTTAATTTGTATTTTACTTTTTTTTTTTTTTTTTTGGCATGGGTTGTGGAAAATTAAATTCAGCACTTTGCTGCCTGAGCTGTTGGCCCAGCCCTCTGTTATTTTGTTCTTAATTTGAGACACTGATCCTAAACAAGAACTACCTATGTGGTCCACACTCCACTATGCAGATCCTGTTCTACACCTAAGCCCTCAGGCTCTACCCGCTCCTAACCACCAGTGTGGCACTCCTCCTCACGCAGCATACCTTCCTTCTCTTCTCTAAGAGCTCCGAACCTATTATTCCCAGAGTTGCTGGGAGGGTATCATTGGTTTATCCAAAGCTTTGAGTGAGGAAGTAAATAAAATGGGTTTTGAACTCCTTGCTAAGTGACTAGATAATAAAATTGATGTTTTGCCACATGGAAAAATGCACCCAAAAAAAAAAAAAATGACATAATAAGGGAATAGCCATGAGCCTTAGGGGCTGTCCATAAACCAAACCTAGGATGGTTTTGAAAATCTCCTTATAAAGCCATATTAGACATGCCACTGGTGAGTCCTCTGTAGCCCAGCTGTGTGTGGTGTGGAGCCGAAGCCAGCCCCATGGAATCCTGGGTTACAAGGTCAGAGCATTTTCTGTGACCAGCCAGATCTACAATTAGTCCTGGGTGTGTTGGGAAGTGACCCCTGGCTGGAAGGACTCGTGTCTGGGGAAAGCTGGACCCTTCTCCAAAGGGGAGCCTCAGCCTTCCTCCGCCTGCTGGAATTTCATTAGTTTGTTCACACTGTACAGATGGGAATTAAATAATTAATTAGGGAATAGTTCACTCCAGAGCCCATGCAAAGGGATTATGCAAATCACCCGAGTTTGTAGCAAGGGGCTGAATATTTTATAGTGTGTTTAATTTGCAAATATTACCCACTGAGAAGGCTTAGGCAGGAAACTATCATCATAATAATTATTATTAGTCATGCAAAACTCCTTGAGTTGCCATCAGAGCTCCTTCCTTTCCACTGCTTTCAAACACTTCCCCTACGAAATGTAATTTTTTTAAATGAAAAACAGTCAAGTACAAAAGCCTATTAAGAATGAAATGAACCTGTCCGGCTAACAGGAAAATGAATGCGCACTATACCTTTCACCCAACTCCAGGAAAGTCTCTAAACACTCAAACGTCTTCCGTCCCGCTAATATTCTCTCACAGTCCCTGGGCACCAACCAAGCTGGGAAGCGGTGTAGCCGAACAGAGCAATGCATTTCTTCCTGTCTCTGCATTAAGCCACAGTTGACTCTGTGAGCTCCCCACGCCCTCCCCCTCCTGACACCTCCTTCTCCTTTGCTCAGATAAGCTCTTACCTCCCATTAAGAACCCTCACTGCTGTAGCTTTGTGGATAAGAAGGGTGAGAGATTCACACACTCCGGGAGGGGGTGGGGCTCTAGGCAGCTCCTTATCCTCTGCCACCCTAGACTGAAAACTCAATCATCCAGAATGACGTTGGCAAACTTGGCTATAAAGAGTTAGAGAGTAAATATTTTAGGCTTTCTGGGCCATACATTCTCTGGTGCAACGTCTCAATTCTGCTGTTATGTCGCAAAAGCAGCCCCTGCCAATACGTCAACAGATGAGTATGGCTGGGTTCCAAAAGAGCTTTATTTACAAAAACAGGTGGTGGGCCAGATATGGCTGCCATCCAAACCTTTCGTCAGTTAGCACGGTGTGTGTGTGTGTGTGTGTGTGTGTGTGTGTGTGTGTGTGTGTGTGGTGAGTTTTAGATTCCCTGTAATTCTTTTTCCTTAAGTCATCCTATGACTCTAAACGGATGTATGAAGACCTCTGCTTCCCGTCTTGAAGCAGCAAAGCTGGGATTACAGCTGTGTCACCACATCTGGCTTTTTACGTGGGTCTGAGGGACAATACCTAGGTCACCAGGAAGCAAACGCTTCTGACTCCTTGAGCCAGCTCCCTAGCTGGAATGCATGGTCCTGAAATGTCAGGCAAAGGCAAATGTCATCAGGGCTACTAGAGACATAAAAAACATTAAAGACTGTCACATCTGGGTACCATGGGTAGAGTCCAGGATGCTGCTAAGCATCCTACACAGAGCACTGTCCCACAGTACGAGGGATTATTAAAATGTCCCACGCCAAAGCTGAGAAACCCTGAGTTAAGCAAAGTGAAATTGTCACTAACCCTGCCATTGTTGATCTCAAATATAGTAATTTCATGTGGTGCAGCCAAACTTACCATGTTTGAAATCTTTTTAGGGCTTAACAAAACATTATAACCCAGAAAAATAATCTTCTCCTAACCCAAGCATTTCTGATATATTTTTTTGCTCACTACAATAAACTCCTCTGAATCTACTCCCATTTCTATATTCATGAATTTATCTATTGTTTTTTTTCTCTTTTAAAATATTCTTATTACATTTATGTATTTGTATATGTGTGTGTATGGTACATGCGCGTGTTTGCATACCATAACATACATATAGGGACCAGATGACAATTTTGGGGAATCGGTTTTTGCCCTTTACCACATGGGGGCTAGGGATCGAACTCAGTTCATCAGGCTTGGTGGCAAGCTCCTTTACCTACTAAGCCGTCTTGCTGGCCCTGTTTGTTGTTTTTTTCTAAATAAATAATATATTCAGAGGCCCAAACTGTTGAGAGTCAGAAACATGTTCAGTGAAAGGGAATCCCCCACTCACACCAACTCCTCTCTGACTGACTTCTCAGAGCAATCAGCAATCAAAAAATTAATCATGTTTTCATTGGTGTTGTGCAAATACTTGAGGAAGAATCCTAAACCCCCTCCTGTGTTCTTTAGGCTATCCTTTCTATGTCCATCTAAACTACTCAAAAAGATCACCTGCACCCGGCCTATCTCTGCTTAGTATCACAGTTTTACCAGGGCCTTCTGCTTCCCTCTCGAGGATCGCTCTGCTTCAGCAACTCTGCCTCCTAGAACTAACCATGAGTCAGTTGATGAGCGATTTCACTGTCCCTCTTATATGACAAACCTTTTCCTGGAGAGATGCAGCACACACATGTACTCACCCTAGACAGGGAACCCCAGACAGACCAAAGTATGGATACCACCAAAGTCCAATTTGGTGAGCAATGTGTTTTACTGGGGTTACTTACAGGCATATGGGTGAGGAGTTACTTACAGGGGCAGAGAAGACTTAAAGACAGCTGCATCACCGAGGCCCGCCCCAGCACGGGTGACAGCTCACAAAGCTGGGAACCTGGCACACTGCGCAGCCTGCAGGCAGTTCGACAGGTTGGAGAATAAGTCGCTGTTGCTTACCAGGAACCTCAGTCACTGCTTCTTCCAGACCACTGGCCTGGACTCGAGAATCTTCTTTTCAGTTAGGGTGTCTGAGAGCCTTCTATACAGCCCAGCTTCCTGGGGTCTGAGAGGGGCTGTCAGTTCTTGATTACTCTGGCAGGGCGGGGCCTAATGAATCTGGTCAGTTTCAGGGACTTCCTGATGCTGTTTTGGGTTGTTTACTTTCCTATTTAAGGGGCTTCCCTGCAGGATGGAATACTTCTACTTCTACACTGTTACACAACATCCTTCTTCAGAAATCCCGTCTGGGTCCGAATGAGAAGTCCTATTTGGTCTTCTATTTCCTGATTTCTCTCCCTTCATGCTCCTTGTATAGGGATGTATTTTTGTTCTGTTGGGGCCCCAGCACCTGTCAAAGTCATGATAGCAAACAACAAAACAAATGGCTCTTGTACTTGATTCAGAACAAACTGCTTAAACATGGGCTCGCCCTTGGCGGTTCCAAGAAGAGCAGGAGACAGTTGACGCTGACAGGTCTAACTTCCCGACACCTTAGGAAGAGCTAAGGAGGGACTGTCTGTGGTGATACTGTGTTCCCCAATATATTGTGCACTCTAATAAACTTATCTGGGGTCAGAGAACAGAACAGCCACTAGACAGACATAGAGGCCAGAAAATGGTGGCACTCACACATTTAATCCTAGCATTCTGGAGACAGAGATCCATCCGGATCTCTGTGAGTTCAAAGCCACACTGGAAACAGCCAGGCATGATGACACACACCTTTAATCTCAGGAAGTGATGGCGGGAAGCAGAAAGGAATGTAAGGCGTGAGGACCAGGAACTAGAGCTCTTTAAGCTTTTAGGCTTTTAGCTGCAGCTCTGCTGAGATCCATTAGGATGAGGACTCAGAGGCTTCCAGTTTGAGGAAACAAGATCAGCTGAGGAATCGGCGAGGTGAGGTTAGCTGTGGCTTGTTCTGTTTCTCTGATCTTCCAGTGTTCACCCCAATACCTGGCTCCCGGGTTTGTCTTTTTATTAATAAGACCGTCTAAGATTCGTGCTGTCCCTGCTTTATGTGTGAGCAGAGCTGTATATGGCCATGAGTGTGCCCTTCCCATTGTCCACGTCATCTGTAAACCACAAAGGGAAAGAGACAGGTAACAGAATAACATAAGCAGGGAACATCTACCCAAGAGAATGGTCGATTAGGGTCATTGATCCACTCTCGTGATTCAAAGGCAACATCTCCACCTGGGGGAGGGAGAAACTCACAGGAAGATATGGCTGGGACCTGAGCTGCAGCAGATGGCAGCTGGAGAGCCACGGGTCCCTGGAAGTCTGCCCTTCTTTTTCTTCTTGACCTTTCAACTCCATCATGGCTGCCTTTTGTGTCCAGGGTGAAAGCTATAGGCTCCAGTTCCCTGGAACCCTCCAAAGACAGAAGAATGCCCTAGCTGGCTGTCCTGGCTGCGGGCGTGGGTGACAGCTTGGTACTGGACAGGTGCCTGTGCCACCTGACTGATGGGCATGCCTGGTCTCAGAAACCTGAGCAGATCTGGCCCTTAACTCCCCAAGCTATGTCCTTACCCTGAAAGATGACAGGAGCTGGTGGAGAGCAGGAGCTGGCACGTGGGACTAGTTTCAGCTGGACTGTTCTGCCTCCTGTACTTCTACCATGTGGCCCTTCAAGGAATGTTGGGGCCTCTCCACTTCCAACCACATCCCTATGCAGACGGACACCTTGAGATGGTGGGTGCTGGAAAGATGGCTGCAGGGTCCTCAGTAATCAGACAGGGGTGCAATAACACCTGAGTCAGGAAGAGTTGGCCTCGGGACGATCAATGTGAGAACAACATCCACTTTGCACAATTCTAGAAATGTGAATAAGGCAAGCATGGTTTTCCTGTATGCAGTAAGGGAATGCTGTTGTATGTGCCTGGAGACTCTAGCTCATCTCTCTGACCCTAAAGGCCTTGCTCCTTCACTCAGGGATTGGCCTGCTCTGTTTCTGTGAAGCCCACAGCAGCTCTCCTGGAGAAATGATTGGCATCTGATGAGAAAAAAAAAAAAAAGAAAAGAAAGAAAGGAAGGAAGGAAGGAAGGAAGGGGCCTGGGCCTCAGCCTGGCGGTGCACACCTGTAATCCTAGCTGCTCAGAAGGCTAAGGCAGGGAAATCACAAGTGTAAAGCCTTGAACAGTTACAGAGTGAGTTCAGGGCCAGCCAGAACAACTTCGTGAGACTCGGTCTCAAAATATAAAGAAAATAGGGAAGGAGATGTATGTGGAGAGAAAACATAGAGACAGGGAGAATTGGATCTTACACAGGAATGGACTGTACAGGGAGAATTGGATCTTACACGGGGATGGACTGTACAGGGAGAATTGGATCTTACACAGATGGACTGTACAGGGAGAATTGGATCTTACACAGATGGACTGTACAGGGAGAATTGGATCTTACACAGGAATGGACTGTACAGGGAGAATTGGATCTTACACAGGGATGGACTGTACAGGGAGAATTGGATCTTACACAGGGATGGACTGTACAGGGAGAATTGGATCTTACACAGGGATGGACTGTACAGGGAGAATTGGATCTTACACAGATGGACTGTACAGGGAGAATTGGATCTTACACAGATGGACTGTACAGGGAGAATTGGATCTTACACAGGAATGGACTGTACAGGGAGAATTGGATCTTACACAGGGATGGACTGTACAGGGAGAATTGGATCTTACACAGGGATGGACTGTACAGGGAGAATTGGATCTTACACAGGGATGGACTGTACAGGGAGAATTGGATCTTACACAGATGGACTGTACAGGGAGAATTGGATCTTACACAGATGGACTGTACAGGAAGAAATGGATCTTACACAGATGGACTGTACAGGGAGAATTGGATCTTACACAGATGGACTGTTTGTTTGCTTCTTCCTGGAGCCGTACCACCCACAGCTGGGAAACAATCAGTATGACCTAGGTTCCAGTGTGTGTTTCTAAAAGGCAGCTCAGTTTCCTACTGTTTTTAAGGGAAAGATACATATGAGAAGGATGAACAAAGTTCATCATCCATCCTTCATGTGACCTCAAGTCCACATTCTTCACAGTTCCAGGCAGGACCTCATTGGCTTCTTTTGCCAACCCTTCAAAGAAAGAGGCTGTCCACTTCACAGGTGACAAGTGGCAGTTCAGAGTTGTGTGGCTTGCCTGTGGTCAAGTCCATAGTCACAAGGCTGGAGCCAAGACTTCCATCAGAGTTGTCTGGCCTGTTGGGTCATGTTCTGATCTCATCTCTCCCCTTCCTGCTCTTCTTCCCTTCCCCTCCATCTCCAAAGCAGTCACAAGGTGTTCATACCCATCCCTCCCCCAAGGGTAAGTAGAAGCATCCCACAAATTTAAAAGGTTTAAAACCTAAGCCAACCTAGAAATTAGAGTCATGGAGAAAACGGAGAAGGTTGTAGTGTTTGGGAACACTCTGCCCATCTTCCCATCATGAAGCCACTGGGATTTAGACTTGGGAGTCCCCACAAAGGGAGCTCTATGTAACCAAGCCTTGGATATATCTTTGAGGTTCAAGGACACTCACTACTTTGCAGCACACAATGCTCCTACCAGATATTTTCAGGGATCACAAAGTGAGTCAATCATGTTCCCATAGCATTTCACAAGTCATGTTCTGTCTCCTTCCCAGTGTTTATCTCAGTAAGTTCCCACTGATGGGATGAAGGTGTGAATGCATACTCCTTTCTCATAGGTCTCCAGTTGAATGGTTGGAATACTGTCTACTCAGGGTTTCCAGGGAAACAGGAATTGACTCTCCATAATCCATGGATTCCATGCCTATGGATTCAACCAGCTGCAGACTAGAAATACTTAGGTAACATCATCTGAACATACACAGACTTTTCTTGCCATTTTCCCCCAGCAATGCAGTATAAAGAACATGTGGGGGGGGGTGGTGGTGCACACCTTTAGTCCTAGCACTCAGAAGACAGAGGCAGGTAAATCTCTGAGATTGAGGCCAGCCTGGTCTACAGAGCGAGTTCCAGGACAACCAGGGCTACACAGAGAAACCCTGTCTTGAAAAACCGACTACAAAAGAACATCTGCCTGCTTTAGAAATAAAGTCATCTCAAGAAGATTTTCAAGTCTATGGAAATGTATGTAGATTCCATGAAAATGCCACACTACTTAACATGATAAGTATGATAACTGGAGCATCCTCAGCTATTGGTAACCTCTGTCCATGAAGACTGAGGGATACATACATATTTTTGTACATAGAGCTTTCTTTTGAAACATTGGCTCTTAAAATTGTGGGGCTAGAGCCGAGCGGTGGTGGCACAGGCCTTTAATAGCCGGGCGGTGGTGGCACAGGCCTTTAATCCCAGCACTTGGGAGGCAGAGGCAGGTGGATCTCTGTGAGTTCAAGGCCAGCCTGGCTACAGAGTGAGTTCCAGATAAGGTGAAAAGCTACACAGAGAAACCCTGTCTCGGGGGAAAAAAAAAATTGTGGGGCTAGAAAGTTCAAACTATTAGGCTGGGTAATCTGCCGACTTAGAAGACAAAACTCTTCAGGAAACTCCGGTCTTTTTTGTTTGTTTGTTAAGGCTTTTTAGTTGATTGAGATT
This sequence comes from Peromyscus eremicus, assembly GCF_949786415.1. Taxonomy (NCBI): domain Eukaryota; kingdom Metazoa; phylum Chordata; class Mammalia; order Rodentia; family Cricetidae; genus Peromyscus; species Peromyscus eremicus. The sequence goes on along the minus strand of NC_081416.1, from coordinate 124,866,278 downwards.
CAACCAAATTGTAAAAGGTGATCTGATCGGTTGTGCTCTATCTAAAGCTACTGATTGTCACTGTCAATCACCTCCAAAGCCTTCGCAACAGCATACACACTAGTGTTTGAATCAAGTGGCCCCCTTAGTGAGGCCTAACTGATGTATAAAAAAAAAATCATCACAAATGCATGCATCCCTCGAAAACCTAGAGATTATAACAATACTGCAGGCACTACTGAAGGGGAGAAAGATGTCAGAAGCTGGCGATCATCAACAGTATGATGACCATGAACTTACAATCACCAGGTTTAGAGTTAGCATGCTATTACTATTTGCGTTCTGTGCACTTGCAGAAAATATTGGACGAATCTGGGAATCAAGCAAAACTCTGGACACTGTCAAGAGAGCAATCAGTGAGCATCATTGAAGCTTCACTCTAAGTAACAAAAAACGCTATTGTATCTCGACCGAATTACACAATTGGAGAACTGTGAATGGTCTTGACTTGGAAGCCCTTGTTTTACATATAGGGAACCCATGACCACAGAGATAAATTAGTTTACTGACAGTTACATTCCATTCAGCTATATGCCTCAGTCTTTCTTTCCAATAGGGTCACAAACTACTTAATCTTTATTGAGTACTTACCCTATGTATGGTTTGCTGGAGATACTGTCAGGCAATTTCTTGAAAGTCACGTAAGCCTCTAATGATACTGTATGGTATGTATTACCAGCCTTATTTTACAAAAGGAAATACTGAAAGTGTAAGAAATTTTCTTAGGGTCACTGAGTATAAGACAAGATCACTGGAACTCAAATGCCCACTGCCTGGCTCCTGACACAGCAGGCGAGCTCTGGAGGAAGATGAGAGCAGTTCTTGTGAGATTTATGCTTTGATGATTGGGAGTGGTGACACCACACAGGGGTCAGAGCCTGAGAGTAACACGGCAAGACAGGTCAATACAGAGTAGGGTGTCAGCAGATTCAGACTCTGGAGAACCTGGAGCTATCAAAATCAGAGATATGGGAATTTGATATGAAAATAAATATTTGCTTAGAATAAGAAAAATTCATAGACTTCAAAGAGTTGACCACAAATGTTTTACCCTCTAGAAGAACCGACGAATCTTTTTGTTAATTAGCTGCCTAGCAACCTCTACGGTGCCTGTATCTCCACACACGTTCTACATATCCTTCTGTCATCTTTCTGTAGCAAGGTAATGTCTTCTACACACACACACACACACACACACACACACACACACACACGCACGCACGCACGCACGCACACAGGATAATTCAGCTCTTCCTATGAAGGGATGGTAGAAATTTTATTTTGTCAGGTGGTGGTGGTGCACAACTTTAAACCTAACACTTGGGTGGCAGAGGCAGGTGGATCTTCGAGTTCGAGGCCAGCCTGGTCTATAAAGTGAGTTCCAGGACAGCCAGGGCTACACAGAGAAACAAAAAAAGAAATTTGACTTTTATTCTTAGCCATTTAGAAAATAAAATTTTCCAACTAATTTCCAAGGTGGCTGTGCAAATGTTCAAGACAATTGTCAAAACAGAGAAACCTTCAAGGTTCCATGAGAACTGTGATATTTCAGGGGACTTCTGGGTTCCCAGTACAGTGACCGGTCTTTGAACTGATGAAATACATTGGTCAATTTGCTGTTGATGTCTTCATGACTGCGTGGATTAGAAATGTAGTCATCTTACTAATATCACAATTTGAGGTCAAATCAGCAAGAAACTGAAATCTTTTCCCAAAATATCCATATGATTTAGCCCTCAGTTAACTGAGCTATCAAGATACCCAAGGGCTCACTCATCACTTCTGTCACGAGTAAAATGTCACTCACTAAGGACTTTCTTTTAATAAAGCTATAATTTCTGACTTACAGAGTTTTTTGGTTTTTGACAGGGTTTTGCTATGTAGTCCTGTCTGGTCTGGAACTCTTTACAGACACCAGGCTGCCCTCAAACTCACAGTGATTTTCTTGCCTCAGCCTCCCAGGTTTCTGGGATTACAGGCATCCACCACCACAGCAGGCCTATTACAGTTTCTATTGTCAAAATAATTTCCCTGATTTCTGTTTAGTTTGTTCATGGTCCCCTCAGTTTGCTTCAATTTACTGAACTTTGTTTTTCCTTAAGGGACAGAGTCTTTCCGTGTGGCCTGTGTTGGTCCCTCATTCCTGAGTTCCAAGGAGCCTCTGCCTCAGCTTCCTTCTTTAATAGACAAATTTAACAAACACAAAATAGCTTCACTTTCATCTGCATCCAAATTAGAGTCTGTAACTTCTCACTTCTTTTATTCAAACATTCTAAACCGTTTCCAAATTCCGAAAATATGAATATTCAAGCCTTATCAACTTTTTCAATATGCCTTTTGCCTCTCATTTATGTTCAGGCTTTCTTCCAAGCCTTTGAAAATATCTTTTTCTGTTCTTGACGTGTCTTCCTATGTCATAAGGCTTAAACAATTTTCTTATAGGCAGATACCCTCACAACACACTCACTAAAGAAAAAAAAAATCAATTCTTGGAAAAACTGAAAAGAAATCGTGTCAGAGCGGCAAAGAATGGACACAGCCAACAGAAAGACACAGAGAGAAAATGTTCAAGGTGACCTTCCATTGCAGTCACACATCTTAGTTTTATAGAGTTACGACACTTCGACCAAACCAGAATGCTTTTCTAGGACACTTTCCCAGGCCCCACAGCTGAGTCAGAAAGAACCTGGGTGTCCCAGGAGAGCCTGCAGGTGGACAATACCACGGGAAGGACAGCTCATGGTCATGAAGAGAGTTTGGCTTCGGGGTGATGAGGGCCTCAGAAAGAGCTTTGGTTTTGAGGTGACATTTTCTGCTTTGTTTCATTGGTACCCCCACACACCAAGAAGAAAGGAGAATGAAAAGTTGATACATAGGGGTGCAAAGTCTCAATTGGGGGGGGATGCAAAAGGATTACCACAAATCCAAAGCCAGTGTGCTCTACACAGCCTAAAGCCACCCAGAGATGCATGCGAGACCTTGTCCCCACCTCAAAAAGACATACTCCATGCCACAGAATTTGGGCTTAAAAATTATTGTAATGGTAAATGGTATGCTATATATATATATATTTTACCTCAATAAAGAAATGATTAATAGGGTTGGGGAGATAGCTCAATTAGCAAAATGCTTCTCTTGTAATCATGAGGATCTGAATTTGGTACATCAGAAACCACATAAAACTTAAAAACAAAAATCGCCAGGCAGCCGGGTGGTGGTGGTGGTGGTGGTGGTGGCGGCGGCGGCGGCGGTGGCGGCGGCGGTGGCGGCGGTGGTGGCGGCGGCTGCACACGCCTTTAATCCCGCACTCAGGAGGCAGAGACAGGAGGATCTCTGTGAGTTCAAGGCCAACCCGGTCTACAGAGTAAGTTTCAGGACAACCAGGACTGATTCACAGAGAAACCCTGTCTCAAAAAACCATAAATGATAGATAGATAGATAGATAGATAGATAGATAGATAGATAGATAGATAAGTAGTCACTAGGAATGGTGGCACATGCTTGTAATCCCAAGGTTAGGGAAGTGGAGATAGGTGAATCCTTGGGTTACCCTAGCCAACCTAGCCTGGGGTGCATGTCTATGTACATGTGTGAAAGTCAGAAGAAGGTGTTAGGGGGTCCTCCCATTCCTTTGAGGGAGGGTCTCTCCCTGAAGCTGAGACTTGCATTTTCTCAACTGTGTTGGAAATCGGCAAGTATCAGAGATCCTACTGTCTCTATTCCTCCTTGGAGAGAAGGGCTCGAGGCACACAGACCTCTGGTTTGTTATGTGGGTGACGGGACAGGAACTCTGGCCCTCATAATGGCACCAAGAGTGCTCTCAGCCACAGAGCCATCTCTCCAGTCCCTCTTTTGTCTTTTTCTGCGCTGTGTTATTTCCTGGAGACCTCTCCTCTTAGTGGAATGTATTAGTAATTGAATCCTTGCGCTGAACAGTTGTCCAAAGTGTAGACATGCCGCAGTTGTATAACCATCCCTCTATGGGAAGACATCTGGGCCACCCAAAGATGGTTTTCACTATTATAAATGAAGTTTCTCTGGACGTCTGTGTTCCCAGGGGTTCATGTGAATACAGCTTTTCTTCCTCTGGGGTTTATGCTGAAGGCTGCAATTATTGGGTTAAACGTAGCTGTACGTTTAGTTTTAAAATAAACTGTCAAAAACTTGAAGGATGAGTCAGTGGGTAAAATGACTGCTGAACAAACGTGAGGACCTGAGTTCAAATCCCCAGCACCCACAGAAAAAGCTAAGCCTGGTGGCGTGTGCCTATAACCTGAGCACTGTGGACACAGAGACAAATGGATCCCTACAACTCGCTAGCCAGTCTAGCAGAAATGGAGAGTGCTGGTGTCAGCAGAGGTCCTATCTCAAAAACTAAAGTGGAGACCCTGGGGCTCAGGGACCATCCCGGAAGGAGGTAGCAGTCAGAGAAGACAAGGACAAAAACAACCACAACCAGTGTCTTCCGACCTGATAGGACCACTGCACAGCAGATGTGCTGGCCTGATCAAGATCAAGCCAGTCAACATTCCAGCATAGAGAGGGGAGGGGCTCCTGAGCCCCTCCCCCTAGAGGAGCTACTGAGAGCTGATGGCTCCTCAGGGAAGGAGAGTCAATTTCCTTTCAGGGTATGGCTCTTAGTAAGTCGTGACCATGTTTCATTGAATAACCCCACACCCAGGAATATACGGGCCGCACTGACTGGACTGGATGAGTTATGAAAAAGGACATGAAGTTGAGAGGCAGGGGTGAGGAGATGGGGAGTGGATAGGAAAGGAGTCAGAGGAAGGAGTGAATGTGATCAAAATGAAGTCTATGCATGCATGAGATCCTCAAAAAACTCTCAAAAATATTTTATTTTAAAAAATAAGTAGAGAAATAGGAAGAAACCCGAAGTCCACCTCTGGCCTCTGGACATAAACTCACACACTCGAGCACACACACACACACACACACACACACACACACACACACACACACACACAAAGAGGAAGGAAAGTGTAAATGGCCTTCCCGAGTGGCTGTGCCTTTTACAGCCCCACCACCTTGTAGAGGTCTCTAGGCGACCCACGTCCTCGCAAGCATTTGCTACTGACTTTGTTTTATTTCAGTCACTCTGACAGCATGGTGCACCTCACTATGGTTTTGCTTTGCATTTCACTAGTGACTCCTGGTGCTGAACAGCCTTTCGAGGAGCCCTGGGAAGCAGTGCCAGGCCAGTGTGAACTTCTGAAGAGTCGCTCGGAGGAGTTGGTTGGACCAGTCCCTGACAAAGGCTACCAGGGGTCTGAGCCGGAGCGTGGCAGCTAAAGGACAGAGTACGATGAGGGTTGGGGGTTCCAGAAACATCTAGAGAGCTGGCCAAATGACTCCTGAGACAGACAGACTGAGACACTGTGAGGGAAGATGGAGGGATCCAAAGTAAATTCTAGGTTTCTAATTCAGAGAAGAATCTCTCAAAACACTTCGCTTTGCCTGTCAGCCCTCCATGTAACCCACACACGTTTGGATATGAGCTCTCAAAACTGTACTTGAGCCGAAGATAGAAATTAGAAGGCTCAGCTCTTCTGCCGCTGATTTTTAAAGTCTAGCTCATCGAATTCTATCTGTAGACCTCCCACCACCCCCAGAAGCTCGGCATCCATCATTGACAGGCATACAAAGCGTTCTCAGCAGCCCATGACACACATCTCGTGCCTGAGAACCATTTATCCAGATGATAGAGATGAGGTTTTATTTCAGAGTTCATTTTAAGATTCGTACATTTTAATTTTTTTTCCCACTGTGATTATTTTTTCCATTGGGTAATGAGAAGGAAATCTGGTGTAGAAGCATACAATATGTTAAGTCCTTCAGAAGTGGTTGTGACTTCTGGCGGCTAGCTGGTCTTCCTGGGGAGCAGGGTCTCAATGGCGCAGCAGTGTTGGCTTCCGGTCCCCTGGGTATTATTGGGTTTTGGAGGAGTTCCTGCTCTGCCCCTAGGCCCCCTCCCTCTTGCCACAGGTGGCTGCAAGCCCTCCCTTTGAACCTGCAATTCTCTCCCACAGCCCACACACTGCAGAAGCCCAGAGGGTGCACCCTTGGCTCCAGAATTCATCCCTTGGGTCCTGGCCCTTCCTGGTGAACACTGTCACCCAGGAGGGGTCTTCTACAGGTCCTCACACTTCCAGCATAGTTGTAGGACTTGGCAAAACTTTGTGGTTTTTTTGTTTGGGGTTTTTTTTGTTGTTGTTGTTTGTTTTGTGGGTTTTTTTTTTTTCTTTCTTTTTTTGGAGACAAGGTTTCTCTGTGTAGTTTTGGTGCCTGTCCTGGATCTCACTCTGTAGACCAGGCTGGCCTGGAACTCAGAGATGCACCTGGCTCTGCCTCCCGAGTGCTGGGATTAAAGGCGTGCGCCACCGCTAACTTTATGGTTTTAAAATCACGTTCCCTGAGGCTTTCCAATCACCATGCGCACAACAGCAGTACCCACATCATTTAGCCTCCAGATAATGCAGCATGAAAAGGAAGCCAACCAGCCCAGCCATGGAGGGAGCAGTAGATACTCAAACCTGGGCTCTCATTTCAACTTACAGCAGAAAACACAAAGCCTGCAGCCCAGCCAGGCCTTTTAATATGCGAGGCGGTCCACAGAGAAGTCCAGCCAAACCCCAGAAAACACAGGCTCCAGCCTTGCCACTGGTATTTCATAAGTCTATTGCTTCGGTGCAGTCCCAGAGAAATTGAGGTTATCCTTCGAGGTTCGGAAGGAAGGTTAATGAGCAAAAGCCAGCTTGCTCTGTTTTATCACCTGAATCGCAGCCGCTGATCCAGGGTAACACAGAAGCCACGGGTCAAATCCAAGATCTCACTGCAAATCAGGGAGTTTTTCTCCCAGGAATATGAAAGTGACCTGGTGTCTCCTAATAACACCTCAGAAGCCGTCAGCCCCGAGAATTGGAAGGAGTGATAACGCAGGATTGCAAACCTGAACCGCACGCAGGGCTAGCTCGGCATCCATTCCATTGATTGCCTCTGCTCTTCAGATCTGGGCTTCCAGGCTCCACGGTAAGCTTTTTTATTTTTCATTTTTTCCACAACTGAGAAAATAGTGAAGCTTCATTTCTTCCCCCATTTATATTTATCTTCTTGCTTTATTTTTGTATTTTCTAAAATTAAAAAAAAAAAATCCAATGTCCGGATCCTGCTCATTTAAAAACAAGCAAGCTGACTTCCGCTGTGTGAAACGGGGCCCTTAAGGAGTTTCCCTGGAGGATCTACAGTTCCTGAAATGAACCCAATCTGAAGAAGCTGGGACACAGTAGGGAAAGAGGAGAGCCATGTGACCTGAACTTCCTCCTGGCATTTCCCTCTGGGAATTCACTCAGGTCCCTAGATCACAAGCCCCTTCTGTGCTGAGCTGGCTGGCTTCTTTTTCATGCTTTATTTCTGCAGGCCAGGAGTGTGGGTGCCACTGTTATATGCTTACAGACTGGAAGATCTTGGCCAATGCAATTTTAGAATCGTAGAGGTTGCAAATAATCAACTGTCCACAGTCATGCCAACCACAGCTGTAGCTGAAGTTTTCTCCAGTCCTGCCTGGCCCAGGTCAGGACAAATCTCTCTCACCCGCCAGTCCCACAGCCGCTCAGACCCAACCAAGTAAATACTCAGAGACTTACATTGTTTACTAACTGTATGGCCATGGCAGGCTTCTTGCTAACTGTTCTTATATCTTAAATTAACCCATTTCTATTAATCTATAAGTTGCCACGTGGCTCGTGGCTTACTCGTACCTTACATCTCGCTTGTCATGGCGGCGGCTGGCAGCGTCTCTCTGACTCAGCCTTCCACTTTCCAGAATTTTCCTCTCTCCTTGTTCTGCCTATACTTCCTGCCTGGCTACTGGCCAATCAGTGTTTTATTTATTAACCAATCAGAGCAATACATTTAACATATAGAACATCCCACAGCACACAGCCCTCTTGAACTTGGCAGTCCGGCACCCCATTGGGATGATGAGGTAGAAGTCCACACTCCAACCTCTGGGAAGAAAAGGACAGTAGGCTGGGTGGTGGAGAAGTGAGTTTGGGGGTTCTACAAAAGTGATTTCTCTAAAGGATAAAGCATCCATCATGCTCCCAGTGACATGGAGAGCCTTACACTGAAGTGTAATATAATGTCTGCGAATGTTCCAGAAGAATGGGAGAAATTAGAGAGAGAAATATGCATTTAGTAGCTTTTTACTTTGCCAAGATATTTTTTAAAACCATGACTTTTACTATTGTTTTATCACAAGAATAAGTCCTGCACATGTGTATACAAAAGTAAAAGGGGGGAGGAGGGAGGGAGGGGGACACTCAGATTAAAGAGCAATGCTTTAACTGACCACACCCAGCTTCCTGCTGGATCTTTTCATCTCCTTGGTTTGGGTACCAGTCCCCTCCCGGGTTGTGCAAGGGACTTTCTGAGCATCCTTTCTCACAGGAAAGAGTAGTAGGTCTCAGATGTGGGTTTCTTGCTGAGAACTTCTCCAGTAACCAAGCCTAAGAATAAATCAGCTCCAGTGGAAATCACGCCCTCTGGGGAAGAGAAGAACAGAGAAATAAAATTCTAATGAGGAAATGTTGATTGACTACTTAACTATCAAGAGCTGACCCCTAAAGTGGATTCCCTTTCTCAGTTTAAGCCTGAAACCAGTGATCTCTCTCAGGGTTGATAGGGAGTTAGTTGGCCCAAAGCTTGGCCGGTACCATTTGCTGCACTGAGAGGTTCTGCTTACCTAGGCTAAGGCCTCAATCACTGAAAGCGTTCCCTGAAGACTCAGAAGGTATCTCTAGAGGCTCACTTGTCTGCAGCGCTTGGATGCTCTATGAAGACTCTGATTGGTTGGCCTCAGTCTACTCTACATAAACTCACAAAACAGATGAAGGGTACTTCCCTTCTTGAAGATGTCCCTGCCTCAGTTTCATGGCTTTGGGCCAAGTGAAGGTCTCCCGACGATCATTCAGACACAGTTCCTAAGGGATTGACAGCCTCGAGCCAGGTTGTAAGAGACCAGCCCTTTAGTCACAGCTGACTTCTTCGCACACCTCCTCAGGCAATAGACCCAGGTAACTTCTTTTCTACTAGTGTGGAAGAGGGCACTTGCAGGGAGCCTGCAGAGCACAGAGAGAAGCCATGCCCCTCATTCCCGCAATAAAGACAAAAGAGGAAAATCCATAACCAAGAAAGCGAAAACCACATGGAGATAAGGTGCCAGTTTCAAAAGGGAGCCAAGGGAGTGAGCAGGGTGAAGGAGGACAGAAGCAAGAACTCAATAAACAAAGGGAAAAATTCTGTACTCCTGGTGATGATATTTTAAGGTATAAATTGATACATTTCATAGGTGGCATTTTTAGTACATCAAATTGACAAAAATTTACAGTCCTCTTCCTGGGGTCTTGGGAAGCTGGCACTCTCACACTCCTAGGAGGCACTGAAAACAATTGCAGCTTTTCTGGAAGTCATCAGACCCAAGAGCATCGACATCCTTTGACTCAATATTTCAAAGGTGTGTGGGAGACATGATGAAGAATGTGTAAAAATGTCTCTATATCAGAATGTGCACTAGTGCCCAATACAAGGAAGTTAAGTTAGGTATGATGTATCTATGTAAGGAAGTAATGTAAGCATAGTAAGTCAGTATTTGTTGAAGTGGAAAGTTCAAAATACACAGTTAAGTTTTCAGAAGATCAGAAACAGTGAGCATACAGTTTTGGGGTTTTGTCGTCATTTTTTGTTTGTTTGTTTGTTTTTGAGACAGTTTCTCTGTGTAGCCTTGGCTATCTTGGAACTTGCTCTGCAGACCAGTCTGGCCTCGAACTCATAGAGATCTGCCTGCTTCTGCCTTCCGAGTGCTGGGATATAAGGTACGTGCCGCCACCACCACCAGGCAAGTTTTTTGTTTGTTTGTTTGTTGTTTGTTTGTTTTTAAATTTATACAGTTTATTCTAAAAGGATCCCTGAGCAAAAGAGATAAATAAAGAGTTGCCTACTTTTACAAAGATTTTACTTGTTGACATGTTGAATTCTGTGAACGGAGTACCAACTGGGGCTGGAGAGACGCTCAGCTGTTAACAGCATTGGCTGCTCTTGCAGAGGACCTGGGTTCAGTTCCCAGCACCCACATGGCAGCTCACAACTGTCCTTAACTTCAGTTCCATGGAATCTGACACCCTCTTCTGACTATGCCGCCACCAGGCACAGATGTGTTGCCTAAAAACAGATGCAGGCAGAACATGCATACACATAAAATAAAAATAAATAACTTTTAAAGAGAAGATGTGCCTCCCTTATTTTTTAAAAAAAAAAAAGGAATTGGATAACAATAAACATAGATTAGTAAGAAAAGTGTAAAATCATGGTAAGTATTGAGTAGAGAAGGAAAGAAAATAGGGTGGTGAGTAAGAGAGAGACCATGCTGAGATTTAATACTGAGATGCAAATTGCTAAAAGGAGAAGTTCTTGAGAGGCTTCCATGCAGGGGTAATAGCTAGAGCAAAGGCCCTGAGGCAAGAGCCAGATGTAGAATACACATTTAGATGCAGCTGGGTCGAGTAGCTAAGGCAAAGTGGGAAGGGCAGAGTGGTAAGTGCTGTCGGAGAAATCCTCACGGTTACAGGCTACAGGAAGCCATGACAAGTTTTAGTCAACACACTGTCAAGAGACCGTTGAAGTCTCAAAGAGAAGACAGGATCTCGTAAACAATTCTACACTCCGTTCTGGTTGCTGTGTCAAAGACTGGATTCGAGAGCACGAGAATGGATGCAGAGAGACCAGACAAAGGGTTATTACCATCCAAGCAAGGTTCAAAAGTGAGGAGTTGAGATGGAGAGAAATGGATCCAGTCAAGATCAAGGTCAAAGTTAGTACCGATAGTATTTGCTAAGACATCGATGACTCCTGGGGTTTCCCCTCTTTCATCCTGTTCCTCTCAAATATTTCCAGTTCTAATCCCAGGCCTTCCCCACGGAAGTTCATCTTTAGATGTCCTGTCTTCAGATTCTATAAGACGGTTTGGCTCTCAAACGAAATTCCAGTTCTTTAGCTAGCTCAAGGTCATTTTCATCTATTCCAACTTGGAATAATGATATCAAACAGCTGTGGTGTTCATAATCCTCCCAGTGGCTTTTGAAGGAGGGAGGGTACAGCAGTCAAAGAAAACATGGGCCATCTTTTCCAGTACGAGAGACACAGATTCAAACTCGGGTCCTTTGGGTCCAGAACCAGCACTTTCCCTCTATGCCATGTTAGATCAATAAAATGCATTCCTGATCTGGGCATGGTGTTGCACAGCTTTTATCCTAGCACTCAGGAGGCAGAGGAAGGCAGATCTCTATGAGTTCAAGGTCAGGCTGGTCTAAATAGTGAGTTCCAGGAAAGCCAGGACTATGTAGAGACCCTGTCTCAAAAAACAAAATTACTCAGCTGCAAGTTGTCAACCAAATATTGCTAGGCAACAACAATCTAAATTCCCTGTTGCACAGAAAGAAGTTGATAACTGCCCAGCAACTTTAATATTCCAGCTTCCCTTGCAGCTAGATAGGGACATATGAGAAGCCAGTCCTCCTCCACATGCTTTGCCCTGCTTACACTGCAACCCAGTCATGCAACACTCCAGCTCTAACTATTTATATCACAATAGGGCTTTAGGGAGGGAGACTGAATGAAACAATGACTGGCAAGAATCTGAATGACCACATGGAGCAGAGTCTCCTGCCAACCTAGAAGTTCACCCTAGACTGCAATAAATAAACTTTGTTCTTGAAGTCTTATTATTGAGTTTCCTCTTTACAACAGTCCAGCCTTACCCTAATCAAATATCACATCAATAGTCTAAATACTAGTGATATTTTTTGTTATAAGATCAATGAAGCCAGGAATAGTGATTACACAAACATGTAATCCCAGCACTCCAGAGTGTGGAGAGTTCAAGGCCAGACTGGGCTATATAGCAAGTCCATATGTGTGTGTGTGTGTGTGATATGTATATGTGTATGTGTGTATATGTATATATAATGTGTGTGTAATATATATGTATATATGTATGTGTATGTGTATATACATATATGTCATATGTGCATGCATACACACATGATTGAACACCTCAAGTAGTACCTTCTGATAAATCTTAACACTCTAAAACTCTGACTCTCTCTCTCTCTCTCTCCCCTCCCCCTCCTATCCATGGATAAATGTGTCTGCTCTGTAGTCTGCATTCAATTTTTGGTGCTTTCCTATGGGAACCTTTAAAATTAGTCTTCACTGGAAACCAAGATCTCCCTGTGTGAAGTATGATTTGTTTCTATCCAACCAGTGAGATTTCCTCCAGAAGGACCCAAAGTTTAGCAACCAAAACAAGAGCCCATGAAACGGGTATGACTCCCTCATTCTTAGGACACTCATCAGAGTGCTTAATGAAGTACAGTGTCTCTCTGAGCGTCCCTGTGGTTCACATGACTCGGAGTCCTCGGAGCCCACAATGTACCAGTGGAGCTCATCCATGAACATTGGATGCATTTCACTGTGGGTGACAACATGAAGGGCTTACTCCGCTAGGTTTGGCAGCACTATAGAAAGCAGAGGTCCATGCTGACTCCCTAGGACATGGGGTGTGTAGTAGTTCTGTCCTGAGCCTAGCAAGAAAGGTAAGGAAATGGGGCGGGGGGAAGGCTACCAAATTGATTTAAAATGCATCGGCTTTGGACTCAGGTAGACATGAATGCGAATCCTGATTGCTTATTCACTTTGGAACCCGTTTCCTATAAAATACAACGACTAATTCTTACCTGTTAGGATGGTACAAGGACATAGGCAGCATCGATGATGGATACTGACTGTGCTTGTAGGGGAGGAACTTAGTAAATGATTGCCAAACAAAATCCAAAGGGATCCCCCCCCCAGCCCAGAAGAATAAGAAGCCAGCAGGCCTCCCCACCTTCCAGATCACCACAAAGGGAATGCGGCCTGCCAAGCTGGTTCCCAAGGCCTCTAGACTGTCAAGGCCTGGCTTCTGTGGGTGCTATTGTGGGATGGGAGGAGATGTTCACTGACCACATCCCAGCTGGTCTGCAGCTGCGGCTACCCAAACCCTCCAACTACACTCATGTCTAAATCAGTCAGCTTCACAGAAAAGTCCACTACCAAGTGACTTTATTCTGTTGCCTAAAGTCATGAAGGAAAAAGATAAATAAATGAAGAAATGTGGTGTTTGTTTTCTGTTCCTAGGACTGATAGTTGATTTTTTTTTTTTTTAAACAAACCCAATCCTCATTTTACTTTGATTACCATTCTACCATACTCAGCAGATGGGGCTCAAAAGCTGACAATGTCCGTCATGATAGTGTGTGTGTGTGTGTGTGTGTGTGTGTGTGTGTGTGTGTGTGTGTAACAATGTCAGCCATCTATATGCCACATCGTGCAGGAGGAGGTCTGAGGACAGCTTTTGGAGTCAGCTCTCTCCTTCTGCCTTGTTTTTGAGGCAAGATCTCTCCTGTTGCTGCTGCTATGCTGTGGACTCCAGGCTAGCTAGCCTACAAGCTTCCAGGCCATTCCCCTGTCTCCACTTCCCATTTCACTACAGGTACTCAATGACAGATGCAATCCTTGCATTCAGCTTTTTACGTGGGCTCCAGGAATAGAATCCAGTTTACCAGGCTAATGTAACATGTTCACCCACTGACCGGCACCCATGTGCACAGGCCCTGGGTTTTTAGATTAAACATTCACACATATTATCAGGTATAGAAAACTAAGTGACTTTCCAAGGATGGCTTGGCGGTGCCCAGCCACGTGAGTCTGATTATCATCCACCTCTCTCTTCCCAAGTCTCCCCTTCTTCAGCTCTTTGTAGCAGAACTTCATGGTTTCCATATGTTTTTATCCTTTGTAGTGTTAAGGATCAAACCCAGGGTCTTGCACTTGCTGGGCAAGCATTCTCCCACAGAGTTATCTGCCCACCTCACTTCTGCCACTTTGGTATTTCTTTATTCCTCAATCCCGTGCAACGTGGGCCTCCAACAGCTCCTTCTTCCTAGTGTCTTCTATGTGTCCAGGAACCAAGAGTAATAGGATCTCCTGGCTGCTCTTCTGCCTCTTGTCTCTGCCGGTAACGAAGTTCCAGTCATCCATTTCTATTCTTTTTCAACTCAGCTACCTACCTTCTATGGTTCTCTTCTGCTCACTCCTCAGTGAAGACGGCAGTCAAACCCCAACTTTCTGTAGTCCGTTCTCCCCTCCTATCACGTGGGTGCAGGGACTGATGGGACTCAGGTCATCTGTCTTGGCGGTAAGCTGCTGCAGCAATCACCTTCACCCTGCTGAGCTGTCTTGACAGTTCCCACAAACTTACTTAATCTAGTTACTACCTTGGTGTCCGTTTTTAGAACGGATGTAAATTGTTTGAAACTCGGTTGTTTCTTTGGCCTCGTTAAAACATCTCCCTTTTGTGTGGTTTTCTACCATATGGCCTGCATGTTCCTCATTCCATGGACCCCCAAACCCAACACACCCCACAGCTGCTGGCCAGGATAAAATCTAACGGGCAATGTCAGATCATGCAGCTACGACCCTCCCTTTCACACTTACTTCTTTTAGCAGGTCACAGCTTCATAAGGTCACTGTTTGGAAGGGAGGGCCAGCAGGTGGACCCAAAGTAGCATTTGCAAGTGCAGATTTTATTAGGACTGTTTTATTGGAGGGAGGGGTCTACACCGATGGACAAGGAGCCTGCCACTCCTCAGAAAGATCCTTTTCCTCCTGTTTTCCAACTACGCTACAGGTGGCTCAGGGCAAAGACTGTGTTGTGCAATCAAGACGTCCTTGCAGGGTCCAGCCTCGGGCCTGATGATGAAGTAAGTGTTTGATACAAAACCCCTACACGGATCCGAGAGGGCAAGCTCCCAGCGCTGACTGCCTTCCCTGATGCCACTAGGGCCAGGGGTGAGCTAGAGTGACACTCTTTCTCCACCGGGTCTTGGCCGAGTTCTGACTCGGTACTCTTGAGTCCAAGCTATGCTTCTACAGCTCTGCACTTGAAGTTATCGAGAAAGATGGGTTGAGCGTGGGGGCGCGCGGTGGGGTGGGGGGTACTCCGACCCTTGAGAGATAGCCCGCCATGTGCCTGTTTTGTCCGTCAGGCAAGAAGGAATCTCTCCTCTACTCATGTTGCATTCACTTTCTGAGGGTGCCTTCTCGCCCAGCAGGTGCCACCACTCATTTGCAACCGACAGAAACAGCAAATTGCTCCACACCCCGGGAGCTCCGCCAGCTTTCCCGCCCGCGGGGCGTGGTGCTCGGAGGAGAGCCGCCTCCCGGGTGCGCCAACGCCGGGCGCTTCTCGCAAGCCGGCCGTTGGCTCTTCTCTCGCCTATCTGCTGCTGCTAGTGGCAGCCTGGCGACCTGGCCTCTCCGTGGCCAGCAAGCCCTCCTTCTCACAAAAGGAAGGAAAGAGCGGCCGGAAAGGAGTAGACGCCCCAGCTGCCTTTCTATGAAGCCAGATTTTAACTCTCGCTCTGCTACTCTGCACAGCAGAAGAGAAACTGGGGCCGCGTGTAGTGGCGCCCGCCTTTAATCCTAGCACTCTGGAGGCAGAGGTAGGCAAATCTCTGAGTTCGAGGCCAGCCTGGTCTACAGAGTAGAGCAAATTCCAGAACAGTCAAGGCTAATCAAAGAAACCCAGAAACCAAAAGGAAGAAAGAGGAGGAGGGGGAGGGGGAGGGAGAGGGGGAAGTGGAGGAGGAGGAGGAGGAGGAGGAGGAAGAGGAGGAGAGAAAAAAAAACTGCTATAGATATTTCTGTGGCTTGCTGCTTCCTGTTCTAATTTGCTACTGCCTTATTCAAACAAACAAACAAAACAGTCTTGAGTCCAAGTTAGCCTATTTTCTGTTCCTATGCCTAAGGAATTCAGGGTCAAAAGAAAAACAAAGGTTCCCTGGAGTTTTATATTAGGAACGTTTCTAGATTATTCTTGAAGCCATGTACAGTTGTTAATTGGCACCCTCAACATACCCCCATGGCCTTATTTAAAGACAGTGCTCACAGGCATATTTCAGCTGCCTGTGCATAGTTCCACTGGAATTGAGTATGGATGAGTAGTATTTATAGGCTTGTCTTCATCGACCACGCTCATCAAGGTAAGTAACTCTGGCTTCCTCCACTGACCCACAGTTGAGCTGAGATTTAAAGTCTGGTCCAGGAAGTAGGCTGTTTGTACCCCAAAGTGAGAAAACCCTACCTGGTACTTTCCAAGGATGACTTTTGAAAATGAGACATAAATTGTGAAATGCCAGGCTTTTCCAAAGAGCATTTTTTAAAAGGAGAGAGAGAGAGAGAGAGAGGGGACTGAGTGATAGCAATTACTGTGTATCTGCAATACACCAGACTCTCCTGGGTGCTGGGGATGGCATGATGACCCAAGGAGAGGTTCCTGACCACTTACAGTATGATGAGAAGACCACAAATAAAGGCGTAATTACAGATTGATGTCAGAGCCAGGAAAACAACACCTGGGATTTGGGAATGGGGTTGGGGAGCGTCCCTAAGCAGAAGATGACGGAATGTGAAAAAGAAAGATAAACACACACACACACACACACACACACACACACACACACACACATTTTCTGGTACAACTCCCATATTTATAGACAAGGAAACTGAGGCTTAGCAGACCCAAAAGTTTTGTCCAAGGTCGAGGCTAATTATGGAAACTAGCCAACTGCAACACCCAATCCCTTCCTGCTAAAAGCACGTGGATCTTATTTATAGCTCAGTTATAGAT
Organism: Peromyscus eremicus; assembly: GCF_949786415.1. Taxonomy (NCBI): domain Eukaryota; kingdom Metazoa; phylum Chordata; class Mammalia; order Rodentia; family Cricetidae; genus Peromyscus; species Peromyscus eremicus. The sequence goes on along the minus strand of NC_081416.1, from coordinate 124,849,438 downwards.
TATCCAAATTCATTTGGCCAATAAAACGCAGGACATCGAGTTCAAAACCACATCCCTTAAGACCACAGAATAAATAACGATGGTGTCTTAATAGCAACGATACCTTTTCATTAAATATGGAGTTCCCATCCTATCAAAATTCAAGCGCTTGGTTCAGTATAAAGGGAAGGTCAGGTCGTAACCCTGTCTAAAATGTCCTGGCAGCGCTAACTGTGCAGTGCTAATTTGGGTGTGTGTCCCGGCTGACTTCACACCCCAGCTAGGGTTTCAGACCTACACGTGGCGTTGGGGCGAGACCCTGGGGATGAGCCCCTGCGGGCTTGGCGGTGCTCACCACTGTGTGCGTGAGCTGCATGAAGAATCCTTTTGAGAAGCCCTGGAGTTTCCTCTGGCAATCTATGCGAGGAGGGCGGGGTAGGGTGGTGGGAAGACGCAGTGACCGGAGGTTACCTCTGAGGCTGGACCGCAGTCGGGAGGGCGTGCGAGACGGTCCTTTTACTTCAGACTCTGCAAATGTGTAATTGTAGTCGAGTATATACGGGCACTGAGCATGCGATACACATACTATTTATTTTTTCCAATAAGATTCTTAAACGGGAGTAAAATCCCATTAGAACAAAGGCGCGGCTCGGCAGAGGTCAATATTTATCCACGATAAGAAACCTTTGACCACCGAGGGTCCCCAGATTGAAAATGTGGACTCCACGACATCTTTGCCCTGGGTTAGGAAAGTTGGTTGCGTTGGCAGCAGGGAGGGTCTCCGCACTTGCTGCTGGCACCCCGGGATCGCGAGCCCGCAGGGAAAGTGTGCGCTTTCTGGCAGGCGCGCCCCCAAGTCCTCACACACCCCACTAGCACGGATCGGCAAGGGTGGGACCGCGGAGGGGCGGAGCCTTCGGAGCCCCGACCCCACCTCTCCCGCCCCTCCCTCCGCCCCGCCCGCGCTCGCCCCCCGCCCGCTCCCGGGGCGCCCGGCCCGCCCCCTCCCCGCCGCGCGCAAACGAACCTCGCGACACCGCGCGGCGGTGGCGGTGGCGGTGGCGGCGACGGGCCGGGCGAGGGAGCAGGTTAGCCCGAGTCGCCCTACTCTGCAGTTGTCTCGGAAGCGCAGGCTGCGCCGCCCGAGCCCTGCTCCCGGGAAGCACTGGCCAGCCAACCGCTCCCGGGGCCGGCTCCTCCAGGCGCTCGCAGGCATGCAGCCCGGGAGCAGGCGGCGCGCCCCGGGCCGCTCCTGAGTCCGCGGAGCTGCGGGGACCAGCTCTAGCCGGGCCCCTCCCACCTCGCCCAGGGGCCCACGAGCGACCGCCCCACACCTAGTCTTCGCGCTCAGCCCCGCCAGCGCCACCCCCCGCGGGCTGGAGGGGCTCATGCAGCCGCCAAGGTAAGCGCAGACAGCGGGGCAAGGGGTCCTGACGTCCCCAAGGCGCCGCCGGCACTTGCGGCTGCCACCGCACTGATCTGCGGCTCCCCCAACCCGGTGTCTCATCTCACACATTTGGGGCTTTGCCTGGGATGAATCGCCTTCGCTCTTGGCAGCCGGAAAGTTTTGTGGTTTGGTGTTTGTTCTTTTTTTTCCCCTCTAAAATGCTGTCCTGCGGGCAGCAGGCGCTGCGCGCGGCTGGGCAGACCCGGCGCACGTCTCACCCACTGTGAACCGGCCTGGAGCTCCCTCTCTCCTGCGCGGCCACCTCTTCCTGAGGCAAGAGCCCCTCCTGACCCTCAGAGCTCTGGACAGGTCTAACCACCCTGCCGACCGACTGTGAAACCCCATTTGCTCGCTTCATCCAGGCTGGGGGTGCAGAGGCTGAAAACGAGCGCGCCTGCCGGGGTGAGGTGTGGGGGGACGTTGGCGTTGTACACCTTCCAGGCTCAAGTGTAAGTGACGCCTTGCTTGGGATTGTCCGGTGTGCAGGAAGGTGCAAGACTTGGGGTGGGTGCTAAGGGGAGAGAATCCGGAAAGGCTCGACGTTCCTAAGTGGAGAGGAAGGCAAGACACTCAGCGCCTCACTTGCGCCTTGGCTCATTCCCAGGTCTGAACTAGGGAAGAGGGGCAGGTGTATTGGGGGACCGGTGCAAATGTGAAAGACGCTCGGATGCAACTCTAGATTGCATCTTAGTAAAGTAATTGCATTAGATTTGCTCAGAGGGAGAGTCAATTTCCCCAGACTGGGATTTTAATGGGAGTCTTGCGCTGTTATTATGTGGTGTGGTTTCGGAAGGCGTTGGATTGTATTTATTTTATAAATTGGGTGTCTTGAGGCTGATGGATTAGGGAAAATATCGCCATCTAGCGGAAATGGGGAGCTGTACCTTCCTCTCAAGCCACAAAGTTGGGCGTCCTCAAAATAGACGCCTGTGCGAGGTGGAGAGATGGGGACTAGACATGCCCAGAAAGACTAGTTTGCAAGTGTCCCTGCCTTCCTGCGGAGCTGGAACATCCTGATGCCTGGAGCTTAGCTCCAGGGACCGAATGGTGAATTGTATTAGTGTATTAGACACCTCAAGGACTTCCACTCCCTTTGTGTAGTTTTAGGATCTTCCAGCAAAAACAAGGTAGACAGTCACCTGGTGCCTTTCTCGCCCCGGGATCTGGAAAGCCTGTGTGGTCACCTTACTGCTCTCCAGTGTATCTATATCTATATAGGTGATTTGTGAAATTAATGTTAAGCCATGACCCTTAGAAAAGAGATTAGATGTTTAAGTGCACTCTTCAGGGGTAACTAAAGATCTGGGCAAGTGTCATGTCATCTGCACTGAAAGGGAAGAGTGTACCCCCAAATGGTCTCTTTTTCTCTACACACGAGGGGAAGAATTTCCACTTTTCACCTACCAAAGCATCATGACAAGCAAGCCTGCTTCACTGAAATGACTGACGGCGGGATGGCATGCAGATGGACAAAGGCTCTGGGTGGGGCACCCACACATCCAGGCAGGCTGTGCATTCTTTATGGCTGGTTTGTGCTGCCACCTTCCAGGCCAGCTGATACTAGCAGGGGATGAGCTCTCTGTGGGAAGGGCACTCTGCGCCTTGGAGAGCCTTGTGGCTTTCTGCCTGTGATAAAGTGTGTCCCCCACTCCCTCCCCACCCCCGGACTCCTCTGGGTTGCCGTGGTAGTAAGGGGGGGACCCAACCTCCTTGTTCTTTCTTCTTTCCTGGTAAGTCTTATGTATCCCCAACTGCTCTTGACTTCTCTACCTAGCCAGAAATGACCTTGAACTTCTGATTCTCCTACCTTTCCCGTCTGAACGCTGTCACCTGATATGTGCACCGTTGGGAATCGAACCCAAGGCTTTGTGCATGCCAGGCAAGCACTCTACCAGCCGAGCCACATCCCTAGCTCCAACCTCCTTCCCTTACCCCCCGCCCCCCCTCAAAAAAAACCCTGCTCCTCATTTCCTTCCCTGGTGAAGACTGGTGCTTTCACTCCTAATACACATGATGTGTGGCTGGTCTGCCCATCATACCCCCACCATTCTGTCTTGGTTCTGTCTCCCCACTCGCACGTATTTGCTTAATAAGCATGACAAAAGGGACCTTTGACTACCTTGTCATCTTAATAGAGGAGAGCATATCTGCCTTTCACTGCTGCGTGCCCAGTATGTGGGCTGATGTAGAAGGCAGGCTTGGAAGCTCCTGTTTAATACAGGCCCTTGAGTCTGCTCCTCAGCAGCCTTCTGTAGTCCAAGTTCAGAATTAAAGGCATAGATACTACACACCCCTGAAGCCAGGACAGAGGGACCCAGCCCCCTTTACCAGGATGCTCACTGCTCCCAGGAAGCAGGCTGGCATTTGTACGGTTGCTGGCATTTTCATTTCCTGGAAAAGGATTCCAAAGAGGTCAAGGGGAATGGCCATAGTTCTAAGTCTAGATCAGTGGTTCTCAACCCGTGGGTCGCCACCCTGGGTCCAACAGTCCTTTCACAGGGGTCACATATCAGATGCCTGCATATCAGATATCTGTATTCTACAATTCATAACAGTAGCAAAATTACAGTTATGAAATAGCAACAGAATTTTGTGGTTGGGGGTCACCACAACATGAGGCCCTGTCTTAAAGGGTCACGGCATTAGGAAGGTTGAGAAGCACGGCTCTAATGTGCTCTTTTCTGCTACAACCTTGCTAAATGAATTGGGTTCAAGCCCATTTTAAAAACCATATATGGCTGCAAAATTTGGTCATGCCTTAAAGTATGCAGGGGAGACAAAGGGGCAGGTATGCCCCCTGAAACCTTCAAAAGCAGGCACCCAGAGTTGGGGGAGGGGAAATGGGTACACCCATGTGAAACAGCAAAACCAGAGGAGGATTATCAGAAGGCCTCACAGACTAATTGGAATATGCTAATTCTGCTAAATAAATTAGGCGAAACCCCTCTAAGATGTCATTGTTCAAATTACCTTTGTCTGTTTCTGTTTCTCGTGGGATCCTCGAGGAGAATGGCTTTGTGTTTCTCAATATTCATTGTTTAGTCGTTCAACAACCCTAAACTGAAGTTAACCCGGTGAAGACAGTCTGGTTTCCCCATCTGTCTGGTTTCCAGCCCAAAAGACAGACTCCTCTCTCTCTTTTTTTTTTTTTTTTTTTTGGTTTTTCGAGACAGGGTTTCTCTGTGTAGCTTTGCGCCTTTCCTGGAACTCATTTGGTAGCCCAGGCTGGCCTCGAACTCACAGGGATCCGCCTGGCTCTGCCTCCCGAGTGCTGGGATTAAAGGCAAGCGCCACCACCGCCTGGCTAGACTCCTCTCTCTTTAACCCACAGCCCGATTACATCCCCCTTCTCTTAGTCATGAACGGGGATGACTCAAAAAGCGAAGGACCGCTTTACCAGGCGTAACATCAGGCAGACTTCCGTGTCCTTTGGGTGGAACATGCTGTACACGGTTTAATCAAGGGTCAGAGGCAGGAAGCCGGGTGAGGTATAAAACTTCCTAATTCTCAGGACAAGAAGAAGCAGTTTTGAAATCTTGGCAGAAATCGACGATGTAAATGCAGAAGTCTTTTATTTAAAACATTTTAAAGGCGCTGCTAATTGATGAGCCTGCAACCCCACGCCCTCCGCGTGAGAAATGAAGGTGTGAGCAAGCAGTTTACGCAGAGGGTTAATGATGGAGCTCCCCGTGGGATTTACTTTGAGTTTTTCAGTTGTCTATTTAAAGTACTGCTGCCCAGAGGTCGGATTTTCAGAAATGAAAATACTGCACTTAGCCAGAGTGTGAAAAAACAGAAGGGAAAAGAAAAATCCCTGAAAATGAAAGATTTTACTAAAACAAGGCCAATTCCTTTAGCTTCGGCGTCCTCCAAGGGCCAAAACAGAGATCAACAAAGTGGAGAGAAATGCTCTCAAACGTGTTGCCTTGTATTTCATTGGAGCATTTTGAGAGATGCCATGTTTGGTCACCTTCCAGGACGCTCCGATCTCTCCAGTTCTTGCAGGAGCTTGCCCTGCCTGATGGCGGCAATTGGTCCTGTTACCTGATAGTACTTTTGGCTCTTCTTATCTGTGTGCACAGAGCTCATCTGCCGGAGCCCTCCAAGGGTCTGTACCAGTACATTCCTCTTTGCATGATTGTCTTCTGAAGGATGGACGCAAACAAGTTTTGCTCATCCGTAGGCATGTTGAAGAATCTTTTCCTCAATGGCTTGTGAGGTGGGAACACACAAACACACCAAGACTGACGTGTGACAGCCTTGGAAACCTTCGTCACTTCTCACGCGACATCAGCCATCCTTCAGATGGTCTTTCACAGAACTCACTTTCCTGTTAGACTCACACGTGGTACTCAACACTTGGTGCTTGTGTGTCCCCCTCCCTCCTGAGGGTCTGTTCGTAAACCCTGAGGTCACACTGTGCTTTCACAGTTTGCTAACACAGGTTCCGTTCACTAAGTCTGATTCTGTCTGCTAAAGTTTGATAGCCCACTCACTCGGTCTTGCTGGCTAACTTTCCCCTGGTAGGGATACCCATTTAATCTGTTTAAATGCTGGCTCTCGAGCTGATGGACAGCAACTGAGCAATCTTGCTGACTTCAGAAGTCAGCTCCCAGTAAGCTCTTTCTGCCCTTAAGGGTGTCATCCTGAAAAATAGATTACTTTGACCAAAACATAACCAGGGGACACTGGAATCCACACGAGGATACTTTTTTTTCCCTAGTCATCCAAAGAGCACACAGAAATGCATAGCTCACTGACAGAACCACAAAAATTACAGGGTTTCTTTAAAATAATTGGTACCTTGAAGAGAATAATAATTAATATTTGGACATTGGGGTGGGTAATGTGCTTTTATTCTCATTTAATTAAACATCTCTGAAGGGAGAAGGTATAGAATAAATAACAGAGTTTTCACGCAGTTGCATTGCTGAGAGGCTATTATGCGATTCATGGTGACGTCTCCTCCGGGTCTATCCCTGCTAGGCATGGGCAGGTCATTTCTGCTCTAGCCCAGGAGATGCATGAGCGTTTAGCTGACTGTCACGCCTCCGTCACGGCAGCAGAAAAAGTTTGCCGTCTGGACTTCAGAATGCCGTCTGTTTTGTTTGAATTGTTTCCCTGAGGCTCGTGCACTGGGGTTGTCAGCTGATGGGCTTTTAGGATGTGGTTGGATCTTGGAGGCGCTGGTTTCACCGTGGATCAACCCATTTCTGGATTCACAATTTGACAGTGTTACTGGGAGGAGGGGGTGGTAATGGAAACATTAGGAGACAAGGCCCGATTGGGGGAACGTGAGTTCACAGGGAGAGTGCGCTTGAAGGATGTATCCTGTCCCTTACACTTTTTACTCTCTCTGCTTCCTGTCCGCCGAGAGATGAGTGGCTGAATGGCCTCACCACAGACCTAGATAAGTAAGAGGCTCCCCTCTGGTGGTTATCATAGCGATGCTAAACTGACTACTCAATGTCCCAACTTAGGATCGTAGGACAGGGAAAGCTCGTGGTGACCCCCTCCTGTCATCCTAGCCCTTAGAGGCTGAGGTGGGAGGATCAGGAGGAGGTCAAGGCAGCCTGGGCTATGTAAGAAGTTCAAGGCCAGCTGAGGGTTTGATGTTGCTTTCACTTTTCTCTGCTGGGGATAGCTTCAGAAAAGAGCTCCTAAAGGGCGGGAATGAGATCTCTTCTTGAGTAAGTGGCTGCCATTGGCAGGGTCTACTGACTCAGGGCCTGGTTAAGGAGCAGATCTCCCCCCGCAACCACACACACACACACACACACACACACACACACACACACACACACGAACCGGAGTTAAGAGTTCACAAGAGAAGGTGAAACTCAAGGTAAGCAGGTGCCCTGTACCACCCTTCCCCTCCCCTTGCACAGGCGTGCACACAGACACACACACAGACACACACACAGCACACACATACACACACACCACACACCACACACACCACACACACACACACACACACACACACACACACACACACACACACACACCGTCCAAGGCAGACGCCACCTGGCTTGCAATCCGAAACGCCTCCAAATGGTCTGTAAGCTGGAGGAGATTGTACAGAATTGATGCTGCAGCTGGACTAACTTAACCATTCTCTTGTGTAATTTTTCACTGTGGTCTAGAGCATGGTTAAACCCAGGAAAGGGCACTGTGAATACTTGGCAGAGAAAAATTTAAAAAAAAAAAAAAAACCTCTTGCCACCCGAAAGACATGAAGACTCCTGTAATCCGTTTCTACTTCTGAAGTTACTTAGGAGGGGTGGGAGAGGTTGTTGCGGGAAATACTCCTTTTCTAAAAACGTTTTTCTATTTGTGTGTTAGTGTCTGTAAAATAGTATTTCTCTAAACATATTCCCATTTCTAACACACAATCCATCATGAGACATATGGGATGTGTTATTGAGCTGACAGGAAAAGATAAACCTTGGGTGAAGACGAGGCCCAGCTGTGGCTTGGTAAGAAGAACACTGGACTTGGCATCACAAGGCCTGGATTTAGCCTCTGCTGTGACATTTGCGTTCCTGGGGACCTTGGGCAAGTCACTTAGCCATCCCAAGTCTCAGACTCGTTTATAAACAGGAACTGGCTATGTCCACTTACTTAGTTAAGGCAATTCTATGGTTATCTATAGAATTAGATCTTGTAATAAGGGCTCATTAGGCCCTAAGACCCACTCAAAGTCAAGGTTATCTAGGGATCCTTACAGGGTGCTGTGGCTTCCCCCCAGTTCCCACACATGCAAAGGCTCTAACAGAACCTGGCATTCTATTATAACCCAAACAATGGTCTTCATCCACTATACACAACTAATGTTGGCAAGCACTTTTCAACACTTTCTTTTCCAGGCGGTCTGTTCTGAGTGGATTGTATAACTGAATGAATTCCCTTAACCCTCACAGCAACCTTCTGAGGGAGCTACCAGTACACCCCCGTTTTACAAATGTTTTGGGTTTGATGAATAACTTGACGGTTCCTCTTGCTAAAGGTCCATGGTATTTGTGCTTGGCACCAAATTGTTCATTAATACAGATAGGGTGGCCTTCTGCTGGTGAGGAGAGATACATTCTCAGCTCACTGTCCGCTCACACAGTTGCCATGTGGTGGATAAATGGTTTCAAGCCAGTTCTGTCCTCGGGAACTTACTGGAAGAGGGAGAAGTAAAGGCTGTGTGGTCCACTCATCATTACAAAAACGGCATAGTTTGTGTGTATAAGTATCCAAAAGCAGTTTTCAAATTTTTTTTAAGATTTAGTTATTTTCATTTTAGCTGTATGAGTGTTTTTCTTTTGTGTATGGTTGTACACCACGTGCCTAGTGCCTTAGATTCCAGAAGACTGTGTCGGATTCTCTGGAACTGGAGTTATGAATGGTTGTGAACCATCATCACATACTGGGGCTGGGAACTGAACCCTGATCCTGTGCAAGAGCCTCTTGAGTACTGAGCCATCTCTCTAGCCCCTGCTTTTAGTGTTTTTATTACATTATGTTAGAAGACAGCTTGCAGGAGTCAGTTCTCTCCCACCACATGGGGCCCAGGGATGGAACTCAGATTGTCAGGCTTGGCGGCAAGCACCTTTCCCCACTGAGCCATCTCACTGGCCCCCAAAGCTGCTTCGAAAATGAGAGGAGGTTATTAAATGGCTTCAGAATATGGTTTCAGGTAGATCATTATTGGAGAATTTCATGCGGACAGTAAAACATAAAAACATCACTTCTCAAATAACATTTCCTACTTGCTCAGCAATATTTCCGCTTGGGGAATGCAGAAATGGTAAAGATGAATCTCTAAGTCGGATGTTGTTGGACTAGGACAAGCAGTTATAAAGATAGCATGAGTTCAATGCATCCCTACAACAGGGACTGAGGTACTTGAAGACCCATCCACCACACCCTCAGACGCAGCCAGGCCATGATTCTTCAGGTGTAGGAGCCGAAGGGCCCTAGATAGGACAAGCCATGATTGGACCACACAGCTAGAAGTAGGCAGTCCTCATCCCCAGATGACTCCTTCCTCACATGTACTGCAATATATTTGGAAGGCTGAAACTTGACACTGACGGTTAAGCAAGTCACAAATGTGCCTGCTATTATATTGGGCTTTGTAGGGAGAAGAATGGGCAGTTTTGTAGACAACGTTAGGTGTTTTGGAAGCTTCGACAGATATCTCAAGAGAAAAGTAGGGACAGAGACTTTGATTGCGACACTCCAGTGGCATGCACTTTTATAATCCCTGAAGAGGGACGTGGGGGAAGTGCTGAAGGAAGAAACATGGCTGATCCAAGAGTTTGCTGAGGATCTTGGAAGGATAATAGCTGGACCAAGACACAAAGATGGAAATACGGTCCTAGAAACTGCTAGAAGATCATCCGGAGGAGTCCTGTGCATCCTTGATCCAGGCTGGGAAAACAGAACACAAAGCAAGCCCTTGCTTCTGTTCAGGGCAAGAGAAAGCTTATACCGTGGCCTAGGTTAGCAGAGGCAGGGCTAGGAAGCAGCTGGTGCCATATTCGAGGCATCGTGGCAGCAATACTCACACCGACCAATCTGAACTTTCTGAGAAAAAAATGACTTTAAAGTGGGAATTGAAGCCCAGGAAGATGAGAGGCCATAACTGTAAAAGCACCTGACACCCCTCAGATGCACTATTTCGCATTTCATTCTGTCTGAATATATGCACATTGGCTTTGGCTGGTGAACTCAACTCTTTGCTGCCTCTGCCATGTTGGAGGATTCATGGTACGATTTAAATGGAAATAGAATAGGAAACACCCACTGTGGAGGGGACAGTCAAAGGCTGATAGTTTTGGGCAATAGTAATGTTATAGTAAAAAGAATAGTAGATTGATAGACGATAGATAGATAGATAGATAGATAGATAGATAGATAGATAGATAGATATTAGTGTTCTATTTAAAAGGATAGATAGGTAGGTAGTTTGATATGTTCTTATGCACACATGGAAATAGAAACATCTGGAAAGATGTGCATGAACCATTAACAGTTACTGCATCCAGGAAGAATTACTTGACAGAACACTAAATTTTTTTTTTTTTTTTTTTTTTTGAGACAGGGTTTCTCTGTGTAGCTTTGCGCCTTTCCTGGAACTCACTTGGTAGTCCAGGCTGGCCTCGAACTCACAGAGATCGGCCTGGCTCTGCCTCCCGAGTGCTGGGATTAAAGGTGTGTGCCACCACCGCCCGGCTGAAATTTTTTAACATGGACCCATATTATTATTTGTTTTCTATAAATATATTTGGTACAGGGTTGAAGGAAACTGAAAGCCCAGGAAATTTGTTCTTCTAGCATGTTCTGTCTTGGAAATGACTTTTCTCTCTTCCTAGCACAGTGAATAAATACATTCATGCCAATAGGAAGGGATAGAGTTTGTGAGGTTCCAAGAACACTCCACGCACACGTCCCAGGTCCACTGAGCTGGTCCGTTAGGCCCTGAAGATTCTCTGACTGTTCTAGAAATGGACTGATAGGCATGAAGGCTGACGTATGGGTCTGTCTGATACAGTTTGTTCAAGAAATGAAATCCTGACAGAGGCTGGTTTAGACATGTGAGGCCGATACTGATGGTGAAAAGCATTGTGGGTAATGGCTGTGCATTTGTAGCAGAGGATGTATGTCATGCTTTGCAGACAGTTGTCCTATTTAAAAGAAGTTACTGGCAACCATCTCGCAAAGCCTCGCCAGCTTTGTGGAGGTTCGTGTTGTCTTGACAGTGGAATGGGCCGCACACTCAGGGCTGCTAAGAACCCCGAAACACCCCTCTTGGGGCGCTGTTATCTATCCTGTGTTGAGAGGCCAGGTTCTCTACTGAGCTGCCTGTGTAGACCAGGCCTGCCTGCTGCTCATCACAGGGTATCTCAAGTCCAGCCCAGAGCCCTCAGTTCTTTGAGTGAAACAGAAAAACAATGCATAAACAAAAGGAATTTCTCTCTTGTGAGGAAAAACTATTACTAATCTGATAATACATATTTAAAGTTTCAGAAGTGACTAGGATCTGCAAATATGGTTTTGTTTTGTTTTGTTTTTTTTGTTTTTTTTAGTGCATGTGAAAGTATCCCAGGTGAAATGATGCCTCAGTTTCTAAAGAGAGCTATTGGAATATCAGGGTAATATGTTCTTTCAGAAACAGTAACACTTAAATGGTGGAGAAAAAAAATCTCCAAGAAGTCTTCTTAATTACCAAGAAGTCATCCTCATAGTAACAGGAGAACCATCAAAACAAAAATAGCATGCACACACAGAGAGAAAAGAGACCAGCTAGAAAGCTAGGAAGAGAGAGTGGGCCAGATGACTCAAGGAGCATGTTTCGAGAGTCTTCAAAATCCATAGTGTGTGCGTGTGCATGTGCGTGTGCATGTGCGTGTATGTGTGTGTTTTGCTGGATCAACCCAGAGTCCTGCATACACAGACAAGTAACTGTCCCACTGAATCCTACTCCCGAGCCCTGAAGAGGTTCTTAGTGCCAGCGCAGTGACAGCAAGTTTACAAATGCTTTGGAAGCAAATTAATAGGGCAAAGCCCTCTGCTAACCTGTTATGGCAATGAAGGGAGAGGAAGTTCTATGGCTGCCTATCCTATCACCTACTGCAGAGAAGACCATCGTAATGAAGGGTGGCAGTGGTGTCCTCATGGCCAAAATGTACAATTGTCCTTGCACTTGGCACCCTCATCCCCACAGAGGGAGGCTGCCTGTGTAGCGGTCCCCTTCAGTAGTCACGCTCATAGAATCTGCACTGAATTACTATTGCTAAGCACACTCTAAAGTGTCAGTTATCTAGATGAAGCCCTACAGCTCCTAGAATGAACGAGAACACGAAACTGGACAATTTAATGGGAGGGAGGTAAACCAAACCCAAAGACAAGGAAGAAACCTAGGGATGAATTACATTACTTTCAAAGTCCCATCCAAATCAAGGTTCCACTCAAAAGGTCATTTATCAGCATCCAGTGGCTAGCCGGATGGTGGTGGCGCACACCTTTAATCCCAGCACTTGAGAGGCAGAGGCAGACGGATCTCTGGGAGTTCAAGGCCAGCCTGGTCTATAGAGTGAGTTCCAGGACAGCTAGAGCTGTTACACAGAGAAACCCTGTCTCAGAAAACAAAAGCAAACAAACAAACAAAAAAAGAGTTCAGTGCCTGCATAGTAGGAGGAAGGGAATTGCCAAAGATTAGAATTATCCTCAGAGACAAGAAACGAAACTAGACTAAACAGTACTTTTCTGGATGAAGAATTAAGAAGAGTGGGGAATCCCCCAGGATTGATTGTGTACCCAGATTTAGCTTAAATTTACATAGATTATCTGAGGAAAGCAAGGTTGGATGGTTCCAGGCTGCAGAGGAGGGGCAGGTCCTGTGGAGACAGCAGAGAAACGGTGACTATGTAACTCCTGGGTGAGCCTAAGACTGAGTAAGAAAAACACAAACGAAGCTTTGCAGGCACATGCCCGAATTCATGCATTTCCAGTAACACAGTCCAAGGGATGAGAAAACAGCCTCTAGAGCCCAGGCCGTTTAGAGTCACACAAGGGGATGCTGCGGGTCTTTGTAGTATGTTTGTTAGCTAAAGGCCACGCAGGTCTAGATATTCAGAAACTGCTTAACGTTTTATCAAAAATGGTACTGGACACCAAGCCAAAACAGAATGTTCTTCCCAGGCTGACGTTTGTCCTCCCACTGCAGAAATAATATCTCAAGGCTGTAGAAGGCTGAGCAACATTTAATCACCCCCGAGAGCATCTTTCACAAGAGACTGCCCTGCTGTGTTCCTTTAGGGCTTCAGTGTGGGAAGATAAAGGCAGGAAAGTGATAGGATCAAACTTGAAGGTCATGGAGAACACAAACAAAGACTGCCTCATCAACTCAGATGGCTAGACCAGGAGTTGCCCTTGAAGTATCAACGAGGAATGGACGGGTAAATTTAAAAGAATAGGTTCACACTTGAAGCTATCAAGTGAACCAATCCAGTTCTAAGTAAATTGTGTGTGTGTGTGTGTGTGTGTGTGTGTGTGTGTGTGTGTGTTTTTGCATGTAACACATGTGAGTTTCTGGGATTGAACTCAGAGCCTTGTGTACACTAGGCAAGTAATGTACCCTACAATCAACTCAGGTCCTCATGTTGGCAAGCACTTTACCAACCATCTCCCCTGTCCCCTCCCCTACTTTTTCAAAGCAGAGTGAGAGCAGAGGACACTCAAGAATATTTATCAGATTTACAACTGAGAGGTAACAATGGATTGAGAGGCACTGGCAACACATCTCTCCATTGATGAGGTTGGCAGAAATACCTGAGACCAATATGAGACCATTGGCTTCATCTATATCCAGTGGTCTGTTTGTACAAGTAAGAGAAATCTAAACCAAGAGTGAAGCCAGCCAAATGAGGAATGCCAAAGTTTGCCCTATCTGGAACAAGTAACCGTGTTTCCCGGAAGAACCTATGGGGTGGGTCATCACATGATGAAGACTCCATCGGCCCCTACAAAGCTCAGCAGCTTAATTCAACTTCAGTGAAAACCAGATGGCATCTCTGTGGACAGCCTCAGCCCCGGCATGCAGTAATCCCCACCATCCCCTTGGAACGCCTCTGGCTGATCTGGAACTTACTATGTAGACCAGGCCAGCCTCAAACTCCCAGAGATCCGCTGGCCTTTGACTCCAGAATGCTGGGCTTAAAGGCATGCACCACCACGCCCAGCTTGAGTGAGTGTTTCTGATCACTCAGCCAATTTCATCCTCTGTACAACAAGGGTGATCATGAGCCTAGCTTAGTTGAAACTGTCTGAAGATGTAAATCAGCACAGACAGCGTAAGAACAAATCCAGGGACTGGAGAGACAGCTCAGTGGATAAGAAGAGTATGTGTTGCGCTTCCAGAGGACCTGAGTTCAGTTCCCAGCATACCCACATCAAGTGGCCCATAACTGTTACTCCAGTTCCAGGGACTCCAACATCTCCGACCTCTGCAGGCACCTCCATTCACATGCCTATACCCCCATACAGATGCACATGCATACGCATAATTAGGAATAAAAATAATTTAAAAAAGAAAAAAATCAAACTATTAGCCATGATCATTAGAAAGCAGCCCTCAAGACCCCTGAAAATTCGCATCACCTTTTTGACAAAGACCATCATATCTCACTTCCCTTCTCCGTCGTTGTTCGCTAGTGTTTATTTTCACAGCAATTCAACCCAGGTTGTGTTAGCTTTCCATAGTGATAACAAAATAACCGAGCTTGTTAACTTACAAAGGGGGAAAAAATCGAGGTTTGTCTTGAGACACAGGAATGGGTACACTGGATACTAGAGTGGAAAGGGAGAGTTTGAAAAGATCTGATTTGAACTAGGGGTTGAGAAGAGAATGAGAGGTGAGGGATACCAAGTCCTAACGAGTTCCACGGGCAAGACGAAGAGCACTGTGAGATGAAGCCTTGGAAGCTAGGAGGGGCTGTGGAACCTCAGGAGCCTGAGCTCTCCTCCGGGCACTGGGGCTTCCTGCAGGCTGTCTGGGACTGGGAGAGGGGCAAAGCAGAAATGGACTGCATGTGGAAGACACCGCTAAACCTGCAGGCGGGGCTCCCGTTGCCTTGCCAGAGGGTGTCTGTGCCAGTGGAGAGAGGTGGAAGATCCCTCGTGAAGCATAGCACAAAGGACATGAGATGGATGGGTGTTCAAAGAAACACAAAACAGGTTGTCTTGGCTCCCAGTTTGGGAGTTTCCAGTTTGGGACCAGGTGGGCCCACGGCTTTGGGCCTCGGGAGGGCATGCTGAATGGCATGGTGGGAGCATGTGGCACCATCAACATGGCCAGGAGACCAAGGAGGAAAAGAGAAGGGTCAGAATCTCACGTCCCAAGGACATAAGGACCACCAGGCTCCACCTCCTAATGCCTTCCCTGGGGACAGCTGGAGACCATTCTGTCTCCACACCACAGCAAGAATTGCGTAGCTTCTTTATCCCCTGAGATAGCACAGAGTCTATCCTGAACAAGCACATTTAACTGACTGATCCCAGCCCTAGCCATGGAGCGAATAGCAATCGTTAGCTGCTGAGAGGAGAGTTTCCTCTAAGGGTATATCCCTTGGTAAGTTGACTAGTGGAAGACCACATGCCCAAGAATATTTATATTTGGACATCACAAATTGGTCTTGAAAGACACAAATTTGGGTGGGTAAGGAACAGGGTGGGGGAGGGGTGAATATGATCAAAACAGGTAGGAGGAAATGCCAAATTCAAAGAGCTGGGGGAAAAAAAGAAAAAGAAAAGAAAAAAACTTGGGTCTCAGGCTGGAGGGGTTTCTCAGTGGTCCAGAATGCTTGTTTTCTTACAGATGACTCATGAAGGGAGCTCACAACTTCCTGTGACTCCAACTCCAGGGCACCTGACGCCCTCTTCTGGCCTGTGTCAGCACCTGCACACATGTGTACATACTCACAGACACACACATAAACATAAATGATTTTTTTTTTTAAAGTTGAGTCCCCTCTGAAGACAGCACCTATCCCTAGCAGGGATGCTGGGGAAACTCCAGGGCCTGGTGCCCCTCCCAAATTATATTCAATTGTGCTCTTAAGTGACAATAATAGCCTGGCCCTTTCACATGGACAAACAGGTGTCGAGATGAAAAATCTTGCTGCTACAGGGCGAAGGACAGGGCTAGAGAGGCACTCCCTTCCTGCTTTCAGAAGGCCACAGACCTGGAGATGCTGTGCTCGGGGGCTGCTGGGAATACTTACAAGATCTCTCATTATACAGAGGTTTAGAATGAGCTCCTGGAAGGCAGATTCCAGCCAGTGGTGTTCATTGCTGGACCTAAGGAGTGGAAAGGCCTCAGCAAGCCTCTGGGCCGTCTGGCTGAGTGCCCACCTCAGTATGCCCGGGCTGCTCCCGGAGCAAGCTGCTCTGCTGTGATCCGCACAGTTGTAGGGTTTGGCCGACCAGGCTTGAAAGGGAAACTTTTGAGCCCTGGATTGGAGACAGTGAACTCTCCCCAGACAAACTTACACTGCACGCGGAAGCTTCCGTTCAAGGGAACAAGAAGTATGCAGAGCCTGTTAGTCTGGGACCTAAGTATTTGAGAAGAATCCCCCCGGGGTAGCCCAACGGGAACCGGCGACCAGCTGTAACCAGGAGCTTTTTGACCAAAGGGAGCTGCAGCCTCCGGCGGCCCAGGTGACTGAGGAATTAGTCCCCCTCACCTGCTTCAGGAAAGCCAGATTCTGAAGCTGTGCTGTCTTGCTGCCTGTCTGAGCCGCCTTGTGACTTCAGGGCATAGAACCCCACCCCCCTTTTCCTCTCAGCCTCCTTCTCCCGCAGTCTCCCCTCCCACCGCAGAGCCCTCAACTCAGACATAGCCTGCAGCTTGTGTGGCCCTGCAATGAGACTGTGATAGCTCTTAAGAGAAATTGGATCAAACCCCAGAATTTTTACCCCCAAAGAGCCAGCTGGGCAGGCTTGGGGGGTGGGGTGGGCCGGAGGAATCCGGTTGACTAAAAACACTCTCGCGCTGGCATATTTGTGTCACCCAGAAGATGTTTCTCAGGGGAAGTTGCCAGTCCCCTAAAGACCAACAAAGGCAGAAGAGCTAGGGAACCTTGGAGAGGAGACATGTTTCTCCTGGAAAAGTAAGTGACCGAATCAAGGGAGATCACCACTCTGAAGCCTTTCCAAGATGGGCCTTGGGAGTACAGCCTCTGGCTCAACACCAGAGGGCCGGGCCCGCGCGCCCCAGGGACCACAGTATCTCTGTCTCACTAGGTTGGTAGCTGTGTCCCGGAAGGCAGCCTTAGGCCCGCAGGATCTCGGTTCGTGAGAGAGATCTCTGTTGTTGCAAACAGGGCCAAGTTCTCCAGAAGCAGCCCGGTGCTTAGAGATGGTGCGGGAGGGGGCACCCAGCAGCGTCCAGATAGGTGGTCCAGGTCCAAGGCGGGCGTGATCCTTGAGGTGCCGCCGTGGAAGTGGGTCATTCGTCCCAGAGCCTGACAACTCCGGAGGAGGCTTTTCAGTCTTCTGCACCGGCGAGACATCTGAGGTGGGGGGAAGTGAGCCAAGGGGTGTCGGTGGCGGCTTTGGGGCGGTAGTCTTGTTGCAAAGGGAGGCTGGAGTTTGTCTCCAAGGCCTTTCAACTTGGATGAGGTGCTGATGGGGGAGGATTAAAGCTCTCCGAGATCCTGGTGCCCTGAGCGCCTCAGCCACCCGGGTGAGTGAGTGGGGCGTGGCAGTTAGATCGGAGCCGGGGACGCGCCCTGCACTAGCGGGCCCCTGGTTCCCCAGGTCCCCTTGGCCACCCGCCCGGCTGCCCGGGCCGCCTCTCCTCACTCCCTCCCGCCCGCCAGGATGAAACCCGAGCTCGGGAGGGCGGGGCGCGCGGCGGCGGGGCGCGGGGCCGCTGCGACATTGGCGGGGCAGCGAATGATGGATGGCGAGGGCGGGGCCCGGGACGGGGGAGGAGGGGGGTGGGACGACGACACTGTGCTCCCTTGGCGGAGGTGGACCGGGCCTCCCGGCTCGCTGCTCCCGCCGGCCGAGGGAGGCTGCCTCTTCTCCGCAGCGTGATTGATTTTTTTTCCCCCCTCCTTTTCTTCTAAACTTCTTCCAGGGAGAGGCTAGTGGTAACAGGCCGAGCTGGATGGATGGGTATGGGGAGAGGGGCAGGACGTTCAGCCCTGGGATTGTGGCCGACCCTCGCCTTCCTTCTCTGCAGCTTCCCCGCAGGTAAGGCACAGTACCCTGGCCGGGGGACAGCCGGCCGGGCCCGCTCCTGGGCCTCCCTGCGCGAGTTGGGGCCCCGGTTCGCCAGCCCCCTTGGGGACCCAGATTCCCATTCGCACGAGTCTTTGTCCCGTACCCCGCATAGGGAGCGATGAATGTCCAAAGAGACCTGGAGGTGAGGGAACTCCTGCCGAGCTCAAAAGAGCAGGAGCGGGTGGGGAGATCTGCAGAGCTGGGCATGCCGCTCTGCCCCACTCCCTCCTTCCGAGAAGCGGGGTGCCCTGGACGCCTCTTGGGTGCGTCTCCAAAGGAGAGGAGAATGGGAGGTTCGGACTCCGCACCTCCAGCTCCTCGCCCACCAGTTTGTAAACCTGTTGGTTGCCCAGGGGTGGAGCTGGGGGCGCTGGGGAGGTCCCAGACTAGTCCCCGACCGCCCCGTCCCGCCCCCACGCTGGCCCACGCGGGGAAGCCCACGGACACAGGCTCAGACGCGTTAATTCCTGTTTGATAACATTCTGCGTCGCCCCCCCCCTTTTGTTTTTATTGTGCCAGAAAGCGAGAGAATTTCAGAATTAAAGCTAAAAAAGCCCATCTGTTTCCAATGAATCCCCCATAGTTTTTCACAATGTTTTTGGCAGATCGCTGCTTTCAAATTCCTCCGAGCCCGGACCTCTTGTTTTTGTTGGGGGAAGGGAGACCAACTCCACAGAGAAGCGTTTGTTCCTTCCCAAACGCTCCGGTTTCTTTACTTTTTTTCCCCTCTTGGGGGGGGAGGGGGAGGGGGAATGAACGAAGCTTAAATCCCCGGTCTGTTTTCTTTATAATGTTTCGTAAAACTTTATTTCATTTTTATTTCATGCTGCTCGGAGTCTGAAAAGGCCAGTTAAACGCTTTCCACACGTTTTTCTCTTTTTAAAATACAAATAAACAGTGTCACGACCAAATGGTCCTCCTTGTAAGGCGGGATCTCCTGGCAGTTTCCATTGTGTTGTGGGGTTCAGAGGTGTCTTTGAGCAAAAAATTCCAGCTTGTCTCGCAGCGCGGCCAGATGTGGTTCTGCTGCCTCTGCGCAGCTGAGATTTGCAAGAAACGCTTTGAGTTAGGACTGGGACTGGGTTGTTTTGATTTCCTCTTCAGCCAACTGGATTTCAAGGAACTGACAGAACAGGGCAGGCAGTCCAGGCTAGGCCTGGCTGCAAGCTGGCATTCCCGGGGAGCACACAAACATTGGGGTAAGGGTGAGTTTACTCTCCTGTCTCAGCTGAGCTGCGCCCCCGCCCCCGCCCCCCCCCCCCCCCCCCCCCCCCGCCCAGTACCTCCTTAACCAAATCGTCCCTGCTCCCTCAGCGGCTGCCAGACCCAGGAGCATCCTAGACTTTCAAAACCTTTTTCTGAAACTCTCTCCGGAAGAGATAGATCGCTGCCCAGGATCAGAACGAGGGGGCAGGGGTGTCAGTATGTCCCTGCAGACACCCTGGAAATATCAAAACCCCGCAGTGGTTCCAGCAGGGGAGAACCTCCCCCTACTATCGTGTTTTTAAAACCCAAGTTTCTTCATCTAAATCAGTGGTTCTCAACCTTCTTAGTGCTGCGCCCCTTTAAATACAGTACCTCATGTTGTGGTGACCCCAAGCCATAAAATTACTTTCGTTGTTACTTCATAACTGTAAGTTTGCTACTGTTACGAATCGTAATGTAAATATCTGTTTTCCGATGATCTTAGGCGACCCCTGTGAAAGGACTATTCGATTCCCTGGGGGGTCGCGACCCACAAGTTGAGAGACTGTGCTCTAAATGTTCTATTTGAAAGACTGATTTTATTCCTTCCCAAGAATTTATAAAAAGAATTTAGTTAAAATTTAAAAACAAAAATCAGAAAGAAAAAGAATTTCCGAGAAGCGGCAGCGTGCAGTTGTGTTCTGTCTCGGTTGGGTCCGGATAAAGATCCAGCCCATTGGAAGTTTTATCAGATGGGTTGATAAATGGCTTTTGTCCCTTGGCTGCAGTGGGGGATGTGATCTCAGCTCTGAGCTGAAATTGAGAAGGGGGGTTCCTAGGGCTCTTAAAACAACACCTTCCTGCTCTGAAGGCTGCAGCGCTTCTTAACTCCTGGGGCTGGAAGGGGAGGGGAGGAAGGGCCAGCGGCAGTAAGCAGGAAGGAGCTGCAAGGGATGGGTAGGATGGGGGGTTGCGGTGTGTGATGTTTCCCCGTTCGTTTCTTTGTCTTAAAAACTTGTTGTTGTTGTTTTTAAAGTGTCCACAGCATAGTGTGAGGCATACTAGTGGGTTATATAATTCACAACTCAAATTCCGCCACTTTGGTGTCCAAGAAACCCATTTCTTTTTGGCTTCAGGGCTGGTAACTAAACCCTGGCAGATGGAGCTGATAGCTGGGTTGTGTCATGCCAACTGGCTAAGGTTTCCCCCTCACTGGAGCCCTCTGACAGTTGCGTCTAGTCAAAACTGCCCACCTCTGTGAAAACTGAGCCGCCGGTCACCAACAACCAAATAAACTGAGGGGTTTAGGAATGTGAGTGCTCAAGAGACCTGGAGCAAAAAGACAGTTTCCTCCATCGGGAAGAGATAGATGTGTGATTTCCACAGCAGAGATGCCCTGTCACGGCCTCTGTCTGACATATTGGTCCAGCAAACAGGATGCCCCAGAGTAAAGGTCAGAAAGCCTGTAGTTCTGGTAGACAGTTGGGTGGACATTAGGGACAGAAAGCCATGGCCTCCCCCACCAAAGACAGGTGGAAACTGGCCGAGCAGCCCTGTGAAAGCATACGTTTGTTCGGAGTTCGCCTCTTGAATGGCTGCCAGCAGTAAGCGGGAGTGCAAATTAAATTGGACATAGTTATGTGCAGAAAGATGCCTTCACTCTGCCAGACTGAGAGTGTTTGTGTGTTTTGAGTGTTTACGTGTACTTACTTAATGTGTATGGCCCACTTCCCGAGTCCCAGCCTCAGTGACAGCTTTCAGAGCCTCAGCCTGCACAAGAGAGGAGGGCTGGAGGGGTGTCTGTTTGAATACTGTTCTAGGACAGAGGATGGGACAGAATGGCTGTATCTACCCAAGCCGGGGTGGGGTGGGGTGGGGGGAGGCTGGAAAACACTTCTTAGACCAGTTTTCCACAAATAGCATCCTCTTCGGAACACAGTAAATAGATACGTTGTAAGCTGTGAGGCCATTGTGACTTATTTAAACAGACTTCCAAGAGAAACCCATCCAAGGCATGGTGTGTGCAGGTTGGCATGTTTCCTGTAGCTATTCGTGCATGCTGTGCGGGTTCTCGCAGGGTTCTCAGAATGTGGGCCATGGACCAGCAGCATCAGCCTCCCCCAGGAACCTCCCTCCCCACAGCAGGTCTACTGAAGCAGATGCTGCTTGCCCTCAGTGCTCTGACAAGCCCTCCAGGGGATTCTGATGCTTCATTCGAAGGGCTAGCTTCTAAGGAGGGTGCAGCTTCTCTTCCCTGTTTCTTTCCCTAGTAGTTTCATTTAATTTTTAAATTTTCCTTTATTTTTAGTTATGTGTATGTGTGGGTATGTCTGCATGTGCACCACATGTATGTAGTGCCCACAGAGACCAGGAGAAAGCATGGGAGTCCCTGGAACTTGAGTTATTTGTTTTTATAAACTGTCCTGTGTAGGTGCTGGGAACGGAACCCCGGTCCTCTGCAAGAGCAGCCAGTGCTCTTAACTCGTCAGCCAGATCTCCAGCCCCTCCCTTATGCTTTAGAACTCTATCTGTTGTAAAAGTGTCAGTCTTCAAGGGGGGAAACTGAGACTCAGAGAAACTAAGGTTCTCTGAAGTAGCTCAATATGTCTGCATGACTGCAGAGATGAGAATATTTTTAACTGAACTGCTGTGTAAGAATGCAGAACTAAGTAAGCCTGCTTCCCATATACAGCTGTGTCTCTGAGTTAGGCTTTGTGTCCCAAAAGGAGAGTGTATTAGCCCATTTCAGTTGCTATAACAAAATACCACAGGGTTTGAGGGTTATAAACAACAGACATTTGTTGATTATAGCTGTGGTGGCTAGAAAATCAGAGATCAAGGAACCAGCCACTGTAGTTACCTACACTTGAGAAGAGGACCTTTCTAGTCCATGTGTCCTGTACCTTATTACTGGGTCCCCCCAAGGCAGAAGGGATGGAAAGCTGATTCTCTAGGATCCTTTTCATAAGGGCACTTTCATGAGGGCTCTACTCCCATGACATAATCACTTCCTAAAGTCCTGGCTCCTATTTATAACACCATCACTTTGAGGATTAGGGCTCAGCATGTGAGTTGGAGGTGGGGGCTGCAGAAGAGGGAAGAAGAGGATGTTAGTTACAAGAGGCAGGTGACTAGCAGCCAGGGGATGACAGGGGCAGGTGTTTGGCTTCCTGGGAGAATACAGGTATCAAATCCTAGCGTTCCCATGGCCCCTAGGCTCTGAGGGTACAGTGGATAGAAAGGGAAAGGTTCCCTGGTTTTCTGGTGGCAGGAGAGCCCCTGCAAGGTTGGGGGGAATTGCTAGTAGTCACCCTGGTACCCAAAGGAGGGGATCTTGGAAAAGTGGAAGGGTAGGAGAGGTAACCCAAGGGCATAAGTAAGGCTTGAGATGGGGAAGAGAAGGCACTGGGGTCCTGCAGAGGCAAATGAGTCAGATTGGGAATATGTTGGAGGGACTGCAGTTCCCTCCAAAGAGCCCGCCTTGGGTGGACTGTGCCAGGACTGTGCTCTGCACTCTACCTTCAGGTTTGCGTTGAGTACCAGCTTAGTGCCATAATCTTTTGCTGCTGTGCCAACATACACCCTGAAGGCCTTTTTTCCAGTGGCCCACTCATACCAGTTTGCCCTAGACTTTCTTAGTCTGAAAGTCAAGACCAGGATATGGCCTCCCCAGTGCCATTCCCTCCCCACTTGTATCAGGGACCCCACCACCCAGAAGCATGAAGACTCCCCTGCAAAATGGTCTCCAGGTAGGCCAGTCACCTAGAGCTGGGAGTCCTTCCTCTTTCTGCCTTTTTCTGCCCTTTTCTGTTGTCACATTGCTAGAGCCACAGCATGAACAACAACCCCAGGAGCGGCCTCAGTGTCCCACTCCAATCCCGTGCCAAATGGTCCGCACTCAGAATCTCGTGGTCCTGTTTTAGCATCCAGGAGGGGCATCTCTGATTTCTGGCCCTATATTCTTACCATACTTCATTTCCGAAGATCCAGCACATCCCAGCCCCCTCCCCTCTGTATCCCATTCCCCTTTTCCCTTAGGATGCTCCATGCCTTGTCTTGCACCACCCAGTTCTGAGTTGAACACTCACCCCTCTGCCCAAAGTCCAAATTCAATGAAACCTACTGTGGTCCAAGCAGACTTTTGGGTGCCCAAGGCACCTGTCCCTTTAGCCTCACGGAGTTGTGCGCTCCCCCTGGTTTCATGGACTCACACGTCTTTGATTTTTGTCCTCTCAGTCTCCACTTCCGTATGTTAAAGGTGGGAGCCATTTTCTCCCGGTCTACACCGATCCTCCCCCACGCCCCTCAGCACTTCCAGATAGCCCTGGAAGCTGCAAAGCCCATAGGGGTTTGTGTGTGTGTGTGTGTGTGTGTGTGTGTGTGTGTGTGTGTGTGTGTTTCTTTTGATTCTAGCTTTTTTTTTTTTGGTTTTTCGAGACAGGGTTT
The DNA here is from genome assembly GCF_949786415.1 of Peromyscus eremicus. Taxonomy (NCBI): domain Eukaryota; kingdom Metazoa; phylum Chordata; class Mammalia; order Rodentia; family Cricetidae; genus Peromyscus; species Peromyscus eremicus. Next base: position 124,825,599 of record NC_081416.1, on the reverse strand, counting down.
CTCTGTGTAGCTTTGCGCCTTTTCCTGGAACTCACTTGGTAGCCCAGGCTGGCCTCGAACTCACAGAGATCCGCCTGGCTCTGCCTCCCGAGTGCTGGGATTAAAGGCGTGCGCCACCACCGCCCGGCTGATTCTAGCTTTTGTTCAAAGAACAAAGACCACAGGACTTCCTCCCCACTCAAGACACCCCACATATTCCTCAAATATTGTTTCTGATTATACAAGCAGTAGATATAAAGACTAAAAGGGATTAAAAATCCAAAGGTCTGGCCTCTCACAGACAATTTCTAATTAACATTTTAACAGCATCCTTCAAGACCTAATACCTTCATAGTTCCCTCTCCCAGATACGGTTGTCTGAAGGAGGAAAATAAGTTTACGAGTTCTTCTGTGGCTTGCATGGCCACAGGGTACTAGGAGTCTCCAAGTAAGTCCTCAGGAACCATCATTCCCGATAAAAAGAGTTTGCATAGCATTACACAGGCCGTTACCAAGCCGAGCCCAATACGATGCCAGACTCCTGCCCTTTCCAGATTTTGGATAAACACAGTTGTTAAAATTGGCCGTGTAGACTGTTAAAGTCTGCTGTTGATCCTGTGAGGCTCCAGATGTGGGGCTGGGGTAAGAAAGACCTGTGAGACGACGATGACACTGGACCACCCCCAGTTCCCACAGAGGCAGGCTTTCTCTGCCTCCAAAGGCCCATCCTGCCCTCCGACATTATCTAACTCTGTGTCCCGGAGAGGAAGATGGACCATCGCAGGTCAGGAAGACAGGCCGGCAGGAGTTTACTAATGTACTTATTGTGCGCCCTATCGGACAGAAACACTGGGACCCCTGGACGTTTCCTCCCTTGCTGTCTCTGCACCCCGCCCCATTCAGGAAGGAGTTCAGGGTTGGGCCTCCCACCTGGGTACCAACCCTTTCACACCTGCAGATGGCAGGGAGGGAGAAGGTGGGCCTCCACAGTGGGTTCTTTCTTTTTTCTTTTCTTCCCCTCAACTGTGTTTTGACCTGCCTTGACCTGCAGCTGAGGAGAGAAGTCCAGCATTGCTGGAGGCAGAGTCTGGATGTAAAGCTGTCACCTCAGGTGTGAGCCCCATGTCAGAAACCGAAACACACCACATCTCTCACCTGTGGCTTCATTGTCCTGGGAATTCCATACCACTGGCCTTCTGGGGCCCGGGGCTGTTTTATCCCTCCCCAAAGCAGGATGTACCTGATGTGGGGGACTTGTCTCTTTACTTGCCCCCATGCGCCCCTGTTACCCAGACAAGCTCTCAGTCTTGAATTGACAGGCTGCCTGAAGCCTCCCACTAAAGAGCTAATTCATAGCTTTCACACCACCCTGTTGCCCGGGAACTGGTTCCACATGGCTCCCGTGGGAGCCGGGGGAGGGTAGCCTGTTTGGAAAGCTGAGGTGTGCCCTTCTCCTTGGCACTCAACAAGGGTGCTTGTAGCAACTTGGCATGTGTGGAGGCTGAGGCAGGGCAGCCCTGGCTGGGTGTGACTGAGGGGGCAGTACCGTCTTGCCCCGGCTCTGGGAGTGGCACTCAGCCACCTCTGCCCAGGCTGGCTAGGCAGTGAGTTCACCCGCCAAGACCCAGCTCCCCAACATTTCTGCCTTCTCTTCCTAGATCACCCGAGGTTTTCCCAAAAGCTCTCCTTCTTGCACCCAGCCATGTCCTGCTGACCAGACTCTAAAGGAAGCCTGGACAGTTCCCAGTGGAGCTGATGGGTGGGAGACAGAGTGGAGTGTCAGCTCTGGGGCCCTTAGGCTGCCTGGGCCAGGAATGTCACACGGGAGCGTGGTCCCTTCTAGCTACAGTGATGAGTTAAATGAGGTAGACTGTGCAGCACCTGGCTAAAAAAATCTAGTCTGTTGGGTGTGTCCCTCTCGGTATCTGAGGCCAAACACCTGGGTGTTTACACCAGGATGATTGAGTGAAATTCCTGCAAGAGTGACGCCAACAGCCTCAGGCATCCATTCTTGTCCCGTAACCCCACCCCCGCCCCGCCCCCACGTACACCTAGATTCGTTGCTATGGGATCAGCAGGAGAGCCGGGCTTGGAGGCTCCTACTCAGTGAGAGCAGTTGGCCCTCCTACTTGGTGACCTGTCCCCATTCCCATCAGGATAGTGATGTGACGGTTTTTTCCAGAGGCGTATGGGGGTAGGGGGTGGGGGTGCTCTCCAGACCAGGTGGGCAGTGGGGAAGGGAACCTGGGGACTTCAAGCCTCCGTGCTGGCCTCTCCCCGAGGCTGGCAGACTTCCTAATAGTGGCTTCCCCTCCTTTCTTCCAGCCGCCGGTGGCCTAATTGAAGCTCTTGCCTCTTAAGTGACACGGCTTACTAAAATCGTATTCCGAGGCTGCCGCGGGGGCTTTCTGCAGGAGCTCCCCGGCTGAAACCATCCGGCGGGCGCTTCTTTCGTAGGCCTGCCAGCAAAGCGAACTCCCCTCCCCCTCCCTCAGGCATTTCCACCCAGGGAGCTAAACTTGGGGGAATCGTGAGGTAGGAGGCTCCTCAAGGAGGAGAGGCACTAAGACACGCCGCAGGAAGCAGCTTCCACCGCAGGGGCCAGAGTGACAAAGGGGCCGCCCCGCTGGGCTTAGTACCTCGGAGCTGCACGTAGGCAGGGATGCTGGAGGCTGGAGCAGAAGGGCCGCGGTGGAAAGAACAGCAGAGGGCCTCCAGGGAGCCTTCCCTTTTTCATCTAGTGCCCCCTGGTGGCAGGATCCAGCAGGATGGCAGATGGCAAACGGAATTCAAAGGATTCCCTCTCCCACCCAGCAAAGGGCAGTGATTTGAAGTCGGGCACTGTTTTCTTGATGCCTTTCTCCACCCTGCTGGCTCACCCCGGGGCCAGCCAGGTGTTTGCCTCTTGTCAATCTCAGGGAAACGCTGCTTCCCTCATACCATCTTGCCTCCGTCCAAACTCAGGTGAAACATTCTAGAAGTTGGTAAGGCCATCCCCGCCTAGCACAGAGTGTGTTCCGAGAACAGCATTCATCACCGTGTCCAGTACACGGCAGGATCCAGAACTCTGAGCAAGTAAATCAGTTCTGACAGTCACCGTGCAAGCAGAGTTGAAAACATCTTGTATTCTAAGGGATGCTTACCGCTTTAAGAAAAGGCATGGCTGTCTCCCTCCCACCTCACCCTGCCCCTCCCCTAGGCCCCTGAAACCTGATCTAATCCCTTTGCACGCGGGTAATTTATTGGTCTATTGGGCTTTTCTTGGTGGCAAATTACATTGTCTTTATTCCTGGGCTCAGGCCCTGGAGCGACTCACCACATTCCTAAAACTCCTTTCTCATGGTTGATCCTTCACACCCCCTCTGGGCCCCGGCAAAGTAAGTTTTATTGGGATGCTTTGTCATGCAAACAGGGTGGTAATAAGCGGGCTATTATTCTGAAAGATTGGGCTTGATTAACAGTTCAAAGGAGGGCTAAGGAACAAACGGAGCATTGGCTGTACTGGGGCCGTGGATATTTTTCATCCTGCTGGTTGCTGTTCTGGGATCCTTGCATTGCCTTTCTGTTTCCCAGAGGTGCTGATTGCCACCCACAGAAAATAATTGAAGATGAACCTGAGCCATGCTACCGTGGCTCAGTCCACAAGGAAGGCAGGCACCGTGGAGCTGTCTCAGACATGTGATTGGCTAGCTATGGGCAAATACACGGAAGTCCCAGGTTTCCACCAGAGGCAGAGTTGGACACAGTGTTGAAGGGAGGTGGGGTGGACCTGGCTTCTGAAACCACAAACTATGCCTTAACTGTGGAATACGGAAGTGAGAGGGTTGTCAGGATAAAGATGGGGAAGCCCTGTACTTGGGAAATTGATGGGCAAATGGAGGGAGATGGGTCCTGGTAGCCACCTTCCAGAGGCACTGGAGCTGTACAGGCTACTCGAGGCTCTCAGGGGACCGGCTGCAGGGTCAGGCCAGAGGAGGCAGCACCGGGGAGGAAGCCTGGGTGCACCTCTGTGTTCCTCAAATGACAAATGTGGGCAGTTACAGTTAGCCTAGATTTCTGTGGCTCTAGAACAGAGAACATAGAGGAAACTCCCTGAGAGGCCGCTGGAAGTGTCCAGAACAGGAAAAGCCAGCTCACCCTAGCAAAGGTGTGTATCTTGGGGACAATGGCAGGTGTCAGCCACCTTAAGAGGTGAGCGTCGCAAAGCCGGGAGTGGTGCCATCACTGGTGTTTGGGAAACGCAAACAGTAGGATCCAGAGTTCAAGGCCAGCCTCAGCTACATAGTGAGTTCAAGGCCAGCCTGGGTCTCCTGAGACCATCTAAGTGTTCAGGCACAAAGGGACCCTAGGTGACTCACCCTGAAGCAGTGGCCTTATTGGCCCAATCAGAAATTGACGAATAGTTCACATGTTTGCACCCTGGGATTTTAGGATAAGTTCAGGGATTTCCTGTTGTTGAGTCCGGGTAGAACCACTGTCCTTGCAAGCTTCTGGGTTCTCCTGTTTGTCCTGGTGTCCTTTCTCTGGACAGTAGCTAGTCCTAAATGTTGGTGGACTCCAAAAGCGTGGGTTAAAACAAAATGTGCAGAGCACACAATGCCTCCTAGCGAGCTTTGAGGAGTGTCAGGCTCTGTGAGGTAGGTACCTTTGTACTTGGGTGAGGTCGAGCACCAGGCAGTGAGTCAAAGGGACCCCAGAGCATCCTCAGCCCCACAGTGACTGGAAAGAGAAAAACGGGTGAAATGTCTCAGAAGGTTGATGGTGCTTACTACCAAGACCTGAGTTAGATTCCCAGAACCCACATGGTAGGACAATGACTCCTGCAGGCTGTCCTCAGACCTCCACACATGTGCTACAGCATGGACACACACACACACACACACACACACACACACACACACACACGTGCATGCGTGCATGATATATTCGCACGTGTAAAATATCTTGCTTAAAAAGAAGAAATAGGAAAACGTTTTAACTACTAATCATATCCACTCTGGCTACCAGGTGAGGTGAGGCCACTTCCTCAAGTGCATTCCCCAGAAAAGAACAGTAACCTGCCACTGTCGGGCAGTGAGACCCTTTCTGCCATGCAGAGAGCACTGAGGGACTTGCTCAGAAAGGCTGGCTTCCCCTGTTTGCACAAGCTGCTGTAAGATTTGTTACACACACTCAAACGCTTCTGATTTCCATGAAGACTGGCCTCAGAAGTCCCGGATTACTGCCTCGAATCTCTTGCTTAAATATATATATATATATATGTGAAATATGTACATATCATGTTTTAAAAAAGCAGCCTTTGGGAGAACTTCTGATAGGGGACCCCACAGCTTTTGCTTTTTGATGCTGCACCAGGTTGCCTGTAGGTCCCTGACCTCTAAGAGGCCTGTGGTTGGTGATTTAATGCAGTGGACATGGTGTGCAGGCTGATGCCTCTGTAGAGGTCAGGGGCCTTTCAGCTTACTACCTGTGACGACAGTCCAGTCTTAGTGTCTTTGAGGTCCCTCCCCAAGGTCCTTAAGAAATGGCAGCTCTGTGTACATTATTTCAGGCTGACAGACCCCAGAGAGTCATGTTACCATCTGAAGAGGTAGCAGAGGGCACTCGTGGGCACACCCACTTCTGGCTCCGACTTATCACCATCAGTATCCTCTTGCAGGCTGCTGCCCTGCTCTGAGCTCTGATGTCTCCATCCGCAGTGGGAGAGTTCAGCCTTTTTCTGAGGCTCTAATGAGGATTCTTAAGGCTGGCTTAAGGCCTCGGGAGCTTTGGGGCAGCAGGGGGAACCTCAAGAGTCAGAGGTAGGTCATTTCTCAGCAGCATCTGCTTCAGGTGGCCCTCCACAAGCCTTCCTGCCAGGAGGGCGCAGAATCAATTTGTGCTGTGACAATAGAACCGCCGGGGGCCCCCAGGGAACTGATCATCTCAGATGGCGTCTTGAGGGAGGACTTGTAGGGAATGCGGTTTTTTTTTTTTTTTTTTTTTTTTTTTTTGAGAAGCATAGAATGGAGCTGAGGAGATGACTCAGTAGATAAAGTGCTTGCCTTGTGAGCTCCAGGACCTGAGTTCAGATGCCGAGCATTCAAATAACAGCCAGGCACAGTGGAGCATGTCTGAAGCCCTGGCCCTGGAAGGATGTGAACAGGTGGATCCCGAGGGCTTGCTGGCTAGCCGGTCCAGCCAGAACATCATGTTCCAGGTTTAGGGAGAGACCTTGTCTCAAAAACTATGATAAAGCACCTGACATCAACCTCTAGACTGCACACACGCACGCACGCATGCACGCACGCTACACACACAGGGGTGGAGGTGGAAGATACCAGTCTACAAATACTATACACATGCATACCCCACCCAGAGAGAGGAAGGAAGGAAGACAGAGAGAACGAAGCATAGAAACACTCCCAAGACCAGTGCACATCTGAAGCACACTTGTGGCTTTGTGACCTAGGGCAGCTCCACCCCCTGCGGCCTCCCACTGGTAAAACGAAGATAAAAAAAAAATCCTGCCTCCAGGGTAGCAGTGAAGGCCTAAGATGAAAGCAGTTTGGTTTTTGAGGGGGGAGAAGACAGCAGTTTGGAAACTGAGAGCTGTGGGTGCTTCCTGTGTGTGTCAAGGAAGCGAAGAAGAGAGAAGCTGGTTCAAGGCCTGGCCGCCTTTTTTGCCTGTCGGTGGAGGGCAATAGTAAACCCTGGAGCCACGGCAAAATTAAAGGCGGTGTGGGCACATCTGGTGCGCCGTGGTGAATCCCCAAGTCACACCAGTAGTGCTAACGATGATTAAACAAAGCTTACAGCACAAACCTCTTCCAAGGAGCCTCTTTCTTGAGTTCTGCAGACTTGCCCAGTCAGCACCTCTGGCCCTGCCCACCCCACCCCCCTGCATGACTGTGGCTCAAGGCGGTCACACAACTGTGGGTTTGACCTGGATGCCTGCCCCAAACCCCAAGTGCCCCCCTAAGCTGTGCCCCGCCCCCTTTTCTGTGAGACTAACTAGGTATTGACTGTGACACAAATCTGTCACTTGCTGTTGGCTTGACACTCAGTCTCTTCCCCAGTCTCTCTGGGTGGAGAAATCACAAGTGTCCCCGTTTTTCTTTCTTGCAGAGAGCCCAAGGTTTCTTCATTTGCTCACTAGCAAAGACGAAGTAGACTTCGCAAGTTCAGGTCCTGGCCCTTCTGATTGCTCCATCCTTCAAGTGGGGGTGGCGTTTTGGGGAGCCACGAAAACTCCAGGGAGGGTAGGGTTGTGGAAGCAGGAAGCGGGTGCCCTGAATCAGGCTGGGGCATAGGTCACCCGGGCCGACGGGGCAAGAGCTTACTCGCCATTTCTTGGTTAACACCCTGTCTTTCTGCAGAGCCAAGGGGATGATGCCAGGCCTGGGTCACCCTGGGAACAGGTTTATGAAGTGATGGAAGACCAGAGCATGTGAGGCTAAATCTGCCTAGACCTTTGATACCTGGCTAGATGATACCTGCATTGATAATGGCTGCTTATAAAGAGGACCCAGGCAGGAAATGAGGGAGAGTAAGGTTTTTTGTTTCTGTACCAGTCAGTGCAGGCCCTGTAATACCACCACCCGGCAGAAGTCATACACAATTCCCATTTACTTCTCATGCTCCTAGAAGGAGGGTCAACACAACCAGCTTGGGTTCCAGGGAGGGCCTCTTCCTGGCTTGCAGATTGCCGACTTCTTTAACATCTTCTTGTAGTGGGGAGAGAGCAAGCTCTGGTGTTTCTCGTAAGGGCGCTAATGGCATCATGGCATCCCCCACCATCATAGTGCCGTCTAAGCCTAGACGCGTCTCAAAGGCCATAATTCAAAGGCTGTTATGTTGGGGACTGGGACTCATTTGTGTGTGTGGGGGGGGTGTTCAATCGATAGCACACACCGTGGTGAAAGGGAGGTGGAAAGTGATGGTCTGGTGACATCAGTGCGTGTGGAAAGTGTGGCCCTTGACACTTGGGCCCTGAGGTGGTCTGGGGTGAGTATGAACAGTCACTGGATTGAAGGAGCTGCCCAACTTGGGTAATACGAGTCAGGGTGGGGAGGGGGATCCACTGAGCTCAGGAGTGACAGCTCAGGCCTCTGTGGGAGCAGGGGAGGGGAAGGGAGGGCTAAATCCCAGTGGAAAGCAGGGCTTGAAGAGGAAGGAGACTGACTGCCACCCTTTCTATCTCCTACCATCACTTCTAGCCTGGGCACATTGTGTCCCTCCCTTTGGTAGGCTGGGACCCCCGTTTATTGCACGCCCCCCGGGTCTCACTCATGCCGTGAGCATATCCTTCAGTCTGAAGCCTTAAGGCAAGTTCTTTGCAGATAAAGAAACTGAGGCAGAGTCAGGTCCTCACAACTACTCTGAGAAGTGACATTGAGCCCAGTGTCTTCCTTCTGCTGCCTGACACCCCACATGCCACTGTGACCCTCAGACCTCTCTATTTCCTGTCCTGGGCAGCCATAGAGAACTTTCTCCACACGGCTGAGAAATAGAGTACATGGGGCAAAGAAGTCCACTTAGGATCCTGGAGTTTACCCGGGAGTAGGGAGCTAACGGAGGGCCTAGGTTCCTGGGTGTAAGAAGAGTGACCTGTTGCCATCTGTCAGCCACAGCTGTGCAACCGGCCCCATGTTGGAGATGGTCAGCTCTGAAGGAGGGTGTGGGCATGGGTAGTCGAGGGGCTCCACCCTTTGTTCTTCCGTCATGGTGAGGATGAGGTAAGATGAACCCAAGTGTAGTCTCCAGTCACGACAGACGCCATGTCTGTGGTGCTTTTCTCACATACCCCTCTTCGTGATTCTGAGACAGCGGAACAGCAAGCCAGCATTCTACTCCCAGGACTGGGGTAATCAGAGGCCGTTGGAGCCAAGATGAAGGGCAGGTGGCCACAACAGTTCCTGTGTGCCCCTGTCCCCACATACCATCTGGAGGGGCAACACCCAGGGCTTTCTGTGTCCACATGAGCCTGACCCTCAGGCACCACAGGTTGTGGATGTCAGGATCACATCTTATGGATTCCAGGAGGCTGCACATTGTGGAGTCTCACAGTGCTCCACGGCTGCCATCCCTCTACACAGCAGGTACCAATGGACCAATGGCCTGGGCTGATGGACCGATCCTGTTTTGTTCAATTGTGTTTTGAGACAGGGTCTCACTGTGTCACCCAAATTCTCCCAGAACCCTCCTGCTGTTGCTTCTCAAACGCTCAGATTATGAACATGCACCACCCTGCCTGGCTCTGGTCTGATACAAGTCAGCCTTCTTCAATTTACATAAAGCTATACAAATGGGAAAACTGTAACTCTTCTATCCAGTGTTTTCCCTAATGCTCAAATAAATACATAGCTTCTCAAACTAAAAGAAAAACATGTTCAACAGGTACCAACCAAAATGAACTTGTTTACTAAAGGTATCGAAAACACAGGTAGCCTGAGTCTAAGCCTACACCCGGAGTCTCAAGATGGAGACTGACTTCTCTATAGCTTGACCCTTAGTCACTGTTCTGTTGCTATGAAGAAGCATGACCAAGGCAATTCGAATAAAAAAAAACATTTAGTTGAGGGCTCAGTTACAGTTTTAGAGGTTTAGTCCATGATCATCATGGCAGGAAGCAGACAGGCATGGCATAGGAGCAGTAGCTGAGAGCTTTGCATCCTGATCCGCAAGCAGCAGGCAAAGAGAGACTGGACTTTCCACGGGCTTTTGAAACCCCAAAGCCCACCTCCAGTGACATGCCTCCAACAAGGCCACACCTCCCAATCCTTCCCAAACAGTTTCCCTCCCTGGTGACTAAGCATTCGAATACATGAGCCTATGGGGATTATTCTTATCCAGACCACCACAGCTCAGGTGTGAGACCTGGCACAGACACCTTTAGGAGCAGAGTGCAAGCACTCCTATCCCCTAAGTAGGTCAGAGCTCCATAGCAGACCAGCAGGCACACATCAAAAACAAAGGTGTTCCCAGGGAGCCCTACTGGGGAGAGTAAGTGTTCCCGTCAGGCTACCCTCAAAGAGTTCTTCTCATTTTGATGTGAACCTTGATTTTTCAAAGGAAATCCGGCAGGAAAGAAACAAACTGAATTTTTCAAGGTTACAAGCCAAGTTACCCAGGTCCAGCCCCTTTCCCTTCGGATACCTCTCTTGCCAGCATTGGGCTGTGACCTTCTGGCTGGACCTCCAGCCCCTTTTATCCTGGGACCTGCATAGAAACATTGATCCTGCTGCTTGGGTGCATACCTGACCACTCATCGTCACTGTAGGTTGTATGGAAGAATCTAGGAGGCCAGGAAAGGCTAGATTGCTTGTGTCCAGACACAAGGTGTAGGTATGTTAAAGCCTCAGTTCTCAGACATGGCCATCTCTAAGGTCTCAAGGTTTGTGAATGACTTTATTTGCCAGCCAGGGAGCTCGGCGGGTAAGTGCGTGACATACAAACCTAGCAACCCGTTCAATCCCCAGAGCCCATGCAAGAAGCTCCACAGTCACACACAGGTCTATAATGCCAGTGCACCACTACGGAGAGATGAGAAGTAAAGACAGATGGGGGCGTGGGGGGGGGGGGTCTGTCAGAATCTCATGGGCCAGCCAGCCTGGAGTTAGAAGCATAGCAGGAACAGCTAGCTAAGAAACCCTGCTTCAAAAAGGTAGCATGCAAAAACCAACTCCCCAAAGATGTCCTCTGGCTTCCACATGTAAACCGTGGCAGGTGCATGCGCACACACAAACACATCCTCCTAAATTACAATAATAATAACTAGAGCAGATTCAAGGTGACTCTTTCCATCAGCTTCCCAGACTGTAGGAAAGAGAGAGATGACCAAGGAAGCTGGTTCCTCTGTGACAGGATACAATCATCATAGCAGCCAGCATTGATTGAATTTAATGGTATTTCCTGTCCACCCTAAGAAACAGTCCCTGGGAGCTCAGGACCAAGGACCTCCACAGAGTGAGGACCAAGACCTGTGGCAGGGTCCCTCTGTGTGACAGGAAGGATCCCCCAGGAAAAGTTGAAGTCAGTTTGGTATTATGTCTTTGTTCTGCCCTGGTGGAAGGACTGGAGAATGCATTGATTGATAAGGTTTCCACACTTAAAGCTACTGGCCCCACGGCTATGTGAGATAAATCATTAACACTCAACACATTCACACAGTAGATCATATTGTTATTCCTTATTTCAAATGAGTGTAAAGATGTAGAGAGTTCTGCAAGGTCTCATGGTAGCAGGAATAGGGGCACATATTTAACAGTAGGGTTTAAATGCCTATCACATTTCGGGTTGCTAGGCATTGGCTAGAATTCTTGGAGGTAGCGGTGAAGTATAAGTGAGTATCTTGTTTGTTTATTTGTTTTCTTTCTTATGTATTGGCTTTTTCTTTTTTTTTCTTTTTATGCCCAAGGATGGTTAGTCAACCATCACCATCCGGCTAAATGCAAATGCTGGTCCTTTTCTGCAATCTGGTCCATGTGCCTGGACTCTGCTCACCATAGCAGGCTATGCAGAAAAATCTGGAAGGCTAGATAGGGCAAGCTACTCCACAGTTCACTTATCAGTGGACATGTATTATAGGTCGCAGCATCTTAGGTGAGGTCTCCCCGCACCTCTAACCCACAGAGGTCTATAGAAGAGGGTCCCAATATGATGGCGCGTCTGTTCTTCTCCATAGCCGTCACCCCCTGCAAGATCCTCAAGTGCAACTCTGAGTTCTGGAGTGCCACGTCGGGCAGCCACGTCCCCGCCTCGGACGACGTACCGGAGTTCTGCGCGGCCCTGCGCACCTACGCCCTGTGCACGCGGCGCACAGCGCGCACCTGCCGAGGCGATCTGGCTTACCACTCGGCTGTCCATGGCATAGAGGACCTCATGAGCCAACACAACTGCTCCAAGGACGGCCCCACCTCCCAGCCACGCCTGCGCACGCTCCCACCCGCTGGGGACAGCCAGGAGCGCTCGGATAGCCCCGAGATCTGCCACTATGAGAAGAGTTTCCACAAGCACTCAGCTGCCCCCAACTACACTCACTGCGGCCTCTTTGGGGACCCGCACCTCAGGACTTTCACAGACCACTTCCAGACGTGCAAGGTGCAAGGCGCCTGGCCGCTCATCGACAATAATTACCTGAACGTGCAAGTCACCAACACGCCTGTGCTGCCCGGCTCTGCCGCCACCGCCACCAGTAAGGTAAGGGGTTTATGGCAAGGATGGGGCAGGCCTGCGGGGGTGGGGGTGGGGGGTGTTCAGGCTTTGCTGGCGCCAGGATGGCTCCGGCCCCATTGGGTTCTTATAGTCAGTAAAGAGGCAACTGGTTTAGAAAGGAATGTTCTGGAGATTCCTTGTCTGGAGATAAACCAACTTACAACTACGTCTGTATTTTTGCCTCTAGTGTGGCATTTCTCAGACTTCTAGACGTTGCTCACAAGGAGTCATGAGACCACCTCACCCCCCACCCCCCCACCCCTCCTCTGGTGCGGGAAATCAGCATGTACAATGTATAGGTTTATTTGCTTATTTGTTTAACTTCTCTAAGTATTTCATACATGAGTACTGTATTTAAATCATTTCTACGCCCTTTCTCTCCCCACGCCAACTCATGTGTCCCTCCCAAACTTTTCAAATTATTGACCTCTTCTTTAATTATTGTGGTATGTATTGTATGATACACACCTACTGGATCCGTTTAGTGTTGACTGTATACAGGCAATCATTAGCTGCTGAGAGAGGAAGACTCGGTCTCCTCAGGGATGAGCCCCTGATAGGTTAGTCCCAAGTGCTTAGCCCTAAACACGTACACTCTTTACTTAAGCAAACGAGAGTAAGAATAGCCTAGCGTGGCACGGATACGAAAAGCCGTCTCTGAGTGAGGTTGGGTACGGTAACGGTAAGTGTTTGAGAGACTTCACTCCTGATATATGGGCTTACGTGTGTCCAAATGTGCCTCACAGGTGAAGATGTGAAATGGATTTCCTACTGTCCTTGTAGTTCTAAAAACAGAAGTTCAGAGGATGCTGCGGAAATGGCTTAGTCAATAAAGTGCTGGCCGTACAAGTGTGAGGACCAAGTTTAGGTCACCAGCACCCACACGGAAAGCCATGCCGCAGCACGTGCCTGTAACCCCAGCCGTGGGAAGGCAGAGACAAAAAGCCCCTGCCTGGGCTTGCTCGCCGGCCAGTCTAGCTGAATCAGTGAGCTTCTGTTTCAACAACACACACACACACACACACACACACACACACACACCCGTCTCAGAAAGAAAAGCGGAGAATTAATTGAGGAAGACACCTATATTGACCTGACCCCTACATGTCCACGGACTCAGACACACTTCACATACGAACATAAATCCATAAATACAGAGTTCAGAAATATTCCCCAAACACTTATTGGCAAGCCTCTGGAATAGTCTCACCCCCAGACTCTTATCTTGGTAGAAACATGTTAAAATCCAATCAGAGGAGTCTGGTCTGTGTTCCTCTCTCTGGACCAGTGGCCTTGCCACCTCTGCGGCTACATTTATAAATGCAGCAGCTGTAGAAGGTGAGAGTACTGCTCTCTGCATCCCTCCTCCAGGATGCATGCACGCCTCCTGGCTGGTTGGACCACTTCGATGAGCGATGGGGTTGGACTTTCTTTTTTTTTTTTTTTTGGTTGTTGTTGGTTGGTTGTTTTTGTTTGTTTGGTTGGTTTTTTTTGGTTTTGTTTTTTTTTTTTAAGCCCTCAGTGGAGTCTGGGGATGTGATACAGTCGTTAGATTCAGCATTCAGTCCCCAGCACCACATAGAACTAGATATGGTGGCACGTCCCTGTAATCCCAGGACTTAGGAAATAGAGCAGAAGTATTGTTAGTTCAAGGTTACCCTACATAATGAATTTGAAAGCAGTCTGGACTATGTGAGACGTTGTATCAAAAATAAAAAAGAGACAAACAGATCATTCAATAGTTTTTATGTAGGTTCAGAGGCCAGGGCTGTGGGATGGGATAGATGAACAGCCTAAACTACTGGGTGGAGTTCGGCCCTGTGTCTCCTTGACTTATCTGGACCCTGAGAGGCGAAGAGAGCCTTGAGTGCCTGGAATGGGGGAAGACAGAATGGAGTATGGACCAGCCTAACAGAGTACTCCAGGGGTCATCCAGAAGCCCTCTCTCCTCCTCCTTGGGGCCAGCCCTGTCTGGCTATTGTAGCTCCTTTTGACCGAACAGGAGGTCCCAGGAGGCAAAGGGACTTCCCCACCCAAAACTCCTGACCCTGGAATGTTCTCCACTGCCGTGGAGCCAGCTAAAGACCGCACTCATTCTCCACTCCAAGGAGGGCTCCCTGTCTGGGTGGCAGGTCTCAAGTCCTGCTCCCAAGCCAGTGCCTGAAACATCTAAGAGACGTGGCCCCATTTCCCAGGCAGAGAGATACTCCTACCAACCCCAGATTCTCCGTCCTTGCCAAACCCAGATTCTCTGTCCCCTGCTTCCTTCTGCCGGGAGAGGGGAGTGCATCCAGTGACCTCAGACTTGCCAGGAGGTAAGAAAGATATCAAGGTGAGGGGAGAGTGCTGTCAGGCAGTGGGGACATGTCTGCCCTCCTCAGTGCCTGGCCTCTGTGCTGCCAGCCCCGTTACCAGAGCCCCCTGGGGCTTCCAGGCTGGCTAGGAGACAGTGGGTCTATTTCCCCAGGAGGAATGTGTTGGAAGACCACATGTTAGGCTGGGCCAGGCTGGCGCACAAGGCTGTTTCTGTTTCTTCTCTCCCTGCCACACCCTAGAAGAGGACAGTGAGGTGACCTGGCAGCCAGAAAAAAAATGCTCCATCGCCACCACTTCCTTCTGCTCTGGTGGCCCTGACCTACCAAAGGAGTTCTCTTTCTGGGCCCTCCTGGTGGGTAGGAAACAGATGGGTCTTCACCATGGTTGCCCTACCAGCTTTCAGAGTACTAGATCATGATGCCTAGAGGTCAGCGAGGCCAGAGCACCACCCACCCACACACACACACCCACACACACACACACACACACACACACACACACCCTCCTGCTCCTCAGAAGACTTCAGGGTGCCCCAGGCAAGGATCCAAACACCTTCCTGTAGCGTTCAGCTGCTCACCACCCTCCTTCCCCAGAGCCAAGGTAAATGAATGTTGGGAGCCTGAGGCGGCAGCTTCTAAATGCAGCAACAAACACAGCTTTGGAATAGACCCAGTAGTCCCCCTGCCCCAGGCTGTGGGCTCCTGAGGGCTGGCATCTAGGTCCTCAGGGAGACCTGAGGATATAAGGCATGAGGGATGAGGACCAAGGTAGCTGCTGCTCCTCTTGACCTAAGAAGGTGTCATCACCCAGTGTGACAACAGAGCCCAAACACAGATCGGTGTGTGATGAAGGAGGCTGGGCCTGGATTCTGCCGCCTTGGAACGTAGGCGGTGTACTGTGAGGCAGCGTGACTGGCCTTTAAACACCGGGCTGGGGTACACCTAGACCCCAGCGCTCAACACGGTAGTGCTGTCCGCAAGGCTAGGGAATTAATTGTCCGTTTGCTCCTGTGCTTCGTTCGACACCTTTCAGAGGTCCGATCTCATTCAGCCTTGATGCAGGCCTCTTGGCACCAAAGAACGGCCTGAGCAAGAGCGGGAGGCCTTCCCTACCTAGACCAGCATGGAGGTTTCCAGAATGGTATGGGGTTGTGCGGCAGAGCTTGCCGAGACCAGTCCTCCTTCCTCTGTGACCCAGACCTTTGATCTCAGCAGGCAGAGAGCTCTCAGACCCCATCAGCCTGGCTGCCAAACACCAGACAGTGACCGTGTTGGTATCTGTAGCCAAGCCAAACTCAAGGCTCAGACCAGACCGGGAGCCTTGTGGGCCCCAGATGAGCTTACCTCAGTGGCCAGTTTCCACGGCCCTGGCATTCTGCTTGTTCATGGAGCCTCTGGCTCCGCGAGTGTGTGTGTGTGTGTGTGTGTGTGTGTGTGCGTGCTTTCTGATCCCGCCACTCTGATCCCACCTCCTAGTGCCACGCTATGTCCTCCCTGCTGGCAGCTCCTGCCTCATGCCAACAGCCCAACACAGGGTGCTAGGGCAGCAGCATGCTTTGGCTCTGGCACTCCTGGGGGAACTGGGAGGGTCGGCTCTTAGCTGGCTCCAGATGACAGTGAAAGTCTCTGATGACAGCCAAGGGATGGGGAACATAGGGAAGCAAGGGACGGAAGAGACTTTCACCCCCAAAGCAGTATAGTCTCTGGGGACCTACTCTCACCATAGCCTAGACTCCAGCTCCAGCCGTGTCCACCCTCCCCCTGCGCCCCCTCCTCTACTTCCCAGAAGCAGCCTAGCCCCAACCTGGTGGCCTTGCTCACCCTCTGTTGTGGAAGCTGCGTGCAGGAAGTCTGGCCCCACATACACACTGCCTCACCCGGGGCCGTTGTACGTTCCCAGGGCACCGCCATTAGCCCTCCTGGCCCCTCCCTTTATCTTCAAGGGCAGTAGAGAAAGGGTTTTCTACAGAAGGACAGACTTGTCAGTCAGCATCCCACTCCACTGCCTCTTCCCAGTTTGGCTGGTGGTGCCCACTTCATAGGCAAGGAAAACTGAGGCTCTGAGGGCAGGAACTCTGCTCTCTACCTCCCCCACCTTCTTTAGCCTTGTTTATTTCCCCCTAGCACTCAGAAGCCTGTTACATCACGTATTTATTCTCTTTCTCTCTCTCTCTGTCTCTCTGTCTGTCTGTCTCTCTCTGTGTCTCTGTCTCTGTCTCTCTCTCTCGCTCTCTCTCTCTCTCTCTCTCTCTCTCTCTCTCTCTCTCTCTCTCTCTCTCTCTCGTGTATATGTTGGGGAGGCACTGAGAAGTCCGGGGGCCCCCTTGAGAAGGCGGATACCAAAGGCAGAGAGTCATCCATGCATGGTGGGTTGGCAGCCGGCCGCCAGGCTGTCGACAGGCCCCCTTCGTGTTGTTACTTGTGGTTGCTTCCTTGGCACAAGTGCCAGGGAGTCAGGCAAGCCTGTCAGCCTTCCAGGAGGCCGTCTCCATGAGAGAGGGCGGTTCGAGCCAAACCAGCCTTTCCTGTTCAGTGATGACACTTGGCAGGCGGGAGCCCCCTTCCCCATGTCTGTGTGGCCTTGCGTCCCTCACCCTGCCATCCCTCCAGTGGCAGGCCCACCCACTTCCCAGACCACCCTGGCTGGGCCTCCTTCATCCCTGCAGGTGCCTCCACACCACAGTGGACAAGCTGTTGGCCGGGAAGAAAAGGGGAAGCCGGGCGGACCATATGAAGTCGGATTTTCTTAGGTCAGGGACAGGAGAACTGCTTCATGGTCTTGTGGTCCAAGGCTTACGGCTCTGCAGCAGGGACAGGCTCCAGCCTCCTTTGACATCCCTGTGCATGCTGGAAACCGGAGCCCTGGGGAGGGAAACAGGAAATGGAGTCCTGTGCTTAGGAAGCGGTGTAGCCAGTGCCTACAGGGCTCACACTCTGGAGACTCAGGCCTCCCGAGTCTTTCTCTCACAAGGCAGTAGGAGGGGGCCAGTCTCTCCTCATACTAGGTGCACCCCACCCTGAACCCGAGGTAACATAGCCACGGGAAGGTTCTTGGTTCTTTTAAAGTCAGAAGGAAGATATTAATATGATCTAGTCCAGACTGTATTCTACACATAGAATCTAAAAGACGTTGGAATAGAAATTTGGGGTTTGGGTTAGTTGATTGATTGGAGGTGGGGTGGATATTGTTTAGAGTTTTGTTGTTATCATTTTGGTTTGATTTTTAGTATTTCTATAGAGTAAGGAACCCACCCAACCCCCAAAAGCCAGAGTACCCTAGCCCCTAAGAGTCACATGGAGCCTGACTAATGACCCTACTAATGTCCCTTCACCGCTCCTGCCTGTGGGCCTATGGCACAGGGTGACGACAGGGCTCTGTGTCTTCTCAGGTCCCAGGACCCCTGGCTGCCACCATTTACTACCTGGTTAGCATGAGGGACCCACAGAACAATGGACTCCCTCCTCCAGCAGCTCTGAATACTTGTCAGCCTGTTCAGCCCGAGTGCTCAGAAGCCACTAGGTTCCACTGCTCTGGCCCGAGGACACTCTGCTTGCCTGGGCCTCCTAGGCTCTTTGCAGCTGTGGTCATCTGGGGCTGCATCCAGGCACTGTCTGCCTCCCCCAGTCCTCACATCTGGCCTTTCTGTGGCTCTTGAGCCTAGGTTCTTGGACTCATTTACTTATGGTCCCCACCAGAATGGTTCTGGTTTCTGGTCCTTACACTTACTGGGCCAGAGATTCCCTTAGCACCCCCAGGATTCTTGCCCTTGACCCTGTGAGCCTTCTGAGGCTGTCATCATGGCCCTTCTGCTGCCACACGTACCTCCTGAGCAGCCAGGTAGAGAGCATCCAGCCTCAGCCAAGCCCCATGTGCCCTCAGCAACCTGCTTCCCTTCCTTGGGTCCCTTAAACCAGCAGATCGTCTGGGGTAGAAGTGGGGGCAGTGTCCCCCTGGAGTCCCATCAGCTAGCTAGCCAGGCCCCTCTCCATGAGGAGTGAGCGTCGTTCTACAGAGAGGAGAATGGTAACTGAGCCTGGGAAGGGATAGCACAAGGGTTGGAGGGGTGACAGCGAGCCCCCGCAACTCTGGGTGTCACCTCGCCCATGTGCCACCTCCCTCCATGGCTTCAGGCTGGGTTTCCGGGTTTTGGTTGCCCTCAGATGGGCACTGCCCTCGTGGTACCCGGTTCCCCATCCCACCTCCTCCCGCAG
The DNA here is from genome assembly GCF_949786415.1 of Peromyscus eremicus. Taxonomy (NCBI): domain Eukaryota; kingdom Metazoa; phylum Chordata; class Mammalia; order Rodentia; family Cricetidae; genus Peromyscus; species Peromyscus eremicus. The sequence continues at coordinate 124,806,898 of NC_081416.1, read as the reverse complement.
CTGAGCGGTTGGTTCCTAGCAGCAGCTGCAGGAGGGGGCCATCCTGTTCACAGTCTTCTTGTGTCTCCAGCTTTGTATCCTCCCTGGAAAACAACCGGACACCTCAACCAGGGTGACAGGCAGGAAAAAATCACACTCGGCCCCTTCCCAAGCTGCCCAGCCTCTCCTACCCTATGCGCCAGTGGCCGAAAGACCCTACAGCAGCGGTTCTCAACCTTCCTGGTGCCGCGACCATTTGACAGTTCCCCAAGTTGTGGTGACCCCCCCAACCATAAAATTATTTTCGTTGCTACCTCGTAAACTGTCATGTCGCTACTGTTAGGAACTGTAAAGCAAATTTTTTTTGGAGATAGAGGTTTGGTGGAGGGGTCACGACCCACAGGTTGAGAACCACTGTCCAAGAGGTCAGAACCCCAAAATTAATCCCAGTCCTGCCTTCTGTGGCTGTGTGACCTTGGGTAAGTTACTGCAGCTCTCTGAGCATCTGTAACATTGGGGGTATCGCCTGCCCTTGGAATGCCACAGGAGACTAAGGATAATAACTGCAGTGCCTGGAATGCCGAACACAGGGCGTGTCTGGGGCCCTCAGGACACTTACTACTGGCCCTACCCAACCGTCTGCCTCCCCTGAAGCAGCCCAGCCCAGCCCTTCACCTGTAGGCCACAGGCTCCATTTGGAAATGACCTCCCTGCTCTGGCCTGCGTGGGAGCTGCAGCCACAGCCTGAAGCCTCAGGATTTTTTTTTTTTTTTCATCCTTTCCCTATTCCTCCTCCTCCCCAGCTTGAGGTGACCCCCAAAACTGCCTCGGAGCCAAGATCTCTGTCCTCGCTTGCACGGATTTTGCCCGTTCATCTCTCCGAGCATTGCCGCCCTCCCTCCATAATGCCTGCTGCTGGGCTGGCTCCATGCAAGCTAACCACGGTGTCCACAGGGCTGCCCCTTCCTAGCATTCTGGCATCTGGTGCTGCTGGCGCCCCCTGACTGGTGGCTGCACCTCCCTCAGCTCCACTTCCTAATCACATTGCCTCCCCTCTCGGCTGTTTCCCTCAACACGTGTCTCATTCTGCGGACACTTGTGGTTATCCTTGGGCCCACACAGGTAATCCAGTATGTCTCTACCCGCCGTCCTTAACCCAGTCACATCTACCGAGCCCCACTTGGTATGCCACACTCATGAGTTGGAATGAATCCGTGTCTAATGTTTGGGGGAGGAGTATTTTAGCCTGACCATAGTGGACTAAGGACCTTTTATTTCCGATTGGACCTTTTAATTTTAACTTTATTTTTTATTTTATCTTTATGGTTCACCTCTCTCTAGTGAATGAGCTGATTTGTCTAATTAGGGTAGTGAACTAAAGTTTTTCTAAGTAATTTAGTATGTTAAAAATAAAAAATCCAGCCGGGCGGTGGTGTCGCACGCCTTTAATCCCAGCACTTGGGAGGCAGAGTCAGGCGGATCTCTGTGAGTTCGAGGCCAGCCTGGGCTACCAAGTGAGTTCCAGGAAAGGCGCAAAGCTACACAGAGAAACCCTGTCTCAAAAAACCAAAAAATAAAAATAAAAAATAATAAATAAATAAAAAATCCAGGCGGCAGTGGGCGCATGCCTTTAATCCTAACACTGGGGAGGCAGAGGCTGGTGGATCTCTGTGAGTTCCAGGACAGCCAGGGCTACAAAGAGAAACCCTGTCTCAAAAACAAACAAACAAAAAACAATTACAAAAAAAAAAAGTTATGAAGGAAAATACTAAGTGTCCAACAGTGTGGTTGGTATTGAACTGTGACCACTATGGAGGATGGAGGGTCCGCAGCGCCTCCCAGTTCCCTACAACCTCTAAGGCACATCTCCCCAAGTCCTAATCCACTCTCCTCTGTCCCCTTCTCCATAGCTCACTATTATCTTCAAGAACTTCCAAGAGTGTGTGGACCAGAAAGTGTACCAAGCGGAGATGGATGAACTTCCGTCCGCCTTTGCGGACGGCTCCAAGAATGGCGGAGATAAGCATGGGGCCAACAGCCTGAAGATCACAGAGAAAGTGTCGGGCCAGCACGTGGAGATCCAGGCCAAGTACATCGGCACCACCATCGTGGTACGCCAGGTGGGCCGCTACCTGACCTTTGCTGTCAGGATGCCCGAGGAGGTGGTCAACGCCGTGGAGGACCGTGACAGCCAGGGCCTCTACCTCTGCCTGCGGGGCTGCCCGCTCAACCAGCAGATCGACTTCCAGGCGTTCCGTGCCAACGCCGAAGGCCCTCGGAGGCCGGCAGCTGTCAGCCCCTCTCCTGTGGTCCCCGAGACATTCCCGTATGAGACAGCCGTGGCCAAGTGCAAGGAGAAGCTGCCGGTGGAAGACCTGTACTACCAGGCCTGTGTCTTCGACCTCCTCACAACGGGGGACGTGAACTTCACGCTGGCCGCCTACTATGCCTTGGAGGATGGCAAGGTGCTCCACTCCAACAAGGACAAACTGCACCTGTTTGAAAGGACTCGGGAGCTGCCAGGGGCTGTGGCTGCCGCCGCGTCCCCCTTGGCCCCCCGGGTGCTCCTTGGCACCTTCACACTGGCCCTGCTGCCCGCGTTGTGGTAGACATTTGGCCAGCCACAGAGGATGCAGAGGGAGAGGCAGGCTCCGCACGGGAGCCTTGGGCTCTCGCCCCTGGCCTCTCCTTTGTCTGGGGGCCCTTTTGAGTCAGCCACAGGATGCAGGTGGGCTCCCTAGGACCCCCGTGTTCTCTGCACCATTCAGCAACAGAGGTGGCCCCTGGCTGATGATGGCCGGTGCCGAGCCATGCTCAAATGTTTTGGCCGAGGCTCAGGGCCTGGGACAGCTCTCCTCTCTCTCTCTCTCTCTTAGTGCACGCGACAAGGTTGTGGTCATTGGTGCTGTGTTTTTGTGACGGTAGAGTTTTGTGAGAGGGAGAGAGCAGCGCCCTCCACCCCACCCCCACCTTGTGAATGTGCAAACCAGAGGCCCCCCCCCCTAAGCTGAAGCCCCACCCCCGTTACCAGAGAGACACTGGGAAAGTCGGCTCCTCCCACACCCTCCCACACAATGCACTGAGACAGGCCCGGCTGATGGCTGCACACCTACTCTGGGGCCTCTTGTGCCCCCCCCACATACGCACGCACACACTGTTACACAAGCACACTCGCACACACTTAAGCCCGTGGGGACACCCCAAGCCACCACGTCAGTGGGACTAAAGCAGTTCTTTCCCTAGGCAGGGCCTCCTTAGCAATATGACATCCCCAGAGGGCCCTCGCTCGGCATCTTTGGCGAATGGACGTTACCTTGTGGCCAATAGGCTGCACCCTCCTGGTACCTCCCCCCCCCCCCCCCCCAGTGTTACACAGAGATTTCCCCGTGCGTCCGGCTACTGTGGATGTGAGTTCGAGGTGCCGCCGTTCCCAGGCACCAGCCTGCAGAGCCTCCGGGTTGGAGGGAAGGTATGTTTTGGCTTGAGGTCTAAGCAGGGCCACTCATGGGCTCAGATCCCCATCTCCGGCTCCACCCTCTGCCCCTCTCCCATTGCACTTAAGAAATCAAAGTGCTTGGTTCTGAATGTTTCAACAGAGAAGTGATCCTTGGTTCCTGCTCCCCACCCCCAATTGCCTCCCCACCCTGTTAGCGGGTATAAGAGCCCCTCAGCAGGGGCCTTGGGGGCCTCAGGGCATGAGCAGCAGAGCCAGTGGACAGGGCCAGCTGGCCTGCCCTGTCCTGCTCTCTCCTCACCCGCCTCCTACACTTCCCTGACTGCTGGTCGGCAGCTCCACTCCCCGCCCCAGCCCTCTTGCCTGGATTTCTTGGTGGAAAGAACAGTGTCTAAGAGACCTCCCAGCACCAGGTTCCCCCAGCAGGGTCTCCTTCCACTAGTACCTTCTTGAAACTCTCCGGCCACATGGCCAGAGGCCTGCCATGGGGAGCCTAGCTTTCCTTCAGCTCAAGGGGAGCACCCCTCCACAGAGCCCAGAGCCATTCCCATCTCTGCTGCTGTTCCAGAGGCCCCCCCAAGGGACCAGCATGGTGGCGCATCTGGCCCCATGGGCCACCCAGCCGGTGGCCCTGCAACCCACCCTAGCCCCATGCAGCAGCCCTCTGCTGCTCCCCAGGGACCTCTCATACACTGGCCAGGAGGCTGCAGAACCTGCCCCTCCCTCCCAGAGGTCCTGACCCCTGCCAAAACCACGTGGGTAGCTGGAAAGGGTCAGCCCGGCCCCGCCTCTTCCCTGCTGGTTTTTTAGGTATCCCTATGTTGGAAGTAAAAAAGTTGAAGCACTTTATTTTGGTTGTGTTTGATCACGTTCTGCTTGGAAGTGGGGACCCCTCACTGTGTCCACATGTCTGCGACCTGTGTGGAGTATCACTGCGTGTACATACTGTAAATTATTTATTAATGGCTAAATGCAAGTAAAGTTTGTTTTGTTTTGTTTTGTTATTTTCTTTTAGAAGAGATGTTGAAGTTTGTTTTCCAAACGGAATTTGGTCCGTGGGGGATGGAGAGGTGACTTGGACGGTAGATGTCTCCCAAAGCAAAGTGGGCTGTGCTTTGGCCCAAGCGTGTGCCCGAGTGTTGTGACATGTGAGATGTGGCTGCTTAGCCACCATGGTGGCCCTTTGTGACTCTGAGATTAGTTTTCTTCCTTATCTTGGGCAGTTAGGAGGGCTTGGTTGGTCCAGTTTCCCTAGCTCTGGGAATACTGGAGCAGACCAATGCTACATGAAGAGGGCTATGATTGTCGTCTAGGACAGAGATGGAGATGTAGAGGGGCTGGTCTGAGGTCCGTAATGGCTTCATCCAGCCAGCATTGCCCCGGAGCCCCAGACCCAACTCAGTGCTCTTACCCTCTTCGGCATGCTTTCTGTGTCCAGCCTAGGGGCCCAGTGACATACTCTAATAGGACCACTGAGGAGACTTGTGTACCACCAGGTCCACTGCTGACATGTCATCCATTAAAAAAAAAAAAATGTGGTGGCGCACACCTTTAATCCCAGCACTTGGGAGGCAGAGGCAGATGGATCTCTGAGTTCGAGGCTAGCCCTGTCTGCAGAGTGAGTTCCAGGACAGCCAGGACTACACAGAGAAACCCTGTCTCGGAAAACGAAAGGAAAACTACCCAGTGAGTCAGTGACAAGGGACTCAAACCATATAACAGATTAAGAACTGGCTGAGAAGTCCCCACCTGCTACTTACTGTGCCCTAGCAAGGGCAAAGCGAAGACACATACCTTGGTCTGTTTTGCTCCTGGTACCAAATGCCATGAGCCAGAGCAGCACAAGCCAGGTTGAAGTCAGGTAAGTGACCCTGGGCAAGTCATTTAACCTCTCTGGAGCCCCTGTTCCCTCCCCTACAAACCGAGAAGGACCGATCCCACAGGGCTGGGTTGGTGAGTTCCACTTGCAAAGTGACACCGTGACTGAGTAGTGGTACTGTCGCCCAATGAGAAACAGGATGACCTGCCTGCTTTAAGGGTTGACCTAATTGGGGTGATGGTGCACGAAGAAACTACAGACACATGGAAAAGGTGGGCTCAGGAGGGCCGTGTGCCCTGGTGGAAGCAGCAACAGCGGCGTTTATTGTATACATCTGGGTTAGAGGCAGCTTTATTTCACACAGCTGAGCATGAGGGAGTTTCAGCTCTATCATACCAGGGAGCACCCTCAGGCTGTAAGCATTTGGGAGGAGGAAGCTGCAGGTAAGATTTTCTGGACCCATAACTTCCACATGTGGACCAGAGGAAGGCTTTGCCTTTCCTATGAGTCTGAGGCAAAGGGGTCCTTGACATGGCCGTGTTGATGTCAACAACATAGGCTCACTCAGGACTTCATCTGTTCCCCATAGGGGAGGTGCCCACAGAGCCAGGGTAGGAGACAAGGCCAGCCAGCAAGAGGAGAAATCCAGAAAGGGCATTTATGCCCACCCCACGCACAACCCCCAACACCAGACCTGTGACAGGAGAACTTTAAAGAGCTCTGATTTCTTTTTTTTAAACATAGACTCCTAAAGAAACAATGAAAGGTATATTATTTACAAGGAAAGAGCTAAATATACCTCCTTCATTGTCAGTATCCAGAGGCCTTCACCTCAGTGGTTAGTGGGCTATGTTACTAAAAATAAATAAATAAATAACAGCACAGGGGTGGCAGGGCCCTTGGCACCAGCCACCCACAGGACAGAGTGTGGAAAAGCCAGGCACACAGGGAGAAAGTTGCTCATTCTCCGTCAGATGGAAATGCTATATGACACTTGCCAAAAAAATGTTTTTGGCTTCGAATTTTTTCAGGCCCCTAAATTTAACCCACAAAAATTCTTTCCTAAATACCACACTGCTCATTGCCCTCAGGAACAGAGGAATTTGCGTCTCAAGAGTATGAGCCCAACACCTTAAGCCTAAGTATTCTGGAATCTGTCTTCCCTGTGCATGGCAGTCTCGGTCTGCTGCAGACTCTGTCCGAGGGCCAGGCAGCCTGAATACACAAGTACTTTAGCATAATCCATGAAGTACCCTCTCCGGCCCCATCCCAAACTGCCTGTGTGGCTAGAACACAGATGGGGTGCGGTGGGTGTGTAGCTCAATGTCGGAGCACTTGCCTATCGAGTGAGAGATATTAGGTCCCTGGGTTCAACTCCTAAACCAAAACAAGTGAGTAAAAGAAGTCTTAGAGTTCTTGTTTGACAAGCCAGAATCTGTAAGGGTAAAAACAAAAAGGGCTGATAAATGAAATCTGATAGCCGAGTAGGTAAGTGGCGAAGGAATAATTATCAGAACACACTGGCAGAGGCCCAGGCAGCACTGGAGCCTGCCTGTCATGCCCAAGCATGGCTCAGAGCAGGGGTGGCATGTGGGCTTGGACAGCCGACTGACTTGGCGTTGGAGCTGGGCTCTGCCTGCTGCTAGCTGTGTGGTCTCCCTTGGATTTTTTTTTTTTTTTTTAGCCTTAGATTCCTGATCTGTAAAATGGAATTCCATGTAGCCACCTCCCAAGGTCATATGGAAAACTACTAAGCTAATACCTGGCCCAGAGATACAGCAGGGGAAATCCACCAAAAGCAGAGGTCCCAGTGGTAATGGTGCACGCACTTACTCATCTGATGACTCCGCTTGTCGGTGGGGACAAGTCCTGTAGTCTCGCTGGGGAGACAAACCAGTAAGTGATAACAGGTAAATCTAATGACCCGTGGTGGCAGACCCCAGGAAGAAAGAAGCGGGTTCATCGTGAGTGGCCTCCTAAGGAAAGGTGAGGAGGCGTGCAAGGCGAGTCTGACTAACCGCATGAACTTCTGGAGCAATACGAATCAAGAAGGCGCGCTCTGCAAAGAGCAGAGGATGCTCTGGACCTGGAGCCGCATAGCCCAGAGGGAGGTCTCGAGGGTTTGCAGGAAGCCAATGTGACTCCGGGGCAGTGAAAGGACAGATGGAAGTCCCAGGATCAGACGATACAGCAGCTAGAGCATGGCAGGTCTCCTGGGCTGGGGAAAAAAAAAACAATGTAGGTCTGTCGTCCCCATGTCGTGCCCCTCACCCCCTTTGAAACATGGTCTCTGTAGTCCTGATTGCCTCAAACTCTATGTGCAGCTGAGGATGACCTTGAACTTGTAGCTCTCCCTCACCTCCATTCCCTGAGTATAGAATCACAGGTGTGCACCACTCTCTTTATTCAGTGCTGGGAGTGGAACCCGGGGCCTAGTGTGTACTCACAAGCATTTCTACCAACGGAGCTACATCCCCAGCCCTACCTGAAGTTTTCTTCTGAGGCCACAGGGAGCCACGCAGGCTCATCAACCAAATCTCTTTGGTCTAACTGGTTGACAACCTCGTGAGACATGAAAAACATCTTGGCATTCTAGCCAGGGTCCGTGGAAAGACAAGCCACCCGGGAAGGCAAAGCCAGTGCCACCACATAAGGCCGCTCCGAGGCGGTGGCTGAACCGGAGAGATGTGTGGTACGACAGGCTTTGTGTGGAGCGCACCAGACGGGTTGGCAGAGCTGGGAGAGAAAGAGGGACTGTCGCCGGGTGTGACTTGGAGCACCGGGGTGGAGATAGTGCCACGCCCTGAGAACTTTCATTTCAATAACATAAACTCCCCTGAGCACATGTCCAAGGCAAGCTGTTCTCACAGGAAGGGTGCTGGGGGTAGATGGACAAGCTGCCTGCTCAGCTGTGGTGGATAAGAGACGGGTGGAGCCACTCCCAGCTCGCAGAAAGGGCTGAAGACCCCAAAGGCCATATTTCAGCAGAAATCTTGGGGCCCGTGCTTAGGCAGCCTCAGGCCAGGTGCTTGGGAAGAGGCAGGTGGTTCACTAAAGCTGGGCTTCACCACAGACACTAGGCTGTGTGGGATGGAAAGAGGGCAGCATTTCAAAAAGAAAGAGCAAAGTCCATTAAGGATCCATTGAGGAGCACCAGCCAGTAGGCACAGACACCAGACCCATGGTCCTGGATCACTCAGTTCTGGTCTAGCCATTTGCTCATGGGGTGACTAGACCCGGCGGTGAAGGTGGGGTTCTGCTGCAGTGGTGCTTGGGAAAACATGTGGGGATGATGAGTGTGTGTGTGTGGGGGGGGACACAAGGCAAACCTACACACATGCCACCCAGTGTCACCAGGTCAGGCCAGACCCCACGGGTTCTAGAGAGCCTCCGTCGTCTCCTGCTAGATGTTCCAGGCAGGTGCCACACTTTCCTCGCTGCCCTTTCCCACAGGCTAATCTTTTAGGTGCAGTCCAGAAGGCAAATCTCTTTGGTCTAATTGGTTGACAACCTCGTGAGACATGAAAAACATCTTGGCATTCTAGCCAGGGTCCGTGGGAAGATTCCCACTCCACCCACCCGCACCCTATCCTCTAATCAGGGAGTCTAAGACTTCTCAACTTTTCACACACACACACACACACACACACACACCCCAAAACAAAACAACCCAGCACCTATTCTATTGACCCAAAACACCCACTAGCTGAGTCCACGACTCTCCCTTCACACATTTCATCATCCTGCTGAGCTCTTTTTTTTTTTTTTTAAGATTTACTTATTTATTATGCAAACAGTGTTCTGCCTGCCAGCCAGAAGAGAGTGCCGGATCTCATTACAGATGGTTGTGAGCCACCATGTGGTTGCTGGAAATTGAACTCAAGACCTCTGGAAGAACAGCCAGTGCTCTTAACCGCTGAGCCATCTCTCCAGCCCTCTGCTGGACTTCTTAAGATGAGAGCTATGGCCATTTTCCTCGCCCCTCCCTCCAATACTGTGTCCGTACCATGATCCAGCAGAATGGACCTTTCAGAGTGTGCTACAGGCAGCCACGTGCAAGCATGGTTGTGGTGGCACAGGGGTGTTTCTGGAATCAGGCAGCCCGATTCCTAAGGTCAAGGTGAGCAGCCTGTCCATCATCACCTTGTCCTTGCCTCAGGAGGACCTTGGGAGGATTTTTCCACATTCGAACATACACCACCTCTGTCATCTCTCTCTCCTGAAGGGATTGGAGTCCTTCACTGGGCCTTCAGGTACATCAAAATGTCCTGGCAAAAAGATTTGCCAGGGGAGAATTAAGATATGCTCAGAAACTGTTGGGGAATTGGACTTTGGCGAAAAGGACATCTGTCACAGAAGGGGGAGGTTGTGACAGTTTATCAACATGATGAGCTATCTTGGGGTAAGAGATAACTCACCAAGAACACGAGTCTAAAGGATTAAGATAGTTGGAAATGGGACCAGTAGCAGCAGTCCCTGAAACGCTCCCTCAAGGCAACAGGACAAGTCTGAGGCCTTAATGGGGCTGCAAGAATCACTCAGTAGTGAGAGCGTGCATTGATTGCTCTTGCAGAGGACCAGAGTTCAGTTTCCAGTACCCATGTCAAGGAGTTCACAATTACCTCTAACTCCAGCTCTAGGGGATCCAACATCTTACTCTGACCTCTGTGGGTACCTGCACTCACAGGCACATACCTATGCACAGACATATATCCACATACACAGATATACACATAGTTACTGATGGCCCAGGTGCACAGTAGTTTATTGCAGAGAACTTCTGGGCAGAGGACAGAGCCTAGGTGGAGCCCATCATTCATGGGCTCTATGCTAGGGTAGGTGAGTAATAATTGCTCCTACCTTTAGCTGTCCCAGCCATGAGGCAAAAATGCTAGCCCCACTATTGCCATGTAGTCTTGTAAACTAACCGAAGTGTGTAGGGAGACCACTCTTCCTTGGAGATGACCATTTCCTGCCAGGCGCAGCTTTGACCAGCTCCACCTGGTCCCACAACACTCTAGTGCACACATGTTATCCCCAGCTACAGCATCTTCTTGAGAAACGGAAACAAAACCCTCCGTGGGAACTGCCCTGAGTCCTGACAGAACTGACAGCCCCCCTAGAAAGCAGTGATTTATCCCTAGTTTTCTCCTTCAGAAGTCAACTTCAAAGGTTACAGAAAGGTTCTAGAAGAGGAAGCCCACCCACCATGCTCCTACCCTGCTTCCTTTCTCCAAGGCCGAGACACTCTCAGGAGCCCCCAACGGGGGTGGAGTTCACTTAGGGCTCTAGTTTTGGTAACTAGGGAGAGCGGACACCACACACACACACACACACACACACACACACACACACACACACCTACAGGCTAGATGAATAGGGAGACTCTAAACCTGGACCTGACTGGGGCCACAGGTTACAACCCTGGATAGGATAACATAGTAACACACACACACACACACACACACACACACACACACACACACACACACACACCCCTACGGGCTAGATGAATAGGGAGACTCTAAACCTGGGCTGGGAGGAAAAGTTGGGTTGAGACAATAGCCTAAATAGATCTAAAGTCTGAGAGACCTGGAGGTCTGTGATAACTAGTCTTACATCAACTTGACACACAAATAGAGTTACCTTTTTTTTATTAAGAAATGTTTTTATTCATTTTACATACCAACCACAGGTCCCCCTCTGTTCCCTCCCCCTTGAATTGTCTTAATGGAAAGAACCTCAGTTGAGGAAACGCCTCCATAAGATCTGGCTGTAGGGTATTTCCTTAATTAGTGATGGGGGAGTGCTCAGCCCATTGTGGGTGGTGTCATCCGTGGGCTGGTGGTCCTGATTCTATAAGAGAGAAGGTTAGTTAAAGCAAGCCAGTAAGCAGCACTCCTCCATGGCCTCTGCATCAGCTTCTGCCTCCAGGTTCCTGCCCTGTTTGAGTCCCTGTCCTGACTTCTTTTGAGGATAAACAGCAATATGGATATGTAAACCAAAAAAACCCTTTCCTTCCCAACTGGCCTTTTGGTCATAGTGTACCATGATAGCAATAGAAATTCTAAGACAGGGTCCAAGGAGGAATGTGCCAGTGTGCTGGTGGGTTATCCTCAGCTGACTCACCACCATTCAGAAGCAGCCATTCAGTTTTCCAGGCTGGCAACAAATCTTTTCAACAAATCTCATACAATCTGGCTGCCAATGTGGTCCCCATTTCCAATGTGCATGGACACTGGAGACACCCCAGTAGCATCATAATAGCTAAATTTTGTGGTCACTTGCCAGAGGGTACTAGTACCAATTCATCACTGAAGCCCTGTCCAGCCACCCCCTTTCTAGGCTTCGGGTTCTCAAAACCCAAGTAGGCTTCATCAGAGGGTTTGGTGAGCGAGATCCATGGATGTCAAGACTGGATGGGGCCTAAGCTACCAAGAACTAGGTCTACAAGACAGAGCTCACTTCCTTAGTGAAGGTCGGGATATTCCCAAAACTGCCTTCTGGAGTACACACATCCTTCCCTTTGCTAATAACTAGAAGTGACTCCCTCAGGGAAAGTACACAGAGGTGCTGTGTTAGCCTAACACAAGACTAAGAGTCCTTCCTGGTTCTTCTCTATACAGATAGTTGGAGGCTACCCAACGTGGCTGGCCATGGTCTCGACTTGGGGGGACATTCATGTATTCTGCAAATGTTTAATGATCTTGTGACAGTGAACGCTGGGCTCCATGTTGAGGATACTCACAGTGGCCAGAGTGGATGCAGGTGCCCTGTCTCATGGGTGACCTCTAGTGGTGAGAGGCTGGCAACAGTGAATTCTAGTTGCTCGTCCACCATCCTATATCAGAGGGAGGGGCGGAGGTCAATTGCGTTTGCCGGTCCTCTCAAGCGGAGAGCTCCCTGGTTCTCTGACCTTAACCATGAGCCCCATCATGTCACTGAGCCTTGTTGTCCTCTGCTAACTCGGGCCAGGATGATTTCCTCCCAGGGAAACTGGGGGAGCTGAGAGTATGCCAGTGCAAGGCCTGTGGGACCCAGACGGAGATGTTACTGGAGAGGGGGACACAAACTGGATGGCTATCTGGGTCTTGATAGCATTTCTCTCCTTAACTAAACTATACTCAGGCTCTCCTGAACTTTTCAGCTATTCAAATGTTCCATTGAACTTTTCAGCATGGAGCCTCACATTGTCTTGGCACGGTCCGGGTTTACTAAGACTTCTACTGAACTTCACCATATCTGATCAGGAATGGAACCACAGACCTATAGAAAGCAGAGGACACCATGAGTCACGATAAACCTGGAGGTCCTGAGCAGGGGATGGAGAAGACAGGGAGGCTTGCCTCGGGAAGTACACGACTGTTCTCAATCCCCTCTCCTGCCTCCTTCAGGAACAAGGTGGCTCCTGTCTGCTGGGAGCCTTCTCCTGGTCAGGGTGGGAGCTAGCGGTAGTTCAACAGGAGTCTATGGACGTCTGCTGCCCTCTGCAGGACGGTTCTAGAATCACATGTACTCTGGGATGATGTGTCCGATGCTGAGGCGGCCCTTAGCCAAGGCTCCTCGGGGTTTTGCTGGGGCTACTGGTTAGTTTTCTGTCAATTTGGTAAAAACTGGAGCCGTCTAGGAAGAGGAGATCTTCATTAAGAAACTGCCTCCATTAGATTAGTATGTAGGCAAGTCGGTGGGGGCATTTTCTTAATTAATGATAGATGTGGGAGGGCCCAGCCCACTGTGGGTGGTGCCACCCCTGGGCTGGTGGCCCCGGGTTGTGTAAGATTGAGCAAGTCAGTATGCAGTGTTCCTCCATGGCCTCTGCTTTAGTTCCCACCTCAAGTTCCCACTTCTCTTCATGGTGGAAGGTCTAAGACGAAACAAACCCCTTTGTGAGGCTAACAGAATGCACATTTAGTCATGCACGCTCAGGTGTGAGGGGAACACAAATGCCTAGGTTCAAGTCTCAGTCTGGCACATGCCTTGCACCCACTGACTGGTCCAGGGGCCCTCTCTGATCCCCTCTGCCTGAGGTTGGCCACCAGCACCTTGCCTATTTTCTCTCTTAGGTGACACTTTGTTCCCTCACTGTCAAGCTGCTTGTCTAGAGTACCCACCCCACCTAAGGTATCAGCTCCAGAAAGACAGGGTCCGTGCTTCTGGCTCAGAACTCGGATGGACAGCCTTATCTCCAGGATCTGGTCCCAACAGTGTCTTTCTGGTTTCGTTGGAGCTCTTGGGGTGGCTGCTGTCCCTGCTGGGTTCCAGAGCAAGCGGTGGCTTTGCTTTGCAGAAGCTTCTTTCTCAAGCCACTAGGGCTCAATGTTGAGCAAGGGCTGCCCTCCAAGACAGACATGCTTTGTCCTAGTCATCATCCTGTCCAGCTGCCCTCTGGCTCTATCCCCAGCTAAGAATGGAACACTGTCGCCTTCTGGTGGCCTTTAGGCCTGCTCTTTTGCCCTATATGCACACTCAGACAACACATCAATTTGCAGTTAAAGATGCTTCCTGGCCGGGACAAAAGGAGGGACGGGGCTGACTCCTGTGAGCTCCTTTATGTCCCCCAAAGGCCACCCTGGTGCCTGGTGTTAGCAGGGAAGGCAGAGAACCCATGTGAACTCTCCCCATGCTTGCTCACTCTGAGATACAGCTATCCACTCTGGACACATTTCAGGTAAAGACTGTAGACCTGATTTTTTTTGTTCCACACAAAGCCAGAGAGCAGTGTGATCAGGGACAAGCCACTTGGATGCATAACTAACAAGGAAAACCCCTAGACCTGTCGCCTGAGAGTCCTACCAACAGGGGCTAGACAGGGCTCTACCTTGAACAGAAACAGGCAGGCAGGTTCTATCTGTTTCAGCTGGATCCACAGCCTACTCCACAAAACCACCATGCAAGCCAGGAGGCAGCATGGATCCTAAAAGTTCTGACCTGAAATATGATGGAAGGGCCTTTCAGGTAAAGCCTCAGTGGCGAGGCTCCTTTAAGAGCCACAGGCTCTGTCCTTTGCTGGCAAATGGCTGGTCCTTAGTTTTCAGTAAGTGACCTTTCTGTTGGCACTAATTGAGCAGGGTTTGTGGTGTTTGCCAAGCATCTGAGTCCCCGCCAAGGAGGGCCTGGGGGGTGGGGGCCCCAGGCCTGCAGCTTCCAGTAAAAGGCAGGCATCTTGGCAGCAGCGGCAGCCTTGGGAGCCCTGCCACTGTCGTAAATCACAATACTCCGATTATTACAGCACTGGTTCTTCAAAGTTTCCCAGAGCAATTCCAGCTGCGTTGTAGAGGACAGAGGGACTACCAGGCGTTTCTGCACAGGAACGGCTCTCTACGCTTCTCCACTCAGGAACTAACTACAGGCGTTACAGACCCAGCCGCCCACTGCCGGGCCAGGCTTAACACTGTCCTCTTGCACCCAAGGGTCCTGGATAGCTAGCAGGGTGGAGTCCCAGCAGCTGACCTGTCACTGCTATAAACCTGGGTTGATAGAGATGTGAGTTTGGTTTCAAAGTCACTTGGGTCTGGGCAAGATTCTCAGACTCTCCTTTCAAGGAGGCTCTCCACCCACAGACCAGGCCACCTTTGCTCTGTCTGGGCCATGTCGGAGCTGAGCCTGCCTCTGTGCCAAACTGCAGGTTCACATTTGTGCCACCGTCCCCACTAGAAAAGCATTTTTTCCCCACTCACGAATATATAACCCAACCGTTAACTACACTAAAGCCGCAGGCTGGCAGGTCTGATGGCTTTACTTCCTTCTGGACAGAGGTGGACATTCGAGGCAGGCCTCCCCAGGGCCCCACCCCCACCTCCCACCCCCGAGCAGCTCAGGGCAGTCCTGCTGACTACCAGCTTTAATAGCTCCATGCTGTCTCATGAAGTGCACAGCTCTGGGCTGTGGCCTGGAGCTATTCAGGGACAGAAAACTATCTATAACTACCAACAAAACTGTAACTTAAAAACAAACTCCATCGATGAAGCTGTAAAGCGGTGTCTGGACACATGGCCATGCTACCAGCAAGGGAAGGGAAAGGAAGCATCCTCAAGGCATCTGCCTTACACGAGAACGTACTGCAACTGGTTAGCCCGATTCTAAAAATCCTTAGTAACGCTTTTTAATACACAAGAATCAAAAGTACAGCAGTTTTACAATGTAGGAAAATTTTAATACATACTATATAAACAACATTATTTACATCAGAAATCACTAGGACAGTGGCATTTTTCACAAATATAAATTAATTACTGTTTAGTCAACAGGTTTCAAAAGTCCACAAGTTTACAAGAAAAACCACCTGTTCCCAAATGGGTAGGGCACAGATGGACTAAAGCAGCCTGGACCCTTGGCATGGCTCTCTTCACCCGATACAGCTGGCCTCAGATGAGCTAGCAGACCACAGGTGCTGGGCCTGGACATGGCTCCTGCTGACAAGTGGGTTTTGGTCTATAGGATTTCAGTGTTGCTGTGTGTGAACACTTAAGTGAATCACCTTTGCTCTGCAAGGCCCGATGTAGCTGCCAGCCACACCAGCTCAGAACATCAGCAGCACAGTGAGAAATGTTTGCGTTCCCTTGGCGGGGCTTAAGGAATGACTACACAGGGTCCAAGGAAGGACCATGAGATTGGGCTCCCGCAGGCTGGCCAATGAGAGGACACAGTGATCAGCAGAGACGTCACCTTCCTTTTCTAGGGTCACAGTGCATCACAGTACTTCAGGCCTTGGCAACACTCTCTCTCTCCTCAAGTCCTGCCATTTCCTCAACATGGGCTGCCCAGCGCTAGGTCCCAGCAGAGCTCCACCGGCAGGTCTCCCGCCTGTGCAAATTTCCGTGTTAAGCATGTGATGCACATACTGGTTTAAAGCAAGAGGAATGCCTCCTTTCTCCCAACCCACTCTTCAAATACATTCCAACACCTAGAACAGATGTTTGACGGGAGATACTGTCATCTTAGAATCAATGTAACACTGATCTGGCCAACATTGCCTTTTGCTACACTTTATGGCACTTTAGTCCTGAATGTGAACAAAAGGAAGTTCCTTTTTCCTCATGATGAGACATCTTTGAGAATAACTTGTAACCTCTACCAACAAGTTGAAAGAAAGACAGACCTAGGGAAGTATGGAAAGGCAAGGCCCTCCAACTTTCACAGGGGCACCTCCTGGTCTTGCTGCACTCCCAGCACCTCAGAGCACAGCAAGCCAAACAGACTAGTGTTGATGTTATCAGCAAGAAGCTCCATCTATGGTTAACTTTTCACTGTGTGGCCAAAGGAGACCAGACTTTCGGCCTTCGACTGGGAAGTCATGGCAGGCCACCAGGCAGGAGACCACAGCCAGGAACTCCAGTGCAGTCATGCATGTGCATGGTCAGGGTAGCGGACCACGAGGATCACGACGGTGGTGGTCTACTGAACACTGGCTGTAAGGATGACTCCTAACAGCCAGGTCCAGGGTACTCTAAGCAGCAGAAGCAATGGCCCACCACAGCCATACCATGGCCAGATGATGCACTCAAGGACACCGCTCAAGCTTGTCTTGGGAAAGTCATTAATGGTACTGCCCAGGACGGGCCTCACCCTATCCCCAAGGGAGTTCCCCAAGAGCCGAATCCTGTGTATGTCCAACACAAGACTTTTCATCAACTCAGAATGAGCCTGGACGCTTACAGAGGCACACCATACCATATGTTCAAGTCAGTTTTGCTGTCTCCATCTAGAAAGACTTTGGATACCCTAACAATACTGGCAAGCTATACTGAAAGTGAGTAAAACCACAGGGCCGACCCAGTTATCCATACACTGAGAAGAGCCATTCACTGATGCAACCCACCAGCAGCCCTCCCCCTCAACCCGACCCAGTCTGACCCTAACAGGCCTCCTGCCATCTTACAGCTCAGCTACCTCAGGCATGGATGCTTGGGATTTGGGGAAAAGTTAACTAGGCTTATACTCTACAGATCGTAAAGAAGCAGGGTTTGATTCTACTGAATCCCAACTTGCAATGGCAATGTAACCACATCAGTAGCTGTTTTCAGGATTGCACCTCCACTGTCGAGACGTTTGGGTCTGTATAGCCTGCCGCTTCAAGCTGTGTAAAGGAACCAAGACGCAAGTGCCTTCGCTGACCCACTCCAATACTGAAAGCTCCCTGCTTGCTGGCACTACCACTGCCCACATCAGGAGTCCCGCCCCCCATCTGCATGAGTGCCCCACCCCTGGGCTCAGCAGCAGGTATCTCATCAGCAGGCCACCTCCATTTCCATCTCCAGGACCTGTGACTTTCCTTCTCAACCCAGGAACCAGAAACCCACCAGGGATTCCTAGTTCCTGGTCACAATACCCCACCTCCATCTCCACCCCACACCCACTCAGCCCACTCCCCAAACAAGTAAGACCTGGCACCAATGACCCCAAAGTCACAGTACTCTAAAATCAGCCAGAGGGATCCAACTTTCCCTGACAAAGAGGGAAATGGACCCCACCGGAAGACCAAACCTTTGAAATGTACAAAGATAGTACGGGAAAAATTAGTGTTGGCAGGTAGGAGGCCGTGGTGGAAGTTATTCCCTGTCTCTTTATCCCCACCCCACTTCACATAATGAGACCAAGCGTATCGTTTCTCCCAAGAACACATCTGAGGGGTCTACCTGTTCCCCTTTCAAGTCTTGCAGTGTGAAACCCGCCCTGTGACCTCCCACTTCCCATCAGCAGCATCCCCCGTGTCATAGTGAACCAAACACACACTGTCCAGCAGGTCCTTGCCCTGGTCACTCATGCTGACTCTAACATTCACTGACTCTCAAGACCCCCGAGGCCTTCCCAGGGAAGCAGCCCAATGCAGCTGGTACAGAAAGTCCCTCTTCCTCCGAGCACCCACGGAGGTGGGAGGCCACAGGGGCAAGGATGGGACAGGTGCCAAAGTGCAGGAGTGGGGGCCAAACCAAAGCAGCAGACCAAGGCTCCACTCCCTCCAGTGCTCCTTCAGCCGCCAGCTTAGTGGACTCGGCAGCAGCGCATCCAGACACTCCGCTCAGCAGCCTGAGCACTGGGCCCCGCTGGACCAGACCAAAACGTCCAAGTGCTTGATGACTCCTGCCACCTCTCCCCCGGCCGAGTCGTCCTTTATGTTTTCCGAACATTCCAGTTATAATCTGGGTTGTTTTTCTGTTCTAGTGACCTCTCCAAAGGAGACCTGTGATCCAAGGGTGACTTGGAATCATGGGGAGATTTCTGGGAAGGAGGTGAGCGAGGATCTGGGACCGCAGTGTGCAGTGAGGGCAGGGGCTGTTTATATTCCCCCAACTTGTCTGTGTGAAAGGAGCGGTAATGGTCTGAGGGTCCCTGGCCATGGTAACCCATCGCGGGTCGGTGGTCAGACATTCGTCGGAAATCCTGCTGGTGGTAATTCTGGGGCCTAAAATCGTCGGATCTCCTCCGCTTAGAGTCATGATGGTGCCTGAAAGAGATGCAGGGTCAGCTGAAAGACCAAAACCAAACTCTTCGTATCTCCCCATCTTCTGCTGGCATTTCCTCACGCACACATGGACCCAGAGACAAACGTTTACATCACCAGGAAACCAACACACACACACACACACACACACACACAGACCTGGAAACAGTCAGCTGTTTCACACATACTGGTAAAAGGCATCCTAGGAAATGACATACAGTCTTCAGAGCTGCAGTCAAGTGTGGACACACGTGGACAATCACTGATAGCTTTGTGAACTCACTCTCCCTTCAGGAAAACACAACTATAAACATTCCCCTATTTCTTCACCACATTCAGGAGAAAAAATACACAGAAACTATTTGTAAATTATTAATAGCAGCAAAACCCAGAATCAACCTAGATATTCAGTATTAAGGCTGTCTAAAACTATTTTACAAATTGGCTCACTCCACAAGGGACTCTCCAGCTACTACACATGCGGCAGGCTTACCCACACACCTAGACCCCCACCATACGAGTAGCCCAAGCCTGGCAGCTGCTTGCTAAGGACCACCAACTCCTTCTGGCTCCTTTCTCTCCAAACTCACTCACTCCCAAGTCACTCTCCACCAGGGACACTCATATCCCACATGACTCAGAGATCCAGAGTCCTACCAGCTGCCTGACTGGGACCCTCTAGTTGTCCTATCTGGCCTTTAGACCCAGAGGAAACTTGTTCCAAGCTCCTGACCAAGAATGAAGATACCAGGCTGTAGCAGACAAGCGAAAGACCTGGAACGGAGGCTGTAGCATCAAATACAAGACAAACATAGGATGCTTCATTTTCAACTCTGCTGTGAATCCTGAGCAATGTAAACTCCTCCACCAAAAGAAGAAAGATGACCTGAACAAAAAAGAAAATCTCAACCAAAACCAAACTACAGATAGACAAATGCCAACACAGCCATAAAACAAACACACACACACACACACATACAAAAATAAATAAGTAAGCAACATGTCTCCAAAAAACACAAATCAACAGTAATGGCTCCTAATGAAAATGACCTAGAAGACAAAGAATTTAAAGGAATGATTTCACTACAGGCAAACATCTCAAAGACAAAGATGAATGGAATGAAAAAGCCAATCCAAAATAGGAAAATAAGAGTTTGAATTGTTGGAGGAAACCCAAACTGAAATGATCCTGGAAATGAAAACCTCAGTAAGTCCTTTAAAATCCTCAGTGGAAAAGCACAACAGAAAGAATCGTGTCAAAAAGTCGGGACAGAAGACCGAGTAGAGGAACTGGATTTCTGGTAAAAGTCAATGAGAAAGTTGTACAAGAAAATATCAACAGAACATGGGAGAGTTTGAGGTTCCATTAAAAGACCTAACCTCCAAATTATGGCACAAAGGGGCAAACTATAGAGAAAGAATAGAGAGTATCTTTAGTAAAATCAGAGAAGAAAATTCCCCAAACCTAGAGAAAAGATGCCCACTCAGGTACAGGAGACCTAGAGGACATCAAATAAACAAGACCAGAAAAAGAAAAGGAAACAAGCAAAAAACCAAACAAAAAATGATATAGTACAGTTAAAACATTAAAAATACAGATTAAAGGATATTTAAAGTTGCAAGAAAGAATACCCAAGTCACCTGGGAAGGCAGGCCCATGAAAAAACATCTGACTGTAATAGATAATACTGACAGAAACCTTTAAAGCAGAAGAGGCTGGAAAGATGTTCTCTAAGTCCTGACAGACCCCAACTGCCAACCAGCCTACTAGTCTCAGAAAAACAGCCTCCTAAAATTGAAAGAGAGGGGCTGGAGAGAGGGCTCAGTGGTTAAGAGCGTTTGCTACTCTTCTAAAGGACCAGAGTTCAGTTCTTAGCACCCACATCAAGAGGCTAGCACCCACCTATAACCCACTTCCAGGGGGGATCCGATGCCTCTGGCCTCCTTGGGCACCTGCACTCATAAATGCATTGGATCTCTGTGAGTTCAAGGCCAGCCCGGTCTACAGAGCAAGTTTCAGGACAGCCAGGGATACACAGAGAAACCTTGGGGGGGGGGGGGAGGCCACAGGGGGTGGGACAGACTTTAAAAAAATAATTAAATTCAAGAAGAAATAAAAACTTTCCATGATAAAAAGAGACTAAAGCAGTGGTTCTCAGCCTTCCTAATGCTGCAACTCTTTAATATGGTTCCTCATGTTGTGGTGACCCCCAACCAAAAAATTATTTTCATTGGTACTTCCTAACTGTAATTCTGCTATTGTTAAAAATCATAACGTGAATATCTGTGTTTTCCGATGGTCTTAGGCAACCCCTGTGGAAAGGTCACACTAGACCCCTCAAAAGGGTTGTGACCCACAGATTAAGATCCCTAGACTAAAGGATTTATGACCACTAAGCCAGTTCTACAGAGGATATTAGAAAAACTGTTTCAATCTGAAGAGAAGGATAAATAAACCCAAGAAGTCAAGGAAACAAACAACGAATGTTAAGACAGATAAGGTGTGTGTGTGTGTGTGTGTGTGTGTGTGTGTGTGTGTGTGTGTAGCATCATTGTCAATGGTATTTTATAGGGCATCTAATAAATTACTAGGCATGGAAAGTACCAAGGGAATAGGTTACATAATGAGGTAAGCTGGCCAACTGAAACTGACTCAAATGAACGTTAGCAGATAAGGATACTCAAACAATTCTGACAGAGTCCAGCCAGTACACCATGACCTCAAGCAGGATAATATTAAGTACAATTTGAATTTCCAAAGGAGAGGAATAGAAGATGGCAACAATACTTGAAAAATATTGAAAATCTTCCAAATTTATGGATGTAATAACCCTACATATCCAAGAAACTGAGTAATTCCTGTGTTATTCAGGAAACACAAAGAAATATCTGCCAGGGCTGGGAGGCAGCTAAGTGGTAAAGCACTTGCTTAGTCCATTCAAAGCCCTGGGTTTAGTCTCTGTACCACAAACAACGGTGCAGAGGCAAGGAAGGCAGAGAGGCAGAGACACACAGCATGGGACACACAGCACGGGACACACAGCACGGGACACACAGCACGGGACACACAGCACGGGACACACAGCATACAATACACAGCACAGGACACACAGCACGGGACACACAGCAGGGGACACACAGCAGGGGACACACAGCAGGGGACACACAGCACGGGACACACAGCATAGGACACACAGCATAGGACACATAGCACAGGACACACAGCATGGGACACATAGCACACAATACTCAGCACACTCAGGGAGAGAGACAGTAACAGTCTATGAAGAGGAAAAAGGAGAACAAGGCCTTTTTGTCAGAAGCACACAAGCAGACAACAAAGGAGTGCCTCAAAGTACCCAAACCAGCAATCTAAAACCTTACACCCAGCAAAAACACCCTTCAAAATAAACACCTTTCACAGGTGTCACAGCCTCAGTGACAGAGAAGGCAAAGGACAAAAGCAGACCTCCACAGAGGAGCCGGACCAGATGAGGGGACACCAGGTGGTGGTGAGAGCGGAGCTCCTTCAGCTGAGGTGGCTAATGCAGGCTACTGGTACTCACCGAATGCACCTTCCAAAACAACAGCAGCACACTCTGAATTCACAGTACAGTCTATACATAAAGCTGACATCAGCCCGGGGAAGACCACGGTTGCTATGGAGGGCAATCAATAGCAGACTCTGAATTAAAGTCTGCTGAAACAGTGCTCTTCCCACACTTGCCAACTCACAAACTGGAACTGACTTACCATCTCACTAATGGCACTGCATGGCTGAAGAGAAGGTACAACTTCAAAAGGCTCTGACTTAAGTTATTGGATCCAGGTAGGCAAGGACCACAGGCTGGTACCCACCTCAGAATCCCTGCAGAGTGAGGGGCACACTAGGAAGTGCTACTGTTGACTCCATATTGTGTGCATATTCACATGTGTAGGTATGTGTGGACACATGTTCAGGGGTGTATGCACATGAATGTGAAGGCCAGAGGCCACCCTCAGCTATCACACATCAGGCACCACTCATCCTTTTAAAGAAATATTACATTAACTTATTCATCATTAATTTTGTGTGCACATACATGCCACCATATGTGTGCAGACTGAACTCAGGTCATCGGGCTTGGTTGCAAGCACCTTTGCCAACTAAAACATCTCACTGCCCCGACCTTGTTTTTTGAGACAAGAACTCTCACTGAGACCTGTAGCTCACTGATTAGGCTAGGCAGGCTGGCTAGTGAGTCTCCTAATGCTGCCTCTCCGAAATTTGCAGGAAAGTGGATGGATCTGGAAGGTACAATACTACACAATGTAACTTAAACTCAGAAAGGTAAGAATCAAATGTTCTCCCTCATACATACATGGATACTAGCCTATAATGTATACATGCACATATATATGGTTTAAGCATAGGAAAATCTACAAATCTAGAAGGTAAACCAAGAGAGGATATACTATGTGATGAGGAAGTATGGGGACATGGGAGAGGAAAAGGATCTGGGAGGAAGTTACAAGGGGAGAACAGGATAGTAGGAGGGTGGGAGACAGTGGGAAGGAGCACCACAGACACACTTTGGTCAGAAATGTCACTATGGTATAGAACACACTATACGCTAATCTAAAACCAAAAACACAAAAAGGTTGCTGGGAGAGCAGTGTCATTTTCTCCAGTGACGCAGCTACTCATAAGTTGCCCATGCCATAAGTAACACCCCACCCCATGCATGCAGCAACCACAGGAAAGCTCACTGGATCACAATAACAACAGACAGCAGGGTAGAGGGGAGGCCTGCTGGAAGAAGGGTCACAGCAGGGTGCATGGAGGGATGAGAGAGGGCAATGGAGTAAAATGACCAAAATCATATTTATATGCATTATAAAATTCTCCAAGAACAAAGTAATACTTTTTTTAAGGGGGTGGGGCTAGAAAGATGGCTCAGGTGTTAAGAGCACTTGCAGCCCCTGTAGAGAACCTGGGTTCAGCTCCCAACACCCACATGGCAGCTTACAATCTTTTGTACCCCAGGTCCAGACATCAACACAGGCTTCTGACCTCGCGAGGTATCAGGCCCACACATGGTATGCATACACACATGGGGGCAAAACATTCATACACATAAAGAAATACAGCTACAAAACACCCTCCCCTGCAGCATCCTGAAGCTATCCTGATGGCAGGGGCATGGGATCTATAGCTGACTCATGCAAGACACTCATTTTGCAGTCGACAGACAAACCTGTATAAACATCACCATCCTTCCTCCCATATGCATGTCTGGTCTGGTCAGACCTGGCCTCTCACACTGTCTACACACCTGTCATAATAGTCTCTGTGTCCCCGGTGGTCTCGGTCACTGCTGTACTGCTCATAAGGTCTCTTTCTGGACATGTTGTTAGGTCGGTAGCTTCCAGAACGGTGGGCATCCATATGTCTCCGGTCACCATAATGGTGATCCTTGTACCAGTGCTGCTCATATTGATGGTGCCGGTCACTGCCCCAGGGAGCATTGTTACCACCACCATAGTTGAACTTTCTTTCCCTCTGCCAGTCTCCTCGATCTGCAAGAAGAGAAATGTTTCATAACTACAACACACGGCAGAATTTACTGAAGGCTGACAGGTTAGAAGGAGCTTTATCGCTAACACGAGTAATGAATGAGTCCTAACATTTTCTCTGCTGCCACCAACTTCTAAGGCCAAAGAAACTCTATCCCCTCTGTCCCTGCTGAGACCTTCCAAACCATGGCTTATGTGTTTCATTCTTGCTTGCCCCAATGTGCAGCAGCCCCTGGAAATGAGACTCACTCAAGAACCCCGAGGGAATCCGGACAGTGACACTGCTGTAGTTTCACAGTCCCGCCCTCACTTACACAGCTGAGGTGCTTCAACCTTCTGATACGAGCTGGTCCAGCCTCTGGAGACCTCTTTAACTAAAGACTTTCCTTCCTTAGACCACAAGGAGGACTCGAAGAGCTGAGCCCGGGACAGGTAAGCCAGGGCACCACATTGAGATGGGCACCTCCTAGTCTGGGAACACCAGCTAAAGCTTCAACAAGTTTTAGAGCACCAAGTCACCTACTAGGGAAAAAATAATCAAAGAACACGAGACCAAAAATCAAAAGGAAAAAAAGCTTATAATGGGAAATAACACAAACGGTTTTGACACTGAGGAAGTTAATGAGCAATGATTTTTAAAAAACTGTAACGAGCTGGAGAGATGGTTCAGTGGTTAAGAGCACTTGCCGCTCTACAGAGAATTGGGTTCAATCCCCAACACCCACATGGAGGCTCACAACCATCTATAACTCCAATTCCAATTCTTTGAGAAAGAACCTCCTCTAACCTCTGTGGGCATCAGGCATGCACATGATGCATAGACATACATGTGAACAATACTCATACACATAAAATGAAAAAAAATAAATAAATCCCTGAGTACCAGCAATTAGTTAAATATTTTTTTTAGTTAGATCTTATTATATAGCTTTGGCTGGGCTAGAATTATGTGGAGACCAGGCTGGCCTTGAACTCACAGAGGTCTGCCTACCTCTCCCTCCCCAGTACTGGGATTAAAGGTGTGCACTACTTTGATGTAAGAGAGGGAGGGAATAAAAATAAATTTTCTTTTTTAAAAAATCTTGAAATTTTTACAAAAAGTCTAAAGGGCACATGCACAATCTATTGAACTGAACCCAGGTTCTCTGGAAGAGCAGTGCTCTTAATCCCTGAGCCAGCTCTCCAGCCCCAGACATAATTTTAAATATCAAAGTTTACAAGAGATGTGGGGGCACTTTGTGAGTTAATACCTTGCTATGCAGCCTCAAACTCGAAATCTACTGTGTGTGTGTGTGTGTGTGTGTGTGTGTGTGTGTGTGTGTACACAAATGGAATTCTAGAGCTAAAGCTTAGAAAGAAATATACTTCATCTTGATTACTGTAGAAAAACTGAATCTGTAAAATAAATCTTACAGTATGCTTCTATACTTTCTATATGCTTTAAGTCTTTTTCAGTAATTTTTATTTTATTCTTCCTCTAAAAATAACTTTTGCTTATTTTAACTAGTGAAGCAATAAACAATGAATAATCATTAAATTCAAACAATCTCCCCTCTATTCCCACCAGTCTTAAGGCAACAGTTACTACTGACCACACTTAACTTTCATGTCCTTTTCTGTTCATACAAGTACTTAAGTATGTATAAGGGAGTCCTTGGTTCTTCAGGAAGTCAAAGAGTTACCATAGAACCAGCAATCCCATCCCCATGCACCTAGCTAAAACAACTGCAAACAGGTATTCAAGCAAATATATGGATATAAATGTTTATAATAATACTATTCTCAACAATAAAGAAGGAGAAACTAATGTCCATTGATGAATGAAAAAGCATGGTACACCCATTGAGTGGAATACTACCCTTCCATAAAAGGGAATTAAGTATTGATTCACACTAGAATTAGGATGAACTTTGAAAATACTTTGCTAAGCCAGTCACAAGAGGTAGCATATTGTATATTCCATTTACCTGAAGTATTCAGAAATAAGTTAATTTACAGGGGTAAAATACAGAGAGCTACAAAGAGAGGATGGGGACTAGGTATAAAATTTCCATTTGAGGTGATAGAGAATTTAGGAAGGAGGCGGAACTATTATGCAGAATTTTGAATGTACAAATACCACTGGATGGTTCACCTATAAATGCTTACCTTTATGTTGTATGAATTTCACCTCAGTAAATTTAAAACTACAGACATGGATTTTTAATACAATATGATTATTGTAAAAATACAACATGATTACTGTTTGGTTCTTATTATTTCCCTTACTGTCTCTTCTTTTTTTAATTTTATTTATTTTTCTTTTACATCTATGAATGTTTTTGCCAGGATGGATGTCTGTGCACCACATGTATGCAGTACCTGTAGAGGCCACAAGAGGGACTCTCTAGAACTGGAATTGCAGATGACTGCAAGTCTCCATGAGAGTGCTGGGAATTGAACCAGGTCCTCTGGAATAGCAGCCAGTACTCCTGCCTTGACCTCCCAAGAACTGATATTACCAGCAAGTGCATAATGGCTGGTCTAGCCAATTCTCTGTAATAGTGGATGATATTGGGTACAGATGTCCTAATACTCAGTTTTCATTCTCCTAATTAGTGGACATTCCAGTTCTTCTAGCTTTTTGCCAATGTAATATTTAAACAGCACCCTCACATGACTATGTGTCCTCATTCTACAGAACAGATATCCAGACAAGAGAACTGTGGTCAAAGGGACTATATATTTATTCATTTCAAAATTATTTTCTAAAAATGACTAGACCAATTCCTATCCTTAATAACTAGCA
The DNA here is from genome assembly GCF_949786415.1 of Peromyscus eremicus. Lineage (NCBI taxonomy): Eukaryota > Metazoa > Chordata > Mammalia > Rodentia > Cricetidae > Peromyscus > Peromyscus eremicus. The sequence goes on along the minus strand of NC_081416.1, from coordinate 124,779,861 downwards.
TGCATTTCTCCTTTTAATTACTGCTGATTGGAATAAGTGAAAACTTGGTTACCTCTCTGCCTTAACTTCCTGAATGGCAAGGGTGTTCATTCTGCCATATGAGCAGTTTTACTTTTCTGTATGAATTCCCTAATCCTTAATTTATATCTTTAAAAAAAAAAAAAATCCAACACATAGCTGTATTGAGGTTTTGAAGAAATCATTTTCTTTTCTTTTTTATTTTTTGGATTTGTTGTTGTTGTTTTGGCTTTTCAACAGGGTTTCTGTGTGTTCTGTGTGTTGGATGTCCTGGAACTTGTTCTGTAGACCAGGCTAGCGTCGAACTCACAGAGATTCACCTGCCTATGCCACCACCACCCAGCTTGAGGAAATCTTATACATACTTCAGGCTGACCTTGAACTCAGGACTCTCCTGCTTCACCCCTCTTGTTCTGGGATTACAGATACCACCACACTCACCTTTAGTTTTATTTCTACGTTTTTCTTTCATTCTTTTTTTTTTTTTTTTTTTTTTTTTTTTCCTGAGACAGGGTCTCTTTATTATGTATTTTTGGCTGTCCTGGACCACACTTTGTAGACCAGGCCGGCCTTGAATTATCAGAGATCTACCTGCCTCTATCTCCCAAGTGCTGGGATTAAAGGTGTGTGCCATCTTGCTTGGCCATTTCTCCTTTTTTCTAAACAAATTTCCAAAAGCTAATTCAATTTACTTTCCTTTTTCTTTTTTAAGTTTTGTTTCAAAAATTAAATTTCAAGTTTTTTTTTTAAATTAACAAATAAAAATTACATACACTTATTTTGTGTATATCTTAAAATACACGTTAACTATACAATGGCCGAGTTAACAAATGTTCTTTGTGTTTATGGAAAGAACATTTAAAACCTCCCACTGATTTTTGTTATTGGATGAATTATATCATTTTACAGTATGCGAATTAACATCTTGTGATTAACTACAGTCACCGTTTTGTACAGTTTCTCTCTTGAGCATCCTTCTCCCAACTATGGTCCCTTCCACCAGCAGCACTTCTCCACCTCTTATTCCCAGCCCCCCAGTCAAACACTGTTCTCTCAGATCCCCTAGGTTCAACTCTGGCAGATTCCACACACAGAGGAACCATGTAGCATTTGTCTTTCTGCACCAGCTTACAGCTCTACAGATGGTATTCTCTGGGCTCACTCACACTGTCACAAGTTGCAGGTTCACTTCTAATGGGTAACTAATATTCCTTTGTGTACATGTATCACATTTTCTTTTTCCACTCGCTCTTGATGGACACTTAGGTGGATTCCATGTGCTGGCTCTTGTAAATAGGTATTTGGCATTAATAAACCTGCAAGTTCCCATACCTCTTCAACATGAGATGCATACACTCAACCTGCAGGTCATATGAGAGTTCTATGTTAATGCTTTTAGGAACCCCTACTTGTGTCTTCTATAATGGCTGTGTTAATCTAACAACAGTGGTAAAGGCTGCCTTTTTCTCCACATCCTTGCCAAGACTGTGTTGCGTTAATAACAGCTATTATTAGGTGTAAAGTGGTGTCTCACTGTGGCCCATAATGCTGAGTGCTTTTCTTTATACTTGTTAGCCAATTACATACCTTTATTAAAACAAACAAGACTAACAGTCTCAGAAGTAAAGGACTTACTGAGGTACACCTGCCTATCTAAAGGTCAAAGGACAAGCCACAGGTCAACGTCCCTGACCCACCAGCAGCATGACTCTATAGCAGCTGGAAAATGTCCACTGGACCTAAGGTTAGGGTCTATTCCAGTGCAATTTGGGGACGTTCAATATAAATGTGTTTAGACAAACCTCCATTATTTACTGAAAAAGAGGTCGACACAGATGGCAGCATCCTGGATACATTCGTCCATAAAGAAAGTTTCTGCTACATCCTGTCTGGTTGGTTCCAAAAGCAGAATGCAATGTGGCCCTATGGGTAATCTACAGCACTCGGCAAGAATGGGTGCCCTCCTCTCTGTTGATTTAGCTTCAAGCTGTGAGCTGCAATCAATCATCTTCCTCTATCGCAGTCCCTCCCCGTCTGGAGTTAAGATCATCTTCCTCTATCTCAGTCCCTCCCCGTCTGGCCTACAACTGAATTTAGGGTGCCTAGGCAAGCCCATAGGACATTTTTTTTTTTTTAATTAATTAGTGATCATTCTTACACACAGGATGTGAACTGTTCTCTAAGTCTGCCCATTACCTTTCATGGTACCTGTGATCCCCTTACCTTAGGGCTGGTCCTTAATCTTCTAGATCTTATTTCACATTTTATAAAAACCAAGTACAGACAACAAGGTCTCAGGGAAAGTACACAAGTCCTTGGACAATGAAATGACTAGGGGTTTTGACACCTCTTTAAAAGCTATCTAGAGGCCTACCTGCATTACTAAAGTGTCTCTTGTTGGGGTGACTGTAGTTATCTCTTGGATGTCCATGCATCTGTGGACCATGGGAGGCAGGCAAATGAGGCTTCTGAGGATGAAGGTTGTGTGAGGTATGGGACTGAGACATCAGAGAATCCCGGCTTGAGCCCGAGGCCTCTGGTCGAAATGGTTTCTTACCACCAAGCGTATCATCTTTCTTCTTTTGTTCCTGGCAGAGTAAAAGGAAATCGAAGAGCTTAGGACCCTAGGCTTAATTCCTGAGAGCAGAATAAAGTCACCTCCCTAAACAGTTCCATCTTGTTCCTCTATACTTCTGAGCTGCCATTAATACCTTCTTACCAAAACCGCTTGTGAACTCCACTGAGACCTACAGCTCCAGCAGCCTAATGGGGTGAGCTGTCTGTGGACTCTGACCTACTAGATTACTGCAGAAAACCAACCTCCACTAAGGCCCCGTGAGAACACACTTGCCACAGCCAGGAGTCACTGGCCACAGCCTATCCCTACACTCGGCAGACTCCGAGGACTCTCTTGGCTACACAAAAGCATGACTACTACATTTCCGAGGCTAGCTAGAGTAAGAACTACCTGCTGTCAATCAGGAGGAGTTACTACAGCAAAGTCCTCAAGCTGGACATCAGACCCTCAGCTATACCACTCCTTCATCCAAGTAAGATTCTCAAAATAAAATTTTACAAGTGTAAAGTGACTTAAAATCTAAGTAGGAGGGAAATGACTATAAATAATTTGGTCCATATCTAAGTCTTTTGTGTATAAAGAATAGAAAACAAATATTACTTGATTCTGTCCTTTCTTCATTTAGCACATTATGAAAATATCTTCCCCTGCATGATGTTTAATACTACCATATTTCATTTAATGCTTGATTATTACTCTTCAGTAAGAATACATGACCATAATCTTCCCATTATTTTTAGACTGCAGTCATTCCCATCACAAGAATGCTTTAACCTTTGATTAGTCCCTTAAACTAAACTCTTAGATATAGAAGCATATGTTCTACTCTTCTGACAAATTCTGAAGAACCATGGTGCTGGTTTGTTTTATGTTAGCTTGACTCAAGCTAAAGTTATGAGAGGAGGAGCCTCAATAGAGAAAAGCCTCCATAAGATAAGGCTGTAGGCAAGCCTGTAGGACATTTTCTTAGTTAGTGATCAATGCGGGGAAGCCCAGTCCATGTGAGTGGTTCTGTCTTGAGCTGGTGGTCCTGGGTTCTATAAGAAAGCAGGCTGAGCAAACCAGTAAGCAGCACCCCTCCATGGCCTCTGTATCATTTCCTGCCTCCAGGTTCCTGCCCTGTTTCAGTTCCTGTCCTGACTTCTTTCACTGATGAACAATGATGATGAAGCATAAGCCAAATAAACCCTTTCCTTCCCAAGTTCGTTTTGTTCATAGTGTTCCATCACAGCACTGGTAACCCTAACCAAGACAACTATCCTACAGAGAGACTAAGATGACTCACCCCCCATAGTTGGATACTGATACATTTGCCATTCAACCTCATGAGCTTCTGCGGAGTCCTCTATCACTGTGTGCCCAACTTAGATCCTCAATCCAATTTTCCCTCCTATCTCAGGGCCTTTCCCGACTAGTTTCTTCTTCTCTGGAATCTTTCCTAACTATTCTTCCACGGATTTTTATAATGATTAGAAGCCAGTCAGATGGCTCAGTGGGTAAAGGCATGCATCACTAAGCCTGACTACCTGAGTTCGATCCCTGAGACACATGGAAGGATAGGAAAGCAGAGACTCCTGCAGCTTGTCTTTGGACATCATGAGGTAAGTGCTGCCTCTTGCACTCCCGTGTTCACTCTCTCTCGCTCTCTCACACAAGCACAAAATAAATAAGTATATAAATGTAAAATTTTATGTTTAGAACTTCACTAATACACAATTACTGTATTATTCCTATTACCATTACATTATATTCTTCAGTGTAAAATTAATTATGAACTATTTGAGAGTATAATTCCCAGGTCAATAATGCATTAAGCTCACATTACAAATTCTTCTAAGTGCCCACGCTGGTCCTGGCACGACTACAGACACTGAAGAAATGGCAATAGATGAGAAACAAAGTCTCTGTGTTCGTGAGCCTGAGACATTAGTGAAAAGTGGAACAATTTTCACAACTGCTCCTCAGTGGTTGATGTGGATATGGACCATGTGGCCAAGCAGCAGATCTATAGAAGTCTGCATGAGAACTAATTCTTCCACAGAAGCCAAGTCACCTTTACACCCATCTCCCTACTCATAAGAAAGGGTAACAACGCCTGGACACTGCAAATATCTACTCCTTTAAGTAAGCAATTGGGATTCCTCTATGTAAGAAACGGGATGGATGCCAAGCATATGCCCATATAAGAATAGGAATAGATTTTCTGCCCATGATCCTGGGACTTATGACTAGCCACGTTACAAGCTACAAAAATGTAAGAAGAAAAGGTCTAGAAAACAAGTGATGCAGGTCATGAGATCACAAGGTAAAAAATCCTTGTCAGGACTTTAAAATACTATCTGGCTCTAATGTATTGGCTATTTTACCTAATAAACAACAGTCATACTGTCTGGCTACTCATGGAAAATGTTAGGAACTATATATGGCTAGTACAAAGAAAAGTCACACTGTATGAAATTATGTTTGGATCACAGGTGACTAACTCTGTGGCCTGTGGTGGTTTCTGTCACCCTGTTTGGGCTGTACTGAAACCATGTAAGACACAGGCAAAGTGCCAGGGGCCTATCTACTACCATCAACAACCCCACAGATTTATCACTACCAGCCTAGGGAAAAACAAAAGCTAAGGGTATTTCATGTGCAATTATTTTTATACATTGGTATAAATTAGGACTAGATTTGTATTTTACCTCCTCTTCTTGAGATCTTTTCTTATGAGCCATCTTATACAGTTTATGTAGTTTTCGTGCATCAAATTCTGTAAACTTGGAAACAAAAATCCATAGGTTCCTAAAAGAAAAATTGTACTAGTAAATGATACATTTTAAAAAGTGATTTTGTTGTTGTTTTGTTTCAAGACAGAGTTTCTCTGTGTAGCCCTGGCTGTCTTGGAACTCACTCTGTAGACCACAGTGGCCTTCCTCTGCCTCCTGAGTGTTAGGATTAAAGGTCTGCACCACCCATCCTGGCTAAAAAGTGATTTTATTTTATGGATGGCAAGCTACTGAATTTTACTGTGAAATGTTCTCTAAGTCCCTGCACTAAGCCAGGTGTTCAAGCTCTTGCTATAATCCCAGCACACGGGGGGTTTTCAGGTCATCCTCAGATCCTCAGCTTACACAGTGAGTTTGAGACCAGCCTGGGTAAAGGACACTCTATCTCAAATAAATACGATAAAACAGAAAGTCTTTGCATCAGTAATGTATCATTACATGCTTCTATCTTAGGATGAGGGTTGTCAACAGTTCTAGGAACCCCTAACTTCTACAGTGGCAACCACACTCTATTCCAGAAGCTTTCCTTTGCCTTCCCCACACTCAGGACTCTGCCCACACACACACTCCGTCTTTCCCACCATCTCCCACGCTGGGACCCACAATCAACTGGTAACCTGTGTCACTGCCCTGCTTTCTTCCCAACTGTCACCTCCTCCGTCAAATTCTCGGTAACTCCCTGTCCGAGCGTGGCAGTGCTGTATACCATAGGAACGGAACAAGATGGGTGTTTACAGAGACTCAGAAACCAGTCTCTTGTCATGCGAGCTTTCCAGCGAGCCCTTTCACTGTGGCCGTGCTGTGCTAGGCCACTGACTAGTAAACGTACTGTGTCAGGTAGAGCCACTTACCTTCCTAAGGCCTCTTACAAAGAACAGTCTTCTGAGACATGGCAACTGAGCCCTAAACACACCCAGTGACCTAGCTGTCCACTCTCAAGCCTCTGCTGAAGCCCTGACTATGCTCATTTAAGTGATTCCACTTAGCTTGTCTATATTCACAGCAGTTAGCCTCCCTGGCCACCCTTTTGGAGGCATTTTCTTTTCTATCTTTTAATTTTTATTTATTACGTTATGTTTACGGGTGTTTAGTCTGAGTACATCTCTGTGTACTATGTGCATGCCTGGTGTCTGTGGAGGCTAGAAGAGGGTGTGTGGAGTTATTGATAGCTGTGAACCACTATATGGATGCAGTCCTCTGGAAGAAGAGCAGGTACTCTTATTGATGAACCATCTCTCCATCCCTATAGGCATTTTCTTCACACAACTTCTAAAATTGCTTCCATACTACTTTTAGATGGACAGTTTCTATGGAAGTCATAACTTGTATTATTTTTTAACTTTTAAAAACCAAGGACTTTTTAATGAACTACTGCTGGTGTTGGGATATTTAAACACCAACAGATCCAAGTGCACAGTAGGAAGCCTAAGATAACCTGTTGCTATCCTCTGATCTGGTAAAAAGAAAGCCGTATATGCTCAGTAAAGAGAAAAAAAATGCAAACTGTTAAGAGGAAAGAAATGACTTTTCAAAAACTATGTCTTGTACTCAGGGATGTGTGGCATGTTATCATTAGCATCATGACTGAGGTTTCTGAAAACCTACTTTTCACTCAAAAACCAATCTACTAAAACAGACTACCAAGATGCATGAACCATGAAGTACATGGACTCAAAGTAAATATAGTTTATGGAAATAAACTTAACATTAGCTTTTCAAAATTCCCTCTGGTACTGGGAACTGAATTCAGGGCTTTGTACATGCTGGGCACATATTCAACTACAAAGCTACATCCCCAAGCCCCCCACCCACAACTCTTTTGTTTTTTTTGGTTTTTTTTGAGGCAGGGTTTCTCTGTGTAACATTCCTGGCTGTCCTGGATCTCACTCTGTAGCCCAGGCTGACCTGGAACTCATTGAGATCCGCCTGCCTCTGCTTCCCAAGTGCTGGGATTAAAGGCGTGTGCCGCCGCCCCCGCCGCCACCACCACCACCACCACCACCACCACCACCACCACCACCGCCCGGCTCCCTTTTTCCTTTTCATTTTAGGACAGTCTCACTAGGTTGGCCAGTCTAGCCCTGAACTCAATCTATAGTCCACACAGGTCTTTGATCCTCCTGCTCAATCAGAAAACTGTGCCACCATCTTGACTTGTTACGGTTGCTTTAGAGAGTTGTCATTTCTTCAAAATATCTAAAGGGAACACAGACGGAGTGTCCCTATTTTGAAAATCCCGAGACGGATGTCTCAAGAGGTAAGTTACCCTCATATGATGGGTCACAGTCAAAATGCAGATGCAATAAATGCATCATACAGGAATACCTATAGGCTGGCTATATATATTAAGTATACATGAAGTAAAAGTGAATTTTGTGTAAGATTTGATCATCACTCCCAAGACTTGTCATTACTTATGTCCATGAATATTTCAAAGTCTAAAACACTTCTGATTCTAAGCATGTTTGATAAAGGGATACTTAACCTGTTTATAAATTAATACATATATATATAAGCCATAATGTCTTATATTAATCTAAATTACTACAGAGTTCTTTAATTAAAGGAGAGGAAAATGGAGAACCCAAGTTCCTGTGCTTTTAACCTTTGTTCACTTCGTGTGTTGGTACCTGCACTGGCTAGTTTTTATGTCAGCGTGGGAAAGAGAACATCAGTTGAGAAAAGGTGCTCACGAGATCGGCCTGTGGGCAAGACTGTCATACATTCTTTTAAATCATTTATTTATTTATGTGCACTGGTATATTGCCTGCATGTATATCTGTGTGAGGGTGCTGGGTCCCCAGGAACTGGAGTTACAGACAGTTGTAATTGACCTGTAGGCCCTGGGAACTGAACCTGGGTCCTCTGGAAGAGCAGTCAGTGCTCTTAACCACTAAGCCATCTCTCTAGCCCTCATACATTTTCTTGATAGATAACTGATATATGAAAGGGCCCAGCCCACTGTAGGAAGTGCCACTCCTGGGCCAGTGGTCCTGGGTTCTAGAAGAAAGCAGGCTGAGCAAGCATGAGGAGCAAGCCAGTCAGCAGCACCCCTCCATGGTCTCTGCTTCAGTTCAGGTCTCCAGGTTCCTGCCCTGCTTAGTTCTTGCCTTGACTTCCCCCAGCAATGAAATGTGATCTGAGTGTCACAAGCTGAAATAAAGTCCTCCTCAAGTTACTTGTGGCCATGGTGTTGCAACACAGTAATATAAGCAGTAACTAAGACAGTATGGAACCAACCAATTTCTTATAATAGATATAATAATGGTTATAGTAGATATAATAATATGTAGTAGATATAATATGTAAATACTAACCTGAGATGAGTAAAGTATTATCTAGTTTCTATGTCTTATGGGTTTAAAGCAAATATTCTGAGAATAAGCCAGAAATTTTATCATCATCATCATCATCATCATCATCTCCTTCTTATAGATTATATTAATGGCATAATCTTGCCACATGTTAACAAAATGGCTTATTTCATGAAAAAGAAGTTGAAGCCTACAGGTATGTTTGTCAACAATAAATTAAGTGACTATGCTCTCTATTTTAAAAAACACAGCACACCCACACACTGTCAAATGAAACTGGAGAGACTCAGGACCAGAGTGGGTTACCTCCTCCACAATTTGATGTGCTCCTGGTCTGAATAGGCTTTAAGGCACTCGGCTATGCGGTCTCCAATTTTAAGCAGGCAGTTCCTGGTGTGTTCCAGCTGTTCTTGCACATTGAGTCCCTTGTCAGGTTTGTCCAACTGTTTCAGTGCCTTTTTCACAGGCCTCATCCTCTCTTTACACTGGAACAGTCCAACACAGTAACATGAGCCATTGCAGAAAGAGTTCAATTATCATATCCACAGTCAAGATTCAAGAAAACACACACCCCTCATGCTACGTGTCACTATAGGAGTGGGTAACACCAGTGGAATGGGACAAGTGCAGATACGTAGAAATTCTGAGGTACAAGTGCCGTCACCATACTTGGGATTATGTGAGGACCTTTGATACCTGACTTAGCCTCTCTGAATGTTCTGTTTCCTCATCTGCAAGAGGGCTGTGGCCACTAAGAAGATCAAATGTAAAACAGTATTATATGCTTAACCTGAAAACCATGATCATCAAATTTCTTAATAATGAAAAAACAAAAACACTATCCTCTGGTAATTTCCTCAGCTAGAAACTCATGGACATTTTTCAGTGTTTAACTTCCAATTTTTAAAATGAAATAAAAAAGACACTACGAATTGGAAAATACTTACAAATGACTGTGCAAATAAAAAAAAATGCATAAATGATTTCTACAGAAAAGATAAATTACTATGTAGCTCCAGCTCGTCTGGAACCTGCTTCATAGCCTTAAACTGGCCTTGAGTTTGTGGCTAATATGAGGAAGACCCTTGGTTCAAAACCCAATAACATAAAACAAGGGAAACAGTTCCACAGAAGCAGCAGGTATTACTTTGTTTATAAGCAACAGGCTAAAGGAAAAACAGAGAAATGATGAATTTATTCATTTATTCAATTCACTCATTTATTGCTATCTTTCTAGTACCTAAGTGAACTTCATATAAAACATAATTCTCACAGAAAATAAAAGAACTTAAGAAAACTGACTTAACTACAAAGAAAAAAAAATATATGCAAGTATGTTTTAGAGTATACAGAGAGAGGTCAAAGACCTCACAGAACTGGGTCAATATTCTCTCATTTCAAAGAAGACAGCTTTTTCTTTAGCCTGAAAGAATTGAAGTGAGTCGTGACTTGTGGGAGTTTGGAAAGAGAATAGAGAGTTGTGGAACTCAGAAAGGACAGCAGCACCTTCCCATCCTTCCAGGAGGAAACAACTGTATTTCCGGGTCCAGCTCTTAGCTCCACAGCATGGCAGCAGGTATGCTCCAGAACTTCACCACTTCAAACGTTAGCCAAGACCTTCTCCTGGTCAGCCGGCATGTTTCAACCCCTCACGTGCTCCTGCCACCTTGGCATAGTCGTCCCCCCTTCCCCCACCACCTTTGACTCTTCCTTTGGAACCCAATGCAAACACCACTCCTCAGGCCTTCCAGACTAGGTCAGATCCCTTCTTACCAGACCTCCACCGTATCCACTGTTTCTCCTCCATACCCTATCATAAGGGCACCAACATGATCCAGGTAGTTATCTGTCTGCCCTATTATTATTCAGCTTAGTCACTGGTACTATTTTCTCTATAAACAATAGACTAAAGAAGAATAAGGAAATTCTTCTTTGAGATGGGGGTCTCTAAATGTTTTGTCTCCCATCCAGCACATTTCTACTTCCCAAATGCCTCTGAGGACCCGTCTAAACTCTGCAGGTTCCTGTACAGGTAAGGTTCATATAAACTCATGAAGGCCCATATATACTCATAAAAACAGGAATACAAGACATCCTACTAATCTGGTTCAAAATACAGTATGCAAAAATAAGCAATATACTTCTAAAACAACACACCAATTAATGTTTATACTAACTAAAGCTCTGTGGATGTGCCTGTGAAGGGCAGCCCAAGCATCAGCATCCTCTATTTCAAGACTTACAATGCTGAAGGTTTCCTGGTCCAGATCATCATCTTCATCCTCCCCAATGGGAACAGGTTCACTTCCTGCTGTAATGTGGACAGGACCCTGAGCTCGCTTTGATTTACTTGAAGACTTGGCATCACCACCTTTAACCTTTCAAAAGAGTTACAAAGAGTCCTTGTCATTTCTACACTCTTAAAATCTCGGTAGATTTCTTTTTGTTTGGCTTTGTTTTATTTGGTGGTGGTGGAGGTGGTAGTGGCAGTGGTGTTCCTATGAATATATGTGTGGGCGTGCATGAGTTTATGTGTACCACACCTGTACATGAATCTGCAGAGGCCATGAGAGGTTGCCAGATCCCCAGGAACTGGAGTTACAAGACATTGTAAATAAACCACTGTGTGGGTGCTGAGAACTGAACCTGGGTCATCTGCAAGAGCAGCAAGCTCTTAACAGCTAAGGATCTCTCCAGCTCTACAATCCAGACTTCTTACCTATGGTGCATTGCTAGAGCAATATATACACAAATATACACAAACCTATAAGATTAATAGCTGAATTATAATTCTTCCTATTTCTGTCTCTAAAGGTACTAAACTGCAGCTTCAAGTTTATCAATAGAATTTACAAAAATGTCATGAAGGGACTAAGGATCTACCTAGAACTCCCCAGGGCATAATCCCAGCAACCTCTCCTAACAGCTGCCCTTTGATCTGGGAATCTGTACCAGCTGCATAACTATCAATGCTGCAGGTCAAGAGGAACAGGCACGGAGACCAAAATTCTACGATACAGAGAAAAGACAAGCTTTTGAAAAAGCACAAAAGGTAAAACACTTGCCCTTACAGAGGTTCCTGGTTTGGTTCCCAGCACCTACATGGAAGCTCACAAACATCTATAATTCCAGTTCCAGGGACACCTCCACAGGCTCCTGCCTGCTTACCATTCACATACATACACTCAGACATACACACATAAACATAAAATAAAAATAAATATTCTTAAAATAAAAATTAGTGAGTTCAAGGCCAGCCTGGTATACAGAGTGAGTTCCAGGACAGTCAAGGCTACACAGAGAAACCCTGTCTTGAAAAACTAACTAACTAAATAAATAAATCAAATGAAAATTTAAAGAGCACAGGTAGCATGGTGTCACATCAACTACCTAGTAGCAGTTACGAGGAGAGAAACAGGGAGAGTAATCCGATCAGGAGGGTATCTGCAGTAAGCATAATGTGTTCATGAGATACAAAATGCATTAAGCTGGAGGGGGAAAAGCCACTTAAACTAAACATGAAACAATGTGAATCTGCCAAATGGTGGCATATGCCTTTAATCTTGACAGAGAAATCAGAGGCAGATTGATTTCTCTTGAGTTCTAGGCCAACCAGGGTTATGTAGTGAAACCCTTTCTCAAAAAGAAAACAAACAAGAAAATAAAACAAGAGAAACAAACCAAAAAACCAGAATGAAACATCATTCTGATCCAAATGCAAAAGAATTTATCACAATACAGTTTCTGTTTTATTCCAAAGACTTATTATTTTTTTTATTTATGTGGATGTACCTTGCTGAATTCATGTGTACCACAGGTGTGCAATGTCCACAGAGGACAAAAGAGGACAAGAGATCCCCAAGAACTAGAGTTACAGATGGTTGTGAGGACTGGTAACTGAACCCAGGTCTTAACCACTGAACCATCACCAACACCCTCAGTAGAGTTTCTAACATTAAAAACTGGAAAGTAATTTTAGTATAAAACTTAAATGGTTTCCACTATACTATAGCCAAAAACAATCTGCCTTATCTATTAAAAATGACCTTAACACCTGTTCTTTGGTGGTAAGGTAGTTTACAATATATTGTTGTGTGGAGAGAAGAGGTTATCCAATGGTCTAAGCTGACCAGTATTTTATATATATTTTGGTGGTGGTGGTGGTGGTGGTGGTGGTTTGTTTTTTCAAGACAGGGCTGTCTTGAAAAGAGAAGCCCTACCTGGATGTCCTGGAACTCAATTTGTAGATCAGGCTGGCCTTGAACTCACAGAGATCTGCCTGCCTCTAACTCCCGAGTACTGGGATTAAAAGTGTGGGCCACCACTGCCTAGCCAGTATTTTTATATTTATACTCATATTCCATGGGGAAATTTACAAAAGTCCCAAGAAGTTAAGATGTCAAGGGCTGCAGAGGTGACCCATGAGTTATGAACACTGGCTGCTCCTTTTAAGGACCTTAGTTCCAGTCCCAGAACCCTCACAGCAGTTCACAACCACCTGTAACTCCAGTGCCTGGGGATCCAATGCCTTCTTCTGGCTTCTTTAGGCACCAGGCACACATGTGATACACAGACATACATTCAAGCAAAACATCCATACACGTAAAATTTAAAAATTAAAAAAAAAAAAATCAAGACATCAATAGATGGCAGACTTCTAGCTGTGACTTGCTTGGAGCAATGGGTAAGGACTGACTACAACCATCTCTTCACATCTCACAAAGCCTGTTACTAAACTGTATTAAGTTTACGGTTTGTAATGAACTTCACAAAACTCCCAACATGAAGGCTTCCTAGCCAAGTCTACTCCAGTGGCTGTTGATGACATGTGGTATTTGGTTTGAATCTCAACTCTTCAAATAACCTTGTGTGTAAATTGTATTCTTCTGACATTATAATCTGAGAACCTATCCCTCATAATCCTCTCACTTGTCGTGTCTCATTCCAAATACTCCTCCCAAATATGTGAAGATGGATCAAACCAAGGCCTTCTACGTTAGAAAGCTCCAGACTGCACATCTCCCTTTCCCTATAAGGAGGGTGCAGGGATTGCTTACATAGCCCCAACCTTCCTTCCTGGATATACTCAAAGACAATCATCCCAGGGCTTGTACCTCGTGTTATTTAAAACCTAAACACAACTTCCCAGACAAGTATGTCGGGTACCTTCTCTTTCTTGTCCTTGGACTTCTTCCTCTCTTTGTCTCCTTCTCTGTCCTTCCGAGAACTCACTGGTTTCTCTTTGTTCTCCTTGTTCTCTTTCTTCTTCTGCTTTTTTTTCGTTGGACTTTTTTCTAAGCCATCATCCTAGGAAACAGAACACCATGAACTTTTTCACTCTTCTGCTTCTTCGTTTGTTTCTAAAGGGAGCAGCCATGGCCCAGGGGCTCATCACTGTATCCAATCAGAGCCTACCAGCACTCACTTGCAGAACTCTGAGTCCATTAGACTTGTCCAGGCAGACACCATTACATCCTCTGATCTAATTCTCTAAGCTACTCTTTAAGGCATTGACCGGATGGAGTTTGGTCCAATAGAAAAGCACTTGCCTACTGTGCATGAGGCCCAGAATTAGATCCTCAGAACTACCCCTACCCTAAAACAATAGTATTATTGCCCCCACTTCACAAACAAAAAATTGAGGACCAAAGCTGTCCACGGATAGCTAGTAACTGATGAAGCTGTTAGTATGTGAATTTGAGAACAAGCATTCACAGCTATGTTGGTCCCTTATACCCCTGGGGGCCCTCCTGGAGCCATCATCAAAGAATTACATTCAGAACAACAGAATAAAATCTTACGGAGTTGTCACTCACTGAAAAACACTGTACTTCCACTTTCTTCAGACTAGATTACAAATTGGCAAGCCAATGGCCAAGCCCAACCTCGAGAGAACTTCCAATTAACTGAACTACATTATGCAAGTCTTAAGTCCCCTGGTTAACCAGTCTCTACCAATCTCTTTCATTCTCTAAAATGAAATAATTACTAATTGCCATTTATCATGGTTTGTATGGTTTATTTCAGTTATGTAGGAATTTGTAGTTGCTCACTTAGGATGAGCCACTATGTGGTGATTTGAGTAAGAATGGCCCACATAGGCTACTATGTTTGAATGGAACCTCAGATAAGAATAGAAGGATTAGGAGGTGTGGCCTTGTTGGAGAAAGTGTGCCACTGGGGGTGGCTTTGAAGTTTCAAAAGTCCATACCAGGCCCAGGCTCAGTGTCTCTCTCCTCTCTCTCTCCTTTCTCTCCTCTCTCTCCCTCTCTCCCTCCCTCCCTCTCAGCTTGTGGAACAGGATGTAGCTCACAGCCATTTCTCCAGAACCACGCCTACTACCTGCTGCCATGCCATGATGATAATGGACTAAGCCTCTGAAACTGTAAGCCAACCCCAAATTAAATGTTTTCTTTTATAAGTTGCCTTAGTCGTGGTGTCTCTTCACAGCAACAGAACGGTGATTAAGATACAACTATATTTTTCTGACAGATTAGGTGAAGAGAAACATATTCTACGGTATTTTATCTATTCTCTATGTAAACAAATACATCACATGACTTCATGCAGTCCCATACCTTCACTTCCCCCTCTTCAGACTGGTTGTCTGAGTGTCTCGGAGATGGCAGTTCAAGCCCATGCTCATCCTTCAGCCTGGGGGCTTTATTTTCCTTCTTTACTCGAGGCTTCCGCTTCTTTAGTTTGGTCTAGAAAATAAAAATATGATAAAACTACAAATCACCCCCAACCCAACAGCATGACCAAGAAATATTCTGGCCAGCTGATTCATAATCCAAACAAGATAATTTAGTAACACAAAGGTGCAGGTAATTCTACCTGAAAGAAAATAAAACTGAACAAAACCACCTACTAACCTCTACCTAGCCTATACTGCTTTAAATGTCTGTATTCCTTGAAAATATTGATTTCATTTTTGGAACTCACCCTACAGGTAACACCCCCAGAAAAGGTTAAGACATTCTATGTACAAAAATATAATTAACATTGAAGGTGACAAAATTAACTCTTGAAAATTAGGTATCTAAAACTAAGAAAAAGGTTAAAATATTGTTTATCTATTCAATCAAATAAACAATATAAGCATGATCTTACTTGCCAATCTAGAACTTAATACATCATAATTACATTCTCACCATAATGTCTACAGAGTGGTACTATGTACTTAAAATACCACTGTGTAGAACAAATGGAAGTATGGTGATTTTATTCATGTAAGTTCTATTTATTGTATACATACATGTATACACAACACAGCTAAGGAGCATGTAAGCAACATGCCCACACAAGGTACAAACATACTTAGATTCTGTCTTCCCCGACTCGTTATCATGGGGAATTAAAGAAGAGAATTCATTAGCAACTTGGTATTTTTCATGAGCCAACTATAATCAAAACAGAAGTCCAATTTGTGAAATTAAGTGTGGAATCCAGCTGTCTACTCCTGGAATCCATTATCACAGCAGCCCAGTCAGATGCCAAAATACGGGAACTGTGTCCCCAGCTGAGGACAAGATCAGGAAAGAACAAGGACCATCCAAAGAGATGCAGAACATTCTGCTGCAATACCTGAGCGGAACTGTAAGAGAGGTGCTGAGATACTGAGTTCAATTATCAAATGAGCATTTGTTCTTAGCAACCTCAGAGCTGCGTCTGCCCACGAGAGGGCAGGATGCTGTGCAGTACCCAGAAAGGACATCTCTTCCCCCTCAGCTCTGCAGAGTCCCAGGCTCCCCTGGGGGAACGCCAGTTGGCAGTACACTCACTCACCTCCTCCCCACTGGTCACAGTGCCCTTCTTCTCCAGACCCTTCCTGAGCAGCTTCAGCAAGTAGTCCACCCGGGTCTGCAGCTGCTTCCCCTGAGGCTTTTTATCTGTCTCCACTGGTAGAATCTTCAACAGGAAAGGAAGAGAAGCACCCGCCACCACCCACAGCCTGGTTAGTGAATCCAGATAAACAGAGACAACACAGAACTTAGCACAGTCCTTTCCCTCCCAACCACCCGAAACACAGATTAAAGCCTCAGATCCTATTCTCATGTCCATGGCTCCCAGTCACTGAAAATCCCTCATGAGCCACTCTGTTTTACAAAATGGGATGGAGAAATCCAGCTCTCCCACTGGCTCCTACCTGTGCTGTTAACAGGGTAGAACAACTCAGGTAGGAGGGCTTGTGGCTTCATCTGCTAGAGCATCCCAGCCGTCGTGGATTTCCTCCTTCCAGGAGCAGGGACTCCCTGGAGCTAGGTTAAAGCTTCGTTTTAGATTGAAAATGCTTCTTAGAGCATTGCCGGAGCACTGAGCTATGCCAGGAGATGATCTGTTGTCTACCACAGCTGGACCTCTCCGGCCAGACTGGATTTGCTCTCAGTGCTTCTCTACAGGGTGCTGTCACCCTCCTAACCCCAGATGGGATGAGCAGTGTTTAATGTGCCAGGACAAAGCCCTGAGAGGACCACAACATGGAGTGGATCCAGTCGGCCCTTGCTTAAAGCTCCAAGCACAGCCTTGCTACTTGAAAGAGATAGGTGGGAGGCTCAATTTTGTGGGAGAAGTACAATGAAAGTTCAATTTCATTACAAAAAATACCAAGCTGACACTTGTTCTCTGTGTACAGAACTGGAGAAAAAATGTTAAATAATGCGCCAACAAGGAAGGCCCAGGAATGCTTTCAGTCCCAAAAAACTGACCTGGTATTTGCTGTAATGAGATTTGGCCTGCAGTAAATATCAGAATTTTAAGATTTCTCCTATGTAATTTCCTCTGGTTGTCATCTTTCCTTTTATCATCATCTATGAAATATGCCACAGTCCACTAAAGATGGTAACTTCCCAAAGATAAATAAAGAAATCCTCCCTCTTGAAAAGAATTAAAGAAAAGTTAAAGATAAATTATACAGAGATATTATACAACAAATCTCGAAATGTCCAGCACGGCAGTTACTTACTTTATCAGTGAGTTTTAGCTCTGGGTCTGTCTTAATTAGCTCCCAGTTTCCATAGCCATGTTCATAGATCCCAAGCAACAGACGAGAATCATCCTCCACACCCCACTCCACATCGAAATGTGCCGCTTTGACTCGGCAGCTCAAGCAGTATCTACGGGGTTCAAAACCAAGGGCCTGAGAAATGGGGCCTTCCCAACATGCTGAAGAAGCTGCCCAACCACACACAGCTCTAACCTCATTCTATGTCCAGCCAGCCATGCGGGTACACGGTAAAGACACTCACTTTTTTTTTTCCTCAGGGTCCACAGGGATAGATTTATGCAGCATCTCAAACTCTTCTTCATGTTGGATAATGGACTTCACATTAACCTGAACCCCAGAGATCTTGATGGTTGGGCCTCTTCTCTTGCCTGGTCCTTTTCCTAAATACAAATGTTATATTCCTTAGGTGAAAAGTCTCTCTACTATCAAACTCTGACTTAGTCCCTCTCTATACAACCTCTAGCGTATTATTAGATCAACGATAGAACTTATAAGAGAAATTATTCTCAACTACTTATTTGTTGGGTTTTCTTTTGTTTTATTATTGTTTTGTTTTTTCAAGATAGGTTTTCTCTGTACAACCATGCTGGCCTTGGACTCACAGAGATCTGCCTGCCTCTGCCTCCTGAGTGCTGGGATTAAAGGCAGGCACCACTACCACCCAGACTCAACTAATGTGTATAAAATAAATTTTAAGCAGTATTTTAACACTTCTAGTCTTAAACTATGTATTGATATTTGTACTTGTAATTTTCCTGCTTATATTTCTTTATGAAAGCTAATTAACAGAAGATTCGAAAGGCATATTAATGTTAAAATTTTAGATAAGCTAAAAATAAGTGCTTTAGATGTCTCCTATTTATCTTCAGTTACTACTTTCTGGAAAAGTATGAGCTCTTGCTAAAGCTAGCCCACTGAAATACTAAAGACTGACAGTCATGGGTAACACGAGATAGTGACTCTAAACTGCACTGGAGATCATAACTCATCTACGAGTGAAATAAAACCACTCCAACCAGAGCCTAAGTTGAAAACTTCAAGATCATCAAGATGTCACTTTTTTGTAAGAACAAAGATGGTTCTCAGGAGAAAAATGAGTATCAACAGTTTACATAAAACAACACATAAACATCTATTTTAAAAGATACAACCTCATTCACTAAAAGAAAAGTGAGATCCTCTTTCTCGCCTATCAAGGCTAGCAAACATCCAAATGTTTGCCAGGTGTGGTGGCATGGGTCTTTAATCTCAGCACTCAGCAGGCAGAAGCTGGTGGATCTCTGAATTCCAGGACAGCCTAGTCTACAGAGTGAGTTCCAGGACAGCCTGGTGTACACAGTGAGTTTCATGGCAGCTTGGTCTATAGAGAGACAACCCGTCTCACAAACAAAAACAAACAAACAAACAACACAAACAGTTAACACCCCATTCTGTTTGTGAAGCTTGCCCACAGGCACTACCAACCATCCACTGGTAGTTCCAGACCAACACAGGATAATCTAGTGATACCAGAACAAAATGCCCAGACATTTACCTCAGGGCCCTACAATCCCACTTTTAAAAATCTATCTTAAAAATCCTGACAGAGATATAAAGTAGACTATTTAGCAGAGCACATTTTTCTTGTAACTTTATTGATGATGGCAAAAGACTGAGAATAACTCAAATACTTAGAACTAAGGGACAAAGAAGATGAAGTGTGAAAGAAGACCATGTCTACATGCATGCTGTGCAGGACACGTCAGGAACGGACACGTCAGGAACTACATTCTCTTCTGTATGCGGACAGAAGTACACATATGTTTAGATTTTTCTAAACAAGCAATAGAATGAATTCAGAATTAACACAACAGTGTCTAAGAGGAAGGAAGCAAACACAGATATAAACAACAACAAAGCAGGATCCTCCTCTACGTGATTCCTGCTCATAGTTTAGACTTGGAATCCTTTTCATGTCAATATTTCACATCACTACAAAATAACAGCACTACGTCAGGCATGGTGCCTTTGCAATGGCAGCCCTGGGGAGGCCGGGTAAGAGGACTGCCTGGACTCTGACAGCAGCCTGAGCAAATACCAGACAAGCCAGGCTACACAGCAAGACCCTGTCAGGAGAGGCAGGGAAGGAAAGCAGGCGGGAAGTTAGTTCAACCAAAATGAGAACGGTGATCCCTAAAAATCAAAACTATATGAAAAGAAAGTCTGAATTCAGTTGATGACACAATCACACACAGAAAAGAACAGCTTCAAATAAACTATTAGTAACATGTATTCTAAAGACAAAAAGATACACAAATGCAAGTCTTCTCAGAGATAAGGTTAATATTGAGGGCCACACATGATGGTGCACACCTTTAATCTCATCACTCAGGAGAGAGAGGCAGACTGGCCTCCATAAATTCAAGACCACCAGGGCTACATAGAAAGACCCTGTCTCAAAACACACACACACACACACACACACACACACACACACACACACACACACAATATTGATATTTGGAAATGCATGTATATGATGTGGGATAAAACAGGAGCATAATTATGTTAAGAACAGAATCAATAATTTACACTGGAAATGGAAATGTCAGCCTGGCCTCAAAATATGCTAGATACAGTCTACAGGCAACAGAAACTCAGGGGAAGGAAGTTAATGTCAGGAAGAAGCAATAAGCCTCAACCAGAACAGGAACATATATAAGAAAAAAAAGAGGACATGGAGCTCTAATAAGGGAGGAAATCTCCAAAATGGAAACTCGAAGAAAACAGAACCAAACAAACAGAACAATGCACAGATGCATGGTATACTGCCTTTGAATTGTGTTTAAAAAATGAAAACAGCCACTGGTACCAAGCACAGAGTGCTAAGGGGTTGCACAATTGCTTTCTGACTGAATCTGAAACCTCCTCCAGGAAGGAATTCATGCTCCTCCTATAAACCTGGTCAACGGCCCATGGCTGGGGCAGTCATAGGCCCGTGTGGAGTCTCTACTACTGTTGTCTTACTGGACAGTGTCACTCTGCCTTCAAACTTTTACATTTTACCCATACGTTAGTGCTACTCAGAGCACTGTTTGCAGTGAGCACTGCTTAAAGCAGAGACTCCTAACTGGTCAAACAGCCTTACAGGACACCTTGATTACCCTTCCAAGGCTCTGGAACACAGCGGAAGCAGGGGCGAAAAGAACGTTAAGAGCTGAAGAACAGGCTGAGTGGTTACCTGCATGAGAGGACCATCAACTTCCATCACAGACAGGAGAGGGGCTCCTATGACTCATCCCACCCTCCTGAAGGTGCTACTGGCAGTTAATGGTTGTTGGAGAAGAGGAATTGTTTTCTTCAGTGGTATAGCCAATGATAATGCTGATGTTCCACTAAAGAATCCCTGACCTAAGTTCATAAACAATCCTAATTAAGCTCAGTGAGTCATAAAATAACCTTGGATGTACAAGGGGAGCTTGTTCAGAAGGGTTCAACAGAGTGGGAGGGGATGAGACAGGGTGAGGAGGAGTAAAAATGACCAAGTACATTATACACTTATTTGAACTTGTGTCGTGAATGAATAAATTTAAAACATTTTTAAAATATGAAACCATAATAGCTGTTATTTCTTAATAATTATTTTTAATCTCTCAGCTGGTACTGTGCTTGAAACCCTAGCTCAGATCTCCAGCACTGAGTAAAACCAGGTATGGTGGTACACTCCTGAAACCCCAGCTAAAAGTTAGAGGAAGGGCCAACTTTAGCTAGTGAGTGCCTGGGCAGCCTGGACTACATGAGACCCTACCTCAAAATAAATAAATAGATAGATTGATTATAGATAGAAGATAGATAGATAGATAGATAGATAGATAGATAGATAGATAGATAGATAAAAATAAAAAATAAGCCGGGCGGTGGTGGCGCACACCTTTAGTCCCAGCACTCAGGAAGCAGAGGCAAGTGGATCTCTGTGAGTTCAAGGCCAGCCTGGGCTATAGATTAAGTTCCAGGAAAGGTGCAAAGCTACACAGAGAAACCCCGTGTCAAATAAATAAATAAATATAATAAAATAAATAAAATAAACTTATGAACTTAAAAGTTATTTCTAGTTTTTTTGAATGTTATAAAAGCACATATTCAAGTCACTATTCAAATCATTCAAACTATCACATTCCTTTACAAAAAGAAAAAAAACTAAAATGTTTCAGATATGGTTTCACTGTATCTGAAATGTTTTTAAATTTTGCTAATTTCTAAAATATCCTTAAAAGCAAAATTCAGAGTAAATACTTGTTTCTTTACTTACTGAGAACAGCTAACACTGTAAGTTATACTCTAGATAACCACTGTAATGTATGGAATTATTAATCATCCAACCTTCTGGTTACTAAGAGGGTATATAACTTGCCTGAGAGTATTATAATTAAGAAAAAGCAGAATCAGATTCCCAGGCAACTAGCTGACTCCTGAGCCTGAACTCCCCACTACCGAGCCATCAAAGGGTAGTGCTACAGAGCAGAGCAAAGAGGAAGAGAATGGGGTAAGTGACACATAGACAAGGCCCATGAGGACACTGCATTTCTGAGAGTGACCGCTTTAGTGCTCTGCTCTCAATAACCTCTCTAGTCATAACCATCCTACTGTGTTACCAACTCTGAGTGACCACTTTAGAGCTCTAGTTACAAACCACTGTTTGTTCTTCCAAAGACTGGTATGCTGGTTTATTTTAGCCATGACACATGCTAGTCATCTAGGAAGAGGGAACATCAAGTGAGGGGTTACCTCCACCAGACTGACCTGCAGGCCTGTCTCTAAGGCATTTTCTGGATTAGTGATTGATATGTGAGGGCCCAGCCCACTTTGGAAGGTGTCAGCCCTGGGCAGGTGGTTCCTGGGTTGCTGTGGATATCGCTCTTTATAAATAAAATGCTAATTGGCCAGTAGCCAGGCAGGAAGTATAGACAGGACAAGCAGAGAACAGAATTCTGGGAACAGGAAGGCTGAGTGAGGACACGCTGCCAGCTGCCGTCATGAGTACCAACATGTAAGATACTGGTAAGCCACGAGCCATGTGGCAAGGTATAGATTTATAGAAATGGGTTAATTTAAGATGTAAGAACTATATAACTAGAAGCCTGAGCCATTAGGCCAAATAGTTTAAATAATAATTTTCAAAAAAAAATGGGGTAAAGTTCTGTTTTTGTCTTTCCAGGATAATAGAAATACCCATCTTCCTGAAATCATAAGGTCTTGGATATCCAGATGTCTACAACAGAAAGAAAAGAATCTATTGGTACCAATCTATACAGGGTAAAATCTCACTGCCTAACATCTATAAATCTTTCAATCTAGAAAAGTTGTGGTTCCAATTCAATTATAAACCAAGCTGGCTTTGGAGATGGAATTGGCTCACTTCTTCTCTAAACCCGAACATATTGCTAAAAGGAAAAAGGTTGAGAGATTCTTTTGTCCCATATCAGAAGAGCCCTCTGGTGTGGGGCAGAGAAAAATCAATATTTTTATTTAAATCAGGTTGATTATAAATGCAATCTCTTTCTAAAGGAGAAAAGGGGATATGATATAGATATGATAGGATAAAAGGATAGATCGCTGAACCTACTTTTAATGAACAACAACTTGTTTGAAATGTTTTACATTGCTATGGATTTTAGTTTATTGATACAGATTTCAAAGTTAATTTTGTTATACTGTATATATATTTCTACTCTCATTTGAGGTATTATGTTTATGTAACTCATTTAGACTGTAATGGATAATTAAAAAATACAGATTAATAATTAGTCTTCTATGATAGTCAAACTTGTAGCATGTTAGTTAAGTTTTCTAGGTATACATAGATATATTTCAAATAGATAGGTAATCTTCAAACACTTCAAAGATCTACAGAATATGGCATTTAAAATGTTTTAAAAATTTAGACTTTCTGAACAGTGAGACATGTCTGCCCCTGGCAGCACCGATTTACTTCAGAGAGGAGTATGGGCATCAAAGACACTGTATATGGAGTTTATCTTCTTCTTGGCAAAAATAGCCATTTGGGCAAGAAACTGTTCTTCCGTGGACTGCTTGATCAACTGAACATGCAGGACCCATAGGAAGGTGACCATTGAACTTTGCTTGGCAAAATGGTCCCTCAGGTTCCTGCTTCTCAGAGGAAACTGCCAGACATTCTAAAGGACACAGAGAGAAGTGGCCGAGAGACTCTAGGCCTATGGGCTAAAGACAGATGCCCCAACTTTACAGAGGAACTTTGGATGACTGTCCAGGCTGCCAGCTGTCTCTGTCTACTCTCGCAAGACTCTCAGAAATTGCTTGCGTCCTTCTCCCACTTCTCAGGTAATATCATATCTTTCTGAGGTCTTTGATGTAGTTGAAGACTAGATAGTTATAATTTTCCTTTGTTATGATAAAAGATAAGTTAGATATGAAACCTTAGACTCACAAATATAGGAGAGATAGGATATCTTCTTTAATTTGGCCAAATACAAATAGACTAGATATTATAAATAGACTAGATATTGTAACTGTAATTCTTGCTTAATAATTGTTTTGTTATATGTAATTTTACTATGTGAAAGTTAAAACCTTCCTTTTTGAAAAAAAGAAGAAAAGGAGAAGTGCTGTGGATATTGCTCTGTATAAATAAAATGCTGATTGGCCAGTAGCCAGGCAGGAAGTATAGGCAGGACGAGGAGAGAGGAGAATTCTGGGAACAGGAAGGGTGAGTAAGGAGATGCTGCCAGCTGCCAAAATGAGTACCAATATGTAAGATACTGGTAAGCCACGAGCCATGTGGCAAAGTATAGATTTATAGAAATGGGTTAATTTAAGATGTAAGAACTAGATAGCTAGAAGCTTGAGTCATTAGGCCAAACAGTTTAAATAGTATAAAAGTCTGTGTGTCTATTTTATAAGTGGGCTGCGGGACTGCTGGGGTTTGGCAGAAGCTGGAGAGAAGCTCTCCAGCTACACTGGGTTATATACGAAAGGAGGCTGAGGAAGCCAGTAAACAGTGTTCTGCCATGGCTCCTGCCTCTGCTCCTGCTTGAGTTGCTTCTCTGATTTCCCTGACTGATGATAAACCCATTCCTCCCAACAGGTTTTTGGTCAGTGTTTTATCATGCAGCAGGGAAGCTAACTTGGACAGAAATTGGTAGCAGCATGTGGGCTGCTACTGTGAAGAACTGGGCCATGTTGGTGTTTCAAGGACTAGGGAAGACTTTCAAACAACTGGACACTATGAGCAGAAATTAATTTGCCATTCTAATATGAGCCTGGAAGACAGTGCTGCAAGCAATGTGGACTATGGAGGCCAAACTCAAAAGGTTTCAGAGGGGAACAATACCAGAAAGTGAACCCCAGGCCATCTGGGTGGTATTTTGGCAAGAATTCGGCTGGCTGTCTTCTGCTCCTGTCCTTAAAACAGTGTTGAGACTGTGACAGACTATGGGGACTTTTGAAGTTGGACTGAAACATTTTCATTATAATATGGCAACAAGGCTGTCGGGGAAAGGGATTATAATGTGGTGGTTTGAATGAGAAATGTTGCCACAGTCTAGGGTATTTGAACTCAGTCTCCAGTTGGTGCCACTGTTCGGGGAGGTTTAGTTGGCATAGCCTTGCTGGAAAATATGTCATTGGGGGTGGACTTGGAAATTTTGATTTCCAATTTGCTTTCTCTGCTACAGGCCTTCATTTGAGGATGTGTGCTCTCCACTTCCTGCTCCAGCCGCCATGCCTACCTACTTTCCTACTACATGCTACACTATACGCTGCCGTGCTTCCCCACCATAACCCTGTGCAACCATAAACCCAAATAAATCCATTTGTAAGTTGATTTCAATCATGGTGCTTTGTCACAGCAACAGAAAAGGAATTTATGCATCGGGCAAAACTCCTTTTCTGTTTTTTTTTTGTTTTGTTTTTTGTTTCAGTTTTTCAAGACAGGGTTTCTCTGTTTAACTCTGGCCATCCTGGAACGCACTCTGTAGACCAGGCTGGCCCCAAACTCACAAAGATCCGCCTGCCTCTGCTTCCTGAGAGCCGGAACTAAAGGCGTGTGTTACCACCACCCAGTCCCTTTTCTGGTTTCTAAGAGGAAAGAAATTATGTCCAGCCCAATTACAGCAAACTCCAGTGCCATGAAAATCTCTAGATAACCAAAATGTTTATATGATTTGTCCAATTCTCTAAATATCTTACAATTGCCATAACATAACAACCTACATCTCATAGTGTTTAAGGTCTATAACCCTTCAGAGCTAAAATATGCAGGTGTCTGCTCTACTCTGGCCCATAGTGTCTTTGTATCATTCAGCCGAGTTTAATCTTTTCACAGCAGCATCAAAGAAACCTCTCATCTTGTTTATCACATCATACATTCACAAAGTCACTTCATCTGAGAGTAGATACATGGGATCTTACAACACTGAGCTCACAGAAAGGCAACTCAAAATCCATAACTGCAAGTACCAGGTACGTGTGGGCTATAAGTATAGTTTTTAAAAACCCGTACGTAACAGAAATTCCAGTCCATGAGTACCAGATACAGAATAATCCCGGAACTAGACTTGCTGACTGACTTACCTTCACTGGCATTTTCTTTCAGCTGTTCTTCATATTCCTGCATTGCTGACACACAGCTATTATGAATCAGTTCCCCCAGGCGTTTCAGGTCTGCCACAGACTTATCCACTAGCTCGGCATCACGTGCTATGCACTCTAGCCTGAAAAAGGACAAAGATCAAGACACTGTGCCACTTTCTATCACATAATACTGCTATGTCTCCTAAGTGCTTGCTCTTGGAAGATGTTTCCTGTATGAGTGAGTCCAGGCCAATGAGAACGTTGTGCAATAACTAAGGCACATTCATCACCAAGAAGTGCCTTGGGGCAGGAGAGATGGCTCAGAGGTCAAGGGCACTGGCTGCTCTTCCAGAGGTCCTGAGTTCAATTCCCAGCAGCCCATGGTGGCTCACAACCATCTATAGTGGGGTCTGATGCCCTCTTCTGGCATGCAGGCAGAACACTGTATACTTGGTAAATAAATAAATCTTTAAAAAAAAAAAGAGCCAGGCAGTAGTGGCACACGCCTTTAATCCCAGCACTGGGCAGGCAAAAGCTGGTGGATCTCTGAGTTCGAGTCCAGCCTGGTCTACAGAGTGAGTTCCAGGACAGGCAGGGCTACACAGAGAAACCTTCTCTCAAATAACAACAACAACGACAAAAGAATTGCCTTGGGATATTCCCCCTTAACATCAGAGAGAAAAGGGTCTGACTGTGTTCTTCTCTACACATGAGCCGTCTGCAACTCTCAGCATGTGAGGTGCTTAAAAAGTGCACACATTGTTTGCCTTTCCGTGCCCTTTCTTTTCTCCTGTGCTAGCCACTGCAGCCCTCCTAGAAGCACAGGATAATTACTTCTCCGTTATTCAGTCCACCTCTATGGCATACCAAGCGCAGGAATCCACTGATTAAAATCAGGCTGTCTAAAGGCTAACAGACCCACTTGCCCACATCCAGTGGGTTTTACACTAACTTCTTCAAAGATGAGAGTTTTGCATCTGGATGCTCAAACAGTCCCAGAGAGATGCTGTACTGACTGTTAATGGACTACTGTATCTCTCCTTCCTCTCCCAATGGAAAGACAAAACCAAAGCACACACTTGGGATTTCCACCAGATCCAGAAGTTTCTAAGAGACAGGCATCTGACATGTCCTTTAAACCAGTGCTCTTATTTGAAAGATATGTGACGATTGTGTAAAAAGCAAGATATTAAACTATTTGAAACATGCAGACACTTCTGTTAAAAACCCAATCTCTAAATGTGTACTCTGAGCAGCAGTAACTGACACTTTCTGTAGTACTGCCAAGATAACACAGCTCTTTATATTATCTTCATGACATCACTAGATCATGAAATCACAAAAACCACGTTTTCCTCCCACGCTCCTAAATCAAAGAACTAACTACCTGCATTGTTGAATGGAGCCCTGTGAGCATCCCTTCTGGACCACTCTTGACCATGCAATCTGCATGCGTGTGCCTCATCCCCCTCATTCAGACAAAACTTCTGAATGGTCAGTCTACAGCCACCTTTCCAAAACAGGACATGCACCCGATACAGTAGTGTCTTAACAGTGACTCCCTTAGGTGTCATTAGTATTAAATAGAAAGTATTACCTCCCCTCACAAAAAAAAGGGGGGAAAAAAGCCTGCTGCTATATAGGAAAAGTAAAAAGAAGACAGATCTATTATTGGTCTTACCTTTCAAGAGGGAGACCAAACTTCTTATAAGCCTTGATGAACCTAAGAATATGATCAACAAAATGAATTAAAAAAATCACAAGTATTAACTATACAAATGCCACAATATCCTGTCAGGAAGTACGAGCCACACCAACTGTCAGGAGACTGACACAATCCCTACATCTAATATGTGACGACTGAGTGTTTCTGAACCGGTCAACTATCAGCACTATTCAAGGCAGACACCAAGTTTACTCTCAGTGACAGATCGGACTGGAACTGCAACCCCACTGCCATGTCCTTTTTAGAAGGAAGAGGCACACATCAGCTCTACTATGATAAAACTCTACATCGTTACTCAGTGGCCAATTCAGTCCATTAACTCCATGCTGAGTTCTAAATCACAATATTTTTCATTATTTTATGATTATGATACAGCTATAAGATTTCTACAATTGCCATAATTTTCTAAACTAAGCAGAACTATATATAATACATACATATGTAAACACATGTATAATTTAAAACTTATACAAAACTGTTGCCCACCCTTGTCTCCAACCAAAGCTCCAATCTTATCTTTCCACAGTCTCTACCTTTAATCATGCTGATCACTCCCCATTTCCCCTCGCCATTGCATGCTAACTACCAACACTATCAACAAAAAGCAAGATGTCACAGCACATCAAAGCCTCACTGTAATATGCCAAGTTACTATGAAAACTGGTAATGGAACAGTATAAGGAAAGACACTAGAAAAAAAGGATGTAAAAGATGTAACAATAGCACTAAATATGAGAACAGCTAAGCAACAATATGAAAGAATTTGCATATGAAACTTAATAAAGTGTTAGATAGGAAAGTGAACCTGAGGGTTATCCCTTGACCCCACATTTCTCCTTAATAGAAAATGAAATCTTTCCTAGCTAAAATAGTAGGCTTTGAGATGTAAAAATAATAAGGATGACGGAAGGCAGCTCTTGCCTAGCATACACCAGGACCTGGGTTCAACCTCAGCACTGAAAACATGAAAATAATCTTCAATGGCACAATAAGGTTATCCAAAAATAAAGTCATTTGCTGTTCCTCCATAAAAATAGCAAATCCATCAATAAAAACTGCCCAAATCAACTCTAAGGAAAACCTAATAATTATGCATTAGTCTGCAGCCATCTGAAGCATCTGTTGAGGAAAATGACTGAGTCTCAGTAGAGCAAAGAGCTTTCCTGTCATCACAATTCGCTTTATTTCCAATTCCTTCCTGAGAAATCCTTGCACAGCAGCCACCAGAGGAGGGCAGGGCTGAGGCATCTCAGGGGACCAGAAAGAATACTGACCTGACTACACATCCCCAAAGTGCGGTTCTCAGGTTTGACTTTTCTATTCTTTTCTTTAATTATTTATTTTTATTACTAATTATTAGTATTATATATATGGGTATTTTGGCTGCATAAATGTCTGTGTGCCATGTGAGTGCTTGGTGTCCAGGGAGGCCAGAAGAAGGAGTCAGATGCCCTGGAACTGGAGTTATAGACAGCCGTAAGCTGTCATGTGGGTGCTGGGAATCGAATGTGGGTCCTCTGCAAAAGCAGTCAGTGCTGCCCACTGCTGGGCCGTCTCCTGGTCTGTCTTTTTAATAGGAACTGGAACTCTTTATGGACACTCGTGTCCACAGGTCACTTGTAATAATCATAATGCAAAGGTTTAACACACCAGTGGCCTGGGGCACATCCCTTGGAGATAATACAACACTGGTCAAAAATTAAAAACAACTGGAAATAAGATGCCCACAGAATATCCTGAAAGGCTCTGACATACTCCTAGGAATCAAAAAGACCACACATTTGCAGGTCTGCAGAAATGCAAAGGGAAGATCTGGGATGGTCCTAACTTCAGCTCTGTATGTGCAGATCCTCTAGGTCAGGGCGTAGTTGTGAACAGACTCCCAGAGCACTACACAAGATCCATACCAAGCTCCTCAAAGAGGTCAGTAGACTTGCTAGCTGGAACAACTGAGATCTGCCTGTCATTTGCTAATCACTCAGCTAAAGCAGCAGAGACTTCGAAGGACATGACAGAAAACACAGACTTGAGGGAAGTCAGTGAACAAACAGCATCCAACTGGCTAGTGAGGGAAACTGAGGTCCAGAGTTCCATATTACATTACTTACAACATCTGCTTTTTACAAGGTGGTGGTGGCGCATGCCTTTAACCCCAGCACTCAAGAGACAGAGGCAGGTGGATCTCTGTGAGTTCAAGGCCAGCCTGGTCTACGGAGGGAGTTCCAGGACAGCCAGGACTGCACAGAGAAACCCTGTCTCAAAAAACAACCAACCAACCATCTGGCTTTCAAACAAAAACAAAATTATGGCACCTGAGGAAGCAAGTACAGTGCACAAAGAAAGAAGACAAAGGCCAACCAGAAAAGTACTTGAAGAAGACCGGAACCTGGACTCAGAAGACAACAATCTGCTACTGTAAACATGCACACGGACACGGGCAAGTTATACCTAAAGAAAGAAAGAGTCACCTAATAAGAGACGATCGGTAGAAATATAAATTAGAGAACAGGGAAGCAGTTCGAATGGAGCACTTGCCCAGCATGCATACCGCCTTGGGTTTGATTCTAAGAGAGGGAAGGAAAGGAACACATAGAAAAATTTAAAAAGGAGACAAACAATTTCTAGAGTTGAAAAGTACAAAAACTGAAATTGGAGGGATCAGTAGAGGATCAGGAGAAAAAAAAAAGAATCAATAAACTTGAAAACAAAACAAACAACAATAAAAAAGAATGAAGACTGGATAAGCAAAAAGAAATTAAGATACTACCAGAAACTGAAAAATAGAGAATTCATCCTCAGCAGACACACCCTAAAAGAAACCACGAAATGAGAACCCTTCAGGCAGGAATCGAGGGCATTACTCAGTAGCTCATTCACATGAAGAAATAAGTTAGCAACTACTTTGGGTTGATCTCTTCACCAAACTTCCTAAGCACTGACACAGAACTGATTTCTACAGCTGTGTCGATGGGCTTCCAGTGTGTGAGGACTGTGGGCCAGCAGCATGGAAGGAGGAAGGGGAGTAACTGCAGCCAAGAGGTTCACAAACCACTGACATAAGCTGCTATGCATCCAGATGCCACTTGAAATTTCCATGGAAACCACCATAACTAAAAACAACAACAACAACAAACCCCAAAGACGGCGATGGAGACAGGGCAGTTAGAATGGAATGCTGCAGCCTGCCGACTGAGCACAGCAGGCACCGGAGAGAGGTAAAGGAGTAAGGACAGCACTGGACGCAGGACACCAACCACTGCACTGCATCTAATGCACTAAGACAAAGCAAAAAGTTGTCAGAGACTGAAAAACCACTCTAACTGCAGGATGCCTACAAGAGACAAGTTAGATTTAAAGATGCAGACCAAAATAAAAAGATGAACAATACCACTATCTTTTCCATTCTTAATGTCCAAAAAGTGAACTCAATGTCTAAAGCAGATTGAAGTGAGAACAGGCAGGCTGCCAAACAAAGTATTATGTGTGCAGCTAGAAGAGGAATCAAAGCCTACCACCAGGGACTGCAAGAGCACTGATGCAGACAGGGACAGGGGCAGCAAGGGCAGTGCTACCAGCCGAGCTCTCTTTCTCCATGAACACTAGCATAAATACAGGTATGTGTCGTACATAAGCCTCCTTTGGTCAACTTCCTCCTGAAAATAGTCTCAAGAATCAGAAAACAGTAAGGAAATAAAAAGATGGAAAAGAGCCTATGATCTCAGCACTCAGCAGACAGGGACAGGGGCAGCAAGGGCAGTGCTACCAGCCGAGCTCTCTCTCTCCATGAACACTAGCATAAATACAGGTATGTGTCGTACATAAGCCTCCTTTGGTCAACTTCCTCCTGAAAATAGTCTCAAGAATCAGAAAACAGTAAGGAAATAAAAAGATGGAAAAGAGCCTATGATCTCAGCACTCAGAGGTAAAGGCAAGAGGCCGAGGACCTCAAAGAAAGGGCCCTTCCGTCTCACAGGATCTCAAGGCCAGCTAGGCTACATGAGACCTACCTCACCCCCATAAAGCAGCCCAACCAAAACCTAAAAATAAAAACGTGATGAAAGTAGGAAAGTCCTCACTGGGAAAACTGCAGGAACTCATCGGAATGAACTCATTCTCCATGATCACTTTCTGCCTATCCTGTCCTAAGTGTCAGAGTCCCCCTGGCCAGGGTTAGAACACATCCTTCCAGAAAAGCTCAAGCAAAGCAGAGCGTCCACCAACCTTCGGATCTCTGCGTCCGTGAAGCCCTCCACCAGGTCTTTGCGCACACTTCGGGGGCGCCCTCTGCGCTTCGGCTTCTTATCATCATCAGAGTCATCTGTCTCACTCTCAGAAGCAGAAGATCTCTGGGCTTGCCTCTTAGACTCTGTGTCAGAATCGCTGTCATTTGTCTGAGCCTGAAAACAATAAATAAGGCAAAGTCGCACTTTAGCAACTGTCAAGTCCAGAAATAAAAGGATTAAGACCAGCCCAGCTTAACTGTTAGCGCTCAGACATCCCATCATATCTGACAAGTCAGTTTTCCTTAAATAAATGTCAGGTGTCAGGTAATAAGGGGAGAGAAACTGTCATACTTTCAGTGATCTTGCAATGATTATTAAATGTACTGAATTAAAAATAGTTGGCTAATTTTTATACTATAGTATATATGATACCCAACATGAAACAGTAATTCCTCAGACAACTAACTACTTTTCTTTGTCTTTTTCTCCTTTGTAAAATGAGGATAATAGCGTGATAGTCCCTTTGAGACAGTTTTCATAAGCATTAAATGCATCAGGAAATGAAAATGCACTCAGAACTATGTCCAGCATGCAGGAACTGCTCAGAAGGTGATAATGTTGATTTACCATCATACTAGACAAGCTTA
The DNA here is from genome assembly GCF_949786415.1 of Peromyscus eremicus. NCBI lineage: Eukaryota > Metazoa > Chordata > Mammalia > Rodentia > Cricetidae > Peromyscus > Peromyscus eremicus. The sequence continues at coordinate 124,746,985 of NC_081416.1, read as the reverse complement.
ATAGCCCCAACAAAATGGTTAATAAATTTGTTTCCTTATTTCAGTGATACTGGGTGGGGGGCGGGGTGTATCAAATAGTGCTTGTGAAAGACTGACTAGGCTGTACAGCCTGTGCATGTCCTCTATTAGTCATGTAACCTTTACTATTTAGACCTAGTACTGTAACATTTAAGGACAAAAAGGTCTGGCACTCTGAAAGTTGAAGACAGTAACGATGAGAACCAAACTGTCAGACTGTCAGCAGCTTTAACCTCAAAGGCAAAATACAAACTTCTGCGAACTCAGAAGTCATCCAGTCATTTCTTGAAAAGCCAGCCGATCAGCAAAGACTAAGAAACAAGCCACGAGAGTGCCTGCGAGCCCTGGCATCCCGCTGGCATCCCTGCAGGCCTGTGTCAAGGCCTCACCCTTGACTAATCTGCTCTTGATGTTGCATAGAGCCCGGGCGTACGTTCCCCTCACCTTTTTAGTGGAACTACGAATTCGCGGCAGCATATAGATTTCTTCTAGCTCCTTCTGTCGTTCCTCCTCCTCCACTTTCTTCCTTTGCTCCTCTGGAATGATTTCATCCCAGTCCTTGTGAGGACGTTCTTCTAGCTCCTCTTCATCTTCCATCGTTGCAAAGTTGGCAACCTGGAAGTGAAGGGACAACCCCCATCTGACATTTCTCCACTTGCAAACACCAGCTGCCAAGCATCGACTTAACGAGTGTTTTTAATTTAGAACACTGTAATAGGATTCATAATATTACATAATCAAAGTCAATTTATTTTTACTATTCTCACCTTTTATTTCCCCCAAATCAACTTGTCAAAGCTATCGGTTCATCAAAAACTTTTATTAAAAATTAGTGAAATAGACACAGAAAGATTACAAAAAATTGTTAAATCATTCGTGTATTTCATTTGCATCACACTCACTGTGTAATTTAATTTGCTTGGATATAAAATATTTGGTACCTAATCATCCATGATGATCTTGCATCTCCCTAATTGTGATGAGCAGCAGAAGCCAGCCCCTACTCATCTAGTCCACATGTAACCTTACTCACTTTTATCAGAAGGGTAAGCAGTAGAAGGTATATAAAGATGATATGTGCTCAAGAATACATTTTAATCTTAGACAGAAAACAAAAACGTATCTAGAAAACATGTCATTTATTCCCTACCAAACATCTGTAGGTATTTGTACTCAAATGATATGTGCCCCAAGAAAGAAAACCATCTAAGCCTACCAGACAGAGCTCCAGGCAGACCTGAGCCGGCTCTGGAAGGCCCTGTCCATCTGTCAGAGCCCCATTTCTGGTTTCACGTTCTTTTGCACGCCTTCCTTCCTTCCTGGCCTAAGTGTCCCATGAAGCACAAAAGGGCCTTTACAGTTTCCATTCCTCAAAGTCATGTGGAGCTAACACAAAATCAAATTAAAACCTTATGGCATGCAGTAAAAATTAACTCTTTAACTTCCAGCAACGATATTTTAATCTTTACAACAAGATTTTTTAAATTTCAAGAAAAGAAAAAAGAGGTACAATTTCTAGATTGTTAAAAACAAACCATCTCACCACTCCGTCAAATTCAGCACTGTTTACAATTGGTTTGGTCTGGACTGTTTATATGAATTTACTTATTTTGTCTGTGTGTGTGCACACACACGCACATTACTGCACGTTGTGAAGGTCAGAGGACAACCTGTATCAGTCAGCTCTTTCCTCCACAATGTGTACTCCAGGAACCGAACTCAGGTTGGCAACAAGCACCTTTACCCAGTGAGCTATCCTGGGGGCTGTAGGTTTGGAATTTTTAAGGAGTCAAATAAAAATGATAAACATAAATATGAATACAAGTTAATAGGTCATGTAGCTGGGAATTAATTTTTCCAAAGGCAGTATTGTGAGTGATGGGCCTAACATTCTGCCTGGGAAATGATCACAGCTGCACTTATGTGTCATGTTAAGAAACTAACAGCCTCCCTGGGTGGTGGTGGTACAACACACCTTTAATCCCAGTTCTTTGGATCTCTGTGTTTGAGGCCAGCCTGGTCTACAGAGTGAGTTCTAGAACAGCCAGTGCTGCATAGTAACACTCTGTTTGAAAAAGAAAAAGGAAAGAAGGAAGGAAGGAAGGAAGGAAGGAAGGAAGGAAGGAAGGAAGGAAGGAAGGAAGGAGAAGGAGGTGACAGCCTTCCTATACATTAGTTCAGCCAACTGTAAATACAATGCATACTTCCTCACAGAGGTGCTGTAAATATCAAAGGAGTTAATGTGTATCACATACTTTAAAATACTTCAAAAATAGCAGAGTAACACAAGTGCTGTTATTGCTGACTAAAACAGTAATCTTGTTTTTTTTCTTAAATTGCTGTTTCCAACATACTAAATCAAGGCTTGAGACAAAGAATTAAGGAGAAAAATAACGTCAACTCTGCTTAAGTACTCACTCCATAAACAGAAAGGCTGTAGGGTAAGCAGACCTCTAGTGTTAGTCATATTTCCCCGAGTATTAAAACATAGGACAAAAAGGACTCAGGAAGGAAACAGTAGCCAGCAATGTGCTGACTATATCTGAATACCTTATAGCATGTGGAATTTTTCCGTATCGAAATAATCATGTAAGATTCTAATCAAAACATCATAAGATCACATCTGTCTAACTGTGAGGATAGTCACAGAGGTAGAATCAGGTTCAATGTTTGTGTCCCCTCAAAAATTCATTTGTTGCAGGATTAGGGTTATAGCTTAGTGGCAGAATGTTTGCATAGCACGTGTGAGATCCTGGGTTCAATTCCCTGCACAACTATAACTAAAAGAAATTAGTGCTGAAATCCTGGTGCCAGTATCTGACAGTACTAGGAAGGGGTCCTTGGAAAGTGATTAGCTCAGGATAATGCAGTCCTCATGGCAGGATTAGTTGTCACTTTACACTAGGGACAGAGCTCTCGGGCCTCTCTATACCTTGTGAGAACATAAGAAGACAGCAATATGCTCGTCAGATGACAGACCTCACAGAACCTCAACGTGTTGGGACCATGACCTCAGAAACCTTCAGGACTGTGAGAAATAAATTTCTGTTGTTTAGATGAACCAGTCTATACTGTTATAAGACACCAAATTTAAGACAAGCCACAAGGATTAATCCTTCGTCCTTTCCACCCTGTCCTCTGCATCCCAGAACGAATTCTGGGAACAGTATTCCAAGGGCTCTTCGACCACTCTTCCCAGGTCCCTCCTCAGTCTTCCATGAAGACAATCCACCTTAGCCAACCACGGAGCACACACAACAAAGCACTGCTTCAGTGAGAACCCACCACTTCTCCCTCAACGCCAACCAGCCTACTGTCCCTAACGCCACTGGAACCTTCACCCTTATCTTGCTTCTTCAACCTGCATACAATCAGCCAGGTTCTCACTTGCATTTTGGAACCACTCGCTATTTTGATTTCCCTGTGCCCTCCAGACCAATCTCCCATCCTAGGATTGCCAAGTGACCCAATTTCTCCAACATCAAGTATTGCTAGAGAAAGTCACATGATCCTGTGGAGCAGCTCCACAGCACAGACCCATCTAGATTTAAATGACTCCCTATCGAGTTCTCCCCCACACTCACAGCTAACCCGCAGCTGCCCCACAGCTTTCCGCCTCTCAGCAGAACTAAAGCCACAGACTGAATTCTCAAACTTTCCCTCCTCTTCACTGACGTGATCAGTTCCGTTTTCTTTCCAACCAAACTCTCAAGGTATGCTTAGATTATATTGTTTCCTGCCTCCTCTGGGGCACTGAGCCTCAGCTTTCTTCCTTCTTAGGTCTCTTCAGGATCTGCCTATCTTCATGTTCTTCCTGCACCCTAGAAATACAGTAACATCTTTCTAAAATTTTTAACTTACTTAGTCCCACTATCTGTTATACGTAATTACCTTTCCTAAACCTTTTAATAAACACCTATACTCAGTGATGCCACTTCCTATTCATCTGGTGTCCATAGTTTCAATATTCCGCCATGATTCCACATCCCTTTATTTCCCTCTGGGAGGGAAGGAGGCAGAGGGTAGGGAATAGGAGAAAAGGGAAGGAGAGTGGAGAGGGAAGGAAAAGAGGGAAAAAAGGTTTAACCAAGTTATTAGGCATCTCCCAACTGTCACCAACAATTCCCATGCCTTTGACATCTCTTTGGCATCTGCCGTCATGAATGTCTCCCATGTCCCTGCATACTTCCAGTCCTTTGCTTATCTTGTCAATGACACTGGGCATGAGTTAACTCAGGTACAGGGAAAACAGCAAGCCTAGAACAAAAGGAAGTGCTCTAGATGCAGGAGTCACTGTCACGAAGTCAGTGTTGAACGCTCGCTCCCACAAAGGTCTGCCCACCTTAAACTGTGACAGAAGCTCATCTGTTGCACTAGTCGACACTTCATTCTCTCTGGTTTCAGCCAAGCGCAAAATTTCATCTATGTCCATTTCCTGCAGGAACAAACACCACACAGGTATAGTGAAGGAGCAATAGTCTCAGCATTACTAAAACCGTCAGGTGTGCACCCCAGACAGCACCCCACCACATTCTATTCACTCTCACAGCCTCAGTCGACATTGTTCGTGCCCAACACTTCACACTGATATTTATTTAAAGGATGAGGCGAAATTCAAGAAGTTCTAAGAAAGGAAACTATGGAGAAACACATTGTCCTTCAGTGCCATACCCTTTCCTCTTTAATGTCATAAGAGCTCTGAACTTGGCAAGGAAAAAAAAGAATCCCTGTGCCTTCAAATAATTACTTTCTTTATAAAAATCTCTAACAAGGAATCTGCTCCCTGAGAAATTTATATGCTCACAAAATATCCTTTAAAAAACACAAAAAACATTTTTCTATCTACTAGTGCATCTTTACTGTAAAAGTGATGGACTATACAACTACATTTCCTTTTAAGTATATCATATACTTGAACAACAGTCGTGAAAACATGTGATACTTGTCCTGCTGAATCTGGCTCATTTCACTTGAAATGATGACTTCGATCAAAGTTCCCTACAAACGACATGACTTCACACGTACAGACACAATGGAACTTTGCTGCCTCTGCACCTATCGGTGGAGACCCAAGCTGACTCAGTAATTCAGAACTGTCAACAGTGCTCAGTAAGCAGGCTAGGAAGCATCTTGGTGGCACCTCACTATGGTCCCTTTGGGTATAGTCCCAGGAGTGCTACAGCTGAAGCACAGGGCAGCTCCATTTTTAATTTTAAGAACCTTCATATTGATTCCCATAGTGGCTACAAAAGTACATTTCCAGGCTCTAGGTTGATTACCTGAGGCTCTGACTCCTCTCCTTCAATTTCTTTGAAGAGATCCTCTGCTCCAAATTTCAAGATGGCGGTCAGCTCTTCTTTATTAAAAGGATTAGAGCTGTAGGAGTAAAATACGGTTGTGATCTCAAGTAAGGGGCTGGAGGGATGGCTCAGCGAGAAAGGGCATCTTGTTGCCAAGCCTGAGACTACCTCTGTTCATTGCCCAAGTCCCACATGATGGAAGTAGAAAACAAGTTCTCTTCTACCTCCACACTCAGACAGAAGCACAAGTGTGCTCCCTCCACTCCCTCACAAATAAATAAAAATGGGAAAAAATTTAAGAGGGGCTAGAAATATGGCCTTTGCTGCTCTTCCAGATGACTTGGGTTGGTTCCCAGCATGCACACAGTGACTCACAGCCACCTGTAACTCAAGTTACAAGTTACAATGCCTTCTTCTGGCTCAGTGGGTGAGGGCCACTGTTCCAAGCCTGACAACCTGAGTTTGGTCCCCAGAAACCACATGACAAAAGCAGAAAACCTATTCTTGCTTCCAACCTCCACACGCAGACACACACATCCATGAAAATAAATGGAGGCAGGGAAGGGCAGCGGCATCCTTACAGCATCAAGAGCGGACAGACACTTCCTGTGGTGAAACCCTACAAAAGCCTACCAAATGCTGGTGGGAACAATCTGGCTCTGGCTCTCGGGCTTTCTGCACTTACTTGGATCTTCCTGAGTTGTTTTCGAGGACTGTCCTGCCAGTGGTGTCCATGCGCTGAATCACCAGATGGTCCAACACCATCTTCTTTTTGGCCCGTTCTATGATCTCCTCTTCCACAGTACCCTTTGTAACCAAGCGGTAAATATTCACCTGTAAAAAAGAAAATGTTATGTTCATTTCCATTTAAAGCAAAAATTACTCCCATCAAAATTCAAGAGGGAGAAGGAAAGTCACTTGTCCTCTTGTACCACATTATGACTACCCTGCTGGTCCAAGCGTCAAAGATGTGGGTGCAGAATGTGTGCTATCTGTAACAGGCTACATCCCTAAAGAGAAGTGCTTCTACAGATACCACAGCCTGCTTCTTGACCAACATCTTCCCAACCATCTACAAAATCTGAATCACTAGCCACATATGAACTTTTAAGTTAGCCAGTAGGAAAGCAAACTTTGAGATCCACAGATGAAACAAAACAAAAACCCAAGCCTATGGCTTTCCAACACGTTGCAGATTACATTCTCATGGAGAAGACTAACTGCCCTGACCAGTTAGCCATGCTCTTAACACAGCAAAGTCCCAGCTCTAAGTCTGCTCCTCCTACATCTTTCCTGGTGAATATGTAGAAAGTCACTTGTGACATACTTTTCAGTTACCCTATTTTTTGTTATTGTCATACCCCCACGTGCCCAGCTGAAGACCAAATCCAGGGCCTTGTGCCTGGTACCACTGAGCTTAATCCCCAAGCCCCGTCATGTACTTCTCAAATAGAGGTAGGTTAAGAGTCCACACTATGAGGCCCAAAGACAAGTTAGTCAAGAGAAGGCAATGCAGGAGGGAAACAAACATCTTACAGTCTTCCGGGTAAGAATAAACCTCTGCCTGCAGGCCCAAGTGATGGCCAGAGACCCTCCCACTGACCTGCTTCTTCTGACCGATTCTATGTGCTCGGGCTTGTGCCTGCAAGTCGTTCTGGGGGTTCCAGTCGGAGTCGAAGATGACAACTGTGTCCGCTGAAGCCAGATTGATTCCTAGGCCCCCAGCCCGTGTGGAGAGCAGGAAGCAGAAGTCCTGTACACAATGCAATATACTACTTTATGCAGTGGCCTTCTCAGAGACACTCTCACAGTCCAATAAGCCCTCACACCTGGAAAGCCCTGCAGGTGTGAAGAAAAGTGAGATATGGTGGACAAACTTTATGGAGGCTAAAAGGAGCTCAAGGACTTGAGACACAGGGGATTTTCATTTGATTAAGAGGAGTGTCAGTGCAGGGAACAAAGAAGAAAAGTAGAATCCAGTAAGACAGCAAGGACAGGCATTTATGTCCCAGATGAAACCAGTGTATGCAACAAGTTAACAAAATCACCACACACACTCAGCCTTTGTGCGACTGTTTTAGCAAGCTACCCAAATGCATGCTTTCTAGGAAAAGGGAGACTATGCATGTAAGGTGGTTAGTAAATCCATTTGTTAGGCAATGAGGAGACCAGCAAAACTCATGAAACAAGCCTGCTGAGAAACATGAGAACTACCATCACCACTGTGTGTGGCTAAGACTGGGCCCTAACATCTTCCAGTTTCCATAGCAATAAGGCGTCCTGCCTTATCTCTCTAGGTGAGTGCTCAGGAAAACATGTGGACAAACATGTAAACTGCACAGCCATGTAAAAAAGCTTAATATCACTATTTTCAGAGCATCTGATCATCTCTATCAAAAGCTGAGACTTTCTGTTCTCTTTTCCATTTTTTCTTTTGTACATTTTTTTATTTAGTATATGTGTGTGTAAGTATGCTGAGCCATTTCACCAGCCTCCAAAAGTTGATGCCTTCTGAGTACAAAACTAACACTCAAAAACTGGCCTGGGGTCGAGTATGGTGGCATGCACCTATAATTCAGCACTCAGGAAGAAGAGGCAGGAGGGTCAGGATTTCAAGGCCGTCCACAGTTATATCTTGAGTTTGAGACCACTCTGGGCTACAAAAGACAAAAGTCTCTAAAAACAAAAACAAAACGACTAAATAAATAAGCTGCTGACTTGGGGAATAAACCTCAATAAATGGATATATTTAACAGATGACAGACAGGCACACAGATACAAACAGGCAGACAGACAGAAAGAGCAGAAAGTTCTTCACATGCTAACAGTCATAATCAACTGCATTAAGCCATGAAAACACAAAGTGGGAGACAGCTACCTTCCAAGAATTTTAATTAATCATAATAAAAATTAGTCACCAGCTGAGAATACAAATACTACGTGGATGTCTCTCTTAGAAAAGTTCTAGAGAGCCACAGCAAACAGTCTGGGGTAAGACGCTAAACTGTAAATAACATCTGAACATCACATGGTCTCATAAACAATTTTCAGTGTCACAAAGATAATATAAGTTGCACGTTGTTTATGTACATTATCAAAATAATGGTTAAAAAGATTATGAAGCTTGACACTGCTAAAAGTAACCTAAAATGGGAGTATTTGTACATAGGTCATATAATTATAAATTGTTTTAGCAAAGTGAACAAAATGCATCAAGATATAATAATAAATAAAAACAATAATAAAATGGCTAAAGAAATAGCAGGGGCTGGAGAGCTAACTCAGTGGTTCAGAGTACTTGCTGTTCTTGTAAAAGACCCAAGTTCAGTTCCTGGCACCCACATGTCAGCTCACAACCATTTGTAACTCCAGTTCCAAGGATTCCAACATCCTCTTCTGGGCTCCTTGGGCACCAGGCATATATGGAATACACATACATACATAGAGGCTAAGGAGTCACCCACATACAATAAAAGTAACATCAAAGGCACGAAAAAACACTAAGAATCAAACTCTAAGGTGCTGGGCTAGGCATGTGGCTTGGTGGCAAAGTGCCTAGCATGCACAAGGACCTGGGTTTGACCCCATAGCAGGGGTGGGAAGTGGGGGATATCCTAAGGCTTTTAACAACATGGGGAAAATCTTCCAAGTATAATTTTGACCAAAAGAAGCCAAAATCATGTACAGCAAGATTACAATTAGGTAGACGCAATGAGATGAATGGTTCAATCTGTACAAATATAGACAGCAATGTGTGAAGACTGTGTCACTAGGGTCAAGGATACATTTAGGTATTCTTCACCATCTACATCTGATAAGTGGGCATGTAGTATCTTGCCCAGATAAACTCTAAAATTAACTTTAAAAGGCTGCAGAATGTCAAAGAAACCATATTGTACACATGGCTATCAGAGAATGAGAACCAAAAAATAAAACTACACAAAAAATTAAACTTCAGATTTTCTCTGAAAAGGAAATAAAGTATTTAACTCACATCATCTTTTAAATTAAGACAAGGGAACAGTGTTATCTTTGATAAACATTACAATAAAAAATTGCCAGATTTTGCCTATTACATGCCAAGAAATGTGATGAGCACTTTCTTTTTTACTACATTTCACCCTCATGGCAATATTACAAAGCAGAGCCTGGATCCATTGCAATTTTACAGTTAAAGAAATCGGAGAAAGAGAGATGAGACTAACGTTTCTCACAGTCTAATTCTGCAGTCTTGGTCCTCAAATACATTATCACCCTTCAGAGAAGGAAGCATCCAGAACACTGTCTTACTAGGACCACCCATAAATTCAGAGACAGAAGGCCTATCATTCTGAAATAATGAAAGAGACACTGAGTTTTTAAAACCCTTTAGGAAGCAGAACATAGAACTGTTCTATCTTTCAAAAATTTAAAAAAAAAAAAAAAAACTATATGTCTAGAAATTAGAATTCTGTCCAGAACACTGCTAGGCTGTCTCCACTGAACCCTTTGTCTTCCATGTTACTAGTTTCTCTTACACTAAAGCTCTTCTTCTACACTTCTAAATCTGTCACCTGACCAATTGATATGCAGACTATATATACTCAGGGTTTCTAACTTGGTTAAAGTAGTTCTGATATAGGTGTGCCCAAACCAAAATATTTTGCAAAACCAATTCCAAGCAGAACAGTTAGTAATGTAAAATTGTAGTTTTGAAGCAGAAAAGAGCATGGGCTACATCCCACCAGGAGTCTAACATAACTGAACCTTGGCAGACACACTATTCAAGCATCAGCACCAGGACAGGACAGAGAAGAACCTTGGACAACATGCACATCAAAGTTAACACAACTGGCCTGGCCCACCGTGCCCTTGCCTTGCTGTTCTTTCAAACCCGTAAGTTCGGTAACCCACTAGAAAACATGACTAGTTCAGACCAAGGGAGCTAGGCAAGCATGTACATGCTTGTGTGGTGAGTGACAACAAATAAGGCATCTTCTATAGTAGGGCTTTCCTGTTCTTGTCAAGACAGGAGAAGTCTGCTACAAAATGTTTCTGAAACAGAATACATTAAGCTGGAAAGACTTCCCCCTATACAAAGTCCAAGTTGTCCAAATAATAAAGCCATGCATAATGTACCTCAGAACCATCTGCATTGAAGTGATCCAATGCCTGTTTTCGGATTTCTCCCTTGATAGAACCATCCAGGCGCTGTAAAAATACACCACAGGAAAAATCTTAAGTGAGAAAGATCAGCTCACTCAGAATAGAACATCAGACTTGAAACCTCTATCTCTCAGACACACACTAAGTAAAAATAACTGGAAATCGTTGGCAAAGTACAAGAAGGGGTCCTGGGTAAACAGCATGGCTCATGTAACCCAAGCTCTCCAGTTACAAACTCAAGGTCAGAAGTTTCTGATTCAAAGGACTATCTAGTCTTACCCAAGGATCAGAATCTCTGCCAAAACCTACAAGGAGAGAGATGAAAACCCAGCCTGTGTGATGAGGAAATAATACCTCTAGTCACTTAGTAAGTGGCTCCCACAGAAAAACAATACTTCTTAGAGCAATATGGCCAAAAACATTAAGTGCTATACAAACCAAAACATAACATTTGGAAACAACTGAAAATGTTCAAATTAAATGATCATATATGCCAGCTTTTTCTAAAATTTACATTCAAAAGTCACTATAAAGTGTTCAAATAGTAAAACTGTATCACCAACTGAGCCTCAGGCACTCATCTGTGCACGGAGGTTTCTATTTGTTTGTTTTGCTTTGTTTTTTGTTTTTTCAAGATAGGATTTCTCTGTGTAGTTTCAGCTATCCTGGAACTCACTCTGTAAATCAGGCTGGCCTCAAACTCAGAGAAGATTTTTTTTTTTTTTTTTTTTGGTTTTTCAAGACAGGGTTTCTCTGTGTAGCTTTGCGCCTTTCCTGGAACTCGCTTTGGAGACCAGGCTGGCCTTGAACTCACAGAGATCCGCCTGCCTCTGCCTCCCAAGTGCTGGGATTAAAGGCGTGCGCCACCACCGCCTGGCAGAATTTTTTATTAGTTAGAAAATATGTCACTTCCAGGTACAAAACTGTCACCATACAGAAAATATTCAATACATACAAAGCAAATACTGAGTGCTGTACATAAAAGGCATTTCTCATTATATAGAACTACTTTCACACTTCATCCCTTAAAATCATCTCTTGAAACACTGAACTTATAAAAGGTCAAGCTGATCCAAGCAGAGTCTGCAAAGAGCTCCATCTCCCCAAGGTCATGAAGGCCACAGCCACCCAAACAACAGATCCACAGATGGGAGCTCCCTGTACGTCTCTACAACTACTACTATTCCCTTTATCTACAATAAATCTGGACGGCCTGGACCCAAAGGCATTTGCAAAGGCAGGTTCACAGCCAGTATCTGAAATAAAAAAGGCCTCCTATAAGTCGCAGTAATAAGGAGCACTGAGACAACTCTACTGAGAAGTCACTACAACTTGCTCTGGGGACCAGGATGTTTCAAGAACTCCTGCTTTGCTCCCAGCCTCAAACCAAGGTCCCACTCTACAGGGTTAAGATAAAACAACACTGCCTCTTTTCTTCTTCGGATTTGGGATCCTATAATCAGGTTCACGTTTCCTACTGTCAATGTTGACAATACACATGGATAAATAGAACAGACATTTTTCTTTTGCCAATCTTTCCTATCACCTTGTCCTTAATGTTAATGATCATAGCTACACTCAGCGGGTAGAAAGCATTTGCCGCACAGGCCTACGGAGCTGAGCTTGAGCTCAGAGCATAGTGGCAGGAGAGAAACAACTGCTGAGTTATCCTCTGATCTCCACACAGGCACCACAGCACACAAATGCTATGCATGTGTCCTCGCTCACTCAATTCCAATAATAACAGTTGCCGGGCATAGTGGCACACACCTTTAATCTCAGCATTTGGGAGACATAGGCAAGAAGATCTCTGTGAGTTTGAGGCCAGCCTGGTCTACATAGTTAAGTTCCAGGACAGCTAAGGCTATATAGTGAGATGCCATCTCAAAAAACCAAAAAAGAAAAAAAAAAAAAGAAAGAGAATTTTTTTTTTTTTTTTAAAAGAATGACCTTCACATGTTCATTATTATCACAGAGTAGTCTAAAGGCATGAAGAAAAACTGTGGCCTTTCTGGAACCTTAATTTCAGATGTTTTTCAGGTAAGAAAACTTGTCTCCTACTCCGGGAAAGTGGGGAAGAGAGAGAGGACAGACAGCTAGACTGTGTAGCTAGCCCAGTTACTGAGCCATCTTACCTGGAAAGGATAGTGTTTGATAGTCAGGTACTCAGCCAGAATATCCAACATCCTCACCATCTGAGAGAAGATCAGGACTCTGTTTCCCCTTTCTCGGAGTCTTGTCAATAGTTTGTCTAACAGAATCAGCTTCCCACTGCTCCTGATTAGGGACTGAAGATTCAGAAGACATCTCAATCATTAAATCAAACACACCATTGCTGAAATGGTCTTTAAACATGGTATCCACAGAACTATACTTCCTGCATTCTACTTAAGTTTCCTCATCATTTTTGTGTGTCTGGAGACAAGGTCTCACTATGTAGCCCAAGTGAACCCTGAATAAGCTGGCCTCAACCTAAGACCCTTCTGCCTCCACCACATCCCTGTCAACCCCGCACCAGTACTCATGTCTGGCTTGTCTCATGCTTTTGAAAGCTTCTGCTGATGCTCCTTGAAGAGTAATCAAGGAAGAGAAGGAGCACTTTGACTACGATAGAAATCTAAGCAAGCCTGCATCACTCTGGAGAAGGCAGTAAGAAGCATGAGGAGCTGCACACCTGAAGGACCTCCTGGCCATTCTCCCTTTCATTTTCCTCTGGAGCTTTGATCAGGTAGCAGTGATTGCAGCATTTTTTCAGCTCCATCACAATATTAAGAAAGCCAGATGTGCTGCCCCTTGTTCCTTTGGCGAGAGCCTTGTAATTCCTGGTCAGGATCCATCTGCAAATTGAAAACATTAGTTCAAATACACAGAGTTTATGGTACCATAAGAAATAAAAGCTAAAAGACAGAGAGACTTTAACTTTCTATCTACCACCTAATCGTGATCATTCACATCTCCATGCAGAAGTAAAAAGTTCAATGATCCTACTGGGTACATCAACCTCACTGATCACAGAACACTAAAGGAAGACAATTGTAGAAGGGTGCATAGACACTCACACATACACATATCTGTACATATTTGTGTGTGTGTGTGTGTGTGTGTGTGTGTGTGTGTGTGTGTGTGTGTGTATACTTTAATTAGCGGGTTTCCATATGGCTTCTTTATATATATCCTTAGTTCTGACTATCCCATCCCTGTATCTTATTTCTCAATTCCTCTATGCTCTGTGGATATTATGAAACTGTTAAGGTATGATAACAGGGCAAATTTTTGAAGAATAAGAAGTCTTTCTCTTTTAGGGACACACACTAAGACAGGAGTAGAAGAAAAGATATGAGTAAACTAATTAATGGCCATGAGTTAATAACCACTGAAGCTAGATTATGAGCAGATGAGTAAATACCATACTATTTTTGCTTATATTTGAAACTCCCTATAATAATATCTCTAAAAGTCAAATGGGGGCGTAGGGCCACCTACAGGTCAGCAGTAAGTGTCTGTCCAGCACGTGACGCCCTGAGTTTGATCTTCCAGAAACATGCAAATATATATATACACAAATGCATCATATTTATGAAAACTAAATGTGAAAGTTCGTAACAAGTACATTTTATGCTGCCATGTGCGGGACTCACTGTTCTTGAATTTCTGTACAAAACAGTAAGCCAAAAACGTGGCTTGCCTGTGCTGCTTGGAATGCTAGAAAGGAAGGAGTGCTCATGCTGCACTATGGTGAGTGCTACCTCTGCTGAACTTTGAATGAGATTGTGCTGCAATGACCTGTTTCTAGGATATACCAAGGCTCCAGAAGGGACATGTTTCATTCATCTTCATCTTTCCCAAATAGCTAGAAGAATGCCTAGTATTAAAAACTTCACAGGAGAGTTACTGAATGAAAAACAAACATTGTCTAGCTTAACCAACACCTGCTTAGTATAGGACTATTAGCACTAAAAATTAGGGGCTGGAGAGTTGACTTGGTAGTCAAGAGCACTTGCTGATCTTGCAGAGGACCTGGGTTTAGGGTCCAGGACCCACTTGGTGGTTCATAACCATCCTTAACTCCAGTTCCAGGAGATCTGACACCCTCTTCTAATCTCTGCAGACAATAGGAATGCATGTGGTACATATACATACATGCAGGCAAAACACTCATATACAGACAACATAAAATAAATAAATCCCTCCCCCAAAATGTTTTGATTGACAAACTCCGGGTCATTTATGTAAGAGAAAGTACTGTGTAAATTCTCACTTATGCAAATAAAAACAACTTCCCCTTTTTTTCTAATTGATTATGAATTACAACTTAATTCTGTGTTGAGTCTATGAACAAAGCTCAGTTGTTATCTAGCCAGCCCAAGGCTGAAGTCCAATTCCTACTGCTCTAAGAAAGCAAAGCTTAGGGCTAGGCCTGGTATTCTGAAGGCAGGTGGAACTCTGAGTTCAAGACCAGGTAGAGTTACATAGAGAGGCCCTGCCTCAAAAAAACAAAATAAAAAAATAGAAAACTTTACTCTTGAGCACCTGACAAGATCTGCAAGGTTCCAGGCTTAATTAAAAAAACAAAGACAAAAACAAACAAACAAACAAACCAAACTATGTTCAGATTTTACTTTTTCAAAGGCACGGATTACTTATGAATTATTTACCTCAGGGCAGGAACTTACTTATAATACTGTTTCTGAAGGGCTGACATCTCCACCCTGAGAATCTGCTCCACTTTGGCAGGAAGGGATTTCTCCACATCTTTTTTGACTCTCCGAAGAAGGAAAGGCTCTAGAACCTTATGAAGACTCTGATAACCATTCTCTCTCCCCTTTCCATGGTCTTCTTCAAAATCTTCCCAGAACTCAAACCTATAGATGAAATTGTCACCATTAGTTACCCACAGGGAAGAGGATTTTCAAAACAAAATAAGAACTGAACTAGGGGTGGGGTGGCTTTGAGGGGATTAAAAAAACAACAACTTTCAATCCCTCCTACAAGGAAAGGCAAAACTTGTCCATCCCTGAATCTTCAGTAAAAGAGAAGGGAATGAGTACAATGTAAGTCTAAAATTTCACAAAGGGACCAGGTGGCTCCGCAGGTGGACACTGGCCCTGACAAGAGAAAGGGGGCTGAGCACAGCACTCATCGCTGTCTGTGTCCTGTTGATGCAGTGTGATCAGCTGCTTCACGCTGCAGCCACAGCGGCTTCCCTGCCACAATGGGCTGCGTACTAGAATTGTAAGCACCATCATCCCTCTCTGAAGCTGCTTTTGTCAGGTATGGGAAACTGGGTAAAGTAGCAGATACAGCCCCTACTGACTGTGACCTCCAGGGAAGGACAGAGGGACCAGTGAGCTGACGGGACAAAGAACAGCAATGAGAAAGGACACGCAGGCAGCAAATAATGGAAAGCTAGCAGCCGGGACTCTAAATCGTGCTGCCCAGTCGATGGTGACCCCCTTCTTCCCAAGGGAGACACCGGTAACGTCTGCAGACATTTTTAGTTGTGACAACTGCCTGGAGTGGGTAGAAGCCAAGAATGGTGCTAGATTTCCCACAAGGAAAATGACACGAGGCAGCTGGGGTGGGGGTGGGGGTGTCCAAGCCAACCCAAAGATGAGAAGCCCAGCACTATGAGACAGCCCTGTATGCAGGGGTGAGGAAGAACTCTCCTCCCAGAAAGATACTGTGGTGAGGAAGGGAGAGAGAAGAGCAGGAGGGAAGAAAGGAGAGAGTAAAATGGGAGGGAAGAGAAGAGGGGGAAGGCAGGGGAAGGGAAGGAAGAGAAGAAGGAAAGAGGGTCAGCCCAACTGCGACCTGCTCAAGCAACCACTGTAGTGAAGCTAGCTCAGTCACAATGGTAGTGTGTCTCAATCCATCATCAGAAGATCGTAAACATTCTCACAAATAAAAATGTTTTTTAAAAGACCAGCAGTAAATAAAGACAATAAATGTGCCGCCTATAGGTCTGCCTTACAAGAAAAACTAAAGTTAGCCCTCTGAGCGAAAAGAAAACCCTCCACAGAAACCTCAATCCACAGGAAGAAATAAAGATCATCTGGAAATGATAAAATACATGTTATCTTTCTCTTTTCAATGTTTCCTTAAAAAGCAATAATTCTCCTGTTGTATTCTTGAGTTTATAACATAATGAGAATTTAAAGTAGAGCCATTGTGGAACAAAGTTGTTATACTTTTTAAGAATTAAGTTGGCATTAACCTAAAGATTAGGCTAAAATACAAAATCCCTAGAGAATCCAAGAATAAATCATTTTAAAATAGTAACATTAACAAAGGAATGAAATAGTACACTAAAAATATAAATACTAAGCAAGGCAGTAAAGGAGAAATAGGAAGAAACATGAAAACAAGGAGTCAAGTGACAGATACGGGTTCAACCATATCTTATTTATGTCCAAGAACTGCCTCAACCTAATCAAAATGTCAAAAAACAAAGACCTGTATGGAATGTTCGCTTCCACCAATTCTATTCAACACGGACATTCTACAGTATATTAAGTAAGGCAAGATATAAAAAGCATTCACATAAAAAAGACACTTAAAAACCTGTACCTGCAGAAATATGGTCCCCTAAGTAAAAATACAAAGAAAATCGGTAACACAAAAAAGTTATAGGGGCCAATTTATGAGTATCAGATAAATATGTAACACTCAAACTAGTTCTACATTCAACTGTAGCTCTATATCCTAAGTATAGCTCTAGACTCTCACCCCAGCTCTGTACTCAACCAGAGCTGTAGATAGTGGTTCTCAACCTTCCTAATGCTGCAACCCTTTAATACAGTTCCTTATGCTGTGGTGACCCCCAACCATAAAATCATTGTGGTTTCTACTTCATAACTGTACTTTTGCTATTATGAATCATAATGTAAATAGTTGTGTTTTTAATGTAAATAGCTACTTCATAACTATAATTTTGCTATGGTGCGACTCATAATGTAAATAGTTGTGTTTTTAATGTAAATAACTGGGTTTTCTGATGGTCTTAGGCAACCCATCGAAGGGTCATTCAACCCCTAAAGGCTCTTGACCCACAGTTTGAAAACCACTGCTTTAGTCTCTGTAGCTCTAGACTCAACTGTAGCTCTAGACTCTTAACTGCAGTTCTCTCTAAGTGTAGCTCTAGACTCTAGTACAGAATAAAAATGAGATGAAGAGAACAGGGTAAGAGGACTCAGGATGTACGGCGAGCTCACTCAACAGCAAAAGGGCTTCATCCCCAGCATCTTACTGAAACAACTAAACATCCTAAAATGTAATCAAAATTTAAAAAGTAAATTCAACAGAAGAAGCTTAAGACTGTAACAATGAACCTACTAAACACTACTGAGAAAAATTACACAGCTAAATAAATAGAGAAAACCTTCTTGGGCCATGAAAGACTTCGTTATTATTGATTAACAACAATCCCTTAACTGATATGTAAGATTCACTGCAATCCCAACAAAATTGAGCTGATCCTGAAATAGGAATGCAAAGCCTTTACAAGTAGACAAAATGTTCTGAGAAAGAATGAAACCGATCCTTACACTTCTCCATGTTAAAAACTAATCGGAAGTAGACACTCAAGACAGCTGTGTAGACATACGGAGTCTTCACTGTGCAGGACTGACAGACCAGAAGCAAATCCTTTCTGTCTCCACTAAGATTTCAACAGAAGATGCTGTCTTCAACAATGATGCTGGAACAACTTTCTGAATTCCTCAGTGAAGAAAAATGAATCACATTTCATATCCTCACACTTCATATACTAAATGTCTCAAAATAAAATAGACACCTAATGTGACAGCTAAAATTTCTAGAACAAAAATGTCGTCATGGCCCGTGGCTAGGCCTATCTGTTTTAGACATGCCACACAAAAAATAATTTGATAATGCCAGGCAGTAGTGGTGCAAGCCTTTATTAATCCCAGTATTTGGGAGGCAGAATCAGGAGGATCTCTGTGAGTTCGAGGCTAGCCTGGTCTACAGAGCGACATAGAGGACTGGTAACAAAACAACACAGAGAAACCTTGTCTTGGAGGTTGTGTGTGGCGAGGGGGAGACATGACACTTGGTAAATTATAGCTGTAAATTAAAATTTGGCTCTTCAAAAGATAATATGAAAATAAAAGTCAATCATATACTTTATTTATATAGAAGTGCTTTATTGAGAGCACTTGTATCCAGAGTGTTTTTAAAGAAATAAATTGTTCAACCCATATATTGACAATTCAATTTTTAAAAGCTGAAGCAATGCTTTTAAAATTCTATTTATCTTTATTTTATGTTTATAAGTGTTTGCCAGCATGTATGTTAATGTACCAAGTACATGCATTGCCTGCAGAGGCTAAAAGAGGATTTCAGATTTCCTAGAACTAGAGTTATAGACAGTTGTGAGCCGCCACAGTGTTTAGGAAATGAACCCAGATCCTCCCAAGAGCAAGTGCTCTTAACCACTGAGCCAGCTCATTAGCTTGAATCTAATTTTCTTAACAGCAAAAGATCTGAATAAATATTGCACTAAAGAAGCCCAAAAGGTCAAAGAGAAAATGAGAAGATGCTCAACATCCTTAGTCATTATAAAGACAAGTAAATTACAAATCATTTACCTGTCGATTACACATTAGTAATTAAACTGCTTACTGTATGTCAGTTGCTGTTCCAGGTAATGGGAACCAATGATGAGTAACAACCGAGACCCCCTAGTATTCTCACATGCCTAATTTAGTGCTAGGAGACACAGAGGTGCTATGCAGCAAAGCAAACAGGGAGGGAGAAGAGGATATGAAAGGAGGTGGCTGCCTTGTAAAAATAAGGAGAAGGAGCGTTCCAGACAAGACAGAGTAGGAATGGAACAAGATGTGGAAGGGACAGAAAGATGGCCAGGACAGCTGATACATGATGAGTAATGGAACAAGTGGTAGAGTCAGTATGAGCCAGGATCCAGCTCAGTACAGTCTTCCACACTAGAGAAAGGAATTCAGATTTCATCTAAGCTGTCACTGAGAACCACCAGATCATTTTACGACTGTGGAATGAATATATATACTATGTATCTAACCTATACAATTTATCTAGTAGAGATAAGCCAAAGTTCTGTAAGAAGCAAGCTGATCTGAATAAGAACTAAAACTGATGTTTCTATTAGCAAAGACTGTGTTTAAGGCATTTCAGATTATGTACATCATATACTTCACTCATGTCACTGAGGTTTGGTTTGGTTTTATGTTTTTTGAGCCAGAGTTACATGGAGCTTAGAGTAGCCTTAAACTTACTATGTAGCTGGCATTGGATTCCTAATCCTCCTGCCTCAACCTCCCAAGTGCTGGGATTGGTTATAAGAAGCATCTCTACCCCACCTTACTCTCATATGTCTTAATAATTATTCCCAAAATGCTTTAACTAATTCAAACCTTTGCTAGACAATTATATACTCCTCCTCAAACAGCTAATTTCTTTAGTTTCTATCACTCTATTATGCAAGACTTTAATACAGTTGCTTCTGTCACAAGTGAATATCTTGCCTTCCCTACGCCATCAGTTTTGCTAAGTCTATTAAGAACATCAAAAAGTTGCCAGACATGGTGGTGTAGACTTTAATGCCAGCACGTGGGAGGCAGAGGCAAGCAGATCTTTTATGATATAGATGTCAACCTGGTCTACATAGTTAGTTCCAAGCTAGCCAAGACTACATGAGACCCTTTCTCAAAAATACAAAAAAAGGGGGAAATATTTGCATATCAGACATTCTAGCACCTTTTGAAACAAACAGGAAGGAGCTTACTTCTCCGGCATAATAAAGTGCAGCAAAGACCAAAGTTCCTTCAGGGAATTCTGAAGAGGGGTGCCCGTGATCAGTAGCCTATGGCTGGACTTGAAATCAATCAGAGTTTTATACAATAAAGAGTCATCATTCTTCAACCGATGGGCTTCATCTACTCCCAGGAAGGCCCAGTTAATACTGCCCAGCACGGTCTAAAGTGAAAAACAAACAGAATGAGCCACCAGGTCAGAAGGGGACCCACAGTGCTTGCACATTAAATCATTTCTGAATACATATCATCACAAAGATACACAGGTAGACACATTTATTCTTCACCAATTTAATATATATTAGGCTTCTTTGCTTGATCTACCAATGGCCAGATTCAAGAGTACCTCATCATCTAAACTATAAGTGAATCTCTCATAGAAGCCACTACTGCAAGCTCTGCAAGAGGAGGAAAACTGCTATGCTGAACAAAAACTGAAACAAAACTTCATGGGATTCTGTCTTTGCAAGATGTTTTTCTTGCCTATTTGCCACCCCAACCTTGAGACACAGGAAACACAAAACCACCACACTGAATAGCAAAGCACTTATCACTTAGGAACTTTAGAAAAAGCTCTCCAGTAGTGCACTGCACAATACCCCAGTGCAATCTCAATACCCTTTCCTCCTGCTCAACCCAACTGGACTAAGGCAACCTGAGCTCCCAGTCCACTGTGAGGGTTGTCTTCTACTTACAATTTTATATTGAGGAATATTTTAAGTTTGTTTGCTTGGCTTTTTAAACAAAGCAAGAATTACATGACAAGGAGGAAGCACAGTCCCCACTACTGAAATAGGATACACATGGACAAGACTTAACTTTTTATTACTAATTACACACCTTATCTTTTAAGAGGATCTCGTATGTTGTTATAAGTGCATTGAACTTCAACCTTTTGGTTTGAGAATGAATCCACTCATATTCCCTTATCTACAAGAAAAAAAAAGTAATTAAGACACAATATCTACTTCCAAATTTTTGTAACAAGTCTTTTAATAGATACAATAAAAATGACAAAAAAAAAAAAAAGTCTCACAAGAATTAAATGAACAGCCTATGCACTATAAAGAGACTTAACCCAAGCACAGAACACTGAGTCAGAATCAAAAGCAGGAAAAACTTTATTGTCATTGCAAATGAACCAACCCTCCCCCAAAGATCTGATGAGTGTGCAGCATTTACCAGCAATTAAACTCCAGGAACGTGTCGGGCATGGTGTAACATGCTTTTAATCCAAACATTTAACAGTTTGTAGAGACAGGCGGATCTCTGTGAGTTCAAGACCAACCTAGTCTACAAAGTAAGTTCCAGGACAGACAGGGCTGTTACACAGAGAAACGTTGTCTCGAGAAAAACCAAATGAACAAAAAAAATTGGGGGACTTGAACTAAATAAAGGGTTTCCCAGCCCTTTAAATTGTTCTTAAGGAAATGAAATTACCATTATTCTTTGCATACGGTAATATTTATTGAGAAGTAACAAATTATAATCAGTAGGTTGGCCAGAAATTTCATTAATCATAATCAACAGATATATCCCCCAAGAAAAGGATTTTTTTTTTTTAATCTTATGTACATTGATGTTTTACCATGGGTGACATATCCCTTGGAACTGAAATTACAGGGAGTTGAGAGCTGCCATGTGGGTGCTGGGAATTGAACCCGGGTCCTCTGGAAGAGGAGTCAATACTCTTAACCACTGAGCCATCTCTCCAGCCCTTTTTTTTATTTAAAGAAAAGGAATTTTGCAGAGTGAAAATATAACTTAATGTAAGTAGAAAATATTGAGGATGGGAAGAAACTGGAAAATTAATGAATGCATACTGAAACATGACCAGAAACTCTGCAAATACAATGACTACTAACAAAGTTCCTACGGTTTGTTGACTTAGAAAACAGAAATCAAGACAATGAGTAAGGTGCTTACCACCAAAGACTAAAGAGAAGGAGTACTAATTACATGGCATAAAGCAAAATCCCTGCTTGCTTTCTCCTTTAAAAACTAACAAATTAACGGAACTAAGAACTGCTGTAGTCTTAGAAATAAATAGTCTTAGAAAGTCAAATTTATGGCAATGAAAACTAATATTCTTTATAATCAGATTTTTTTTTTTTTTTTTTGGTTTTTCGAGACAGGGTTTCTCTGTGTAACTTTGCGCCTTTTCCTGGAACTCACTTGGTAGCCCAGGCTGGCCTCGAACTCACAGGGATCCGCCTGGCTCTGCCTCCCCGAGTGCTGGGATTAAAGGCGTGCGCCACCAACGCCCGGCTATAATCAGATAATTTTTTCATTTTGTTTTGCTTGCAGGGCTGGCAATCAAACCCAGGGTCTAGCATGCTAGGGTCTATCACAGAGCTACAGCTTCAACCCAACCACGTCAGATCATTTTAATGACAGCATTTAATAAAAACAAGTTTGAATCCATGAAAACGTGTTTAGAGCAGTTATCTAAAATTTCGAAGATTCCTGGTGACCCACTCTTACTACAAGCAATCTCCAAAAAACATGTTAACACAGAAGGGCATGAGAGCCGAACTCCCGACTTGTGTCTGGTGAGCTGAGTTCCAGTTCTGCCATTATAGCCATCTAAAAACAAGGACTAGCCAGGCGGTGGTGGCGCACGCCTTTAATCCCAGCACTCGGGAGGCAGAGCCAGGCGGATCTCTGTGAGTTCGAGGCCAGCCTGGGCTACCAAGTGAGTTCCAGGAAAGGCGCAAAGCTACACAGAGAAACCCTGTCTCGAAAAACCAAAAAAAATAAAATAAAGTAAATAAATAAATAAATAAAAACAAGGACTAGACAGACACCCTAAATAGTTATCTTTAGCAGGCTGTCAGATATTTGCTGCCATCAATTTTGAAGACTACCACAAAGGTTACAGGGACACACATAAAAGCACCCAGCAAAAGAACTAACACACAGTATGTACTCAAAAAAAAAAAAAAAATTTCTCAAAAAATGTTTTTATAAACAAAGACAAATTTACATCACTGTGTGTTAATTTCATGATGCTCAAGTCAATATTTCATACCAAATAATTCTCTTTTCTGCAGCCCTAGAAATGTATTGTTTTCCTTTATTTTTATTTCTTTCTTGTAAGTTATGAAACTGTTTTAAGAGATTGGGAAATAAATTCTAAGAATTCAAGTCTTCCTAATAACATTTTGGGTAAGACAGCAAAGATATTAATTTTCCATAAGGAAAGGTAATCTTAAAGATAAAGATCAAACTAGTAGTGGTAATGCATGCCAATAATCATAGCTCTCAGGGGGCTGAGGCAGGTAGATGGCCACGAGTTGGAGGCTACTCTAAGCTACACAGTGAGACACTAGGAGGGAAAGAAGGAGGCAAGAGAAAATAGTGCAATCCAACTAAGAAATTCTCACGCAATTATTGCTGATTTAAAACTCAGTAGTATACACCTTGTTCAATGTTTTAAAGAATATATGAATTGCATTTTGACAGACCTCCAAGTACTGAGCCCATAGTACACAGCGTGTGAATGGTTTTTGTGGTTTGTTTGTTTTTTTCCCCGAAACATGGTTTCTCTGTGTAATAGCTCTGGCTGTCCTGGAACTTGCTCTTTAGACCAGGCTGGCCTCAAACTCAGAGATCCAACTGCCTATGCCTCCCAGTGCTGGGATTAAAGGGGTGCACCATCACTGCCCGGTGTGTGTGAATGATTTTACTCAAGAGTTTACTAATACATCTATAAAACATTATCAGCCAATTTCTAAAATACATTTTTAACACACATGCTACTTCAACTTTTTTTGTTTACATACCGTATTTCTGCTCATCAGGTCACCTATATAAACCACTACATTAATCTCTGGTGCCCAGATTTCAAACTCCCTCTGCCATGAAGTGAGGGTGGATAAGGGGACGACTATAAGAAAGGGTCCATAGAGCTGGTGCTGGTGGAACAGGTAGGAGAGAAATGATATGGTCTGGATGGTCTTTCCTAGGCCCATTTCATCAGCAAGGATTACACTGTTACTTCTGCAATAAGAAAAAAATACAAAGTAATTATTAGTTCATGAGAAAAACATTATGTGCACAAATAACACACTTGACAGTATCAGCAGAGAAAGGCATCAGATTGACACTTCAATGAACTTCTTCTCATCTTCAATGACTTAAGCCTCCTAAATAAGGAAGAAAGCAGAAGACAGAAAGAGCAGACCAGGCAAATCGATCTGGAAGTCTACTCAAGATTTAGATTACACAAGGCTCCTCTAATTGTTTCTATCTTACAAATGAGGCTCTGAATTACACTGTCTTCCATGGGCTACCCCTTCTAACGAGAAGACAGGTTTTATCACAGATGCACACAAGCATATAGCCTTGGGTTCATCAATATACAAAACAAGTAAACTAGCTATGCTGCTGGAGACTATATCCCAACAGTCATGTGCCTTTGCTCAAATTGCCTTCCCCATTCCACTGCATTCCACTTGACTGTCCAATACCACATCTACTATGTAAAGGGCTTGGTTTTTGTTTGTTTGTAGTGCTAGAGACAGAGCAGGGTCTTATATGTTCTAGCAAAGGAGATCTGTTTTAAAATGTTTCATACTCAAGAACGAGTGCAGGATTCTGAGGGGTTTGTTTTAGTTTTTGTTGTTTTGTTTTTATGAAGCAGAGTCCCACTATGTTGGTGGGGTTGATCTGGAATTTGCAATCTTCCTGCCTCTGCCTTGAAGAGCTAGTAGGAGAGGATTCTGTACATTCAACCTCTGCAAGTGTTCAAGTGCAGTTTAAGAAAGAATGTACTGGTCTACAGAGTGAGTTCCAGGAAAGGCGCAAAGCTACACAGAGAAACCTGTCTCGAAAAACCAAAAAAAAAAGAAAAAGAATGTACTAGAAAATAGGCTGAATTTCCATGTTTGTTTTTTTAACTGTACACATGTAAAAAAAAACAAAGACAGATGAAGAAAATGACCAAAGTTAGGTAGGTATGTTTGGGAAACAGAAAGTAGCCCATGACAGAAAATTAGAAATCCATGTATGATATAGTCTGTAAACATTTTGGAAAGGTTCTTTAAGGGCCAGTGAGATGGCTCAAAGAGTAAAGGCACTTGCCACAAAAGCCTAACCACGTAAGCTCAGTCTCCAGAACCCACACGGGAAGACAGGATTCCTTTATGTCAGACATGCAGGTATATATACATAGGCAGGTACACATTCAATGTAAGCAAACTTTTAAAAGATCAATAAATAAAAATAACATGTCTGCCTTTAGCTGAGGTTATGGATTTCCCCCAGTATCAGAACTGTGGGGCTACCAAGGACCCTCACAGCTCTGAATTTGCTTGTCGTTTATGGCTTTGTGCTGTTTCTGAGTACTGTAGCTCATCTGGGTCCTTCCCAAACCAGAATATGTACATGGCCCAATCCCAGTGCCATCAACTCAGCTTGATCCCTCAGCGGCTTGCTCTCCTATGCCCTCTGCTTGCTATCTTTAACAGGGGACTACCTCCAAGCTCTCTTTCCTGCTTTCAAAGCCTGAGGAGGGGATGAAGGTGCTGATAGTCCCTCTGGGGGGCTCTGCCTAGCCTAGCTTAGAAAGAGCTGTTGGTCATTCTTCCCTTCCTTCCTACCTTTTCGGACTCTAACCCAGAAACATCTGGAAGATTTAACTGTAGTTGCTCATCATGTCTCTGCAGGTAAAGCAAACATCAGTACATCTGTTTGGAAGTAGAAGCAGCACGAGGTACAGCCAAAAAGGGCACTGTGACAGCTAGAGGCTGTTTAGGAGCTGTGGAGGTGGGACTTTGCACTACCAGGATCTTGGAATCTTGACAAGTGGGGCTTGAGGCACAGAGACTTTGGGGCATTTGTGCTCTTGTCCCTGTGCCTGGAGACACGATGCCGCCCCAGCAGCCCAGTCTTTGCTCCTTCAGCTACGCTCATGCTACCACGACTGTATGTCAACCCGAAGTCTTCCGGTGCCAAATGAACTGATGTTTATACGTATACATGCTTCACTAGTGAACCAGAACACTAAAAGTAAAATAAAAGTTAACATCTAGCTAGAAGATCAAAGCATTTAAATTGCTAAGATTGCAAGCAGATCTCTTTGGGTTTACAGAGAACCTGGTCTACATAGTGAGTTCTAAGGCAAGCCAGGGCTACATAGTGAGAATCTTTATTTAAAAAAAAAAAAAAAGCAAATATTATACAACTCTGGAGGAAGCTCATAGTGTCCTTGCTCATAAGAACCATCAATTGGGGCTGGAGAGATAGCTCACAGGTTAAGAGCACTGGCTGCTCTTCCAGAGGGCCTGGGTTCAATTTCCAGCAACCACAAGGTGGCTCACAACCATCTGTAATGAGATCTGGTGCCCTCTTCTGGTCTGTAGGCAAACATGCAGGCAGAACACTGTATATATAATATATAAATTAATCTTTAAAAAAAGAAAAAAAAAGAACCATCAATTGTAAAATGAAAAGGGACTAGCTCATACTAACTCTTTAGTTACATCTAAGTTCTTACTGATCCTTTAAAAGAATAAGACTTACTAGCTTCTGAAAGGAAAATTGTTTTTTAAAAAGTATTTGGTTTATAATTTCATACACATAATATTCTTTGATCAACCCCTCCATTTCCCTCTTATCCCATACCCCTCCGCCAAACCAAACCCCTTCTTCCGAAGTCCCCCACCCACATTCACATCTGTTTATTTGTGTCTACATGACTCCCACTGCATTGAATTAGGTTTGCCTCCAGGAGCAGGGGTGGAGGGTTAAGGAAAATCATCTTTAGCAGCCCAAATGATTGTGACCCACTTTCTCAGTCACCCAAACTGCAGCTCACACATGGACTTTTCTCCAGAGTCTTAAATACTACGTTCACCTGATAAGACAAGTACAGTAGGTAGTTGACTTGGGAAAGAGTCATTGCAGATGTGTAACTAGAGACGATCTCCTAACATTGAGGATAAACTGAATACTGTTATTTTCCAAGCTATACTTTAATTTTGAAATAAAGATATCTGCTTTACTATAAAAAATGAAGACACAAGCCAGGCATGGTGGCACACATCTTTAATCCTAGCATTCTGAAGGCAGAGGTAGGTGGATCTCTGTGAGTTCAAGGCCAGCCTGGTCTATGCAAGTTCTATGTGGTCTATGTGAGTTCCAGGACAGCCAGAGCTGTTACACATAGAAACCCAGTCTAGGGGAGAAAAAAAAAAAAAAAAAGAAGACACAAAGAAAGGGTGGGAATGGAGAGATGGCTCAGTGATTAAAAGCACTGGCTGCTCATCCAGAGGACCTGATTCAATTCCCAGCACCCACAAGGCAGACCACAACCATCTGTAACTCCAGTTCCAGGATATTGATGCCCTCTTCTGGCCTCTGCGGGTACTAGGCACACAAGTGGCGCACAGACATACATGCAAGAAAACATACTCTGTGTCTGTGTTTGTGTGTGTGTGTGTGTCTGTGTGTCCGTGTGTGTATCTGTGTGTGTGTGTGCGCGCGCGCGCACGTGCTTGTGTATAAATAAAAACTCCTTTTTTATATGTCAAAGAAATCTGTCACTAGCATTAAAAGAAGCTCTCACATGATGCATCACATAATGATAGAGGAATCACGTTTACCTTAAATCACTTAAATTCTCAAAGCCTAAATGGTCCCCAGAACTTAGCACTTAGGATAAATATAAGCCAAACACAGTAGAGAAAAATCTAGCCATTATCTTCTACCTACTTGCACCAGGAGTGAGCAAGCCAGTTGAGACCCTCTAGCTGATAGTCTCGGAGCTCCAGATTCTCCCCTCCTAAGTATGCTGGCTGCTTCTTTAAAGCTACAAATCGTGGTCTTTGCTTTAGTGCCTGAAAAACAAAAATTAACAAAACCTATGTCTTAGAACATTTTCCCTGCTCTTAAAATGCAATGTTAGCCATATTTTATATACTGTAGAACAATTTCCCTGTTCTTACATTACAATGTTAACCACATTTTATGTACTCTATGCAAAAAAAAAGCTTAATTTCAGGTATGAATGGTCACCCCATCCTACCTATCCCAGTACTCTCTCTGTTCCCAGAGTTCATCCTAAAATCAAGGGGTTTTTTTTGTTTTTTTGTTTTTTTGTTTTTTTGTTTTTTTGTTTTTCGAGACAGGGTTTCTCTGTGTAGCTTTGCGCCTTTCCTGGGACTCACTTGGTAGCCCAGGCTGGCCTCGAACTCACAGAGATCCGCCTGGCTCTGCCTCCCGAGTGCTGGGATTAAAGGCGTGCGCCACCACTGCCCGGCTAAAATCAAGTATTTTTAAATAACTTTTTCTGAGATAAGTTTGTAGACATCCATTAGCTCTTTATTATCTCTTCCTTTACTGTGTGGCACAGTAACAGAGTTACCTTGATGTCACCTTTTCTAAACAGTACATTACCACTCTGGAAGTCTGTCACTGAGAGCTGCTGAAGTAACCCTACAATTACTGTGCCTGGGAACTCTGCGATTCAGCCCACTTACATTGAGCCCAACCTTGTTAGTTTAGTTTTCAGAAGGAAAGGTTGCTCTTTCCACTGCTGAGCATTTAAAAACTTACATTCTACTGAGGCCAAGTCTACTGCTCACACAAAATGGAGATTCTGAGGCCTCATCAGTTTGGGGAACCATGCATTCAAAGTTATGCAAGTCTACTCAGGACTTTTCAAAGTCTGAGCATATGTAGCTAGCTATACAGTAAATTTGTTGGAGAAATTCACTCAGCACTTATGTCTTTCTGCAAGGCGCCCTTCCCCATTCCGGGAATTTTCACCCTCACTGTGCGGTCATCAGTACTTTCGATTCTCCTGTGTGAGGGGACAGTGAATACAACCTGACCCCTCACGCTCACCTTCCACACACTAGCCATCCATCCACTCCCGACAAACTGGCTTCATGATGGTTCATGTCTACAACCTTTCCAGGCCTCAGCTAATTGGCCCTCCACACGCTCTTCAATTACTGACTTCTACGACACACTACTAGATGGAGCTTCTGGCTCCAGTTCCCTACTCACTGTCAATGGCTGAAGTCTTTAAATAAAAGACTGATCACAACCTGCTTCTCTCCATTCAAGGCCCCCAAAACTGTTGAAAACTCCTTCAACAGTCAGGACACGTACTTTGAAGGAAATCTACCCAGCAATGTCTTCAGATCCAGAAGTTTTCGACTACAAAATTCTTTTGGTACCTTTTATGAGAAGTCAATCCCTGGGTCTTTTTCTCTTTTTAAATTTTTTTTTAGATTTATTTTATTATTGTACTATGTGTCTAAGTGTTTTGCCTGAAGTACGTACACCACACATGTGCTTGGTAGCTGAGGTGGTCAGAAGAGGGTGTCGGATCCCGAGACTAGAGTTACAGATGGTTGTGAGCCACCATGTGGGTGCTGGAATTGAAGCCACCGCAAGAGCAAGAACTGCTCTGAACCACTACCCCAACTCTCCAGGCCCCAGGGCCCTTTCTTGTGTGCTGTTAAGCAGCAATCCACTTTTCAAGGGCAGAGGCTGCTTTCCTCTAAAAACCTCTTCAATGCCCACCAGAGCTGTGTGTGACCTCCACCTCTGTTCTGTTCTGACCATGGCTTCTCCACCACACTCATGTGAGTGATGACCACATGCTGGCCTTCACAGACAGGTATATGATGTTATAAACATGAACTTCAACTTCTCTAAGATACAGTCCAAGGAACCAAGCATACATCTAGATCTCAACAATTTCAATAAGGGAGAAAGACTTGTGTAACCCAGCAATAAATAGTCTGTATATTCAGTTTCTGATTTAAAATTCAGAGACATCTTTCCTGTATGTTTTAAAGTTAATTATTTTCAAATATTTCTAACAATATATCTAATTCCATAAAGCAGCAAGTTATAGAAACCAGCAGTTATTATACAACTGATCCTCCTTTTAAAAAATTGTGTGTGTAAGTGTGTGTGTGTGTGTGTGTGTGTGTGTGTGTGTGTGTGTGTGTATATGTACACTGATGTTTCCCACATGCGTGCAGAATCCTTCAGAGGTCAGAGGCACTGGATTTCCTGGAACTAGAGTCACAGGCAGCGGTGAGCCACATCCGGGTCTTCTCCAAGAGCAGTAAGCATTCTTCAGCTCTAAGCCACCTCTCCAGCCCCTCATCCTCTCCTTTGGCTTTCTTTTGCCTTTGAGCCAAAAAGTCATGTGTAAACCCGGATGGCCTTGAACTCACTACAAGGATGACCTTGAATTTCTGATCCCTCTGCCTCTACCTCCAGAACGCTGGGATTATAGGCACGCACAATGAAGCCCAGTTTGGTATGATGTTAGGCAATCAAACCCAACGGCTGCACACATGCCAGGTACTAACTGAGCAATATACCCAGCCCATGCAGTAATCATTTATATTTTATGTTACTTTTAAATCCTTACTCATTCTTGTTCTATTTTTGCTTCTATATATTTAGACAACTAACCTTTTGATTACACCTTTCCACAAAAATAAATAAATAAATAAATATATGTATATGTATATGTATATGTATATGTATATGTATATGTATATGTAGGCTGGGTGTGGTGGTGCACGCCTTTAATTCCAGCACTCAGGATGCAGAAACAGATGGATCTCTGTGAGTTCCAGACCAGTCTGATCTACACAGTGAGTTCCAGGACAGCCAGAGCAACATAAGAGGCCCTGTGTCAGAAAAACAAAATATAAAAATATTTAAAAAAATGAAAACACAAAAGCCAACAATCGCCAAACCTTGCATTCTCTTGTTGGAATGGTTTTGGAGTTGTTACGACTGTGGAAGCTGTCGATACAATTCTGGAATTTCTTTCCGATCAAGGCTTCATCTTCCCAGCTACACTCTGAATAGGGCAGTCCCATCCATTTGCATAGATATTCAGGCTCATTTGAAGGCGCTGGCTTCCGACTATGAGCTATATCATGTATAAAAAAATTTATCAAACAATGTCAAATTAAAAGTAGGAAGTGATATTCTTTTTTAATATATAACTAATGAACACAATATGGCAAAACTATAAATAATCTGCAAATCCCAATGTGCTCATAAATTTTGAACATTTACTATATAAGATGTGTTACTCACCTGGAAAATCTGTTTGGCCCAATGCAGATTTACCTGTCTTCACAGCTAAACAAATATAAAATAAGACAGAAAATTTATAAATATACCAAGAAAGGAGAAGAAACAGATTTTACAAGGAAGGGGCTGAAAGATGACTCAGAGGTTAAGAGCACTAGCTGCTCTCCAAGACGACCCAGGTTCAATTCCCAGCACCCACATGGCAGCTCACAGCTGTCTGTAACTCCAGGCCCAGGGGCTCTGAAGCCCTCCCTCTTCTGGTCTCAGGAACAAAGCATGCACAATGCACACAGGTGTACATGCAGGCAAAACACCCACACACATAAGAAATAAAAAACTTCTAAAAATGATTTTACAAGTAAGAATATGTGCTCACTTCTATTTTAAAAGAAGCCTATTCTAACCTGGCTGCCAGACTATCATCCTATTACTCTGTTATTTTTCTTTTCAAATACATTAAAAATATTTTTAAATAGAAGAGCTTTTCTGGGTTAGTAAGACCATTGAACAAACTACAGAAATGTGTGATGGAAAACAAATTCCATGGCCAATGTCAATGAATGTTTGAAAGACTTCCTGGGCATTGTTTCCTAAGCCAAGGGTACCGGGGCTGTGGAGAGTGTGTAAATGTCACGTGTTTGCAGTGTGTATATCACTGATAAAAAAGAAAATTTGAGGCACAGACTTTGTACAGTCAGTAAAATGACATACTATTTCACAGAGCGATCTCTTCATTTAGAGGTTCAATGAAGCAATTAGAAAAGCCTTAACTAGAAGCTGCATTTCTTATAGCTTCATTCTCCACAAGTTTTAAAGACTAAGTAATTCCCCAAACAAAGAACTTTTAGTTCAAAAAGTAAAAATGGTTCTGTTACTTTATAAAATAAACCATCACTGAATCTACACTCAAAACCACCTCTCAGTCTCTCCTGAGGGTCCCCAAGCTGTTTCCTGTTGCCATTTCACTGACGCCAGGCAGCCCCACTCCCAAATTCAAGGATCAATTCCAGGACTAGTATTCCATGTCAATCACCTACTTCCACTGCAGCAATCTCTCTTAGCTCACTGCCTACTCCTCCTGTCTCATGAAAACATGCTAGAATGTTCTCAGACTTTCTCTTCTCACAATGTGTACTCTCTCATGGCCTCAGTAAATTTCAAAATTTCAGTATTATCTATACACCGACAATACCTAGAAATATCTCCAAGTCACCAAGTGAAGAAATATACGTGGGAGCCCTCAAACAATACTTGTCTCTCAGATACAACAGTTACCAACCAAAGCATTTGATTTCAAATCCAAAGATCAGTTCTTCCCTTGATCTCTCCACTTCAGTGAGTGGTGACTATATTCTCTTAAGAAATCTTACAAGCCAAACATCCTTAACATTTCTGTCTCTCATCCCCCATAAATCTACAAGCAATAATTATTAACACTCCCTTCAAAATAAACATAGGCCTTTGTTTAATCTCAAAAAGTAAGCCTATAAAATGCATTTTATAAATTTATATTATCTAAAGCCAAAGGTCATGTTCTCCAAGTTTATACATGACTAAAATGAGTTTTCATGAACTTACCTATTACTCTTTCTACTATCTGATACTGTTTATTCAACTCTGATGCCAGCTCCTGTTGGCAATTGAAATATTCAACATCTTCTGGAGAAACTTTCCCTAACCTAGACAGAAGACCAAAAACAAGCATATACCAGTTAGATCTTGGAGATCTATACATATGTCAGAGCAAACGTTTGAAGTACAAATGTAAACTTAGTTGCTTCCATGTGTCCCTTTAGTAATCTTCACTACTAACAGGTCAGCAATTAAACGAGACAAAAAAAAAAAAAAAAAAAAAAAAAAAAAAAAAAAAAGAAAACCCTTCACATCATTTCTGCAAACTGTATTAAAACCAAGAATAACTGTAAGTATATCATAACTCAGAGGGTTCTAGAATATTAACTTTCACATATAAGCCACCCCAGCCTAATCAAAAGAAAGTGACAACATGGTCATGCTACAGCTCTACACACAGCTGTCTAAATTCAATCACTGATTCACCTGCAGTGACTCTGTATCTCACTTCTCCCATCTACAAAACAGTTAATGAAGCAAACAAACAAATCTCACAGTTATACCGTCACAATCAAACAACATACTTAAAGAAAATGTGGCCAATGTTCAGTGAGCTAGCTGTCCTTGTTAAATCTGAGAATTTAATAGACATATATGGAAGCATCTACTGTCATCTACAGAACTGTAGACTGCTCAGTGTTCCTTGATCACATGATCAAGGCAAAATCTGAAATCCTAGAAAGCAGTATTCTCCACACATTTGAAAAGCTCTCTTCCCTTAGACTGGAAACACCACTTTTATCCACAGCAGGTAACATACCATTGTTTGATTTCGTCCTCTTTCTTCTTGAAGTTCTCCAGTTTTTTCAGGCCCTTCACTTTCTGTTGTTGTAAGGATTCTTCACTCTCCCATGTGCTGTGGATGTAAGACCAGCCCTTCCACTTGATAAGGTACTGGACTTCCCCTTCCTCCCTCTCCGTGTCAAAGTCGCCACTCGGGTCTCCATTAGCTTCAACAGCATACACAGTGGTGGACGCTCCAGTGGCTACAAAAGGCAACAAAAAAGATCTCCAGTTCATCAACTGCCAAGAAGAATCTCTTCTTGAATAAACCGAATGTCTCTGACTTACAATAAGCAGTCAACTTTTTATTCAATTACAATCACTGCAGTAAGTCAGTCAACTTACAGGATGGATCCAGTAATTTCAATAGCCTGAAAATGCTACTGTTTACCTTAAAGCATATGCAAACTTGCAGGTGAACTCAAGCAAATCTTCTATGCTAACACCATAAAAACCAAAGAGCAGCATCCTTCTTTTTAGTCCTGACTACCTCAAAAAGCAGATCTCCTCCTCTAAGAATAGAGTAAGAAATCAAACATCCTCTCCTGCTCACCCTCCCAAAGCTATGTTAACTGTCTTACCCTCAAATAAACCAGATTAGGGCTATGCTGGGGGTGTGGTTAGGTGAGCAGCACCAAGGCCTGATTCAACCACCAGCAATACATATACTGGCCATGGTAGTACACACCTGTAATCCCAGAACTTGGGAGGTAGAGACAGGGGGTCAGCCTTGACTATATAGCAAGCTGAAAGCCAGCCAAGGATACCAGAGACCCTGTCTCAAAAATCCAGTGAGTAATTTACTCCCCAAAGACACAAACCTCCTTTCTTTCCCAGTCTTGAATCTAAGACCTTTTCAATAGTTTCACTATTATCTTGCTGTTCATCAAGTCCTTCTCCAGTCATTTCAATGAGATCATCTGAATCAGTCTCAAAGTCATCATCTTCTTTGTAACTGTGTGAGAAATAATGCTGAATGAGTAGGAGACTGTACCTTCAGAATTCAACATCTCTATAGAGCATCACTGCAATCAGAACCATACTCTTTGACTCCAACAAGTTAGTCACAGATTTTCCAGTTGGTGGCTCAATGCCTACCTCACCCCATTTCAATGAGTGATGCGTGCCCACAGACAAACTAAAGAGTAGCTCACACTATACGTATAAGCAAGATATAGGAATCTACAAGGATACCCTTCATTTAGTACCAGGTAATTACTATCTAAATTATGACAAAGAAAGAAAATTCATAATGAAAGAAAAATTGCTAATATTTCAGACAAAAGGAAGATAATATTCCTAAGATTAAATGTTTCAATCATGCAATTTTATCTCCCAATAACAAGAAAATGAAATTTAGTTTAACCCAAACAGTTGAGAATTTTCACATTCGCACTTCTGAATTATAAAATATAAAATGTATTTGGCTATGATGATCCCAGAATTGGGGAGACTGAAAGCAGAGAGACAGCCTGAGGCTGGTCTGAGCTACACAGTAAATTTCAGGATAGCTTTAACTGCATAATAAGTGCCAGACTAGCCTGAGTTACATCAAAACCATAGAAAGAGAAGAAAAACAAAACAAAACAAAACAAAACAAAGCCTTTACAACACACATGAACAATAAACACAAGAGGGCATAGCTCAGTAGCATTTGTCTAGTATAAGCACAGTCTTGGGTTTAATCTCCAACGCAACAAAATAAATACAGAAAAACACAATTCTAAATATAACACAGTAAGAAAATGAGCTAAGCTAAACATCAGCACATTAAGTCTAGTCCTACATTAACTACCAATTGGAAACATCCAACAAGTAATTAGTATCTCTAGTGCTCAGCCTCACATTTCTAAGTAGACCAAGAGAAACATGCATGTGCTCTGAAAGTAAATGTACTACATATTCTCTAGATTAAACAAATAAAGTATCTGAATATATCTGTATCTTTATTTCATCATCAATTAATGCCTCATATCCTGTTACTAAAGTTTCATAATATGAGTATACCCAAATGTCAACAGATACAATGAGACTCCAGAATAATTCCGAAGTGAAAATACCATCCAGACGTTGTTCTGAAACATCAGAAAAAGAGCCACTAGGACAGGATGTGACCTTGATTGAGGCAGGTTCAAATGAGCTGTTGTTACTCTCCTTCTCCACTGGGCTCAACATCATTTTTTCTCAAGGGTGGCTAGATTCTAGAAGCAGCTTTAGCATACAGGCTTATATTCTTTTTTGTTTTTTGAGACAAGGTCTCACTGTGTAGCTCTGGCCTTTCTGGGACAAGCTATATAGACCAGGCTGGCCTCAAACTCACAGAGCTCCACCTGCCTCTGCCTCCCGAGTGCTGGGATGAAAGGCCTGCACCACGGCATCTTGTTGAGGCTGATTTTTTTTTTTACCTGTCAATCACATTACCTAAAACTTGAAAGAGCCAAGTTCTACACAACTATGTCATTACCGTCCCATCAACAAAGGCCTTCCAGGTCACAACTGACCTCACATTTTTAGCAGCTCTTCGCCGAGTCTGCCTTTTGGGAGCTTCATCGTCATCGTCGTCGTCATCAGAAGACTCCTGTTTTTTCCGCTTTCCACGCTGAGTCTTAGGTTGCTTTTTAACTGGAGGTTTGGGCACTGTTCTGAAAAGAGAAAGAAACAGCAAAGCTTGTACTGTCACTTGATAGCTATTTCACATCTCCATCCGGCATTTCCCAGAGCAGGTACACATACAAAGAACTCACTAAAGGGAGCCCGGCACGGGATCAGACCTGGACTCTCAGCACTCCTGAGGTGACATCAGGAGAGGATCAGGAGTTCCAAGTAGACCTCTACTACATGACACTCTCAGAAAAACAAGGGGGGAAAAGGATAATGTACAATCACATTGATGTGTTTCTCCTATCGATTTAACAAACCCTAAGAAATGATCAAGGACTCAGTAAACACTGGGCAAAAATCCTGCATGACACTTCAATCTTGAGTGCTTAAACTCAGAGGGGAGGCAAAACTCAGGCTTTCTGTGATGGGGTACTTGTCCTAGGCCAGGAGTTGGCAAATTTTTCTGTAAATGGTTAGAGAGGAAACACTTTAGATTTTGTTGGCCAAGGCACAAAACTGGGCCATTGTATAAGTACTTACGCAAATAGAAGACATATTCTTCACAACATTTTTATTGACAAAATTCAAAACAAAAATAGAGTGTGTTTTGGTGATATGATTAATAAGAATAGAATTATTCTGAAGAGAATGTTTCACATAATTAGGATTCAAATTTAGTACTATTATCAAACTATCAATGATAAATGTTCATCAATAAAGATTATTATTACCCTCTGGCCATTAAAAAAGTAAGTGTTGGGGGTAATTTGAACCCATCCTACTCAATACTGAAAGAAGGTCTATATTGTAAACTGAGGAGATGGCTCAGTCTGTCAAGTGCTGGCCACACAAGCATGATGACATGCTCAATCCCCACAATCTACATAAAAAGCCACACACGGTGGCATGTACTTGTAAGCCCAGCCTCGAGGAAGCTTTGGGGTTGGACTGGCCAGCCAGGCTGAACTAATCAATGACCCAGGTCCCTGTAAGAGATCCTGTCTCAAAAAATAAGGTGGACAGCTGGGTAACAACACCCAAAGCTGACCTCTGGCCTACCACCATACACACATATGCATGTACCACACACACACACCCATGCATACAAAACCACACATACATATGCATACACATACACACACACATACACACACACACACACACACACACACACACACACACAAAAAAAAAAAACAAGAGGTTAAATTTTCTTGAGTTTAAGTTTAAGCCTGGAAGTCCAGAGCTACACAGTAAGACCTTGTCTCAAAAAACAAAAAAGAATATAAGCCTG
Source organism: Peromyscus eremicus (assembly GCF_949786415.1). Classification (NCBI taxonomy): domain Eukaryota; kingdom Metazoa; phylum Chordata; class Mammalia; order Rodentia; family Cricetidae; genus Peromyscus; species Peromyscus eremicus. Next base: position 124,709,324 of record NC_081416.1, on the reverse strand, counting down.
TATGCTAAAGTGTCTTCAGAATCTAGCCACCCTTGAGAAAAAAATGATGTTGAGCCCAGTGGAGAAGGAGAGTAACAACAGCTCATTTGAACCTGCCTCAATCAAGGTCACATCCTGTCCTAGTGGCTCTTTTTCTGATGTTTCAGAACAACGTCTGGATGGTATTTTCACTTCGGAATTACTCTGGAGTCTCATAGTCAATTTCTTCTGCCTTCTTATGTCTATCATTACCTGACATGTTTCATCAAAAATTATTAAAGCTTGTTGACTTCTCAACCTATGCCCATCTCAATACAGTTATGCTTTCTGCTTAAAGTTATGAACCATTATATAAAAAGAGTAATAAGCAATAAATATGCTTTGGATCAGCCAAAAGAGTATTTTCATCTTAAGAATTAGTTCTCGCCAGACATTGTGGTACATGTCTTTTTTTTTTTTTTTTTTTTTTTTAAGATTTATTTATTCATTATGTGTACAGAAGAGGGTGCCAGATCTCATTACAGATGGTTGTGAGCCACCATGTGGGTGCTGGGAATTGAACTCAGGACCTCTGAAAGAGCCATTGGTGCTCTTAACCTCTGAGCCATCTCTCCAGGCCCTATGGTGGTGGTACATGTCTTAAATCCCACTTAGAAGGGCAGCCTGGTCTACATAGAGAGTTCCAGGATAGCCAGAACTAAATAAAGAGAACCTGTGTCAGAAAGCCAATAAATAAATAAATAAATAAATAAATAAATAAATAAATAAAACAAAGAATTAGTTCTCCCAAAAAGAATCTATAATATGACCTCAAAAAAGAAGGGTTTTTCATTTTTATCAGGGTTTTTTTTTTTGTTGCTGTTGTTGTTGTTGTTGTTGTTGTTACTATTTTAAAGCAGAAGATATGGTTGCATATCCCACACACCCTAAATAGGCTGCTATGAAAAAAAGCCAAAGATCCACTGTCAGAGAATATGATCAGAGCCCATAATATGCATATATGAAAATGCAATGAAGAAATCTATTACTACATATAATTAATATATGCTAACAATAAAATAATTTACTTTAAACCCCACAGGACATGAAGAGGGAAACAGTATCTCCAGTCAGAACTGCACGCATCCCTGAAAACACTCAAAAGTGGTCTCAGTAGTCCAGTCACTTGAACACTTGGTCAAGACACAGGCTGGCACAAAGAAAACCAGACACTCAACTCCTGCAATGGGACAATTTGTGTTGTTTAGGCTCTGGCTCCAGAGAACTATCCCTTCCCATGTAACCCACAGTGAGCTCAGCTAGAAGCAGAGACTGGGCAGGCTGACAGCATACCTTCTGGGGACAGGTCTCCTAGCTTTTACTTTCTTTTGTTCTGGTTCACTCTCTGCACTGGTGCCTTGTTCATGTTCATCTTCTGAGGGGTCCTGTTTCCATTTTTCTCTATGATCAAAAGCAAAACAAAATACATTTTTTTCTTTAAGAATTCATAAGGTAGACAATCTCAAAAAACAAATTCCAAATTCATTTTCTGAAACACAGAACATATGTATTTTAGATATCACACTAAAAGAGAGATATTTAAGCTCAATTTAAATTTTGGTTTTTGTTACTCTTTCTGAGTACATACCATTTATTCCTAGTTTAACTCTGGTAACAAATATAAATGAAGAATATGAGTATAATTTTCAAACCACATTTTCTGGGGGAGAAAAAGGCTGTGACCCACTCTGCCTTGCTTACCACTGTATCACTGAAAGACTAAATCCAGAATGCGTACCACAACAAAGGTCCCCAAGCTTTAACACGCGTCAGAACTAGCAAAAGAGCTTGTTTCTTACTCAAGAACTGACCAACAAGAAAGCTAGGAATCCTAAAACATTCACACGATGCTGACATTGGGTAGAAATGTATTTGAAAACATATTGAGAGAGAGAATTTTCTGGGCTAGGCAAGTACTCTCCCACTAAGCTCCACCCCAGACTATATGAAATGTTTTAGTCTTTAGAATATAATTAAGGAAACAGTCCCTGAATTTATTTTTCAGTGCTGAGCCTACCACTCAACTAAACAATCTGTTCTGTTTAAGACTAAGTTTTTAGTTATTATTAGATAAGGAAAGTGTTCTTTTGTTTCTCAAGATCTCACCAGGCTTGAAAGGGCCATAACCTACAGGTGTCCTTCTACTTCTAAGCGCTTTAAACTTCTAAAGACTGACCACGACACTACAGGAAGCTAGCTCATTTCTCACCTGTAGTGAACAAAGTATGTAATAGCTACTAGGCATGGAAGACCTAGGAAAACCTGACAGGTTCATGCTTGGGATCCCTCTGTGAACAAAACAATTAACACTGTACCCACAGGTTCCCTTAACAGAGGTCATAACCAAGATGCCTCATGTAGAACTCCAAGTCAAACTGGTACTCTTCATAGGACAAGTCAAGAAACAGTGCTGGCTTGCTCCAAAGGGGCTGAGCTGCAGACTCCTGAGGCCCTTCCTAACAGCTGCAAGAGTTACTAACTGGTTACTACAACCAATTCAGCTCCATCTGAACTAGCTGAAGCTTGGGGGAGAAGAATCAACCCTTTCATGTACATCATTCAGATTCTATCAGCACTGTATGTCACTGACTCTATGCACAGAGATGAATACCAAAGCTGGTAAACAGAAATGGCCTTGGTTAAATAATGAAATTAATTAATGAACGAGCCCCGTCAGTTTTTCAGTCAGCCATGTTGAGTACTTTTGGAAGGATACTAGACAGTAAGCCCTGTGACTAGTTTCTACCTTTAAAATAAAGACTTTCGCCAGGTGGTGGTGATGCACACCTTTAATCCCAGCACTCAGGGAGGCAGAGGCAGGTGGATCTCTGTGAGTTTGAGGACAGCCTGGTCTACGGAGTGAATTACAGGACAGCTAGCCCTGTTACACAGAGAAAATCTGTCTCGAACCCTCCCCCAACCAAAACAGACTTTCTTGTATCTACCCATACTCTCGTGTCTAGCTTGCTCTGCTTACTCAAGGTCTAATATAATAAAATTTTGCTGAAGAATACAAAGAAGCCAGACATGATGATGTACTCAGAACAAGACAGGGAAATGATGAGTTCAAAACCAACCTGAGTTCAAAACCAACCTTGACTACCAATGAAACACTGTCTCAAAGAACAAACAACAACAAAAGGAATCTAAGTAATAGAAGGTGACTGCCAAGAAGATGGAAAAAAAAAGTGACCCCCATGCACACACACTTGGAAAACTGGTATGTGAGCCTGCAGACTCCCCAGGACTCAAAAAAAGTCGTTTACCCTTCCAAAGTCATGCTGTAAAAACTGGCCTCCTGGAACATGTCTCAAAAGTGTACAATTAAGGACCAGGGGAGAATATATCAATGAGAAAAATCCAGAGTCAAGTAATCTGAGCTAGCGCTATCAATGAGGTCTACTAGAGCTAGGACTATCAGTGAGGTCTACTAGAGCTAAGGCAATCAATGAGGCCTACTAGAGCTAGGGCTATCAATGAGGCCTACTAGAGCTAGGGCTATCAATGAGGCCTACTAGAGCTAAGGCAATCAATGAGGCCTACTAGAGCTAGGGCTATCAATGAGGCCTACTAGAGCTAGGGCTATCAATGAGGCCTACTAGAGCTAAGGCTATCAATGAGGCCTACTAGAGCTAGGGCTATCAATGAGGCCTACTAGAGCTAGGGCTATCAATGAGGTCTACTAGAGCTAGGGCTATCAATGAGGCCTACTAGAGCTAAGGCTATCAATGAGGCCTACTAGAGCTAGGGCTATCAATGAGGCCTACTAGAGCTAAGGCTATCAATGAGGCCTACTAGAGCTAGGGCTATCAATGAGGCCTACTAGAGCTAGGGCTATCAATGAGGCCTACTAGAGCTAGGGCTATCAATGAGGCCTACTAGAGCTAGGGCTATCAATGAGGCCTACTAGAGCTAAGGCTATCAATGAGGTCTACTAGAGCTAGGGCTATCAGTGAAGTCTACTAGAGCTAAGGCTATCAATGAGGCCCCCTGACAAAGGATACAGCAAAATAAAAAGAGAAAGTGTGTGCTGAGGCCAGAGTATCCCAGTCAAATTAAATAGTTAAAAACAGCCAGAAGAACTTGGGCTCTTCCAACATAAGAATGTAAAAGAAAAAAACTTATCAAATCAACTAGTCTAAAACCTAGTGAGACGCTCTTCCTTGAATAAGACTAAGTCCACTAAGAAAGTTGCTTTCATACACAGTAAACCTCACACCTACGATTCTCAATCACAATCCACAGTAGAACCTTAAAGACCTAGGAAAATTACAGCCAAGCTTACACATTCCGGATATATAGACAATCAGAGGGGCAGATGTTTGAAATTGGCCACATTATATTTTAATTTTCAAGAACTAGAGAAAAGAAAACTATTTGTTTCAGTTTGGTTTTTCTAAAACTGGGACTCACTATATAGCTCTGCCTGGCCTAGAATGTACTATACAGACAAGTGCGGCCTTGAGCTCGCCAAGACACACCTACTTCTTTCTGCTTCTGCCTCCTAAGAACTGGGATTATAGGCGTTTGCCAACATGCCCTGCTAGGAAAAAGAATCAGTAGAGATTAAGTAAAAATGAACATCAACTTCCCAACCCCACGCACATACAACTCTTGAACAAGTAAAACTGCTATTTTTGTGTGGAAAGCCAACTTAAAAGGGACTTTTTAACGGAGACTCCCCAGTCACCCTTAAACTGGAAGTTAGTTCCACTACAGTAGAGAGGAGTCTTGAGAGGCAAGAACTTGGACTAGCTCAGCAGTTAAGAAGACCTGAGCTCTTCCAGAGGACCCAAGTTTGGTTCCTAGCACCCACATACATGGTGGTCCACAGCCATCCCTAACTCCAGTTCCAGGGGAGGCACACACTCTTTTATGAACTCTAAGGACAGTAGGTATACAAGGGTGCATATATTTACTTGCAGGTAAAATACCAGTACACATAAAATAAATAAATTTAAGAGATAAAGAGAGGCAAGAACTTGACTAAAAACTATTTTGCTTCAAAAGAAACTTGCATTTTAATCTATCGTAAGGCACAAACAGAATTTTTCTCCAAGTTTGAGGGATTGTGGAAAAAACTACCAAAATTTAGCTAAGGAGACTCCAAAGTAATATAAACAAACAAGCAGCCTGAATACTAATCAGCTGGGAACATTAACTTTCATTATTAGAGAGGCTGTGGAAGATAGACAGATGAATCCAATCTAAGCAGGCATGGAGCAAAATCCACTTTTAAACACAAAGGGCCTATACTGAACATGGCTAAGTACCATTCTTAAAAGATACATCAAGAAAAGAAGAAAATAACTTCCAGATAGCATATGTCCCCAAGACAGAATACTTTCACCAACAATTCCAATCTAAGACTAATAATGATTCAGTTCCATTTTGGCATAAGTCTGTGACAGATTCCTAACTCAAAACACTCTGAAAATAAGTAACTAGATCCCGATCTCTCGATCTCTCTCTCTCTCTCTCTCTCTCTCTCTCTCTCTTGCACAAACCTGCATGATTTATAATTTTATAATTATAATTTATAAAATATTTTAACATTTGGCTGGAAAGAGAGAAACCAATACACCACCTTCATAAACACTACTGGGCAGAGAATCTGCAGAGACCCTATACAACATTGCCTAGATTGGACATTTGCACTACATTTTATTCCCTCAGCTTTTTTAAAAATCTGAGGTACCCATCTCAAAAAAAGAAAAAAAAGAAAGAATGCATGGATACCAATTTGCAGTTTCTAAAGAGTATGTTATTGTACTAATTCAAGATGTTATTCCCTCTGGGTGAGTCTCTCAATTCTGAATTTCACATCCCCACACAGCAGATCCCATTACACTTGTTATTAGATCTGGGTTGCCAGGCATTAGCAAAGTATGATGCCTTCCCATAATGTGGTCAGGAAGGACACTTCAGAAAACATCCATCCCCACAAGGCCATTATACCAGAAGGAAAAAAAAAAAAAAAACGAAGAGTCTCCAAAGCAGCTCATGAGACTGAAGTGCAAGGAAAACCTTCTAAGACGTCCCTGCTTAGAGCCTGCTGTCTCCAACTCAAACATAATGAAAATGGGGTGTATTCAGGCAAGACAATATTAACTACTGCCCTACAAAGTTCTTTAAAACGTACATTTAATGTAACCACTTCTATCCACTGCTAGGCAGGCAGAATGAGGAAATGAATTTAAGAAATTCAAATTTGCCTAGTAATTAGAGTACATGTAACTGGAGACCTTAGTGGAAAATATACCTGAGTTGGTGTACAAAGTTTTGGACATCCACATTTTTCAAAAAAGGATCTACAGAATTCACACAGTTAAAGGGATAGTACACCACGGAAACTGGAGGGGCTGTTATTTAAAAATCTTACAATTTTTTGACTACACAGAATTTTTAACTAAAAATAATGAATAGCTAGATAAAGGGGGACTCTCTTGCAATCCTGGCACTTGGAAAGTGAAGGCAGGAGATCCTTGTCTCAAAAAACTAAAGCCAATACTGAAGAGTCAGGAAGTGTCACATTCCTTTAATCTCATCACCAGGAGACTGAAGCAAGTCGATCACTCTAAGTTTGAGGCTAGATTGGACAATAAAACAAGACCTTGTCTCAAAAATAATAAAATTTAAAAATAAAAATAGCTATCCTGAAGCTAGGGTTGGTGGCACACGCCTGTAACCCCAACACTAGGGAAGCAGAAGTTAGGAAGATCTGGCACAGTTCAAGGTCAGCCTGGTCTATATAGTGAGCTCTAGGCAAGCTATATGCTCCAGGCAAAAAAGAGATTCTGTCTTAAAAAATGTTTTTAAATTAAAAAATATATTAAATATTAGATATTATATATATTTTTTTAAAAAGCTATGCATGGTGGTATACACCTGTAATTCCAGGATTTGAAAATCAAGAGGTCATGGTCATCCTCAGCTACATAAGACAAAGGCCAAACTAGGGCACTTGAGTCCCTGTGTGAAAATAAACAAGGCCAGTGTGATGGTTGAGCAGATAAAGTCACTCAGTTCCAAGCATGACAACCTGCCTTCCATTCCCCAAACCCACACGAGACTCCCACAAGCTGTTCTCTGACCTCTACATGCACACTCACATATATACATACACATACAAAAAAAATGTTTTTTTTAAATTTAATTGTAAGGAAAAAATTAATTTCCAAAATTAATGAGCATAAAACTAAGGGTTTAGCTCAACGGGAGAGTGCTTGCCTATAGCATGTGTGAGGCCCTACGTTCAATCTCTAATGCTGGCAAAAACAAAAATAACAATAATGAACAGAGTATAGTCCGTTATAAAATATTTTAACTCAAAGCTCAAGAATTAAAATCTTCTGGTCTATAAGTTATAATCTTAGAATTATACTGAAACAGTACACATTTCATAACAAAATAAGTGCCCAACAATATAAACCTTATGTCAACATGAGAAGTGGCCAATTTAAATCTGGTCCTTACTTAACAAGAATGCCAATGTCTACTTTGCTATTTATGTTTACTTTCAAGAAAAAATTAACTGAGCTAACTGGGCTATCCCACATAAGAAGCTAGAGCTTATATGGAATGCTTCCATGTTAAAATGAGGATCCTGGCAGGGCAGTAACCCAAACCAAGAGACCTGAGACAGACAGAACAAAAAGATTGTCCTAGAAATGCAGACATGTTCACAACTAGCAGATGACGTCATCTCCCCCATGAAAGACTTACTGTTTTTTCAGCTGCCTCTGGCCTCTTCTTTTTGGACTCCCGCTCTCAGACCCGCTACTTGCCTTCAGTGTATGAGGGGGAAAATGATTACAGACTTTAGTTCACAGTGAGATTTTAGACAGAATGAAACCTAAGCACTTGCTAGGTGGAGCCCACTCTTCTTCTGCTTTGAAAACCAATGTCACTTTCTTTCTCAAACCTACATTTAGCTCAGACATCCAGAGCAGCAACATCAAATACACCTTTCTACAGGTAAACATTCTATACCTATAATGTCCAACACGGTGAGTGAGCCATCAGCCACATGTGAACTCAGCACTTAAAATTCGCCTTGCCTAGTAGGGTTGAGGAACAGAATTCTAAATATGAATTGTAAAAGCCACATGTGTTAGCAATAACCATACAGGATGCTGCAGGTGTAAAACAACATAGGAAAATACCACATTTAGTGAGTAAAGGCACCGCCTGCTGATGTATTCACTTTAGACTTGATTGACGAGCATCTGTAATCGTGAATGAAGAGCTAACAGCGCTAGGCCAAAGGATTACAGTCACAGCCACTGAAACAGCTTCTTCCCTCAAACAAACAAAATGGCACTCCCCTGACGCTGTTAGTTTGGGTCCTACTAAGGATATACTGATGAATGAAACAGGAAGGGCATACAGATGTGACTGGACACTGCGGGAAGGGGAAGCACAGGCACGCCAACTCAGAAGTCACTCAGAACTCAATCAGCAGACACATGCAGGTGCGGGCATGAACTTGACTGTCAGAGGGCATTTACTGAAGCCCAGACCTAACTCTCCACACTTGCCTATCAATACAGAACTTCCACTGGAGAATGTCACACAGCTGAAAAACCGGCAGAAAGGGACAGTGCACTGAGACAAGAGTGTCCCTTCAGAAGCTACTCTGCAAACCAATGGCACAACCTAAGAAACATGAAACAAGTCCACTCTACGCATGTGGGAACCCAAACACTACCGGCTTTAAAAAAGCACCAGTCTAGGCACTGGAGACGGATGTAGTGAGTGACAGGGTGCTTGCTACAAATGCTCAAGGACCAAGACTCTGGCCCCATCACTGAAAAAAAGGTACTCCATCTCTCATAATTAGACCAGAAAATGACTATTTTAAGAACTAGTTTTCTATCTCACACTACAATTGAGATAGAAAATGGAACTTACATAAATGAAGAAAAACAAAGACATGAAACACTCCTCTTTCCTCTCTCTGGAATAAATCCAAAATCATTTCCACATTCCATTTGTTCAGCACTTAACAAACTATTAGGATAGTAGGTGTCTAAAGTAAACTGGCCACCATCATACATTCTTAGAAACTGAACTTTTAATTAACTGACACCATACCATCCTGGAATGAAGCATTAACTAGTATGTGTTGGTAAGTGTTTACTAACTTCTTGCCCCACCATCTGTTCATAGAAAGCCCCATTAGATCACTTTTAACTGCCACACCGGAAGCTGTCTTTTAATAGTAATATACACCAGTCACAGAAGATGAGGTAAGATAGGGAACCAAAACTCATCCCCTCAAATCATTTTTTCTTACCTCTTCCTTAATATTAAATCGTGATGGTTCTTGTCTGCTTCGATTTGACCGCCTAACCCCATAAACATCAGGATATTCTTCCCACATCTGCAAAATTAATAGACTGCACATGAATCATTTCTTTAACTATATTACAATTATCAGTATTAGAACTGTGCATGAATTATTTCCTTAACTCCATTGCTATTATCAGTATTAGAACACTTATTTCAAATCAAACAAAATCATGTAACTAACTACCCAAAGGGTTGTTTTGCTAGTTTTGAGAGAAAGCTAAGCGGTATACTTTCAAAGGAACAGGCATTTAAAAAAAGTTTAACCATGCCTTCATGCCATTAAAACTGTTGAGCACTGCTTACTGTTACTAAACTAAACCATCTGATTCCTTCAACAAAATACAAACTTCTGAGGAATTTTAAATTTCCTGATGCTTGCAGTTTTAATTAGAAACAACAAACAAAAACCAAGCACAAGAGCCCTGCAGAATCTAATCAAACAAGGCAGCGTATCCAGCTACCAGTTCTCGAGAAGAGAACCACGACTTTCTCCCTAGCACACCTACTTTACTTCACTAGCAGTAATGAGCCGTCTGCCTTTCAGACTCCTGCTAACAATTTTAAGCAATTTGAAAAGGTAACCTTCAAGGAGGGACTGGCTGAGGTGTTTTGTTTTTCCACTCTCTAAGTAAACTGTTCTTTTTACATGAAATCACAGAAAAGCAAAAGGAATCTGAATGGACTGTGGGACACTGGCGTGAAGATGTTTAGTCATGGTTAAACATGGGGAACAGATGTTAGAAAACCAAAGTTAGGAATAAGGGTTTTATTAAAAACAGAAGCATCAGCCAGGCGGTGGTGGTGCTCGCCTTTAATCCCAGCACTCAGGAGGCAGAGGCAGAGGCAGATCTCTGTGAGTTCAAGGCCAGCCTGGTCTACAAAGTGAATTCCAAGACAGGCTCCAAAGCTACACAGAGAAACTCTGTCTCAAAAAAATCCAAGGGGAGGGGGAAAAAAAACCAAAAGCAGCAGCCAATGTCATGAAAGCATTCGGAAATTCGAGGCAGAGTGTATGCAAAGGACAAGGAGCTACTGTCTGAGGCCAGTAAAATGTTTGCACTTAAGTATGTTTTCCCTAGGGAACTGGACGTAAACATTCTCTGCTACATGGCTATTTTACCCTGAAACTGTAATGGAAAATCAACCACAAAGTATCTAGATATGGGGGGTGGGGGGGATGACACATGACACCATGTCCCCAACACAGCATTTCTAAGTCTAGGACAGCATTGGAAACAAGTCCCATTGTGTTTCTTTGTCTTAAAAGTTTTAATATGACAAATAAACTTCACATGTCTAAGCCAGGCATGGTGGTGCATGCCTTAAATCCCAGTACTTAGGAGACAGAGAAAGGCAGACCACTGTACTTTCAAGGCCAGCCTGGTCTACACAGTGAGTTGCAGGACAGCCAGGATTGCATGCTGAGATCCTAACGGAGGGAGGGGGGGGTAGAGAACTGCCCTTAAAAAGCCAAAACTGATCAAAGATTAAACAAAAACAAAAAAAAGACACTAAGCAAAGGAGGACAATATTAACCACTGACCAAAAAAAAAAAAAAAAAAAAAAAAAAAAGATACAGTAAGCTAAAAAACAAGGAATAAACTGAAAAGCAAACAAGTAAAATGGCCCAGGAATAGGCATATTAGAACTAGAATCCAATCCAATTGTATGATTCAATATCGTCAAATTCCCTAATAATGGCTTTAGAATTATCCCAATCTTAAAGGACAAAAGGCCCAACCAGAGTTAGGAGTGATCAAGTGGGAGGAAATACAAGTGGGAGAGGCAGGTAAATGCACAACACACTGGACCCACCTGATAGAGAAAGAAGAAGAGAGATGTGTCCTCTAGGCTTCCTGCCCACACCCACACCTATTCCTGTACGGACCTCTGAGAGAAATGATTTGTCTGACTGCGCAGAGAATGTTATGGCGTCTTTTTTAGCTGAGATGGATCAGGCAGGCTAATATGACTTCACCAACCAGTCTCCCCTCTCTCAGACTTGCCTAGGCATACTGGCTCCAATGCTGCAACTGTGCTCCAAGTCATACTGTACTACTTACACCCCAAAGCAGCTTGTATTATTTGTCCCATAGAGGCCACCTAATTCTGCTCTTCCCAAAAAGAGCTGACATGTGAACTCACTCGCTATTGAGTGCCCCCTACATGGGTAATAAAACTTTCCTCCTGTTAGGGAAAGATGGGGGAAGCTAGCATGTAAAGAGGATAGATATACAAAGTAGTCTTTTTGGAATTTCTCACTCATGGTAATTCCTCTACAAGGTCCAGCTAATTGGAATTATACATTTTTACGTTTTTAGTACTGATCGCCTTAACCATAAAAAAATTATCTTAATATTTCTAAAGATGTAATTACATCTTGAAATCTTATGTATGTTTGTGTGTGTATGCATGTATGCATATATGTATTCTTCTGGTGGAAACTGAAGATACAAATCCAATCTCAGTAATGCTTTCTCAAGCCAGGATTGGTGGCATACAACTGCCTGTAAGTCCAGCTCCAGTAGATGGACACCCTCTCTGGCCTCTTCAAGGACTAGCACACATATACCCATGAATAAAAATAAACCATTTAAAAAAAAAAGTCAGGAGCAGGGGCAGGTTGAAGTGCATGCCTTTAATTGTAGGTTTATCTCTGTGAGTTCAGGGCCAGCCTGGCTTACACAGTGAGTTCCAGGACAGCCAGGGCTACACAGTAAGAACCTGTCACAAAAAAAGGGGGGGGAAAAGAGCCTGGCATCATGGCACACGAATTTAATCACAGTACTCAGAAGGCAGAAGCAGGGTGCTTCTGTGAGTTTGAGACATCTGGACTAAGAGTTCCATGCCAGTCAGGGATATATAGAGAGCCTATCTCAAAAATAAATAAATAAATAAAATAAATCTAATACATTTTTCTACCCCTTGCCATCCGCTGGCCCCTAAAAGTCAAATACCATTACACAGCAACTTTGCTGAGAACTGAAATAACTGTTCAACTCAAGTCTGTCTGAAGAGCTCCAAATGGTTCTTTTAACTTCAAATTGTCTGAAAATTTTCACTACCACCTACAATTTACTATCATTTGTAATATGAAAACTAGTATGCAGAATATAAATTTAATCTTAGATTATAGCTTAAGTTTAAAAGATGACAGCATAAAATTTAATTTTATTAAGTGCTGTAGTCCCAGCACACGGGGTTAAAGGAGGAGCATCTTGAGTTCCAGACCACACCAGGCTATACTGTAAGACCCTGTCTGAAAAAAAGGGTTGTGTGGAGAGGGAAGGACTGGCCAGGCAAAATGGGGCACACCTCTCAGCACTTGGGAGACAGACACAGGAGGATCAGGAGTGCAAAAACCAGTCTTGGCTGTATTGCAACCAAGTTCCTGGCTAGCCCAAGGTACATGAGACCCTATCTCCAGAAACAGACAAACACAAAGACATACTAATCAATCTTCTTTGGAAGCACATTCTACTGGTTGGTCCTGGATAGGAACAAACTTGCAATATATAGCCCAGGAGATACCTTCTTCACATCAGCTATCCGTTCCTTCTTAGAGGCAGGCTTCTCTTTGGCTTCTGGAAGGACTGGCTGTGATTTGGAACCTGCTGATTCACTCTCAGATTCTGACTGACTCTCAGAAGATTCAGAACTGCTATTGGACTCGCTGCCATGTCCACTTCCGGGATCACTGCCCTGTTCACTTTCCGACTGACTGCCAGAGTCTGAACCCGAAGCTTCTTCAGAGGCCGAATGACTTAATAGAGAGAAAGGCAGAGAGAGAAAGCCTTAGAAACATTTAACAACTGCCACATAAATTGGTTTTTAAATCCCCTGGTAATGTCTTCAGACCATAATTTCAGCAATTTAGCATCCCCATCTTCAAATTCATTTTTATTCTTGTGCTGCAAATAATGCTTTCCTATCATTTTCAACCTTCACCTTCGTAGTTTTTGACACCATACGTATACCAGGTGATTTACATTTTCACACATTCCAGTGAACACAGGCCCCTTCATTCCAATGGGTATTTAAGGAACTCTCTAAGATCCCACTGAAACACTATAATCTGTCTACTAAATCACATCTAAGTACCAATGTCCCCTTCAAAACAGAAATATTAATAATTTCATAAATGACAAAAACAAACCCAACCCCAAAGGAAGAATTCAATTATCCAATTAGTGGTTCTCAACAACAGGAGTTAGACAGGGGGTAGGGAGCTATATACATCACCTATAGTCCACAGGTCCTGCTCCAAAGCAATGATTGTAATGATAATCCCACCACCAGTCCCGCAGATAAGAACAATCTTGAGGCGGTAACAATGGTGAATGCCACAAAACAGAAACTTTAGGTTAAGAGGGAGACACAGGAGCACGAAGCTTGAGATGAAGTTTCCTATTTACCACCATTGCATACTTCCAAACTAGAACTGAGGTCACACAACTTAACAAAAGACTACAGAGGAAAAAAGAGGACTGCAGGTGGGCAGCAGGGGGCCCTAGGCTTCAGCATATACACACACACACACACACATAGACATACACATACATACATACATACATACATACATACATACATACCAGGTGTAGTGGTGCACACTCAGAAGACCTAGAAATTAAAAGGCAGCCTCTGCTACTAAAACAAGTTAGAACCGGGCGGTGGTGGCGCACACCTTTAATTCCAGCACTTGGGAGGCAGAGCCAGGTGGGTCTTTGTGAGTTCGAGGCCAGCCTGGTCTACAGAGCAAGATCCAGGAAAGGTGCAAAGCTACACAGAGAAACCCTATCTCGAAAAATTTAAAAATAAATAAATTAATTAAATTAAATTAAAAACAAGTTGGAGGCCACCCTGGAATACATGTTCTCCTGCCAAAATATGAGAAAAAGAAAGAAAATAAATTACTGAAAACTTGAATTGATCCAAATCTACAAAAAGTACATTACAGTAGAGGCCTTCAAGTCAAGACAAGACGACAAAATGGAAAAACTTGTCTCTAAGAAGAAAAGGTGGAAGAAATACAAACCTGATCACCTCAGTGTCAGGCATTATGCTAAGTACTTTATACATATTTATTCTCCAGAACAATCCTATGAAAAGACAAGAGACTTTAAGAAACTCAGCCTCTCTCTTCCTTTGGAAATCTATACCTATCCCATCTCTAGTTGTATATTTTTTTCATTTAACTGTACGTGTATCAGTATTCTGCCTGCATGTGTGTCTGTGTGTGTGCAGTACCCGCAGAAGCAGTTGGATCCCCTGGACTGGAGTTACAGCTGTTGTGAGGAGTCATGAGAATCAACTGGACAGAGTCCTCTGAAAGACCAGCTCACACTCTTAACTGCAGAGCCGTCCCTCCAGGCCCCTAGCTGTACCACTGTTTAACCTGTCCTACCCACCTCCAGAGTCGTGAGCGTTACACAGCAGCTATGAAAGCAGCAATACTTCAGCACAAACGCTTCCCTTACCCGGAAAGTAGGAATCTGAGCCTCACACACCCTGCCTCAGACTCCCTAACGTGAAGTTCTCCCAGCCAGGAAGTAGGTACCACAAAACTCAGAGCACTAAGTACTCAGAGTCACCATTTGCACAAAGAGATGTAGAACTAGCGGCAAAATTTCCTTATAACTTAGAGATTCAGAAGGGACATTCTCCCTGAAATGGAAGCAAGAAAGAATCTGGAAGCTAGGCAGCTGAGTGCTTACAAAGGTCTGCCCCTTACAGCCCAGACACCCCAGCCTGGTCTTTTTACCCTAGCCTCTGACGACTGCCCCCATGCTTATGTCTGTATGATTCCCACGTCTGTCTCTAAGATTTACTTGTTTTTTGTTTGTTTGGTTTTTTTTGTATCAGTGTTTTGTTTCCATGTTTGTCTATGTACCATAGGCCAGAAGAAGGTATCAGATATCAGATAACCCAGAACTGGAGTTACAGACAGTTGTCAGCTACCATGTAGTTGCAGGGAACTGAAGCTAAGGTTGTCTACAAACCAGTAAGCCCTCTTAATTGCTGGGCCCTCTCTCCAACTCCCTGCTCATCTCTTCATCATTCCTTCCCTCATCCACATTTTCTCCATGTAACACTTGTAAAAGCATGGCATAAATCCCAGTACCATTCACCTCCAACGCAGTACACAGTGCTTATGCAGCAAACCAAGTAACTTTGAGAGCTTGGGTATCATCTTCTGTAGGAAAGCATGCTTTGCTCTCTCAAGTACCATGTTCAACCTATTAGGCACTTCCAAATGCTGACCTATCACTGCAATTACTACCATGAAAGTAAAAACTGGCAGCCCTACCTTGGTATCAGCTTCAACTTCCAACCTTTGCTACCTCTCACTTTTCACCATGACTCCTGCCCCTAGGAAACTGAATCCAAAGCCCCAGCAGTTGGGTTGGGGGAATGGCTCAGTGGTACAGTACTTGCCTATTCATGCATAAATCTGAGGCTTGGTCCCACAACACCTATCAATACTGATAAATATAAGATTGGGTAAAGTCCAGCTATTTACTTGACACTTACATTACCCTGTCTCCATTTGTCCCATCTTATAAAAATAATGTGGTCACTTGTCAAAACAGGCTTGAAAGCTAAGGCCATCTTCTCAATGTTCCTTGTGCCTGGTATATTGCAGATTACTGACTTAGCTAGAATAATACAATGTACCTGCCTTCGTTTCCCAGCAGAACTCCAGACAAGAACTATGGGTGGAGTCACATGACCATCATCACAACCAAAATTGTCAGAACAGCACAGTAGTCAACATTACTTATTCTCTGAGAAAAGAAATATGCCAATGTTAACTACCTATTTAAAGACCCAGGAAACAGCAAGAATCACAGGAGACTTAACAGAATGTCAATGCCATGTCAGAAAGACAGTTCTCTGTGAAATGCCACACAATGAAGCTGGATTTCAATGTTTACTTGGGTTATTTTCAAATTGTTCTCTTAATAAGCTATAAATAGCTGTGATTCATTTCTGTATATCTTTATCTCTAAGCAGAATATTTAGGTTCTTTTGCCATTGCTCACTCTAACCAGTAAAGCCATAAATATTCTTGAATATACCTTCTTCTAAGACAGCTGTGTTTCTATTTATGTACAAGTAACCATTAGGAATGTAACACTGCATACAATTATCACAAAAACACCCACATTCTCATTAGCACACATATATGTATGTAAATGTCAATCTACAAATTTGTTCAGTGGTTGATTCTGTAGGAAGGAGAAGTCTGGTAGATTTCACAGATCAGCTTATGCTTGTTAAATAAAAAATAAAACACGACAAAAATCAAACCTTAGGAAAAAAGCTATAGTCCCCTGTGGAGGCGAGGGAAACAGGTGTAAGGAGGTAAGACACGGGCATTCTTCGGGCTTTAGTGGTGAGCTCACAGCTGTTTAGAATTCTTAAATATTTTTAATGTATAAACTGGTTCACTAACCAAAATAAACACATATGTGAATCAGTCAGTATAAGACTAAGCAATTTAAAATTTATTTTTGACCAGGCAGTGGTAGCTCACAGTTATAATTCCAGTACTCAGCAGACAGAGCATGTGGAGAGCTCTGAGTTCCAGGCCAGCCTGGTCTAAAAGGCAACCTTCAGGATAACCAGGACTACACAGTAAAACAGACTCCAAAATCAATAAAAATAATTATTTTTGCCTAAGTATAAGGACACAGGCCTGTCATCATGAAATCAAGGTAAGCATGGACTATATAAAACAGAGAAAGGGAACTTTATTTGGAACAGGCAAGTTAGATGCAAGACTTAACATATTCCAGGAGGAGGAGGAATGCTTTCCATAAAAACCTTAGGAAAGTTCTTTTTTTTTTTTTTCTTTTGATTGTTGTTTGAGACAGAAATTATCTTGAACTCAGAGATGCACCTGCCTCTACTGCTGGGATTAGGAAGACAAGAAAAAAAGTTCCTTACTGTTGAAAAATAAACCAAACTTGTTTTAACCTGTACTACTCAGAGAACCAACAGCTGAAATAACACATTTCCTAATACCTGGAATACTGAGTACTTCAGGACTACACCATAGCTTTCCCACAATCCAAAGAAATCCCCCAAGACTCTAAAGAAAAAGGTCAGTCTGGTATGGTGCTGCCTGCTTTACTGCCAGCCCTTGGGAAGCTGAAGACAGGAGGCAGCCTGGATCCTTCCTACATATCACACACACACACACACACACACACACACACACACACACACACACACACACGGGGAGAGAGAGAGAGAGAGAGAGAGAGAGAGAGAGAGAGAGAGAGAGAGAGGGAGGGAGGGAGGAAGAGAGAGAGAGAGAAAGAGAGAGAGAGAGAGAGAGAGAGAGAGAGAGAGCGCCCCCAATTCAGCTCATAGGTGACAATACTTAAATAAAAACTCCCACTAATGAGTAGGATTGTCTGTTTTTCGAAGTTTAATAGTCAATAAAGCAGTTGAAACTTAAAGTTCATAGGAATTATCTACTACAGCCTCATTAAAAAAAAATTATTTGGCCGGGCGGTGGTGGCGCAAGCCTTTAATCCCAGCACTTGGGAGGCAGAGCCAGGCGGATCTCTGTGAGTTCAAGGCCAGCCTGGACTACCAAGTGAGTCCCAGGAAAGGCGCAAAGCTACACAGGGAAACCCGGTCTCGAAAAACCAAAAAAAAAAAAAAAAAAAATATTTGAAAATTATTCAAACTTTAATTGCAAACAAATTTCATACTTTTCAACTGAGCAAAAGAAAAACTGCTATGTGTCAAAATCCAAGAGAGAGAAGAGAAAAAGACAACACCTTTACTAAGGTTTTTATGAAATGGATCGATCTTTCTTAAAACTGGACTTGGAAACTAACAGTCATTTCCATTTCTTAAAGTGCCATTTTCAAAATGGCCACAAGAGGACAGCACAACAACAGTCCACTTAAAAGAGAAAGCCTTGGGTTCTCTAAGAGCCTCCATTTCAGCACATTGGTGTTTATTTTCCTAACTTACAAAATGGCTGAAGTACTGACTACTGGACAGAACTTCTTGGTTACTGCTGGTAAATGCAAAACCTGAAAGACCGCAAGGTAAGTCTATACTGAAACTGCACAAAGTGGTATCCACACAAAGTTTGCATTATAGACATTTAAAGTGTCAAAAATATGCAAAAAGCCTAATCCTTACATTAATCCTATAAAGACAGAATCCTAATGTGTTAAAGGATGTCTGAATTACAGAATCTGCACTATCTACTCCTGTGTGGTATTGCTGACCTTGCATTATACACATTTTTTCAGTCAAACACATTATCAAATCAACCAAGCTGCCATATTACCACTCTTTCTAGGCCGTGGCTAGATAAGTGTCTTAAAGGAAATGGAAAGGGAAAGATACTTCAGAGTTCTCACTGACAAAGAATATATAACAACTCTTAAGCTTTGTTTTGCTTTTGGTTTTTTGCTTTGGGTTTTTTTTTTTTTTTTTTTTTTTCAAGATAGGGTTTCTCTGTGTAGCTTTGAATCTTTCCTGGAACTCACTCTGTAGACCAGGCTGGCCTCAAACTCACAGAGATTCGCCTGGCTCTGCCTCCCCGAGTGCTGGAATTAAAGGCGTGCAACACCAACGCCCGGCTTAAGCTTTGTTTTTAAGATCTTTTATGCTTCTAAGTTCAAGTCTTCAGATTCTGAATGTTATAGTATTAACATGGCTAAGCCAAGTAAATTAGGAAAACAAAGTTGAATGTATACATTAACAAAAAATATACAACATATGAATTCTGGCAATTCAAAAATCCAGTAGGAAATTCAGCAAAAACAACAAACACACAACCACAAAAAAGAAACTGAAATGGCCAATAAACTTAATAAGATATAACAAGCAGGGAGGTATTGGCACAGGCCTTTAATTAATCCCAGCACTCGGGAGGCAGAGCCAGGCAGATCTCTGTGAAGTCGAGGCCAGCCTGGTCTACAGAGTGAGATCCAGAACAGCCAGAGCCGTTACACTGAGAAACCCTGTCTCGGAAAAAAACAAACCACACCCCACCCCCAAAAAATCACATATGAATCCTGCAAATCAGTATGTAAGGATGTTACCTAGATAAATCAAAGTTGGACAACAGCCAAACACAAAATTATTTCATGCTAGAAGAAAAAAAGAAATCTAAATATCTATGCAATTCACAAGATGTGAAGTATCCATACTATTCATACTAATCTGAACAGGATTGGGTCTTAAATATATCTGTAAATACAAGTGACAAATTTCAAAACTATAAATTTTAAAACAAAACTATACAAACTACAAATACTTTTTATGCCAAGTGAGCACAAAAGTGACAGCAGTAAGCCAGTGCCTTTAACCCCAGCATTCGGGAGGCAGAGCCAGGAGGATCTCTGGGGGTTCGAGGCCAGCCTGGGCTACAGAGTGAGATCCAGGACAGGCACCACAACTACACAGAGAAACCCTGTCTTGAAAAGCCAAAAAAAAAAAAAAAAAAAAAAAGTGACAGCAGTAAAAGGGTGTGATGGGAGTGTAGCTATGTCTTAACTCTCTTACAAAACTTACTCTTTCAGCCTCTCGTTTCTTCATAATTTTCAAAGGTTTATTTTGTTTTTGAGACAGGGTCTCACTATGAAGCTCTGGCTAGCCTGAAACTTGTAGACCAAACTAGAACTCAGAGATCCCCAAGTGCTGGAGCTAAAAGCATAGCACTATAGTCAGGAAGGTTTCTTTTTACCATATAACTGATCCCTTCCTAGGATTCAGTTCTTCTGGAAGTTTCCTTAACAATGACACCGTAGACTCTTTCTTAGCCAAGCTTGACAGGAATAATTAAGGAGAAATCTGGTTAAGGCCTCTCCCCTTATGTCGGGTCAGGAATTCCAACCCAGCTAACACTACTGTGAAAGCAAATCTGCCTATATGAGCTTCACTGCTTTACTGAATTCTGACATTTTATTTTCTCCAATCTCCAACAAGACTATAAATTAAAGCCCTTCCCATTCCCACGCACCTTGTTTTTGTTTTTGACACAGGGTTTCTCAACACAGTCCTGGCTGTCTGTCTGTCCTGCAACTCTGTAAGTAGACCAGGCTGGCCTTGAACTCAAAAAAATCTAACTGCCTCTGCTGGGACTAAATGTGTGCACCACTATGCCAGGCTGTTTACAGCAACATCGTTTTGTTTTGTTTTGTTTTGTTTTGTTTTTTGTTTTGTTTTGTTTTGTTTTGTTTTGTTTTGTTTTGTTGAGACAGAGTTCCTCTGGGTAACAGCCCTGGCTGTCTTGGAACTTGCTCTGTAGACCAGGGTGGCTTCGAACTCACAGAGATTCATTCGCCCGCCTCTGCCTCCCAAGTGCTGGGATTAAAGGCGTGCATCACCACGTCCATTTTACAGCAGCATCTTAACTTCCTCTGCAACCCCAGTGCGCTAGGCTTCCTTCCACTTTATCATATGTAATCCCACCCAACGCAAATCAGAAACTACCCCCACCATCTTACTTCCCAAAAAAGAAAAGATCCCTCAGAAGAGGATTTCAGCAGAAGAGAAAGGGGGAAGTAAAAGGCCAGTGGAAGGTGAAAACAACTGAATCCCCTATGTGCATGCATGAAACTGTCAAAGAATTTAAGTTTCTTTAGCAGGCCTTCAAGACATAACTCCAGAAGCCACCAAAATCAGTATTTATGGCTACAAAAACCTTAATTTCAACTCCCTTGAGGAACCCAAACTCACAATTTACTGCCCTCAGTGCCCCTTTATTAACAGCTGTGCTTAAATTGTACATTAAAAATATATACTGGGCCAATATAGCAAACCTCTATTTTATATCTATCAACCTGAAATGAAATTCTTTTCTGTGGTGAAGCAATGAGTCTCGCTTTAACTGAAAAACATTTTTCAAGGTAGTGGCGGCAGAGAAACTGCATGTGTCTGCTCCCACTTCCACTGACATCTATCTCACTGTTAATCTATGAAAGGCCAAGGATTTGGACTGGGCTACTACACCAGTCAACCAAAATGGAGTCACTCACGCTAAACTTGTAAATTGTCTCCCTTACCTTCAGGGCAATTTACATTGGCACAATCAAATTCTCTCTATTTTACAACCTCAAGTAACCAGAACTGCCCTGCTTTTTGTTTTCTGCTTTAAAAGACTGCTTCCTAAAACTGCTCCTCCACACCTTCCTACTTACTGATGGAATGCTGCTAGCCTCAATTCCTAATAAAACCCAACCAGATCTTCAAATTTCTGTTAAAAACTGTCATTTCATTTTCACTTGAAAGAAAACTCTTCAAAATGGCACTTACAATCATGGAATAGCAAAGCTAAATCCCAACTGTGTTCTCAAATTAAGGCAGCCAGTGGTCTGCAGTTTATAGCTCAATGGCAGAGGGCATCCCAGCATTCATAAGGCCCTCTAGGTTCAATACCCCATACGGGTGAGAGTAACAGATCTGGTGGTTTAGGCCTAGAAGCCTAGCTAGTACTGAGGCTAGGGCAGCAAGGATACCCAGAATTGAAACAGAAAACCATGTAACTAGCTGTTTCTGAAATTCTCATCTGGGACTAGGCAGAAGTCACCTTAAGCTTTCTCATGCTACTGCTGTTCCCCAATAATCAATTAGCATTCTCATCATCTTAAATGGTTTACCAAGTACCACAAAATTGGCCTCCAGCAGATAGGGGTGTGAATGGCATCAAAGAGGCTGGATATGTTCTACATGGAGAATCATATACATAGCTAATTAGGATCTGGCAACAGTTATATACTAAGACAAAAAGAAAGCTTTCCACTCAGGTTAAAAAAAAAAAAAAAAAAAAAAAACAAGACCAACCACCCAGCTGAAGAGAAGCTACAAGGGACACCTCCCTGAATTCATGAACAAGGTTCTAACCAACCATCAAAGGGGACGTTTACATTCTGAACACTAAGAATAAAGAACTAGTTTGGCCAGGAGTTCCCTTCAAACCTCCAAGGCTTCTATTTTCTTATTAGCTAACTTACAGACTATAACTTTTATAGACTTTTATAAAGTAGATGGTGTTGACGAAACTGCAAAGTTCAAAGGAGATTAAAAGCCCTAGTTACCATCCCAATTATAAATGTGAAACATATGCCCATGTCCTCAAGAGTCCTTGGGGCTAGCTAAAAAACCAAGGTGAGGGGCCTCACTTTAGCAATCACCAACGTTCACTCAGAGAAGGCCACCGCGTTTATAGTTCCGCACGCTTCCCACACTGGGATGATACCTTTGACAGGGCGGAACTGGACTATTGAGGGGAGTGCCTGTGTTCGCGGACTGTCTGGCATCCCTCACTTCCATGCACTAGATGTCAATAGTACCTCAGCACCTGGGAATAACCAAAAATACATCCAAAAAGATGAAACTGGGGATGGGGGCCACACAATGTCAAGGGTGAAAGCTGCCACTGTCTGTAACCCTGCTTCAGAAGCACAGGATTACCACCTATTGTTTTAAAAGACGAAAAAGCTCAGAAGCTCCTGCACAGACTTCTACAGATAAAAAAGAAGCAAAAACACAGGTGTTGGGAGTTCACACAGCCATAACACCATCACTCAGGAGGCCAGGGCTAAACTGACTCAAATACCAGTCCAACCTGGGCAAAACCGCCTGCAAAAAAATAATGATAATAATAACCAAAAGGAGAAAAAGAACAGGGATCCAAACTGTAGAGCTCTCTGTTCACCTGTCACACAACCCTCCCCTGCTGCCCAAACTATAAAACCTGCAGCCACCTGAGTCTACTGTTCAATAAATAGACCCCTGGATATAATCCCTAAAGCACCCTATCTTCACACTTCCAGCAAGACGTCTGGATATTAACAAGCAACCCAGGTGATTAATTCTTAGCAAGAATATTTCTAGAGTTAAATGTCAACATAAAGCTAAACTAAAGGGCAAACTTTTGTTAAAGAGAAAAGGAATGAATACTACAGAAGTTTGGTCATCAGTCCCAACTTTCACCTTAGCAGCCATATACTGACCTCATGAATGTCAAGAAACCTGTATCTGAATGTGAACAGGGGACACACTAATCCCTGAGATTCTAACCATCCACCTGATCTAGGACCATCTACAAGACAACCACCTCAAGAGAAGCTTTCCCTTCCCCTAACCTGCTACACAATCTATAAATCCACTTGGTTATGACACTTGTTCTCATTATCCAGCTAATTCTCAAGCAAAATATGCACAGAAATTCAACTTAGGATACAGGAGAGGGAGATCACAAGCACAAATTTTCATGCATTCTAGATTAACCCAAAGTGCATGTGTGAATAAAAGCCAAAGGACAAAAGAGCAAGTTCTAAGGTTTCCATGACCTCCCCATCTACCCTACCCTTTCAGGATTCCAAGGAAACCACTTCAATGGCTACATGAAGTTTTAATGTAAAATACTAGCCTTTGGAAGATCACATCCACAATATACAGTACTCTTGAGGTTTTTTGTTTCTTTAAAATGTAAAAGGCTAGCTGGGAAGTGGTGGCACATGCCTTTAATCCCAGCATTGGGGGAGATGGGGGAGCAGAGGCAGGTGGATCTCTCAGTTTGTGGCTAGCCTGGTCTACAAAATGAGTTCCAGGATAGCCAGGGCTGTTACACAGAGAAACCATCTCCTCGAAAAACCAAAAATAAATAAATAAATGATGTGAGAAGGGTGGGCTGGGAAGAAGCAGTAGGAGCACTTGCTTTGCGAACATGAAGACCAGAATTCAAATCCCGAGAACCCTCTTAAAACCACAAGTGTAGGCTGGAGAGGGCCCACTGCTAAAGAGCACCTGTTCTTCCTGAGGACCCAGATTCAATTCCCAGCAACCACATGGCAGCTCATGTCTATAACTCCAGTTCCAAAGGGATCCAAACCCTTTCCTGGTCTCCAAGGGCAGGAGGAACACATGAAGTGCACAAACATACATATAGAAAACATTCATACAAATAAAATACAAATATATAAAAATAATTACATTTAAAAAGTTAGCAACTGTGCATGCCTTAATCCTAGGACTCAAGAGGCAGAAACAGGCAGATCTCTGAAAAGTCAAAGAAAACCTGGTCTTCATAGTTCCAAGGCTTCCAGAACTATATAGTGAGACTGGCTTTTTTTTAAAAGGCAAGTGTGGCCTGAAAATGCAGTGCTGAGACATAGAGAGAAGGACCACTGGAACTTGCTAGCCTAGCTCCAGATTTAGTGAGACCCTATATCTCAAAGGAATAGGGCAGACAGTGATAGAGGCCACCCAATGACGTCCTCTTCTGGCCTCACTGTGTACATGAACACAATGTACATGTACACCACACAATGAATGAATGAATGAATGAATGTAAAAGCTTTAGGAGAAGCAGAAGAGGATGATCCAAGATGTTTTACTACAGCTTTCTCTGAATCGACAATGGGGACAGCAACCATTCATGGCAAGCTTAAGCCATCCAAGAGCCAGCTACCAAAACTGAGTCACAATCCCACCACTCATTCCCTTATACTTCAATTTTCTCATCTTTCACAAACAAGGATGCTAATCATACCTCTTCATGAACAAGGCTGGGTTCATAGCAGGCACAATAAATGGAGGCTCTTACTGAGCCTTCTCATTATTTTCTTTTAAACAGTCTCTCACAATCATTTCATCTACAGGCTTGATACCTATCAGACTACAAAGATTACAAACACGAGGCTGTTCAGGGCTCAGTGGTACATGTCTTTAATGCCAGTACTCTGGGGCCAAAGGCAGGTGGATCTGAGCTGAGGCCACCCTGATCTACAGCATTCCAGGACAGCCAGGGCTACAGAGAATGAAGACTCCTCAAAAATCAAAAAGAAGGGAAGATGTGGGGGGAGAAGGGCCAAGTATGGTGACACATGCCTTTAATCCCAGCAGCACTAGAGGCAGAGGCAAGGCAGACTGAGTTCAAAGGTCAGCCTGGTCTACACAGTGAGTTATAAGACAGCCAGAGCTACAAAGTGAGACCTTGTTTCAAAAAAGAAAGACTATATAAATGAGATTCCCTAAAGTTTTTCATCCATTTTTAAAATGCTGGTGCATTTTACAACTGTCAGGTGGGTGACAGCCTAAGTAACAGCACACACAGCTCCACCCCTGTATAATCTGTCTAGGGACTTACCTCTATAAGCTACAGAGGGCAGGGTAGTCAGAATGGAGTATGAACGCATTGCAATGAAGTAATTCTTTCTAAGGTTTGAGAACTAAGTAAACTTAAAGAGATTAGCATCCAAACAAACTTCTGGATCGATTTGAAGAGTGTGAGTATGGACTACACTAAGGGAAGAGACCACCAGAACTTACAGCAAACTGAGACACAGAAGGAGCTCAGCTTCTGTACAGAAAAGCCCCTCACTGCACATTTGACAAGAATGCCTGGGGCTGCAGAATGCTCTGCACAGAAACACTTCCTCCCCACCAAACCTCAACTCCTTTTCCCAGAACCTGATCCATCTTTTACTTCCTGAACTCCAAACTAAAACAGTGCCTGCAATTATCAACAAAAGAGATATGACGGGCAATCGGTTGTTACTAAAGAAAGCAGGAACAAAATGTGAACCACTGTTAGATCTGGACCGCGTGGAGGCTCTGCAAACAGGAAAACACAGATGATAAATCAGAACCACATGGAGGGCTTTTACAAAGCAAACCTGGAAGGCAGAGCTGGACTCAGATATTTTAAAAGACCTCCAATGTTCGAGCCAGAAACAAACACTCATCTAACCCAAAAACCACACTGAAAGGAAGTGGAGAGAAAGAAATCAAAGCATCCAAGTGTTGGCACTACAGTTCCAATGAAACAGGTACACATCAGACATAGGCAGGCAAATGTGTAGGACTAAGGTGAAGACCCTTGAGGAAAGGCTAACTCAGCCAGCTAGATGGGCTACAACTACTACCAGAGCACTCCCTAGTCACTCTCCTACTTCAACAGCTGAAGGAGCAAAAGGGGGCCAAGAGTTAAGTAAAAGAGGCAGCAATTACCATCAGAGGGTGGAGAAAGGAATGCAATTACTGCCAAGAGCAGGGCTGTGACTCATACAACAGGAAGAACAATCAGCTCCCAGAGGCTGGCTCCTTGGAGGAGGGGAAGAAAAAAAAAAAAAAAAAACTGAGCTTTAACTATAAAATGCACCTCCTAAGATTTTAGGTTAAAGGGGACTTGCCTCCTGAGTTCATTCTCGAAAATCTCTCCTCTAATTTGCCTAAAATGACTCTTGGTAAGCCAGACAACCACCAGGGCCCTTAGGAAGAACCCAGCTCATCAGAACACACTTAGAACTGCAGGGCTGAAGGGTGAGGAGAGACAAGGATAAACCGAGCAGTAACAGTACAGTATTGCTAGTAGCTTACATTCCTTGGGTACATTCAGTGTGCTAGCCTCCTTGCTAAGGACCTAGATTGGCATTCTAATACTTAATCCTCACAACCCAATGATCAACATGGTCCACATTGTTAAGATGAGAAAATCTCATGCCTGAAAATAACCTAAATTGGAAGCTTTCGGTATTACAGTAAAAGCTGAATGGACACCCTTACGTACACTACATGACTGAGAACTAAACCGTAAAATCAGGCCTAGCTGTCCCTTTCTTTACCCAGCTTCTTAATGGGGTGAGAATGGAGAGATGGCTCAGCCTGTAAGAGAACTGGCTACTCTTGCAGAGGATGCAAGTCTGTGGTTCCCAGCACCCACAGAGCATTTCACAACTGTTAGTAACTCCAGTACCAGGGGATACAACATTCTCTTCGGGCCTCCAAGGGTTACCAGGCACACACACATAGTACACATACATACATTCATACAGGCACACACTCATACATACACTTAAATCTAAAAGGGGGGGAGACCTATTTTCCCCAAACTACAAGAGAATCCAAAGCCTTTTTAAAAATACGATATAGGAACCAGGTGGTCATGGCCCACGCCCTTACTCCCAGCACTAGGAAGGCAGAGGCAGGAGGATCTCTGAGTTTGAGGCCAGCCTGGTCTGCACCCAGTTCCAGGACAGTCAAAGCTACACAAAGAAACCCTGTTTCAAAAAACCTAATAATGATGACGATGATGATGATTATAATTATTATTATAAATATAAATATAGAGTCAGGAAGACATTTGAAACACCAAAACTAGGTGATCCATAAGCAAACCCATAAATGAAGTACTCAAACTAAGCATTTCAGGAAACAGAACATGAATGGCAGCTTCTATGCTCATTATCATTTATTTCAGAAACACCTTGACCCTCATGTCCTAATTTGGGCTCAAATGTTTCCAGAATAAGAGCTTTTCAGAAAAGTCTCAGGCCCCAAAGTCACCTAATCAACCAAAGCACAAATAGATTAGGGAGCAAAGGTCACAATAGACATATAAACAAAGTAACCACCGTGCTAAATTACTGACTTAAAAGGAAAACAGCCCCTAGGTATTTGATGATTTGGGTCAAATTAGTTTTATTCAGGCATTTTCTCAATAACCTTAATGTTCTAAAACAAGTAATAATTGGCAACACAGGAGAGGCTGCCCAATCATGCTGGAATGCGTGAGGTAATACTAAGCTACGTGACTAAGCTTCGTGACCACGACAATCACCTAAGATAAGCAAACTTACAAGGTTGTTTTTGTTTCTTTGAAAAGAAGTAACTCTTGGGTAATGGGAGGGGGGCTGTTAAACAGTTTCTTTGTTAAAGTAACACTCCTCAAATAGGCAAAACTAAATCAGCCCATAACCAGCAAAAAATGACTTATTAGCAGTCACAATTTTCTTGTTAGGGACAAATTCACTATACTAAGTTTTATGTGAGAAACGGTAGGAGTGTGGATATCCCTGGTGATCTCAGCAGCTACGAGGTACAAATTTAGACAGCTGGGCTGAACACTAAATTATGAAATCTGAATGTCATACGAAGTTCAAATACAATTATCTATCCATTCTTCCTGGCGATAATTTAATGAAACTTATCAAATATTGTTTACACACCTCCCTCAATTAACTCCATCCTTTTTATCCTAATTTGGAGCATAATCTCAGGTAATAGCCAAGACTGGCCTCAAACTTTCCACAGCTGAGGATAACCTTGAACTCCTTATTCTCCAACATCCATATCCCAAATAAACAGATTTCGGGTATGTCACATCCAGTTTATGAAACTAGGAAACAAACCCAGGGCCTCTTGCATGCCAGGCAAGCACACTACCAACTGAACCACAACTCCCAACTCCCACTGACTTAATCTACAAAAGGAAATAATCATTAAAAAAAGGCCAAAAAAAACAAAAAAGGTACAAAGTACAAGTTTTAAATAGTGAAAATACACAGACGCCCCCTCCCCCCCCCCAAAAAAAGTTTCTTGCCTTTCTGCTATATCCAAAAACAAACCTAACAAAATATTTTGAAATGTTTACTGGTTCCACATGTACTATAACCAGGTCCTAAAACACTAAACCTGTGATACACATTAACTCACACAGTGCAATATACCTGGACTAAAAATATCTTCCACAGAACTGTTTATTCTCTCATAAACACAATGCAATGTTGGCTACTTAGTTCTATCCCACACAGAAACTTTTAAGACTATTTAAAAAATACTAAAAAGCTACTACTAGTATAATTTAATTTCAATACAACAAAAGGGAGATGGGATTACTGTCTTCCTTCTGCTATCAAGATATTATATTTTTATTGCTTTTATTTAATAAACATTTCAAGACGTTGGAAAGCAGTAAATAGTTTACAAAATCTAGATCTCTAAGGTTGTTAAGCATTTTGTGCAAAATAAACATGAGCATATAATTTTTAAATTACATGCAAACTTTTCTGTGTAATTCTTTTGTGTAACAATCTTAAAATCCCTTATTTTCCTAAGAATTCCACTAAACAACTAGGATTAAGGGAAACCTGTAAAACCCATTCAGGGAATTTTTCCTTTCACAAACACCTATGAAAACATCTCTAACAACACTCAAGAAAACTATATCATTCCTTCATTCTCTCTTTTTGAAGACAGTCTCACTGTATATAGCCCTGGCTGTTGTGGTTTGCAGACCAGACTGGCCTTGAACTCAGAGGTTGCCTGCTTCTGCCACTGATTCCCAAGCGCTGAATGAGGGCTCTGCCACCACACCCGGTGCCTATATCTACTTTAAAAAATATAAAGTACCACATTCTACTGAATTGTTAATAGTGTCTCCTAAGAATATTACTTAACATTCCTAAAATGTACTGGAATGAGGAATATGCAAGTAAACAGCACAGAAATGCACTAGCTCTGCTTTTCCTTCAAGGTTAAATTCATTACTTGTAATTTCGATCTGCAGTTGGCAAACTATTTTTGAAAATAAATTCTTGCAAGAGTTTCCAAACAAGGTAGGAAATGAGCAACATAAGTTTGTTTACCAGAAATGAACTAAAGGGAGACTAGGGCCAAGGTATTTCTCAAGACCTTACCAAGTAATTCTGCTACCTAAGCCAAGTTTGACTCCTAGCCAGCGCCAGTAAAACTTTAGCAGTATGCTGACACTACACAGTAATGTATTTCCTAATGCACGGACACTTGCAGTGTTACAGTACATGTGGAACGACTGAAAGTTCCCAGGCCATTTTCCATTTAACTACCCCACTGTGATTCTTACAAACCACTAAACACATACTGACCTGAGTTTTTCTTCCTCAAATGTCAATTGAGAAAATGTTTGATACCAAGTAAAAATGCACGGGGACAAGCTCAAATGCTCTTCACTTGGTTTATGAGCCATGTATGACACAGAGCTTAAACACCCGTTAAGGCCTTTCAATTAAAAACATTCCACTCACACTGAACTGCTTTGAATCAATGGCAACAAAATAAAATTCACTAATCTCTTTACAATGAACAAGGAAATGAAACGGGAGGAAAAAAAGCACCGGAATATATATTTTTTAAAAAAGGAAAAGGAAAGAAAAAAAACTAAAACTATGAATAAAAAAACCTAGCCGACTACTACTTGGAGATTTACGATTACAGTGTCTTTTCTCCAAAAGAGGACAACTATTCCAGGAATGGGCTCAGGAAAACACTGTAGGGTGTGGTGCGGACCACTACAGGCCAGGCCTGAGGACAGACAGCAAGGATCAAAATCCGGCCGGAAAGAAGCCGCCCACCGGAAAGTCCCGAGCAAAATTCCCTTCCTCTGCCCCGCCCCCGGCACCAGCAGAGCCCAGAGAGGAAGCAGCCGACCGGCGCACGAGGCCACGCGTCACCGCGTTCTCCCGCCCACCACGACTGACGTCAAAGGGCGGGGCCAGCCCAGCGGCGCCGCCGTTGACCCTGCTGTTACCAGGCGCGAACACAGCCAATCAGCACCCGCCGCCAGCGCCGGCCGGCCTTTGAACTCCGCACGGCAACTTCCTGCTGTTTGGCGAGTACACAGTGCAATGCAGTATGTCTGTCAGCGCTGCGGCACAAAGGAACAGCCATTTTGTGACTGAGCTGGACGTGCACCAAGATGCCAGAGCCTCCGAGAGCTGCTCCCTGCGCCAACTACCGAGCTGCCCCTTATTTCATCATCAGAGTACCAATGGGAACGTGGGGAAGGGGATGTTCTGATATTTAGGATTTCGATTCATTTGTTTCCAGTTTTCTTAAAAATCCCATTTTTAAGTATTATCAGCGTCATAAAATGGCTGCCACTTAAAACTGTCTGTTCCAGTCCACAAGCACTGCATATTCCTTTTCTAACCATACCCAACCTTACCAGGCTAAGAGGCTCTTGTAAGAGGCTCTTGAAAACGTTAAGATTTTACCCCCACCTCCGGATATCAAAATATGGCTCAAAGGCAGACGATTTCGGATAGACATTTAATTTTGAGTTTATAAAAGCCGTGTCCTAGAACACATAAGTGTGCACACTGTTTCCATGTGCGTTCTCTTCCCCCTAGTTTCCACTCCTGGATATAACTTGGGTAAGTATGTGGCATACTTTTTATGTTCATCATTAAAACTGTTGTATTTACAAATTTACAAATGTAAATTGTTTGAAATTACATTCTAAAGTCAATTTTTAATCTCGAAAAATCATGATATACAAAGCACATCAAAATTCAACATTAACTTCAAAAGGATACAAAAATACACACTCAACAAGAATACAGTTAATAAAGTTACAGCACTTGTTTCTGAAACAGGAAAAAAAGTTTACTTAAAACTTGTGCTCATTCCTGTTTCACAAGTGATTCTCATTCCAAAGTTTACTTGACCTGAAAACAATTCCTTTTCTCCCCTGCAGAATCAGGGTACAAAGGTGATTTTAGTAATGTTTCCTAAACACTATACTTTAAAAATTTAGCCTCTAAAGGCAACCTACAGATAACACAGAAACCAGGTACACAGGGGCAATGCAATTTCAGCTCACTAGAAATAACAGCCTACTGTACCAAAATAACACAAACATCCTTTAAACTTTACAATCTTTAAAGGAAGTGATGTCATAACTATGTACATGCATTAATAATGTATATAACTTAAGAGTAACAGTTAATTTAAAAGTAACTCCATCTTTAAAACATTCTAGAGTTATTTGGACATTCATCAAGTATACAATTTAAAGTAAATTGGCAAAAGCATTAAAAACATGCTTCTTGTTTTGACTAAAGAAATCAAATGCATGACAATGCCCAAATCATATCCCAGATAAAAGTCAAAGTTTATTCAAAGGCAGCACTTTGAGATCTGAGTTAGAGAGCATGGTCTGATCAATGAAACCAAAAACCCAGCCAGCATAAGAAAGCCAAAACCCTGGTGAGAATATGCAAATCATATACTCCAGGGAGTAACAACTTTAATACTGGGTCTTTCATAATTGTCAAATATATCTGGAGCTTCCGATAGCTTCAAATTTTTACTTTCCAGAAAACTAATTTTGCATTAGAAGTTTTTTGTCCTATATATAACCCAATAATTACACAGGCAACTCAAAAGAAATCCAAAATTGTAACTCAATTTGCAAAAGAACTTGGAAATGTATTTTTAAAAGCAAGATTAAAAATGTTTTTAAGTTGAAAGCAAAATTCATCATTTGTAATAAACCATATTCAAAATTTCCAAATTTACAAGCTAATTTAGAAAGACAATCTTATGCAAAATTATAAAGCAAAATCAAAATTGGGAAAAGATCATATAACCAATCACATCCTTGTTAGCTCAATGATTTAAAAATTATGACATGACAATTCTTAACACATCCAGAAATGCATGCACATTATTTTTTTAAATTAGGATACAGTCATACAACAAAAATATCTTATAGGCTTTATTACTTCAGTCACTGATAAACTACTTCAAGGAATGTGAGACAAATCATTATTTGAACAAACAATATATTAAAGCTTCAGAAGAGAAAGCATTCCAGACGACTCTGTCAAAAATAAATGGATAAATTTAAAGCAGCATCAACTAAAATGTAAAGATAAAATACAATGACCAACCAGAAAGCACTATCTTAACATAAATACAAACTTAAACCTTGTAACATCTTAAACATAAAATCTAAAATTATATTGTCATAGTAACAAACACAAAGCTCACGTATTAATAGCATTCCAGGATTTTTGCGGTTACAGACTTAATGATTTCAGGAACTGTAAGTAAGGTTTTGGTTAAGTCATAAAAATTCTCAAAATTCTGAAATGTATCCAAAGAAACAATCAAAAATACAAAACGAAAGGCATCAGTCAAAGGGTCCCACTTGTGATTCTGTTGTTAAATGTACATTTTTCCATTCATATCACTTCCTCAAATGTCTATTTACTATAATTTACTACCACAGGGCTCCTCTATGGCCCTCAATTACAAGTTGGAATATCCCAGATTCTTCAAAGAAAAAATCTGCCTTGTATGTAAAATGGTGCAATGCAGCATTGGCTAAACAGACAAGGTCATTTTTCTGCAGCACGAAAACCTAAAAACGAAAAATTTACTGACAGAAAAACTGCAGTTTCTAGGAAAGGCCCCTCCGTACAAAAGTACCTTACCTTCTGAATGCTGTAAGAGGCCTTAAGTCACAACTCAACTTTCATAAATTGCTACCAAAAAATCAGGGTGTGGCATGTTAGCAATCTCAAGGTCACGCTTTAAAAAAAGCAACCCAAGTTAGAAAATTCTTATAACACAGACAGCAATCCACGTCTGTCAAAGTAAACAAGTGTAAGCTGAGGTTTCCCCAAAAAAAAAAAAAAAAAAAAAATGAAAGAAAGAAAGTTGATAGCTCATACCTCGATGCATTGCTGTGTAGCGAACTGTCCTCCTCTTGGCTTTTGTCCTTATTTCTCATCATCTTTTAATTCTTAAATATTAAGGGGGAGGGGGAATCTGTGTTTGCTTTGAAGTCCTGTGCCCAGGTATTTACTGTCAAAAGTTGAAAGAAAGGTAAGGTCCCAGCTTCTATGGACGGTTTTTATTATCAGGAACAAAGTCCTGACGATGTTAGCGATATTCATGTAATGCAACAACGATAAGCACCAAAAAAACAAAAATATTTCTATTTTTCCTTCTTAAAATAAGTGGGGGATAAACTGAACAGTAGAAGCATCACTATCAATAAGGAAAGTTTCTCAAAGTAACACACTGGATACAAATAACAATCTCTGTATCTTATTGCGTCATCCAGGAATTTCTCTTATTTACAGTAAATAAAGCCAACTACAACATGAAAATCTTTAAAATTATCACTAATTATCATGGACTTACCTGATCCATGTAGTATGTCCAAAACAAGAGTCCTATCTAGTAGTAGAAAAATATCAGATCCAAAAATTAAAAATAACGCAAAATCCTCCGTTAAAAAACAAAAAGTAAATGAAATAGTCCTCAAATGTGTTGACTTGTCAAAAAATAAAGCAGTAATTAATACTAAAACAGGTCCGGAAGGGAAAAAAAAGCCTCATTAGGAGAGCGCACAAAAATGGAGGTGCGCCATGGCTTCTAAGCTGGAAAAAACAACGACCTGGGCTCTGAATACGGCAGCTTCTTCCAACAAGGCACGAAAAGAAAGCTCCTAAAAGCTGCTTTTCTCCCAAAAAAAGGTTCGGTTCGACCCCAGTAAGTCACTAGGAGAGGCAGGGGGTTGCGGGGGCCCCCTGAGGCTGCCCGAAAGTTAGGGAAAGTTGCGTAAAGTGAACCGAAGCAGGGAGCAAAGCGCGCTCTCTCTAAGGCACAGCCGCCATCTAGAGCCTCCTTCCCAGCTCTGAGAGCTCTGCCTTTGATTGACACTCTCTACATTTACCCCACAACTCAGGTGATGTACCATAGACCCACCCCTTCATCTCCACCAAAAAAAAAAAAAAGAAAGAAAAAAGAAAAAAACCTAGATCCTCCATCCAAGGGAGCCTTAAGACCCCCAACCCCACACCTCCCTGCCCCTCCAGACCACTCCATAAGGGGAAGGGGGAAGGGCTTCTTAACCCCCTCTGGCTCAAGCACCCTTTTTAAGCCAGAGAGAAATGTAATTTGTTCCTTTTGTCTAAAGATCTGCTAAATATTTCAGTCCTTGAGCTAAAATAACTTCCTCCCTGGACAGGAAGTGGTGTTTTATCAAGCCATTTTGAAATAAGGATAATTTTTAGAGAATCTAAAGCTCAGCTTAAATACTAATCTTTAAAAAAATTAACACCCCCATGGGTAAAATGGCTTGTAGCTAGAAGCACCATCAATACTATAAATTACTCAACTCTTGCCTTCTTTATGGTCCCTAAAAACCATCTAAAGATGAAGTTTTAGGGGGAATTGTCCACCCCAACTGGAAGGGGTAATTTTTTTACAACTCAAGAGCGCCTCCCTAGTGTTCAGTTGCAGTAGAGCAAAACTTAATACAACCACCCAACCCCACCCAGAATCATGAAAATTCTTTAACCCATTATATAACCTTGGAGGCGCCACACATTAAAAAATTCTCATACTCGTTACATATTTACTTCTTAAACTGATTTGGGCAAAATGAGTAACTACAAAATCAAGAATATACACCAACCATGGTCACCTTTAAATCAAAAACTCAACCTCAACTCCAAAACCAAAATAACCAGCATAGCCCAATGCTTCACTCATATTTCAAATCCAATTCTAGGTACACTCATATTTCATCAATGACAGGTCATTTACAACAGGACACATCTAACAGCCAACTATCAAACTTTTAAACACAAACTCCCTAAAGGTGAAAACACAAAGTCTATAGAAACAAAATTACAAATGCAAAGTGTTCTCTCCCATACAGACAAGTATACCACTTACAGACCCCAAAAACTCAAAACATTCCTTTACTAAACCCTATAACTGGTCAAAACCATGTCACTCCATCAATGTGGTAATCCACTTTAGATTTACAACCAAAAGCAATTGTGTTAAATATAAGTAAATGTAAATCCATAATCAAGTTTCAAATCTACAGATATTTTTGCATCCAAACAAAAATCCAAAATTCATTTTCCAATTTACACAAAGACCAACCAACTACCTCACATCACTCAATGAACCAACACTGCATGTGTATTAACCATAGATGTGTATTCTAAGGTATTTTACATTAACAATGGGTTACTTTGTTCTTTGTTTTCTATACTTAAAAAATATAATCAATGGTCATTTGGTCAACAAAACAAATCCCCATCATTTCTTTACATTAGTTACCAAAACTGTTAGTAGCTAAGATCAATAAATAAAAACCTGTCATTTGATTCCAACCATGGGTAATCCAAAGCATGGTGTGATTCATTTAAACTCCCAACTGTATAGCAGAAGGAAACAAGATTTTTTTCAAATGTAAATTACACTGCTGTTTTAAGCCCTTTTAATGTATTATACCCTAAAGACCCTACAAATACACATCTAATGTTAGACGATACAAACACCAGTATAACTCAAATATTGATGAGCATTCTACTTCGAGATGTTTTATTTATACTTTAAACGCAGGTCAACAAGGCCATTTACATCAACACAAATTGAGATACTTGGTCTCAGTCTGTGTAGCCCACAAGTACTTTACTTTGTTTCATAAATTCATTATTACTCTCATGACACTTTCAAGGTCCCTATTACCCATTGATTAAAATGCAAAATGTTTTGAAAAGACCCAAACAAATTTAATGAAATTCATTTAAACCCTATAATAAACACCAACCAAACTGCTTTTTAACCAAAGGGTCATTCCACTAAGCACAGGTACACAGACACAGCTTTGCCAATAAACATAAATCCCAATCAAACAAAACATTCTTCCAGCACACCATTCCATTTTACCAGCTTTATTCAGTATACTTTAATGAAAAGCAAACTATAAAGGTCAAAATGTTATTAAGGGGAAATGAACATTTAATGAAAGCTTCCACTTTAAAAAAAAAAAATTTAAAAAAGGGCCAAACTGAGAAATCTTTAAGTTTTAGAGATTTTATTGAAGTTAACATTCCATATGGTCACTCAGATCAAAATTGTAAGAAATTCCAGAAATACAAACTACCATTTGAATAAATGTAGCATCTTCTCCAGATGTTAAAATGTACATGATATGTAACAAGTCTTTAGAAAGTAAATCCCACTGTCCATTTGTGTTGGATAAGAATAGTTCATTTCATGGAATCCACATTAAAAGAACCCTGGGATGGTTGTATAATATCACAGCATTCCTGGATTAATCCATTTTCCTCAATTCCCCATAGTGGGCTGCCATCTTGATTTCTCAGTGGTATGGTCCATTTGAAACTCTTCAAGTTGACTGGATGCTTCATAAAAATTAGAAGAAAAAAATTCTGTTGGAATAACAATCATCTTAATTCTTCAAACAAGTCTACCCACCTTGAAGATATTCTACCATACACAAATCTTTAATTCTGTGAAATCCTTTAGCTTGAAACAACACTATTGTGATAAACTTAACCTCTCAAAGACAGAATCAATGAATGCATTTTGTAGGTTCTCCTGTCAGATATATTTGTATCCATTAAAAATAGTAGCAGTCAAAGATCAAATTCTTAAAATCTAACATAATACATATATGAAAAATAAAAACCAAAGATTAAAATTCAAAAATGATTAGGAGGTTAAATTACAGACATTGTGGATTCTACAATTTCAATGCAAAAAGTTTCCAAGCTCCTTCAAAGAAAACTAATTATAAAAAGAATCTTAAGGGTTTTTTTTAAAAAAAAAAAGCAATGGATCATTGCATGGCATACTTTTAGTCTTACAGATGTTAATTTTGTTTAGAAAACATACATGACTTATATAAACAGAACCACCTTTATAGTTATGTATCTGAGAATGCAGAAAATGTGAAGCCACAAGAAAAAAATAACAAAAAAAAAATTAGAAACATCTGCTTGGCTTACTTGAATTTGCCACAGAAACGCTATTGCTTTTCAAATTATAAACTAAAATATATTTTCATTGCCAAAACATCTCATGTTCCTCCTAGAAAAATTTATCTATTATTTAAATAATTTGGACTAGAGGAAGAAATGAGAATCCAGGTGATGTTACTACTAAAGATCTGGATTTGTTATATTCACACAAAATTTGAAAAAGAATTTTTTTCCAGTTTTTATGTATATGTGTTTTTGTAGTGGGGTATACATTTACATGGGTGTAAGTAAGTGCAATATGTAGGCCTGAGGTCAATACTGATGTTGGTACTGATGATGAGAAATCATCTAAACTCTGTTGAAGCAGGATCTCTCAGTCAAACACAGAGCTCATCATCTTGCTAGTCAGTTTCCTCTGGGGATCGTCTCTACCTGGAATTACAGGCAGGTGGTGGCTGGTCATTTACTTGTATTTGGGGGGGGATACTAATTCCCAAGCAAGTGCTTAAAGGCTGAGCCATCTCCTGAGCCAGCAAAACCATTTTAATCCCTGGTCTTCTCTGTATGTTCTACAACTTTCCAACTCAATTTGTAGAGCTACAGTCAGTGACTGACTGGGGAATTTTTTATATATGTGTGTGTGTGTGTGTGTGTGTGTGTGTGTGTGTGTGTATATACATATATGTGTGTGTGTGTGTGTATATATATATATATATATATATATATATATATATATATATATATATATACACACTCTCATATACATATGAGAGAGAATGTATGTTTGCTTCTCGGCTAATCTCCTGTCTCCGTAACTAAAATTAAGGCATGTTCTCCAATACACACATTACAAAACAAACTTAATAAACTAGATAATCAAAAGATGGGGTGCCCCTTATTAAAAATAATTTTTTAAAGGAGTATTACTCCTTTAAAGGGTTGTCACAGCATCAGTAATAGTCATCAAATCAAGGTATTCTTAACCACAGAGCTATCTCTACAAACCCATATCAAGATATTCTTCTCTAGTAGCTTTTTGGAAATTTCTTGAACCCTTCTCCTGAAAATGAAAAATAATTCCTTCTATTCCCAAGTCAATGAAATACTATTTGCCTTGTTCTTCTCTTAAAATTAAGAAATGGCTGGGTACAGTGGCACATGCCTTTACTTCTAGTACTTGGAAGCCAGAGAAGCAGGAGGACCTCTGAATCTGAGGCCAACCTGGTCTACTTAGGGAGTTCAGGTTCTCTAAATGAAAAAGACTAATTATAGGGGCTGGAAAGATGGCTCAGTGGTTAAGAGCACCAGTTGCACTTCCAGGGCACAGGCTTGATTTCCAGCACCCACACAGCAGCTCCTAACTGTAACTCCAGAATGGGAGAAACAATTCCTCTTCTGGCCTCCTCTGGGACCAGGCTTGCATGTGGTGCACAGACAAACATGCAAGCAAAATTTACACACATTAAAAAATGTTTTTAATTTAGAAGTGATGGTAAATTATATGTCAGCTCAATCCATTACAAACCAGACTGTCCTCTATCTTTTGCATTAAATGCATGGTCAGGCACTATATGAAACAGTGATATAGCCCGGTGGTGGTGGCACACACCTTGAATCCCAGCACTTGGGAGCCAGAGGAAGGCAGATCTCTATGAGTTCAAGGCCATCCTGGTCTACAGAGTGAGTTCCAGGAAAGCCAGTCTACACAGAGAAACTCTGTCTCGAAGTGAAAAAAAGGAGAAGAAGCAGTGATACAATCTTTGACAAACTGACAGTAACAATTTATTCCTACCAAGTTACAGTCAGTTCAGGAGCTACAGGTGCAGGTTATTCAGTGTGGTACATTAATTCTCATTGCTATCTTTCTGTCACTGAATAATACAACTTACTTCTAAAACAACTTGTAAGGGAAAAAAGAAAAAGAATATAGCTCAGCAGAGGGTATGCCTAGCAGCACAAGTCCCTGGGCTTGAGCCCCAAGACCACATAAAACCAGGCATGGTGGCAGCACATGCCTGTCTGTAATCTCAGCATTGGGAGATAAAAGAAGGACCAGACATCCAAAGCCATCCTTGGCTACAAAAATCTTAAAAAAACCACAAAAAAGAAAAGGCCAGATGTGGTGGCTTCCACATTAAAACCCAGCACTCAGGAGAGGCTGAGGCAAGAGGACTGCTATGAGTTTGAGGCTCGAGTAAGCTATAGTTTCAAAATAACAAAAACCTAATGACATTATCACTCAAAAACTACTCAAAAACTGCACTCCCACAGTTGTCATGCCATCAAGTGATGTATTTCAAATAATTTTAAAGTAAATTTAAAATTACTGTAAGAGAAAACATATTACTTTAACATTGTAAATCAATGATCAAATATGGACTCATG
Organism: Peromyscus eremicus; assembly: GCF_949786415.1. NCBI lineage: Eukaryota > Metazoa > Chordata > Mammalia > Rodentia > Cricetidae > Peromyscus > Peromyscus eremicus. The sequence goes on along the minus strand of NC_081416.1, from coordinate 124,669,221 downwards.
CAAAGTCCATGATCCAAAGCCAAAAGCAAGAATTGTATTAATTAGGAAACAAATATAAAATATCAAAGCTAATAAAAGATCTGTGACGGTTAAGAAGTAATCTGTTTGCATTCATAAAATTTCAAATACTAACAAAAACTAAAATTATAAATAGGCAAAGTTTGCTTGACAAAAAAATAGGAATTAAACATAAGCACTTGGGAGCATGAAAATCTTAACAAAATCCACAGCTCCTCATGTGCAAAACAGCAACGATCCTAGTGACTACCTGTTGTATGTAGCACTACTGAAGATTAAAGGAGCTGATCTCAGTAAAGGCTGGCTATCATGCCACTACATCACAGTAATCAAAGCATAGGAGATCTCAAACTCAAGAATCAGAGCACTTTCTATTCCAACAGCAAGAATATCTTTGAAAACAAATAGGATCGTGGAGTCAATTATTTAAGAACAATTTTCCCTTTAATTTTATAATGTATTGGGGGAAAATATTTCAATATAGCATAGATATTGATGATCAACTATGCCTCATTCTACAGTCACTTGTGAATTAGTACAGATGTACTAAGCAGGTATGCCTTTGATCAAGAATTCTATGCTCACTCAGACAGACCTAGAGTCTTTGTTTCACTCGTAAGATTCAAACTTAACATTATTTTCTAGTTTGTACTTCCCGTAAGTATATGTGTTTACTCAAAAACAACTCCCTGCGCAAATAAAAATAAGTTTTTAAATAAATAAAAGTTTTTATATCACCAAGGTAATCATTACGTTATCTCCTGAAAGTTATCTCCCGAAATCCAACTACTAGAGACATTCATAAATTAAGAACCGAACATTGAGTATGGATGTCTTCAAATTCTCTTTTAGTAAATTAGTTATGAAAATAAGTTACACATCATTTACTAAAATGCAAGCCAGTTCTTTACTTCTATTTCAACTAGCTTTTCTTTTTTTTTTTTTTTTTTCTTTCGAGACAGGGTTTCTCTGTGTAGCTTTGTGCCTTTCCTGGATCTCGCTCTGTAGACCAGGCTGCTGGCCTCGAACTCACAAAGATCTGCCTGCCTCTGCCTCCTGAGTGCTGAGATTAAAGGCGTGCGCCACCACCGCCCGGCTCAACTAGCTTTTCTTTTTTTTTTTTTTAAGAGTCCACCCAGTGTAGTAGACGCAGTCTGAGAAGAAGATGACCTTGAACATCTGACTCTTGACCTCCCAAGTGCTAGGATTACAGGCTTGTGCCACCATGCCCATCTTATCTTTATCAGTTTTAACAGCAAAGAAAAATATAGGGAGCAAACGGTTAAAAAGAAAATTAATGATTATTAATTTTTTTAATAAATGGCTGTAAAGCTACTATTATTAATGAAATTATATTTTTCAAAAGCTAAATAATTGTTTCACAACTGAAGGAAGAAAACAGACAAAATGCTAATTTAGTACAAAAACTCATCCCTCCTATGAAGTAATTAATACACTTAGTGCTTATGACTTGATTTCTATCTTTTGCTTTGTCTTTAAATTTTAATATATTTATGTAAAAAAAGCCCTGACAAGTACAATCTATTTGCTCTTATTTTAAAAAATAGATTGACTCCTCAACAGAATAGATTAACAAGTCTGGATCTTAAATAAGGTAGGTATAAAAACTAACAGTAAAATTATTTCAAAAAGACTAGCCAATCTTCATCAATAAAAGGATGAGGTCAAATATAATAAGCAAAAGTCATCTTTTCTGTGACTTTACCATCTAATTATAAAACCAAGATAAAGAGACCAGGTATGGGGGGGTTATACATATTACCTTTCATTTTTACTGTCAAATTTTTAGCTTTCAAGCACATCTACAATATTTTACATTAATAATATTTATATTTTAATAATGAATATCATTTTGCCTTTCATAAGATTCAAAGCACTAGTTGATAATGTTTAATGTTACACTAATACAATAAATGAACAAATATTTACTGAGTAGGTACCACGTGCCAGGCAACTAAGTGTGATCACACAGGAAACTAGTAACTAGTGCAAATAGACAAATTTAGGGTCTGCTCACTCTCCCTCAGGAAAAACAAAAACCTTGTTTTATAGGTCTTAAAGCCATTGCAATCTCAAGTAGCAATAATGGGAAAAAAGTCACTCATAACCTATACTCCCAAATGTTGTACTCCTATGACTGTAAACAATTATCTTAAAAGTTTGTTGCCAATGAATAAATCATTTTGGCAATTCACTCAAAACGATTTATAACAACCTTCTCATTTTAATCTTTCCCACTACTTGTCAGGTTTGGAATTAGAAAAACTATTTCACAGTAGTGGAAATTATAACACATCTTATATCAAATAGCAATTTTTCTACCAATAAGGCAAAATTTTCAGTCTTGAAGTTTAAGTTCTGAGTTATTTTATCACAACCAATTACAACTGGAAATCAACTAAAATTAATTTCTATTGTAAAGAGAGAAAAATCATCTGAGTTCTACATCATGAAAGTAGCATAGACCCTAGAACCAGTCTTTTTCTTTGGAGACCAAACTGTAAACATTCTAGGCTACACATCTATTTCAGTACAAGTAATCTCAACTCTGAAATTGTAATGGGAAAGCAACCACAGTATCTAAATGGATGCTGGGGAGAAGGGGGAGTGGAGTAGGGAGAAAATATTTCCAAAATCAAGGAGACACCCAAATCCAGGATGTTGGAAACAGGTTCAAATGAATTTCTTGGTCTTAATGTTTTAACTTCTGACCCCATTGTGATGGCATATGTCTTTAATCCCAGCACTCAGGAAGCTGAGGCAGTTAGATCTCTGAGTTCCAGATTAGCCTAATGAATTCCAAGTCCACCAAGGATAGTGAATGAAACTTTGTCTCTAGAAATAAACTTCACATCTAATCATTACGTGGATTTTCTTAACACTATTAACAGCTTTGATAAAGCTTACAATTCCAAATTAGTAACTTAAACTATGTAGTGACACTTAAAATTAAAACTCAAACCCAACAAGTAGATTAAGACTTACTAAATGCTTCAAAAATGTCTATGGTATAGGTAATTTCATTCCATCTGGGATCCACATTTCTGCAAAAGACAGAATAGATTTTATTAAATCCTATAAATTATATCACAACTGAAAAAAAATTATATCACAACTGCAATACTTTCTAAGGAACCAACAAATCAAGAAACACAGTTTATGAATGGATTAATCCAAGCAAAAGACAGGAAAATTGTGACAGGATCTTAGATTTGGCAGTGCAGGAGCTGACTTCTAGAACAAGTTACTAAAATTACAAGCCTATGTCTCAGTCCAAGAACTCCAAAGGAGTAATTACTGAGGTTCTACATGAAATCTGACTGAATATCTAGGATTGAAAATAGAGAGAATACAAGTTACAGTTCAAAATTAGCTGGGTAGTGGTGGCACACACCTTTAATCCCAGCACTTGGGAGGCAGAGACAGGAGGATCTCTGTGAGTTCAAGGCCAGCCTGGTCTACAGAGCTAATTCCAGGACAACCAGGGCTGTTACACAGAGAAACCCTGTCTCAAAAAGCAAAAACAGTACAGAATTAATCCATACTTTGGCCTCCCATCTAATATACTTTTAAACCTTCTAAAAAAGACCTTTGCTACCTATCTCCAAGATCATTTTTCTCCCATGACCATATTACTTCATAAAATCATATGCTAGAATCAACGTAATATAATCATGTACATAATATTTCTAAATAAAATGTTACTTTAGGCATCATTTCAAATTACTATCAATTGTACCAACTATTTGACTAACACTATTTCTTTAAGACTTATTTTTACCACTTTTGTGTCTATGTGTGGGTATGTGCACGTCTGCACAAGTCCAGAAGAGGGCATTGAATATTCTAGAGCTGGAGTTACAAGTAGTGTGAGTGCTGAGAACCACACCACCAACACTAACACTAATTGTTATATATGCAGTTGGTTTATCAGGACTTTTTTTTACTAGTTACTGACTTAAATTCGTCAAGACTAAATATGGGAAATATCTCACATCTCATGTACTTTCTGAAAGAAGGATGGGTTTTCTTTCCATTTGCCTTGGTTTTGCATGATTACAATAATCACAAAATAAGAAAGAGGTGTTCAGCTGGAGCATCTGGGCTCACCCCACCCAGTCCAAAACATCTCCACCCAGAGTCTCCTAACAAAGGAAAGCGCCAAAAAGCCCAGTTCAGCATTCTTGGCGGCTATTACAGCATCTTCCCCTCAAGTGGCCAGCAGCCTAAGCACTTGGCCTTTGACCATACATAGGCACAAACCCAGCTTGTGGTGGACATGTCATCAACCCTTGCCTACAACCTATGAAATCTCCCTTCTTTAGTTTTAGAGCACAACCTCTCAGGTCTAGATCTCTGGGGCTGGTGAACCCGCGTGGGAGCTGCTTTGCTCAATATTACCTGTTGTATTTTTCTTTTTTTTTTATTTATTTATTATGTATCCGAAAGAGGGTGCCAGATCTCATTACAGATGGTTGTGAGCCACCATGTGGGTGCTGGGAATTGAACTCAGGACCTCTGGAAGAGCAGTTGGTGCTCTTAACCTCTGAGCCATCTCTCCAGCCCTGTTGTATTTTTCTAATTTGGCATGATCTGGCTTAATGAGTCAGCAGAGAAACTTATTGTGGGAGGGGGGTACAGACAGAAACCTTATTAAGAGGTATAACTAAGTGGTTTAACACTTGACATATGGGAGGGCCTGAATTTGAAACAAACAAACAAAAAAATAAAACATGCAAAAAAACTGAAAGTTAGGTTCATCCCTGCACTCAGGGGGTTAAAGCAGGAAGATCATGAGAGTTCAATGCCAGCTTGGGATATATACAGGCGACTGTCTCCATCAACAAGAGGCAGTGAGATGGCTCACCAGGTAAAAATGGTTGCTGACATGACAAGGAAGCTGACAGGAACTGGTATGGAAAAAAAAAAGAACTGACTCACACAGGTCTTCTCTGACCTACAAACACACAGAAGTTTTTTTAAAAGCTTAATATGAAACTCTAGCAACTTAAGATTTTTAGAAAAAGAGAAAACAAACAAACCAAAAGTTTAAGACTTAAATTAAGCTATCAATCTAACTTCCTAGGAATTGTTTGCAAGTGCCCTGTTTATGTATCAAATCTAAATTCATTTTTGTAAAGCATAGACAAGAAATACAGCAAGGACCTGTTTAAAAGTTACTATTGAAGTAGGTACTAAACTGTCTTCATAAGAAAACAAAACGCCGGGCGGTGGTGGCGCACGCCTTTAATCCCAGCACTCGGGAGGCAGAGCCAGGCGGATCTCTGTGAGTTCGAGGCCAGCCTGGGCTACCAAGTGAGTTCCAGGAAAGGTGCAAAGCTACACAGAGAAACCCTGTCTCGAAAAACCAAAAAAAAAAAAAAAAAAAGAAAACAAAGCAAGGCAATGATCTTCAAATTTTTAAATCTCTAGTGTAGTCTGACCTAACAGGAAGAGGATTTTATGAACAAAGTAAGTCTTAACACACTAGGAAACTAAACTGACTCAGAGCAAGGGATGCCTGTCAGTGACAGAAAAAGGCTTCCCCAGCATATGAGATCTTTGCTTCAAATAGTATCATAAAAAGTAAAACAATAAACTGATTTAGGGTCCTTTAAAGGGGTAGGAAATGTTTAAGAAATCTTGGAAAAAGGTGTTTATAATATTTCTAAGAGAAATCCCTCATAGTGATTTAGTAATACAATTATGATATAGTCATCCTACCAATCCAAGAAATTTTTAGGTTCTGAAACCACCAAAAAAAGTCTTTGATCTCACTGTACATTAGAGTGAAATTATTAACACTGATGAAATCTAGCATAAGATCTCCTTTCCAAAAGTAAGAAAGTACAGAATGGTATTTTACCACCCTTTAAAATGGGATGAAGATCCAGTTCAGTTTAAATAGAATAGCAGTCTGATTTTCTTCAAACTCCTATCTCACATATTTTAAAAATGTACTTTGTGACCTAAAAATAAACTTTAGGGAATATACACAAGCATATAATGCTGGCCCTCTAGCAGTAAAAGTAAAGAACTTTGCTGCTTCTTAAATCTCTTAAACTTTTAAACTTTAAGATTAAAATCTAAAAACAATGAACTATAAGAAAATGTTTACAAAAGTAGGCTAGTGAGAGTCCTTTGCAAGACATAGGGTGTATTGTGGTAACCCAAGCAGTTTTGAGGTACAGCAAAGGTTCTTCCTGGTAATCTCTGTCCAGCCTGAGCAGTCCCAAATAAACAAACAAACAAAAGTATTAGCATTTCTTAAGAAAACTGCTTTAAAATAAATACTAAAGGTAGGCATAATGGTCGACACCTGAAGTTTCATACCTCAGGAATAAGGAAACTATCTCAAAAAAGAAAAAAACACACACATAAAGCATGTATTTTAAGACCACCTGAATAATCTGAATTAAAAGGATTATGATTACTGGTACATATTAACCATTTAATTCTTGTGGCTCAGAGATGACTCAGTAGTTAAGGTACTTGTTGCTCTTCGATAGCCAAATGGTGGCTCACAACCATCTTTAACTCCAGTTCCAGAGAATCTAACAACCTCTTACGACCTCTAAGTGCACTAGGCATGCACACAATGCAAATACATACATGTAAGCAGAACATTCATTCCCATACAATTTTTTAAAACTTAAAAAACTCTGAGTTAAGCCGGGCAGTGGTGGCACACACCTTTAGTCCTAGAGCTCTGGGAGGCAGAGGCAGGTGTTTCTCTGAGTTCAAGGCCAACCTGGTCTACAAGGGAGTTCCAGAACAGCTAAAGCTACACAGAGAAACCCTCTCTCTTGAGAAAAAAACAAAAACAAAAACAAAAAAAACCCTGAGTCTATTTCCTACAACCCACAAGATGAAAGAAACCTACTCCAAGTTGGCCTCTGACCTTCAAATTCAAATTTGCAAACACATACACAAATAAACTAAATATAATTAAACTAAGTTTAAGGTGAAAGGTTTCCTGAAACACAGACCTATGGAGCTTTAAAAATAATGTATAAATCCTAACATCAGAAATGCCATTTTTAGAGCTGAAGAGATGGCTCAGTGGTTAAGAGCACTGACTGCTCTTCCAGAGGTCCTGAGTTCAATTCCCAGCAACCATATGGTGGCTCACAACCATCTGTAATGAGATCTGGTTCCCTCTTCTAGACTGCAGGCATACATGCAGACAGGGCACTGTATATATAATTAATAAATAAATCTTTTTTTTTTTTTTAAATGTCATTTTTAAAAAACCAGATCAGTCCCCGCCTCCCCAAAAAAGAAAAAGGTAGTGGTGAGCACCTTTAATCCCAGCACTCGGGAGGCAGAGGCAGGTGGATCTCTGTGAGTTAGAGAGGCCAGCCTGGTCTACAGAGTGAGTTCCAGGACAGCCAGAGCTTGTTACTGAGAAGCATGTCTCAAAAAAAAAAAAAAAAAAGTACCAACAACAAAAAAGAATCAGGTCACCTATCACAAAAGATCCATAACATTCTTAAATTTAGGGTGTCAGAAATGATGGCTGGCACCTGTAATCCCAGCACTTTCAAGGCTAAAGCAGAATTACTACCTTAAATTCAAGGGCAGCCTGGGCTACACAGTAAATTCCTGTTTCAAAAAGCCAAAGTATGTCACTAAGATGGCTTAGAGCTTAACTGTGCTTTGATGTCAAGCGTGGCACTCCACATAGAAAAGCCCCACATAGAAAAGCCAATTCCTAAAGGCTGCCCGACTCCATGTTCACACAAGTATATAAATGATAAATGCAATTTTAAGCTGGGGATAGCTCAGTTACAATGGTGTTTTTCTATTGTGAACAAGTCCATGTTAATAAAGGAAAACAAAAAAACAAGTAAAAAAAATTAAAAATGTTAATTACAGCAAAAATAGCCACTTTGAAAATAAACTTTGCATTCAACCTAGAAAGGAAGAAATTTGTGAAATGAGGTTATTTGCCTTTGAAATGCAGAAACATACTTTTACTTAAAATAATTATTTCTATTAAAAGGAATAAAACATGGAAGGGATGTAAACTACAAATCTTGTTTATAATCATGGTCAGTTGTAAACATGACAGTAGTCATCTTTAAATTTGTTTACTAAAATAGAAAAAAATTTTAATGTTTTCATAGCAGAATTCTAAATCTTCACTGCTTAAGGACAACTTTTTCTGAGGCAGGGTCAAGTAGCTGATGACCTTGAACACCTGACCTCCCTGCCTCCACTTCCCAAAGGCTAAGAATAGACATGTACACAACCAACCAGTTTTATTCAGTATTAGTGATGAATCCAGAGCTTTCTGCATGTTAGGAAAGCCCTCTACCAACTGAGCTATAGCCTCAGGTTCCATTTCATACTTAATTACTTTCCGGTATCTGCATTTACACTGTGAATACTTTGGAATACATCACAATTATTTAGGCAATTGTCCTATGTTTTATGATTCTAGTAGTTTTACAACAGAAATACCTGATATGCAATTGATCCACATCTAAGATACTCCTCGAGATTATTTTTATCATGAAATTTAAAAGCTAAGTGAGATGAAAGCTGTAAACTCTAAATCCTTGGCACAAATGAAAAAATTCAAGTCTCCAGAATAAATGTCAAGATTATATAGCCTATTTACATTATAGGTGGAGTACCCTGATTGCTAAATCATCACATACATCTGATTCAACAATAAAATGCCAAAGGAAAAACGTAACAAGTTTTTATATGGTCAAGAAACTGATCAGAAAACTGAAAGTTAAAGAAAATTTACATTATAACTACCCATGTCATATACTAAAAACTATAAATGCTATGTCATGATCCAAAAACAATTGTGATTAGCTGCCACACGGCTTCTTTCAATTTTTGGTATATTAATCTTCAAAAGTTATGAAAATATTAAATATATTCCAACATAAACACAACTAGATAAGAGTTTTAAGAATGAAAGAATTTGTCCACAACACTGAGATAAAAAAGGATTTATTACTACAGTTCTTAAGTAGAAAATACTTGACAAAAACTTACCTTGGTTATGTAATAAAGCACATTATCTATTACATATACCTTTGTAGGTCACATAATCCCATCTACATAAGACAGTATTTGACAACTGCCCCCATGTGCTCAAGAAATAACTACTCACACGATGAATTGTAAGTACCATCATAAAAGAGGATAAGAAATGTTCTTCATAAAATAGAATTTAATCATTTATCTTGGTCATAAAAGTTACCTCTGAAAAGCTAGGAATTAATTTAACAATTACTACATCACTTATTAAAGTGAACAAAGCTTAAAATTTCATTTAAAATTTTCTAACCTTCAGCTATTTACTTTTTCTGTTCAAATTATACCTCAGATAAGGCCATTATGAACATATTGCCTATTTTTAGACTTAACTTCTGATTGCATCATATAAAACACCTCATTCTCAATTTATATAGCAGTATTCAACAAATGCCAACTACACATTCTATCAGCTGCAAAGGGGAAATCCTAATCTTGGCATCTGTTATAGGAATATGAGATTAAAGATACTTTTGTGTATATTCTATCTTTGAAAAATTATAGACTCTAAAAGTCTATCATTTTCTTTGGAAACAATACTACAACCTTGAACAAACTGCAAAAATACTTCATTAAGCTAACACAAAAGCAATAAAAACTAGTCTATCATCCTTATTACCTATTTGAATCAAAACAAGGTAACACAAACTTAATTTTCCGCAGATTTCCAAACTATAAGTAAATATGCCCTCATTTTAATTAATTAGTTACTTGGTTACTTTTTTTTTAATATCCCAAGGTATCACTTATTAGTACATATTTTCTCTGGTCAATTACTTAAAAATAGTAATTGAACATTATTTCTCATATGGACAGATTTATTTCTTCACATATACTAGTAGTTACATTTTCTTCAATCACCTTAATATTCACCTATTAAGATTATTAATGCATTTAAGTTCATGGTATGCTGAATCCAAAACCTTTTGTGCTTAAAATTATTTCTCTTTTAGGTTCAAAAACAATTACAATACAGATAGAACAGTGCACTTAGTTTGCTGGAAATCAATTTATTTTTGTATGTTTAAAGAACAGGCTACTAAAAATGAGTATTTTAACTGTTTAATAACGAAGACATCAAAATTTGTTTTTCTTTTGAAATACAATCTTTCAAGAAGCAAAGGAACAATAGTTATAAAATTTTAGGATGCTGTTGCATGACGGGTGGGGAAGGGAGCTAAATAATTCATCTTTCAGACTGTAAAGGCAACACTGATTTAACACGGCAGATTTAACCATCATGCAAAGGCAAGCACCATTTTATTCAGAAGACCAAATGTCTTACTACCGGATATAATTACATGCATTGATATAAAGTATATGTATCAACTGTTTTAATAGTTAACAGAAAAGTGCTTTGGTTTAAGGTAAAAATAGGGTATTTTGTCATTTTTATATAAATAGTCCATTTGTCTGACAAACTTTAGTGATATTTTTCTACCCAAATGTTGAAAAATATTCAAATATGATGATTAAAGAAAACTTACTTGCTATATAAAATACAGAATTTTCCAAGGGCTCTCCTTTACTCTTAAAGGTAAAACTATTGTCTCAGTCTTCAAAATGGCACACCTTTTGGAGAAAACAAACAATATTCCAAACAACTTACTGATGAAGAAATCAGTAACAAGTAGAAATGTTTTAAAACTTTACACAGAACAAAAACCATTACTAATGCTTAAAACTAACTTCTTAAATATTTCTCTCTAAATCTATTTAGTCTTAATGGCAAACTATTTAAATTTCTAAATTTCTTTAAATAATTAAAATGTTAAAACCATTTGTATGATATCTTAAGGAAGTGAAAGGGGAAAAAAACATTTTTGGTTCATATCTTGCTGCAAAAGCTTGTTTACCAAAATTAAACAAAGCCTTAAAAGACTTGCAGTATTGGAGCTATTCAAAGGTACATTACATTACAATGGCTGTATGAATACTCTTTTAACCACTTACTCAGTAAAAAGGGCTCTTAAAGATTTTTTAAAATTTTAGATGTATATTCATTCATAATCATTTTTAAAATCATAAATATTAACTGGATGCTAGAAATGTTATCAGAAAGACAAAACAAAAACCTAACAAGTTAATTTTATGTCAAATCAATATATTTACCAATCTTACCTGTGATAAAAGCTGTATTTATTCAGAATCATCAGCAACCACACTAATTATAATCTTGTAAGTTACCTTTAAAAAAAAATAAGAAAATGATTTAAGTGTTTTAATTTTTATGGATTTCTTGGCCAAAGACTCAGTATGATGAAAGGAGAAAAATATTCCAAAGACAAGAAGCCCAGGTACAAACTGAAGAGGTGGGGTGGCACACCAGGTACAAACTGAAGAGGTGGGGTGGCACACCAGGTACAAACTGAAGAGGTGGGGTGGCACAGCCTGCGTGTTTACGGCTGCGGTTATTTCTGTACGTCCTGTCAGTCTTTGTTTTCCTCATTTGGAACTGTACTCAAATACTCGGGATTAAAACAGTGGAATCCCTAAGAAATACAGAAAATTTACATCACTATCAATTTGCTTTGCTTTCCTTTTTCCCTTTTCAAAAATCAAGTATTAAACAAAAACAAAGGAAAAGTTGGCAATGTTCAGAGAATGCCATCATCTTGAATTTTTCTTTACCACCTACAAATACCTCTTACAGTTATGAGTATTAAAATCAACTCCTCCAGGAGAAATTAGTGAACTTAAAATGGCCACTGGTTACTTTAAATTTTAAACTACAAGCTATTTGATCTCACCAAATGGGCTATTAGTTTTGTCTTTTAAGCAGCTCTAAAACTTGTGGTATCTATGACCTTCATTCAATTCCAAACCAGGGTCCAGAATATTTTGTCTTTCTCCTACCCAATTTATCATGAAAGATCGTAAGACCTTAAACTGATAGTAATTATTTTTACATTTTACTATTCAGAAAGGATCCTGAAGAACTACAATTTTCCAATCTCTTTAAAACCACTTTCAGTGATAAAACATTTCAAAGCCTTCACTTAAAAAACAAAATTAGTTCTTGAATTCTGTGAAATCAAGGTATGCGCAACTGATATAACATGTACTATCCTATAAAAGGTATTCCAATTGTTTTTTACTGGAAATACCCTATGAAATATGGTCCAATCAACCCATACCTTTGATTTTAGATGTACTACGTAAGTCTCCCCAACATTGTCTTTACGCAGTTCTTCACCTTTACAGCACAAGGGCTCCGCAGAATAAAGACAAATATATTCAAAAATACACAAAGATCTGTGCATTCCTAGTTTGTTCTTCCAACAATTAAACTTCAATTACCCCAAGCATTTTTAAATGAGTATGCAGAAAACTGTTATTTTCATTAGAACTGTTTTTTCAATACTGTTCCGTTTTTAAGCACATCTCGACTTTATACATGCAACAAATGCAACAAATATGGCCCCTCTTCATCGCCCATCACAGACAGTCCTGCTTCACTATTTACACTACGGAAAGTAACTTCCCGAAGAACTGTTCTATTAGAATATTCCTTTATGAAACTTTTTCGATCACGGTTTGTAATAGTATACATTCTCTCTTTTTAAATAACAAGATGAATTTTAACTTTTAAAGGGTAGGAACTGACTCAAGTACGTTTTAACACTCAGGTGTGAGAAGTTACTGATAACGGCTCTTTCCGCTCATTTTAAAAAAGTATCCAACAGTATAGTTACGTTCAAATATCAGGCTGTCAAATAGTCTTGGCCAAGTACTCAGTAAAAATAAGCTGTATTCATCAAACGTCATCACCTAGTACCGTAATTATCAAATCTACTTCCATTAAACTGTCTTGTTGCCGTCGTCATTTTTGAAATACCAGAAACACTCCTGTAACTTGCCTTTTCTAAAAGACAACAAACGTCACAGACGTTTAACAAGCAGTAAGATACCTTTGCATCTGGAAAACTAACAGCCGTTCTCAAAAACAGCTTGGAAAGAGTTAAAAGCCAACACCCAACAGGGAGAGGGGGGGAAAAAGACAAGTTTTATTCGGGTTTAAGCGAAGTGAGAGGTTCCATTGTTCTTTTAAATCCGACCCCGAAGATGGGTTCCCACCTCAGCGGAAGGGATTTTTTAAGAGACCGTCTCCGGAGGGCTGTTGTTGTTTCTCGCTAAGTATCAAAATAACTCACCGGAGCAGGCCGGGGCTCCACGGCGCGGCCGCCGCCCTCTCCCCGCAGCCTCGGACCGGCAGCGCGGCGCCCGGCTAGGTGTGCAGAGGGACCGCGGTGGCCCGACCCACTGCCCGGGTGCCTTCGGCCCTCGGCGACAGCACCCGGGACTGCGTGTGGAGGACGGGTAACCAACCCGCCGCCCCTCCCGCCCTCGCTCAAGGACGTCGTGCTTTTCCTCCCAAGGACAAAGGACAATAAAGGAAGCAGGGGAGCAACTCACCGGGTCGAAGCGCGGCCGCCAGCGCCATCGGCTCGCTCTTCCCCGCGTCTCCGGGACGGGTCTCCCGCCGCAGCCTCCCGCCCACGGTGCGGGACGCCTCCCGGCCGCGCGCACCGCCGGCCCCGCCGCTACCGCAGCGGAGCCACGGGCGCCGCGGGCCCGGCCTTCCCGGGCGCCTCTGCCGCGGGCTCCCGCACCCGCGCGCGGCCGCCTCGCCTCGGCCGCGGCCTCCTCGCTGCCCCGGAGCCCTCCGGGACGCCCGGGCGCTGCTCCCAGCGCAGCAGCGAAGCCGTGGGCCGCGGCGGGCCGCCTGACAGCTCGGGTTGCTGCTGCCTCTCCGGCCATCTTGTGCCGTGTGTGGTGTCTCTCCCGTCTCCTCGCTCGGCTTTACTCCCTCCTCCTCCTCCTCCCTCCCCCCCCCACCCGCCCCACACACCACACAACATGGCCTCTTCGCTGCGGCGGTGGCTGCGGCGGCGGCAGGAGCTCCGCGGCGTTCCAGCTCGCTCCCCTCCCCCAACCTCCCGCCTGCAGCTCCGGGACCCCCAGTGCGCACGCGCGCCACCACCCGCCCGCCGCGGCCATTGGCTGGACCAGCTTCCTGCCATCGCTTCCCTGAGCGGCCTCACGCACTCTCATTGGTGCCTTCCTCCCGCCCCGACAGCAGCTTCCTGCACACTATTGGTCAGTTCTAATCCCACCTCTTCCACCTTATCAGCGACAATGGGACTGTTTTAGTGCCAATCATATCCCGTGGGCGTTTCAGCTGGAAAGCCTCGGCCGGCGATTGGAAGATGATGAAACCTTGGGGTTTGCGGGAGAGACGTAGCTTTCTGCTCCGCAGTGCGGACTCCTCGTAGATAGTTCGTTTGTTTCTGGTATAGGCTAAGCCAGGCTCGGATCGTTAAAAGCTTAGGCTTCGCTATTTTTAACTTGAGATTTTTTTTTTTCTTCTTAAAAGGAAGAGGGAATGATGAAACGAAGATGACATGATTGACAGGATACGTCCTTCACTCTTAGACAGGCAGCCATATCCTCAGGATTTTTCCCCCTAAGCAACCAGACCTACCTTCAGGTTACAGACGCAGGAGCAGTGATTTTTATGATCAGCACGTTCCCTAACGTAATATATGACTTGATATACCATTTGTTTGAGGTAATCTATTAGCATACCCGTGTCCTGAGGCCTTAACAACCCAGGCTCCTATTCCTGATTAGCTGGATTCTACATTTTTGGGCAGTGTTTATTCAAGTGGTAGTTTAAACGTGAACAACCACGTCTGCCTGTCCAACTTTACCCCCAGAGAATTACACAAACCAAGTTTCATTTCCTCAGGAAACTCCACTTTTTTCCATTTCTTCCCGCTTCTTCCTGGAAACAACTTCAAACAGAACACAAGTGAACCTCTCTAAACCGTCCTCCAATAGCTAAGGAAAGAAAAGTTCTCTCCCGAGAGTGGCATTTAGAAATGTTTCTTTTAGCAAGAGACCAGGGGAAAAGAAAAGATAGATACAATTAATTTCTATGAGAGGAAAAAAAAAAAGTTTGACAAGTGTTGGGATGAGAAAACCAACTCTCAGATCCTCGTGAGATTTTGAGGTTAGAATCAGAATGTTGAGCACAGACCCAAGAAGTAGCTCTAAGCCCCATTTTAAATTTGGACGGGGTAGGGGGTGAGATAGGGTCTTTCTACACATCCTTGGCTGTCCTGAAACACACTGTGTTAATTTTTTGATGTTTATTTAACGCGCGCGCGTGTAGTGTGTGAGTTTGGCAGCATACATATGGAGGTAAGAGAACAACATAAAGGAGTCAGTTCTCTCCTACTCCAATCATCAGGCTTGTAGGTTTGGCAGCATACATATGGAGGTAAGAGAACAACATAAAGGAGTCAGTTCTCTCCTACTCCAATCATCAGGCTTGTAGGCAAAGCACCTTCACCTTCGCCAGCTGAGCCATCTGGTTGTCCCTCTGGCCGCTTCTATTCTTAAAAATCACACGGACTTGGCGGCAGGGGGTGGGAGGGGGGGGGGTGACCGCACACCTTTAATTCCATCACTCGGGATGCTGAGGCAGACTGTAAGTTAGAGGCCAGCCTGGTCTAGAGAGCGAGTTCCAGGACAGCAAGGACTACACACGGAGAAATCCTGTCTCAAAAAGCAGACAAACAAAAATAACAACTAAAAAGTCACATACTGGGGCTGGAGAGATGGTTCAGTGATTCAGATCTCATGTACTGCTCCTCTAGGGGACCTGAGTTCACAGTTTCTAGAACCCCATGGGGTGCCTCACAGCTACCTGAAACTCCACCTCCAGAGGGATCTGATGCCTGTGTCCTCATAGGACATCTGCACTCCCATACACATATCCCCACACAGACACAAATGTACACATAATTTTTAAATTAATAAAAACAAAAGCCAGGCGATGGTGGCGCACATCTTTAATTCCAGCCTCGGGAGGCAGAGGCAGGCAGAGCTCTGTGAGTTCGAGGCCAGCTTGGTCTACAATGTGAGGTCCAGGACAGCCGGGATGGTTACACAGAGAAACCTTGTCCTGAAAAACCTAAATAAATAAATAAAATCACCACCCACTACAAAAAAAAAAAGTAAATAAAATGTTAAGAAATAAAAATCCCATACTGAGGCCGAAGAGATGAATCAGCAGTCAAGGGACCTTAACTTCCCTCACAGAAGACCTGGGTTCAGTTCTCAGCATCCACATGGCAGCTAACAACCATCTGTAATTCCAGTTCCAGGGGATCGAATGCCCTCATCTGGCCTCCGAAGCCACATACATGGTGACATAAATACATCCAGGAAAAGCATTCCTACACATAAAATAAATAAATCTTTTTAAATTTTTTGAAGAAAAAAGGTAGAAGATGTGCAACTGATAGGTAGGTAGATAGATAGATAGGTAGATAGATAGATAATAGATAAGGAAAATGACAAAGAAAAAAATTAGGCAGTTGTTTTGGCACAAACCTGTAGTCTGAAATACTTGGGAGGCTGAACTGGGAGAATCCACTTAAACCCAGGAGTTCAGGTCCAGCCTGGGCAACATAGCAAGGCCCTATCTCAAAAGACCCAGTAAGTGACTAGATTGAATGTAGCATAAGCTACTTAGGTAAGAGCTAGGGATCTGTGTAGTTATTGGGGTCACTTCTGGGCACACTGGCCATATGTCTTAACGATATGCTTTGAGCTATAAACACCTCAACAGAAATGCAGCTTTCTCAAGGCATGGTCACTTTTTCTGATTTGCCCACTCGAGACACCCGATCCAGTCTGACTGAACGCCCAGCCCTGTGCCCACCTGGGTGTCAGTCTCCAACTATGCCAGCTAAAGCTGCCTAGTGATCTTGTTTCGCTGCTTCTTTGGTCACAGCTCCTACACATGAACTATGGTGCGACCCCTTTTATAAAGATACACCTTGGGTAGTTTAACCTCCAACAGCTTTCTTCTCCCAACTGTCGAGCAAGGTTCTTTTCAGAAGAGGCACTTACCTGCCACACTGAAATTCCGTTTCCCATCACAAATGACATGATAAGTTTTTTTTTTTACATTCATTCATTTATTCTGTGGGGGGAGGGGATACATTTGTGCTACAGTGTGTGGAGCTCAGAGAATAATCAACCAATGGTGGAGTGAGTTCTCTCCTTCCATTCTGTGGGACTCGGAGATCAAACTCGGGTCATCAGGCTTAGCAGCAAGCTCCCTTACCCACTGAGCCATCTCACTGGCCCTGGACACTGATTTCTTCAGCCACATCTGGACCTAATGTTTAGCCATCCTTCTTCCTTAGAGAAGCGCTCTGACCTCCCTTAAAATGACCTGAAAGACTACATTCAGCCTCCTTCACAGTCCCTTCTCACTTTTCCTAGTTCGTTTTCTATTGCTGTAACAAAACAGCTGGACCAAAAGCAACTTGAAGAGGAAAAGGTTTACTTGATTACACATCCCCTTCACCATCCATCATTGAGCGAAGCCAAAACAGGAACTAAGCAGAGGCCATGGAGGAGCGCTGCTTGCTGGCTGGCTCCCCATGACTTCCCCAGCTTACTTTCTTATACCACCCAGGACCACCTGCCCAGGGGTGGCACTACCCACAAGGGGCCCTCCCACATCAATCATTAACCAAGAAAATGCCCTACAGGATTACCTAAAGGCCGTTCTGATGGAAGCATTTCTTTAATTGAGGTTCTCTCTTCCCATATGACTCTAGTTTGTGTCATGTCGACAAAAAACTAACCACCACAACACTCTATGGCATCTGCCAAAGGACCAAGAAGCCATCCTTCCTTCCTCTGTTTACACTGGCCCTTGGGACTGTTGTGTTTGTTCTGTTTTGTGGTCCGGTTTTGCTGTGTTCTTTTGGTTTGTATGTCTTTTTATACTTGTGACAGAGTCCCACTATGGAGTCATAGCTGGTCCCAACTCTCCTTTCCCCAGCCTAAGCCTCCCAAGTGCTTGTATTATAGTCAAATCCAACCACAATCACCATAGTGTCTACTGATATTTTTCTCTACAGGCAAAAGTGACCCTCAATTCACCAAATTAACAAAAAAAAAAAAAAAAACGAAAAAAAAAACTGTGTGTGTGTGTCCTCTGAGTCGTCTTCCTATTTAATAGATTCCAAAATAAAACCTGGAATGACAGAATATGTATCAAAAGACACAAGGACGGTAACCTTGGAGAAAAAGACCTAAGAAGTAGCCGGAAAATAGAGGTAGAAAGGCCTTTTCTGCTCTGAATCCTTTTAGGATTTTTGAATTTTAAATCATGTGACTAAATCATCAATTTCAATTGAAAAGAAGAGCAATGTGATTCAATTGGTAGAGAGCTTGCCTAGCATTCAGAGCCCCAGATTCAATTCTTAGCAGCCCATAAGCCTACCAAGCATGGTACTTGGTACTATATGCCTACAATCCAAGAATGGGAGTGGGAGAATAGGTGAAGAGTTCATAAGTTCAAGATCATTCTCAGCTACCAATTGAGTTTGAAGCCAGTCTTGCCTACATTGAATTCTGCCTAAAAAAAAAAAAAAAAAAAAAAAAAAAAAAAAAAAAAAAAAATGCTAGAGAGATGATTCAGTGGTTAAGACCAGTTGCTGCTCTTATAAAGGACCCAGGTTCTTTTCCCAGCACCTACATTATGGCTCACCACCATCTGTAACTCCAGTTCCAGCAGATTCAACACCTTCTGGCCTCCACAGGTACCAGATATATATAGTGATCAGAGATACATTCAAGCAAAACACATACATAAACTAAATAATAATAATAATACATAATGATGAAAATAAATGTTACACAAAGCAGTCTCCAGGGATTTGAACAGCACCTAAAGTGCTCCTAGGTAAAGATGATAAATATGCCTGAAAGAGCAGCTTCCGTTCCCAAGGAAGCAACCTCACAGCTCTGCTGCAAAGAGCAGGCCTTCCCACAGGCCTCCCGGCTTCTCTCAAGCCTCACTCCACCCTTTTGTCCTCTGGTAGCTACTGAGGAGATGGAAGGCAGCAATGTGGCTTTTTTCCATGCATCCTATCCTCTGCAACCCTCTATTTCGTGGGCAGTCTCCTTTAGACTGTCAATCCTCTTCAGGATGAACAGAAACCCAGGATAGTTTTCAATTCCAGGCACCTCTGGATCCCTAATGTTCTGCCCCTGCTCTTTGTAGCTATGGAGCGGGACTTTCCTGCAGACTCTGTCTTAACCACCTTATGTCACCTGCAACTTCTTTACCTGGCTTTCTGTTTTTTAATTTGTTGTTATTATTTTTAATTATATATATGTATGTATATCTGCGATTATTTTTAATTATGTATAGGTATGTTTGCCTGCAGATTGGTATAGGCACATGAGTGCGAGTGCCCGCAGTGGCCAAAGATCTCAGATCCACCTGGAACAGGAGTTACAGGCAGTGATGAGCCACTTGATGTGGGTGCTGGGAGTCAAGTTGGACCCTCAGGAAGAGATCAATGCATACTCCTAACCACTGAGCCCTCTCTCTGGCCCACGTTCTTTATTTTGTTAGCCATCTTCATTTCTTTGGCCCAGGGTACTTCACACGTAGGCTTGAAATACATTGGCTGTAAATTCCAGGTACCATGAGGTTGTAGGTGGCATGGAGCAGAGATACTGGGTACCTGTTCTTACAGAGAAGAATTATGTCCAAAGGAGGCCAGTCAGGAGTGGTAACTCCCACCTGTCATGTTAGCACCAAGGGGCCTAGACATGAAGATGGCCACAAGTTTTAGACCAAATTGGGCTATATAGCAAGTTCCAGGCCAGTCGTATCTAATCTCAAAAGAGGGGTGGAGGGGTGACCAGGACACATTGGAGGAAGTGTTGGATTGTCACTTACCTTAATTGTGGTGTGGCACCATAGGTGTCTGTCTGTCCATGTCCAAACTCATCAAATTGTACTTATTAAAATATGTGCTGTCCTTCATGTGTTAATTACACTTCAAGAAAACATCTCAGGAAATGACAGTTTGCTTTACAAAGTCTTCAAAAGCTCTGCTCAACCAGGTATGGGGCCACACACCTCGAATCCCAGCACTCACAAGTTCAAGGTCAGCCTCAGCTCCAGGCTGCCACCCCAAGAAAGAAAGAAAAAAAGCTGCACACAAACAACAGACCCACAGAAGGAAAATGAGAGAGATGACTCTTCCCAGTCATGGGTTGGGAAAATGAAATATGTGAAAAGAAATACTTCCCAACGAGAGACAGTTGTTCAGCTCGAACTGTTTGGGGGTCCCCCAGGCAGGGGGATTGGGATCCATCCCTGGTGCGTGGGCGGGCTTTTTGGAGCCCAGTGCCTAGGGTGTGACACCTTGCACAGCCTTGGTGCAGGGGGGAGGGGCTTGGACCAGCCTCAGCTGAGTGTGCCGGGCTCTGCTGACTCCCCAGAGGAGAACTTGACTTGGAAAATGTGGGGATGGGGGGTGAATTGAGGAGGAAGGCCGAGGGGTGGGAAGAGGGAAGAGGGGGGATCTGTGGTTGGTATATAAAGTGAATAGAAAATTTCTTAATTGAAAAAAAAGAGACAGACGGTGGTGGCGCACGCCTTTAATCCCAGCACTCAGGAGGCAGAGGCAGGCGGATCTTTGTGAGTTCAGGCCAGCCTGGTCTACAGAGCGAGATCCAGGAGAGGTGCAAAGCTACACAGGGAAACCCTGTCTGGGAAAAAAGAGAGAGAGAGAGAGAGAGAGAGAGAGAGAGAGAGAGAGAGAGAGAGAGAAATGCTTCCAAAAGTACCAGGAAGAATTCATAGAAATAATGATAAACAAACCAACAGAGTACACGTTGAAAATTCAATAGAAAGAATGATAACATTGAGACAATAGAAAGAATGATAACATTGAGAAAAGTCACAGGAGACAAATCAAGAAGTACAGGAAAATAATGGAGAGGGAAGTGGGGGACAAGGTGTGAGGGTTCATCTTCTGATAACACGGCTCTAGAACAACACAGAGATCCTGACTAGGAGAGATCCTTGAATGACTCAGAAAAACTCCCCAGAACTGGAGTCTGATTTGTAGGTGAAAAAGCCCATCAGGTGGTCAGATGAGTAGCTGAACATATATCTCCACTGAAGCCGGTCATGGTCATTGTGAAATCCCAGACACAGAGCATAAAGGTTCCTTTAATTCTACAAGCTTTGAAAGAAAAAAGAAAAGCCATGTGCTCACATCCAAGAATAAGAAGAGCTCCAGGCTTCTCAGCTGCACCCCTGAAATCAAGAAGATAGAAGAGATGGATGGAGAAGTACTCGGTTGGCAAAGAGGACCTGAGTTCAGATCCTGCACAGCATAAAAATCCAATCTGGCAGTGTATGCCTGTAAGTCCAACACTGGAGAGGTAGAGTGTGGCACGCCAGCTCCCACTTTTTACAGGGTTCCTATGAGGAGGAGAAAGACATAAGGAATTTGTAGATAGAAATATAGTGGGGAGAGAAACAGACAGAAACACAGGATAACTTCGGGAGGACCTGAATCAAAATCTACAGACCCTTTCTGTCTCTTCAACAGGGCTTTTTATAACAATGC
This sequence comes from Peromyscus eremicus, assembly GCF_949786415.1. Taxonomy (NCBI): domain Eukaryota; kingdom Metazoa; phylum Chordata; class Mammalia; order Rodentia; family Cricetidae; genus Peromyscus; species Peromyscus eremicus. Next base: position 124,647,649 of record NC_081416.1, on the reverse strand, counting down.
CAAAGGGCAGGGCAAAAGACCTCCTCCTTGCTAGATCAAAGCATACTGCACATCTAAATGCAGACCCTTGCAAATACCTGGTAACCATGCACATGGTCAATCCATCCCCTTATACAGCCCTGATGGGTAACGCAAGCTCAGATCTCACTAGGAAGCCTCTGTGGGTTCCCACAGTAGAGACAGGAGGATTCCTGGAGTTTACTAATGGGCCAGTTTATTGCAATTGGAAAATTCTTAAAACACTGTCTCAAGAAGAAAGGGAGAGAGGGAGAGAGGCGGGGGAAAGAGGGAGGAAGAAAGGAAAGAAGGAAGGAAAGGAGGAAGGAAGGAAGGAAAAAGTACTAAGGGAAAATGATTTTCATGACAAGGTTTTAGACCTATCTAAATATGTGTAGGTAGAAGGAAGATATTTTAAATGCATGATCTCAAAAACTATCTCTCATGTAGCTTTCTCAGAAGATAGCCCATAATGTATACCATAGAGCTAAAAGTCAAGAAACAGGGAATTAAGAGGGTTAAGGAAAGGGCTGGAGAGATGGCTCAGAGGTTAAAAGCACTGATTGCTTTTCCAGAGAACCTGGTTCAATTCCCAGCACCCACATGATAGCTTGCAACTGTAACTATAGTTCCCGACACCCTTACACTGGCAAAACACCAACACACATTAAATAAGTGAATAAATTTTTTTTTAAAAAAAAGGGCCAGAGAGATAGCTCAATAGTCTCAATAGGTAAAGGCACTTGCCCACCAATCCTGTCCACCCGAGTTAGATTCCTAAAAGGACAGAATCGACCCTCACAAGTTGTCCTCTGACCTCCTAATTGTGCCCACGGTGACTTTCTGCCCCATGCCCTGTGTTCTGTTCCAACCATATCAACTCAAAATAGTTGGCTGTCACATGTATGTGAGGACTCAGAGGGACAAGTGGGCGGAGGGACTAAGAGGGAAAGCATGCCATGAGAAATAAATGCTAAGTCTTATAGAAAGCATCCCAGCAAAGGATGTCAACAATGCCTCCCATCCCAGAGTCTCCTGTGAAAGACCTGGAGCTGGGCATTAATATGCAGTTCTTTCATTGCAAACAAAATAAAAGCAACCTCAAAATATAATCATTTGTGTGCACTATCTCACAGGCCGGTTCCCCTGTTCAGAAGTTCAGAAACACCTTGGTGTTGTGATTCTGGTGCAGGGCCTCTTATGATCTTCCAATCAAAATGTCACCAGGGCTGCCATCATCCGAAGGCTCTACTGAAACCAGGGGACCTGCTCGCAAGATGGCTCATGCTCAAGGCTATTGGCAAGAGGCCTCGGTTTCTCACTTACACAGACTGTCCATCTCTGTTTGAATGTGCACAGATAAAAAGAAGCTTCTCCCAGAACAAAGAGTACAAGAGAGCACAAAGATGAGAGCCAGAAGCCATCATGTCCTTGTTGCCCTAGCAACAGAAGCTGGACAATATCATTTCTTCGGTAGCTTATTGGTTACACAGATTAGCCCAGCTTAGCAAGCAAGGAGACCACAGAAAGACTTCAGGAACTGGGGAGGTGGCTGAGTAGGTAAGAGCACTTGCTGTTCTAGCATGAGGACCTGAGTTCAGATCCCCAGCACCCATGTTAAAGCCAGGTATGGCCATGAGTGCTTATGACCGCAGTGCTGTGAGAGACAGCAGCATAATGATCCCTGGGGCTTACTAGCTGCCAGCCTAGCTCCAGATTCAGTGAGAGACCCTGTCTACAGGGAACAAGATGGAGAATTATAGGGCAAGACTCTCAGTGTCCTCCTCTGGCATCTGGGTGAGCACAAGCATGCACACATATACCCATACATACATTGCACATAGATAGATAGATAGATAGATAGATAGATAGATAGATAGATAGAAGACAGATGGTAGATAGATTAGATAGATGGATGGATCGATGGATAGATAGATAGATAGATAGATAGATAGATAGATAGATAGATAGATAGATAGATAGACAGATAGAAGACAGATGGTAGGTAGATGATAGAGATAGATAGATAGATAGATAGATAGATAGATAGATAGATAGATAGATAGAAGATAGACAGACAGATAGATAATAGGTAGAGGAACTATAGAAATGGCTCAACAGTCAAGAACCCTTGCTGCTTTTGCAGAGGATTGGGGTTTGGTTCTCAGAACCCACATGATGACTCACAGCCATCTATCATTCCAATTCCAGGGGCTCCAATGCCATTTCCTGGCCTCTGTGAGCACCAGACATGAACATCATATACAATCAGGCAAGCACTCATACACATAAACTAAAAATAGATACTTAAAGAAAAGATTCAACTGCTTCGTGGTGCTAGAGCTCAAAGTACTATAAAAACAGAGTCAATGCGCTTTTTAAATGCGCATCTTTCCCTTTAACTCAGAAAAGTTCATTTTTATTAAACTTCAAAATAACGTATAAAGAAATGTATACTTTCAGCCAACCTGGAATACTGGGGCCAGATTTACATACTTAAAACAAAGTTCAAGGAACAGGGTTTTTTGTTGTTGGTTTTTTATTTTGGTTTTGGTTTTTTTGAGACAGGGTTTCTCTGTATAGGCCCAGCTGTTCTGGAACTCACTCAGTAGATCAAGCTGGTCTTGAACTCAGATATCCACCTTCCTTTGGCTCATCAGTGCTGGGACTAAAGGCGTGCGCCACCACTGCCCGACAGGGACAGGGTTTTAAGGCTCATGCAACTGGCAAAAAGGGTCTTGACTTTGAGAGACAGGGCACCAATGAGACAAGCGTTCTTTTTGCCCTAGCTTATTGTTTGATCTAATTCCAGGCCTCGGTGCCAGGAGGGAAAGTCCTGACAGGACCCAGTGATCAAGCTGAATTGAGAAGATGGAGCTGGGCATTCAAGAGGGCAAGGCAGAGCTAGTGAGGTAGCTCAGAGACATCTACTTCTATCCCTGGAACCCATGTAGTAGAAGGGTGAATCAAGCTCCTTAAGATGCTCTTTGACTGTATGGACCCCATGGCACATGAACCTACGCACATGAATACACAGACACAAGTTGTCCTCTGGCTGCTACATATGGGCCATGGTGTGTATGTGCCCACATACAGATAAATAAATAACATATTATTTGTTTTTTTTTTTAAAAAAAAAGCTGGGCATATTGGCAAATGCCTTTGGTCTCAGCACTCAGGAGACAGAGGCAGGTGAATCTCTGTGAGTTTGAGGCCAGCCTGGTCTATCTACAGAGTGAGATCCAGGACAGCTGGGGCTACACAGAGAAACCCTGTCTCACACACACACACACACACACACACACACACACACACACACACACACACACAAAAAAAGGTTTTAAAATATAAACATGGCAGAGCCAGGCGGATCTCTGTGAGTTCGAGGCCAGCCTGGGCTACCAAGTGAGTTCCAGGAAAAGGCACAAAGCTACACAGAGAAACCCTGTCTCGAAAAACCAAAAAAAAATATAAACATTAGTGAGAGCAAGAGAGAAAATAAACAAAAACACCATGGTACATATTTAAGTGAGAACAGTGGGAATTTTTTATTTATTTGGAACATTCAATAATTTTGCTATAAACCTTCTGGCTATATGATCCTGTTCCTAGGAATTTACCCAAATGGTACCTTAATAAAGACAGAACACTATTCAATAGTAAAAATAAATGACCTGCTGATAAATGCTATGTTTGGGAATATTTGATCACACTGTGAACCCCAATTTAGCATTTGCATTAATTAAATAAAATTAACCGTGGGTCAGAAGATTGAGTTAGCAACTAGTTGGCAGAAAGTAATCACAGAGCATTGGAGGGCATCTGGAAGAGATAGAGAGACACACTGGAAGTAGTGGGGAGGGATTTTGAGTGGCAAGGCTTTTTGTTTTGTTTTGTTTTGGTGGAGTGGAAGGACAGGCTTTTTGGGAGGTGCCAGCAAGGAGAGAAGGTTAGCTAATTGTTACTCAACCTCTCTGAGCTAGCAGGTTTTCACCCCAGCCTTTGAATCTCAAGTCTTATCTATAAATAGACTGATAGAGATTTAGTTAAAGCTAACCTCCAGCGGCAGCAACAGAGCCAGTACCTGGGGGAACAGAATTCCCTCCAGGCTGAGGCCTGAGTGGCCAGGCTGCTACCAGAGAAGCAGGCCAGTAACTGCAGCGTCACAATTGCTGGCTGAATGAGCAGTAGATTAAGGCACAGCCACTGTGCCAAAGATAAAACAACAATGCAATACAAATGAATCTCTTTTTTATCTTTACGGGTTTTAATTTTAATGATTTATTTTATGTTTATTATTATTGTGTGTTGTCTGTGTGTGAGTGTAGGCCATGTGGAAGTCAGAGGACAACTTTCAGAAGTCATGGTATCTGGGGATCAAATTCAGGTCATCAGGCCTATGTAGCAAGTGCTTTTTCCCACTGAACTATTTCGTCAGCTCCTGATTTTGCATTTCTCCGACAGGAGCTCATATATCTCAGGCTGGCTTGGAACTTGATGCAGCAGAAGATGGTACTGATCCTCCTGCCTTGCCTCCACCTTCTGAGTGCTAGGGTTATATATGGGGATCCAAAAGGGCCTTGAGCATGCTAAATAAGCTCTCTACCAGCTTAGCTATATCTCCAGTCTCATCCATCAGCCTTTTTTTTAAATTAGATCTATTTATTTTATATTATGTGTATGAGTGTTTTGCCGGTATGTATGTATGTTTCTGGTGCCCCTGAAGATCAGAAGAAGCATCAGATCCCCTAGACCTGGAGTTACAGATGGTTGTGAGCCACCATGTGAGTGCTGGAATTGAACCAGGGTCCTCTGAAAGAGCAACCAGTGCGTTTAACCACTAAGCCATCTCTCCAGCCCCTCATCCATCAGTCTTAACTGTTTCTTACCCCTTGACCTTTCACTGCACTTGACATTAACCACTCACCTTTTATAGCTCTCAGTTCATGGACCTCCTGACATTGCATGACATTTCCTGCCACTGACCACTTCAGCAAATTTGTTTGTAACCATCCTCCAGGTTGACTTCCCAGTCTCTGTCTGCATAAGAGAAAAGTAGCCCCAGTGACTGTTCTGAAAGGATTAAAGTCTCATTTTTAAATGCCTAGCCGCATGAAGGTCACCTTCAGATGTGAGACCAGTGCCTTGCCAGCTTACTGAAGCAGTAGCTATTCTGACTGCAGCCAGACTGATGGTGTCATTCTCCTGATGTCTTCCCTGGCATCCGACCACCTCCTCTTTGCAAGGCTTTCCTGTCAGCCCCCCATGTGTGCCGCTCAGTCCTCCAGCTCAGGGTCTGTCCCCCTAGACTAGTTCCTGCAAACCGTTCTGTTTACTCTCTTCCAAAGTGATTGCTTGCTCTCGTGAGAGTTTTACGTGAGTTAATGTCTATGATGTTTGCTACTCAACTGGCTCTCATCATGAGTTATTATTTATGTACTTGGGTGCAAAGATGATATCTCCCTAAAGAGACGCCAATTAGCTTCTCTGCGGGTAGAGGTCTTGACTTCGGTTTTGTTTACTTTTATGGCATAGTTGTAGATGTTCAAGTAATTGACTGAACATTTATTTACTATATCAAAATGACTCAACAAGACATTATATACCTACTAATTACCAGACAAATTCTGTGCAGTTGATTAGGGTGAATTTGATACTGAGTGACCTTCAATATGATTTACCCATAGTAAATCATCAAAACTGAGTTAGATATGTTTGTAATCTCAGCACTTGGGAGGTGGAGGCTGGTAGATCAGTGTGTAACAAGCTTGAGGCTAACCTGGGCTACACTGACCTTGTCTCAAGATATAAAAGCAAAAACAGCAAGAAAGTAAACCACAATTGAGTATCGGTCTTTGGTTAAACACGGGTTTCTGTTTCTTGGTGCTTCCTAAAATTAGGACACACCTTGTATGTCAGTGTTCAAAAAATAGATCTTGCCCCTGGCACTCCAGTAGACTCTCTGGAATGCTGGCATGTTATGCAATAGTCCCAGACCGGCCAACTAGCAGAGTCTCAATCCTGAGAACTTTATTTGGGCCCTTCCCATTCTTAACGCTCGGCACTGGTTGCTTCCTTATAGGCATTTCTCCTTACCAAGTGTGATTCCAGGAAAGACGTGGCGACAGGCCATCCAGCATCCAGCAATGTCTGGCCTGGCATCATCAGCTTTAGGATCCAATCCTACAGCAGCCACTTCTTGCCTGTCAGACCCCATGCAGGCTCTGACCCTCCTGTATAATCACAAACACGACTGTCTAGAAAGCTCCACATTGCCACTCCGCACCCCATCTCCAGCCTCATAAACCTGCCTAGGAGGAAATGAGATAGCCTGGGGATTCACTGGAAGAAAACACAAACATGCAGAACCTCATAATAGAACTAAGCAAGAGCTCTATTAGTGACTTGTACCCTCTGACTCGATGCCATATCATAATAAGCAAGCAGTATTCTTTATTTACAGTTTGGGTTTTTGTTTACCCTAAGTATAGTGACAATAATTTTAACTTTTTTTTTCTGGTTTACTTTCTTGTTTATTTCAAGATAGGGCTTCTCTGTATAGTCCTGGCTGACCTGGAAATCACTATGTAGGCCAGGCTGGCCTCCAACTCAGAGGTTCACCTGCCTCTCTGCCTTCCAAGTGCTGGGATTAAAGGCATACACTACCACCAACCACCCAGCTAATTTTGACTTCTTCAATATTACACTAAGGCGGTATTGTGATACTCACCTATAATCCCAACATTTAGGAGGTGAAAGATCAGGAAGATCAGAAGTTCGAGGTCATTCTTAGGTACCATAGCCAGTCTGAGCCCAGCCTGGGCTACATGACACTCTGTCTCAAAGAAAAAAATAAAATTTAGAAAACAAAAACAGGCCGGGCGGGGGTGGCACATGCCTTTAATCCCAGCACTCAGGAGGCAGAAGCAGGTGGATCTCTTTGAGTTCAAGGCTAGCCTGGTCTACAAAGTGAGTTCCAGGACAGACAGGACTATGGAGAGAAACCCTGTCTCAAAAAAAACAAATAAAACAAAACAAAAAAAAACTGTCAAGCAGCAGTGTACCACATACAGAGAGGGTAGTAATGTGCAACAGGTTATGAGGCTGGTGTTGTGAAACAGCCTAACCCACGTTGTCTCTGTGAGTGGGTATCAGTAAACCCACCATGATCCTTGAGCCCCGAGATCAGACAAGGAGCTTCGATCAGCTAAAATTCCCCGATCCACTCTACTTGGTAATGGGTGTGAAGGCAAGTCTTTGCTATCAGAGTGGCCCCTGAGCACTGGATCCACTTTTCTAGGACCTACTGAACTCTACCCCAAGTCTTCTGTCTACATTCTTTACACAGATTATAAGATTACTGATCCCAACCAATGGAGTTTTTGTCTCATCTATTCCTAGGCATTGCAGACTTGTCTACAGGATGTAATCACAATTTTGAATAAGCTAACATCTTCTTCATCTGGTTTTGTTTTGTTTTTTGTTTTTAATTTTCATTAGTGTATATTAATTTTACATTATTTCTAATAGGTTTCATTATGGTATTTTCATACATGCATGCGTTTTGATCATCTTCACCTCTGCTGTAATGTTTATCCATATGCTGTAATGTTTATCCTCTCAATTAGGCTTTGAGCACTGTAATGACTACTCTTCATGATCAGCTTACCTGGATTTCAAATCACTTAGGAAATCCTAGGTAATTGTGCTGGTGTGTCTGTGAGGGCATCCCCAGAGACTATTAACTAAGAAGGGTAAAATGCATATATTCACATGAACACATACACATAAAACAAATAAAAAATAAATCTCCAAAAGTTTCTACTTTAAAAACTGGAAACAAGGACTGGGAGTGTGACACATAATTTAATCCTAACATTTGAGAGGCAGAAACAGGTAGATTTATGTGAGTTGGAGACCAGCCAGGGCTTAAACAACTAATAACCAGGCATGCTGGCCCCTATCTGTAATCCCAGCCCTTCAGAGGCAAGCCTGAACTAAAGACTGAGTTCTAGGGTATCTTGGGCTATGGAGTATGACCTATCTCAAAACAAACAAACAATCCAGGTGTAGGGCACATCTTTAATCCAAACACTTATAAGGCATAGACAGGTGGATCTCTATGGATTTGAGGTCACTCAGGTCTATATATCATTTCCAGGCCAGCCAGGGCTACAATAAGGAGAATCTGTCTCAAAATTTCTACGTTTAAAAATAAAGTGATATCCAGCACTCGGGAGGCAGAGCCAGGCGGATCTCTGTGAGTTCGAGGCCAGCCTGGACTACCAAGTGAGTTCCAGGAAAGGCACAAAACTACACAGAGAAACCCTGTCTCGAAAAACCATAAATAAATAAATAAATAAATAAATAAATAAATAAATAAATAAATAAATAAAAATAAAGTGATAATGGCAAACAGATACAGTGTATCACAGTTAGAGCCTACTATTATTTCAAACAAAGCATAGAAAAATTGTTACTTTTCTATTTTATTTTTATTCTTTCTGGAGACAAGGTCTCTCTCTATAACTTCTGGCAGATCTGGAACTCACTATGTAGATCAGGCTAGCCTCAAACTCATAGAGACATGGCTGCCTCTGCCCTGCCCCCAAGGGCTGGGATTAAAGAGGTGAACTACCGCTGCTCACAGCTAGCTCCTTGGCTCTTCTTTTTCAACCTCAAAACCAAGGAGTTTCCAGAGTGGATTTGCTCAACTACTGAGTCACTTTCACGGGTACTAATCCTGAGAATCACTTTCCCAAGTTGTCTGTAGCTAAACAAAAAGCACCTTGGTTTCCAAAGAGGAAACGGAAGAATGGTCTGGAAACAGAAGAACGGTCTGTGTGGTCTTAGCATTTGAGAACAGGAGTAGAGCTTCCTCAAAGTACAGAAACGAGGAAGACGTCTCAATGCTGGGGGAGGACTGTGGAGCAGCTTCTCCTAAGACTGGAGATATGCTATTAAGAGTGAACAGTTTGTCAGGAATGATGGCGCACGCCTTTAATCCCAGTGCACAAGAGGCAGAGGCAGGCAGCTCTCAGTGAGTTTGAGGCCAGCCTGGTCTACAGAGAGAGTTCCAGAACAGCCAGGGCTACACAGAGAAACCGTGTCTTAAAAAACCAAATAAACAAACAAAATAGAATGAAAAGCTTCAGAAACAGAAACATACAAATGAACTGGATCAATCTTTCACTAAGTCCAAGGCCTGCCTGGTTTACATATTAAGTTCCAGGCAAGAAAAAACTAGATAATGAGACTGTCTCAGAAAAACAAAACAGCCTGGCAGTGGTGCACACACCTTTAATCTCAGCACTTTGGAGGCAGAGGCAGATAGATCTCTATGAGTTCAAGGCCAGACTGGTCTACAGAGTGAGTTCTGGGACAGCCAGAACTATATAGTGAGTGAGACTCTGTCTCAAAAAACAAAACAAACATCAAAATGGGAAATAGGACTGATCCCCCAGTCCTTGCCAGTGCCAATGGAGGACAGACCTCTATTTCCCTCATCTGCAACACAACCTTTATATAAACTATACTCCATTGCCAGAATGGCATGATGCTCGCCTCTCTGCTCTAGTACCTGCATGGTTGCCACTGTGGAGTCTCATATCTGGTTCCATTTTCATCTTCTGATTTCGTGCCACTCTGATCAACTAATACCTCTGGCCATCCCCTTTCCAAGGTCTGCTTTGTCCCCCCCAAGACTAAGAAGCTGCAAACTGATATTAGCCAAGACCTTGCTTCATTCCACCTCCAGGCAATGGGTACTTAACCACATTCACATATCCTCGTTTATCTGAAACCCTCTGGTAACCACAGTGTCAAAGCCATACACACGGTGCTCCTAATTCCTACAATGGAACTCACTGCAATTGACTGTTAGAGCAAACGCATTTGTAAACTGGCCTCAAAGCCGGGCGGTGGTGGCGCACGCCTTTAATCCCAGCACTCGGGAGGCAGAGGCAGGCGGATCTCTGTGAGTTTGAGGCCAGCCTGGGCTACCAAGTGAGTCCCAGGAAAGGTGCAAAGCTACACAGAGAAACCCTGTCTCGAAAAACAAAAAAAGAAAAAAAAAAAAAAAACTGGCCTCAGGAACGTTCTGGCAATGGCTATGCTCATAAGTGAATACTATTAACATATTCTATTTTCTAAAATCTAGTAAGCTGCCTCCTCACAGACCAGATCTCAGGGTCTCTGAAGCACAGGATGTGAAGGACCTTTAAGGGAAGAATAGGAGCCTTCTGTGTGTGCGATATGAAGAAAGAAAGTCAATTCAAGGGGAAGATTATGGTGAGGATTCATTTCAATAGCTGGGAAGGTATTTTGTAGTTGTGATTAATATTTCAATATTGACAGTCGATTGGTTTTATGTAACGATCATCCTCAATACTGCTGTGATGTTTTATTGAATCAGTCGAAGTCTGAGGGCCTTCAAGCAAAACCCAAGGTTTCCTAAGAAGGAATTCTGCCTCATGCTATAGAATAATCCTTCTGTACACTGTGAATATGTATTACCCTCATTGGTTTAATAAAGAAATAGACAGGCCAATAGCTGAACAGGATAAGGTTAGGCAGGAGAGCCAAACAAAGAATACTGGGAAGAAGGGCAGAGCAGAGAGTCATCAGCAGATGCAGAGAGAAGCAAGATGGGCATGACATACTGAGAAAAGGTAACGAGACACACAGCAAAGCATAGATTAAAAAAATGTGGGTTAATTTAAATATAATAATCAGCTAGTGACAAGCCTGAGCTATTGGCCGAGCATTTATAATTAATATAAGCCTCAGCGTGTTTATTTGGGAGCTGTTGGTGGGACAGAAACTTCTGCCTACAGTCTCATGATTGACACGGAAATTCTGCCTGGGCTTCTAGCTTGGCCTATACTTCTTATACTGTTGTTTTGTTGAAGGTTTTTTTGTTGTTGTTGTTTTTTTTTAATGTTTTTGTTTGCTTTTTCTTTTGAGTCCAGATCTTATTTAGTCAAGACTGTACTAAAATTTGTTATGTAGCCAAGGATGACCTTGACATATTTTTCTGCTTCTACCTCTCAAATGCTGGGATTATAGGCTTATGTCATACTGCCTGGTGGTTTTGGTGGGTTTTTGTTGGTTGACTGGTGTTTTGTTTGTTTTCAGTGCTGAGAACTGGATGCTAGGCTAGCATCTACTGCAGAACGATATGTCTAGCTCTCTGTCCTATACATCTTGAACTTACCAACCTTCACAATTACATAAGCCAATTCCTTACATATTCACTCATACACACACACACACATTACTGACTATTTTTCTTTGAAGAATCCTGACTAATATAGTCAGATTCATTCTTAATCATGGTCAAGAGACCAGGATTTGTTTACATAAGAGATTCCCAGTGAACTGACTTGTGGGCTATAAATAGCACCTTTACCAAGCTTTCTATCTGGGCAGTAGGGTAAAGAGAAAGATGATATGGCACCTGACAGCTTGAGATGGTTAAATCAGACAAAGGCCTTCTAAGGACATTTAAATATTTGTTTGTTTGTTTATTATTGGTGTGTATGTGAGTGCTGGTATTTATGTCTATGCCATGGTACACATGTGAAGATCTGAGGATAATTTTTAGGGGTTGTTTCTCTCTTTCACTGTGGGTTCTGGAGAACAAACTCAGATCACTATGCTTATGTGGCAAATACTTTACTCTCTAAGCCATATTGAACTCACTTTGTAGAACAGGCCTTGTGTTCACAGACCCGCCTGCCTCTGCCTCCAGAGTACTGAGATTAAAGACGTGCTCCACTCTGCCCCTAAGATGTTTCCTAAAGCTATAATATAGACTGGAGATAAGGCTCAGTGGTTAAGAGGATTTTCATGATTTTGCAGAGAACCCAAATTTAATTCTCAGCATTCACATGGAGGCTTGCAACCATCTATAACTCTGGTCCCAAGGGATCCAAAACCATAGTCTAGCTTCTGTGGGCACCAGGCACTGGTGTGGTGAACAAGCATACATGCAGAGAAAACACCCATACACACAAAGTGTTTTTGTTTTTTTGTTTTTTTTTGTTTTTTTGTTTTTGTTTTTGTTTGTTTGTTTTTTGAGACAGGGTTTCTCTGTGTAGCTTTGCGCCTTTCCTGGAACTCGCTTTGGAGACCAGGCTGGCCTCGAACTCACAGAGATCTGCCTGCCTCTGCCTCCCAAGTGCTGGGATTAAAGGCGTGTGCCACCACCGCCCGGCACAAAGTGCTTTTTTAAAAGTAGCTATAGCCGGGCGGTGGTGGCGCACGCCTTTAATCCCAGCACTCGGGAGGCAGAGCCAGGCGGATCTCTGTGAGTTCGAGGCCAGCCTGGTCTCCAAAGCGAGTTCCAGGAAAGGCGCAAAGCTACACAGAGAAACCCTGTCTCGAAAAACCAAAAAAAAAAAAAAAAAAAAAGTAGCTATAATCTATAGTTAGGGAGCTAGGTATATGATTTAACAGTAAAGGACACACTTAGCATGTGCAATACTCAGAGTTCAACCCTCAGCTCTAAAATAATAGATACATAGTATGTAGAGAAATAATACCTTAAAGCTCAGATCCAAAGATGGAACAAAGTTTCAACTCTTCTTGACCAATAAACATTTAGAAGCCAGGCATAAGAGCACATATGTCCAATCCCAGCACTTAGTACAATGAAGTAGAAGTTTAGGGCTAGCTTGAGTTATATTATTGAGCCCCTGACTCAAGAAAACAAAGGTGTTAGACAATACATTGCATTAAGGCTTTCCAGGAGATAGGAGGAGCACAGGCATGGAGTGGATCATAATGGCAAGTGAGGATATTAATGGAGACTGTGCAGTAGCTATTTATGAGTATTGATCAGCACTCAAGAACTCCACGGGGACTATGCAATACACTGAAGATAAAAATTTTCTAGAAAGGAGTTCTTGCAGTCGTTGAACTCTTGAGCATCAGAAAGTGGATTTTCTGCATACTCATTAAATTCAGTGTTTTGGGTTCACTTGGCAACTCAAAGAGTTAATCCTAAGGAACATCCTGTAAATCAAGAATTGGGAAGAGCCAGTACATATGAACAGAGTCAGAAAAATGATAAATTGAAGGGCTGGTGAGATGGCTCATTGGGTAAGGAGGCTTGCCGCCAAACCTGATGACCTAAGTTCGATCCTTGTAAACCACGTGTTAGAGGGAGATAAGCAACTACTGCAAGTTGTTGTGTGTGCATCACACACACACACACACACACACACAATCAATCAATCAATTAATCAATATATAGGGGAAAAAAAGAAGGAAAAAATAATAACAGAGACTAACAAGGCAAAGTAGGTAGAAATACCACCTCAAAATTTGTAAAAACTATATTCTGAGCAGCACACTATATTCTGAGCAGGGCAATGGGGAGGTGGAGGCAGGAAGTCTAGGAGTTCAAGGCCCAGGTAAGCTTTATGAAGTTCAAGGCCAGCCTGGAATACATGACACCTTGCTTAGTATATTCCCTTTTATAATTTATATATGAACTTATACCTTTAATTTGTAATACTGAGTGTTTTTTCTTGAGAAAGATTAAGTCACATTTATTGGTTATCCTATAGAACACCAGCCTGTAACAGGGAGTGTGATATAATTTATATGTGTACTTTGTGATCTCTAATATGAGACATATCTTTATATAAGTCAATCCTAGAACCATTTTATAAAAAACTGTGTTTAAATGTTTTTTGCAAATAATGGTAGCACTTGTTTGTTTAGCTTTTAACAGATCTGCTTATTTTTATATTATGTGTGTGAGTATTTTGTCTCCATGTAAGTGAACTTCGAGCATGACAGGTAGACATGGAGGTCAGAAGAAAGTGTCAGATCTTTCGGAACTGGAGTTATGGATGGCTGTGAGCCACCATGTGGGTGCTAGGAACTAAACCCAAGTCCTCTGTAAGAGCAGCAAGTTCACGGAGCCATCTCTCCAGCCACCATTTGTAGGGCTTTAAATGAATAATGATCTCCGGGCGGTGGTGGCGCACGCCTTTAATCTCAGCACTCGGGAGGCAGAGCCAGGCGGATCTCTGTGAGTTCGAGGCCAGCCTGGTCTACAGAGCGAGATCCAGGAAAGGCGCAAAGCTACACAGAGAAACCCTGTCTCGGAAAAAAATAAAATAAAATAAATAAATAAATAAAAATAAATAAATAAAAAATGAATAATGATCTCACAAAGTATGCTATCTGTAGGCTGAAATGATAAGTACGTCTGTTTGTGTTGTAAGACATTAAAAATGAAATTACTTAAACAACCCACTTTCTCTGTATAATTAATTCAACATGTTTCCATCACTTTAGGAGTTATTGCTTTCTGGGTACTCAAAGTGTGAAAATGAAACGTTAAGGTTGTAATTTAATTCTTGGCCTATTGCCTTGGTGTCCCATTTAAAATAAAACATGTTCTCATTAACTCTCTCTGAGTGTGTGTGTGTGTGTGTGTGTGTGTGTGTGTGTGTTGAAGGGGTACACAACTGAAGACAACCTCAAGCACTGATCATCCCTTCCCATCTTGCTGTAGATAGGGTCTACATGTTGTTTTCAAACTGCACGCACCAGGCTAGCTGGCTGAGAGCTTCAGGGAATTCTCTGCTTCTGTCTGCCCTTAGAAACATTGGGATTACAGGAGCTCACAGAAAGCATTCAGCTCTTTACATGAGTTCTGGGGATTCAAACTCGGGGCTCCATGATCACATGGCAGGTGCTTTAACCCACTGAAATGTCTCCCCAGACTCATATTACCTCTCTCTCTCTCTCTCTCTCTCTCTTTTAAACATCTATTTATTCAGTGTGGGAAGAGGTACACACACACATGTGGAGGTCAGAGGACAACTTATAGAAATCGGTTCTTGCTGTGGATATTGTTCTGTATAAATAAACCACTGATTGGCCAGTGGCCAGGCAGGAAGTATAGGTGGGACAAGGAGAGAGGAGAATTCTGGGAAGCAGAAGGCTGAGGGAGACACTACCAGCCGCCATGACAAGCAGCATGTGAAGATGCCGGTAAGCCACGAGCTACGTGGCAAGGTATAGATTTATGGAAATGGATTAATTTAAGCTATAAGAACAGTTAGCAAGAAGCCTGCCATGGCCATACAGGTTGTAACCAATATAAGTCTCTGTGTTTACTTGGTTGGGTCTGAGCGGCTGTGGGACTGGCGGGTGACAGAGACTTGTCCTGACTGTGGGCCAGGCAGGAAAACTCTAACTACAGGTTCTCTCCTTCCATCCTGTGGGATTCAGGAATCAAACACAGGCTTCACAGCAAGTACTCTTACCCAATGAGCCATCCTGCTCATACACACACACACACACACACACACACACACACACACACACACACACACAACTTTTGCTAGAAAGCAAGGTTGTGTGCTGTATATTGATGAATGAATTTTGGTGTGATATCCTCTTAATAAAAAGATTATCAGCAGCCGGGCAGTGGTGGCACACGCCTTTATTCCCAGTGCCCGGGAGGCAGAGCCAGGCCTATCTCTGTGAATTCGAGGTCAGCCTGGGTTACAGAGTGAGTTCCAAGAAAGATGCAAGGCTACACAGAGACACCTTGTCTCAAAACAAAAAAAAAAACAAAACAAAAAAAGATTATCAGCAAGTGCCCTTACCAGATCAGTCATCTCACCTGCCCCCCACACTAACTTTTGATGGAAAATATTGATGGCTGAATTTTTGCCTGTTACCCTTTTCATATAGTTGTTGCTGTGTAACTGCGTGGGACGGTTAAGCAACAATGTCAACACTATCAACCACTTCAACGACTCCCCATCAACTGGCTGTAAGCAGAAGGTGGAGTTTGGTCTGTCTCAGATGGGTTCTTGAAAAGAAAGACTAAGTAGGTTATCCTGATATCAAAGGCAAGGAGATGAATTATGGATGACGTGGGTGTATGGAACTGATCAGATAAAAATGCAAGATTTCTAGGCCAAAACTAATCTAATTAAATCAAAGCTCAAAAGCCATGCATTAGACTAAAGAACCTATTTATTAGTAATATAAAGTAGAATTAATAATCTTAGTATCTGAAGAAATCATAGCAGTCCGTAAGATAAGGCCCAGCTCATGAGTATGTGAGGGTTTTGCACTGGATATTTCTCAAGAATAAGTTACATACATGTCTGCAAACATCTGAAAACAAACCCAGGCTTGCTAGCCTCCAAGAATGCAAACCACAGCAGCAGGGAGATTCCATTCTCCACCTATGGATTGAGCCAAGACAGAAAGACACAAAACCAGAATGTCTGGGCGTGCCTGGAGGAGCGAATGCCCGTTGGGAAACAGTTTCACAAAACATGCCGACTCCAATCTGGTAACACCGCTCTAGGACTCTAACAGGGGAAGAGTTGAGTCACAAAGACATGTTGTGTCGTGTGCCTTTCATCTCAGTCCTTGGGAATCTGCGGCTGGAAGATCATGAGTTCTACAGAAGAGCCTGCCTTCAAGACAAGCAGTAAATTTATAAAAATAATATCAATAAAATTAGAGACAAATTGAAATGTTCTATTAAGGCGGAAGCTAGGGGTGGGGTGGGGAGAAGGTTCAACACTGAAACCAGACAAACAACACAACCGCAGATAATAAACAAGCAAAAACAAAGTTGTGATGAAAATAAACTGCATTTGCAAACGCCTTATCGCTTTCTTGCTTGCTTTCTTTCCTTCTTTCTTTTTGAGCTGTGACATTTTTATTCTTCAGCAGTCAGTATGTCTTCGTCTCTTTCTAGATCTTGAAGAATGAAGGACGTATTTGAAACTGGCACCTGGTTACTATAGTGTACCTTCTCCGTCTGATAGCCATTTTTTTTTTCAGTCATTTCTCTGCTCCAGAAGTCAGCGGGCAAACTACCGAGAGGAAGTGTATAATGAAGTTTTCAAAACGCAGCTTTTGTTTTCCTATCTCATTCGCTCTCTGCCAAGCAACTTCAGATCAGGAGGCATACTGCCCTATCTGTTTTGCTTAATGTAAAAGAGCTCAGGAAAGTTCCAGAACATACAGCCACTAGCCACTATTGGATATAAAAAAACAAAGTTGAATTGAGGTGGAAAAAAAGAATGAAGGGATTACATAAAAGATCTGTTTTAATTTCTGAAAGTAACAGGGTGAATTCATTTTGTGCTGATTAGAGTCCTGTGGATGAAAAGGTCACTCCAGACAGAGGTCTAAACAAGCCTGTTCCTGGTGCTGGAGTGTTGGCTCAGTGGTTAAGAGCACCCATAGTTCTTACAGGGAACGAGGGCTCCATTCCCAGCACATATATGGCAGCTCACAGCCAATCAGCTATCATGCTATCTCCAGGGCATCTGATGCCTCTTCTGACCTCTGAGGCCTCTTGCACATGTGGTGTACACATACACCTAGGCACACACACACACACACACACACACACACACACACACACAAGTTAAATGCAAAAAAAAAAAAGTCTGTTCCTGACTAAAAATAACTACAAAGCTGCTCTGAGAAAGCCTTGTGATGGAATATCTTCCAGCTTGGTTGGAGGTGTGGCTTAATAGAAAAGCCTTTGTTTGCCATCATGAGACCCCATCCTCCAGCATTATGGACACACACACACACACACACACACACACACACACACACACACGAGTTAACTCCTAACTGGTTGAAGGGTACTTAACTACAAAAATTTCTTTATGGAAGAAATCCCACAGACTTAATGAAAAGAGGTTAGGCTAGCTGGAAGGAAGCTGGAAAACGTATAAAATCAGAAAATCAGCGTTGGGATGCAGTTAATAGTGTATAAATATAGGGGGCCCCCAGGCAGTAAGACCAGGACCTGTCCTTAGTGCATGAGCTGGCTTTTTGGAACCTAGGGCCTATGCTGAGACACTTTGCTCAGCCTTGGTGCAGGGAGGAGGGGCTTGGACCTGCCTCAACTGAATGTACCAGGCTCTGCTGACTCCCCAGGGGAGACCTTGTCTTGGAGGAGGTGGGAATAGGGGATGGTTTGGGGGGGGGAGGCTGGGGGCAGGAGGAGGGAGGAGAGGGGAATCCGTGGTTGATATGTAAAACTAATAGAAAATCTCTAAATAAAAAAAAAAAAAAAATAGCGTATAAATATAGATCCATGTGTACCAACCGGGAAATTAGAGACTGCCAGCTAGCAACCTGGGACAAGAAATCCAGGGAGACCTCCAGGAAAAATCTAGAGGGTGCACATAGCAGCCAGGAGAAAGGGTATGATTTGCAATGTTCACAGAGGCCTCAGTGCTGTTCCTTGGAGCGGGGGAGGGGGAAGAAAGAAGAGTCGGGGGAGAATGCTCAGTGTATGACACATACCTTACAAAAGTTTACAAAATAAATGAACTTAAGAAAACGTGATGGGAAGAAGAAAAATATAACAACAGTATTAAGTAACTGAACCATAGTGATGCACAGCTGTGGAGGCAGAAGGATCATCGTTCCTATGTCAGCCTTGACTACATAGCAAGTTCAAGGCCAGTCTGGGCTACATGAGACCCTGTCTCCCAAAGCAAAAACCAGGCTTGGCAAAACAACTAAGTGGGTAGAGTACAAGCCTGATGGCCTGTTTTCAGTCCTCAGAACTCACATGGTAGGGGAGAACCAGCCCCCAGAAACTGTCCTCTCGTCTCCATGTGAAAAACGCATGTGTGCCCCCACACACGTATTATACACAACAATAACTAAAAAAAATTAGATGTTTTTAAAAAGGAGAAGGCTCCTATCTCAAAAGACAAAAACAAACAACAATCAAAAAAATGGACTGCAAGAGACTGTTAAGCGGGTCTAGCTGGTAAAAGTGTTTGCCAAGCAAGCCTGACAACCTGAGTTCGATCCCTGGCAAACAGGGTTGAAAGAAAGAAAGAACTTTAGAACGTTGTTCTCTGACTGCCACATGTGCATGGCAGATGTGCATCTACACACACACATACACACACACACACACACACACACACACACACACACACACGCCATATGCACAGACATACAATTACAATGAATGAAAATAAAATTGAAAAACAGACTCTAGGAATTTGAATTCTAAATCATTGAAGAAGGCAGTAAGGGCACCGTAGGAGAAAAGCAGGGAGTCTGTGGCAGTGTTAACAGCCAGAGCTGTATTGTGAACAGAATTTCCTGTCCTGAGTCTCTCCCAGAACATCACACAGACATTGCATTAATGCAGTCTTGTTCAGAAGCAGAGGATTATGAGTTGAAGGTTTGTTTCGTTGAGCTCTGGTTAGTGTGACACATTGGAACTACAAGAAGCCTTGACAGTGGTTCCAATGCCGTGTTGAGCTCTTTTTAATTAGGACGGATGAAAAGGCTGAACATTCCCAAGGGCCTACTAGAACTCCAAACGCTCTTCATAATGAGCTGGAGAGATGGCTCAGTGAACTGGCTTGTTTGGTTGGTTGGTTGGTTTGGTTTTTCAAGACAGGGTTTCTCTGTGTAATAGTCCTGAATGTCCTGGAACTCACTTTATATATCAGTCTGGCCTCAAACTCATATAGAGATCCACCTGCCTCTGCCCCCTAAGTGCTGAAAAGGAAGGTGTGCACCACACCCAGCTAAACTCTTCATTCTTTTTTTTTTTTCCCCAGAGCTGAGGACCGAACCCAGGGCCTTGCACTTGCTAGGCAAGCGCTCTACCACTGAGCTAAATCCCCAACCCCAAACTCTTCATTCTTAAGACAACTTCATGAGTTGTCATCTACTCGTCCCCCAAATTACTATGCCAGCTTGTCCACTCCAGGACAGAGAAGTGAGGGGCTCTGTTGAGGCCACCTTGCCACCCTAAAAGTAATTGAAAGCCCTCCATGTCAACCTTCAAGCTCTGTCCATTGCCTCCGTGGGCCTGGGTCCTAGCTGTCATCCTTGACCTTGTTTAACATACACACACACACACACACACACACACACACACACACACACACACCCCTGTGATGGGGTGCACACCCATGTCCACTTACAGAGGAGGTTGTCCAGGCCTCCCACACTGTCACTCTCCACCTGATTCCCTTGAGACAGTGTCTCTCACTGAACCTGAAGCCGGGCTGGTGGCGAGCAAGCCCCAACGATGTGTCTCTGCAGGGCTCCCCACATTGTTAGACTTACAGGAATGTATGGCCACACCCAGCTTTTTGTGTGGGTACTTGGGACTCTATCTCAGGTCCTCCTGCTCCTCATACTAATTAAGCCATCTTCCAAGGTCTTTATTTTTGTATCTTAGAGGCAGTGTCTTACTGTAGCCCAGACTGACCCACAACTCCCTCTCTAACCCAGGGTGGCTTTTTTTTTTTTTTTTTTTTTTTTTCTGAGACAGGGTTTCTCTGTGTTGTTTTGGTGCCTGTCCTGGATCTTGCTCAGTAAACCAGGCTGGCCTCAAATTCACAGAGATCCGCCTGGCTCTGCCTTCCAAGTGCTGGTACTAAAGGTGTGTGGCAGCACTGCCCGGCTCCCAGGGTGGCTTTAAACTGAGGAAAATCCTCCTATCTCCACCTCCTAAGTGAGCCAACATGCCTGATCCTTCACTTTATTAAAACTAGAAAAAGACGGTTTTTTAGACAATTCTAAGTTGTCTAAGACAGGAAATAGACAAAACCAACATTACAATGCTATTGAACTGATTTTTAAATGTATTTCAATTTTTATAAAACGTACATAACAAAATTGACCATTTTGACTCTTTGAGTAAGTGTACGGCTCACTGGTACTGAGCATGCTCACATGTGATATAACCGTCACCTCATCCACCTCCTCAATTCTTCACTGCAGTTAAGGATGAAGGCAGAGAGAGGGCTGCTGTTTTCAAGTCTGGAAAGGGAAGTCTATTACACAAGAACTGAGTGAAGTCAGACCTGTGTCTGAGCCCCAGGGAGGCTTCACCAAAGGCTGGAGGATGAGGACGCTGCAGCTCTGCTTTCGGGGACAGCCCTAGTATCGTGCTGCCCGTGCTGGGCTGAGGAAGTCCAGCACCAGAGTGGAGACAGCAGGCAGAGGGCCAGGCTTACCCTAAACCCGGCATTTATCACCCTCAACTCGTTCTATGTTTGGAGACCAAAACAGTAATAGAGTCATTATTGCTTTAATCCAAAGTCATGTGGATTGGGGGTGTGGCTCCGTGGGTAGAGTGATTGCCTAGCACGCCTGAGGCCCTGGGTTCAATCTCCAGTGTTATATAAACCAGGCATGGTAGCCCAGGTTTGTAATTCCAGAACTCAGACCACTGTGAGTTCAAGGCCAGGCTGGATACAGAGCGGGAGTGCCAGCAGTAAGCACTGTGTAGAAATCCAGTTTGACGACTCACACAGTCACCAACATCTGCCTGAGGAGGTGTATGGAGAGACCTCCACCAAGGCGAAACTTGGGCTGGTGGGTTTTGATGAAGAAAGAAGCTTCATGGAGAGCCAACGAGAAGTAGAGTTGGATTTTATAAGAAACAGAAAGAAAGGTGATGCCAAAGCATAAAAAGACGTGGTAGCCGAGCCATGAGTCTTTTCCAGGGGAAGAGGTACACCTAAGTGTCTTCATAGTGGAGTACGCAGGACTTGGATAGCTTGAAACTCACAACTCTAAAGTTGCTAAGAAAAGCAACTTTTTTGTTTTGTTTTGTTTTGTTTTTTTGTTTTTTGTTTTTTGAGACAGGATTTCACTGTGTAGTCCTGTCCTGGAACTCACTCTGTAGACCAGGCACAGAGATCCTCCTGCCTCTGCCTCCTGAATGCTGGGATTAAAGGCGTGCACCACCACTGCCCAGCTCCCACCCCTTCCTTTTAACATTGCCCAAAGAGTGTAGTTTGTACCTAAGTTAAAGAATTTCCTTAGTAAACAAAGTTGTAAGGTGGATTTATGGGAGGCCTTGTCTAAGTTTGGGAGGGAGAGGAGTGCCCAAGGGCATCTGTCATTTGGCCCTAAGTAAGCCTGGTTTATGTATAGCCCTTTATAGCCTTGATTGATGTGCTTGGGGGTGTATCCTCTCCTGCTAAGTGAGCACTGAAGTTCCTGTCTCTCTCAGCAGAAGTCAGATCTACTCCTAGGATTCAAGGCATCCTCTGTCTCCCAAGATTCACTTCCAGTATCGCCATAATTCCATGTCCTTCTACCCTGCCTCAAGGACCCACCCGGAGCTGGTGCAATGGCTCACTGGGTAAGATCTTACCATGAAAGCCTGATGACTTGAGTCTGATGCACATAATAATAATATATTTGATTGAAAAAAAATTTAAAGATCCTTCGCAAAATCCAAAACAGAACAACAAAAGTAAACACATTAGGTACGTAAGCTGAACATTTATTTTATTTTATTTTTTTTTTTTTTTGAGACAGGGTTTCTCTGTGTAGCTTTGCGCCTTTCCTGGAACTCACTTGGTAGCCCAGGCTGGCCTCGAACTCATAGAGATCCACCTGGCTCTGCCTCCCAAGTGCTGGGATTAAAGGCGTGCGCCACCACCGCCCGGCGAACATTTATTTTTAAAAATGTATTTATGTTTATGCATATGCACATTTTGCCTATATGTATGCATGTGTATCACAGTCATGCTTGTTGCCCTTGGAGCCAAAAGAGAATATTGGCTTCTTTTGAACTGGAGTTACAGATAGTTGTGAGCAGGCATATGGGTGCTGGGAGTTGAACCTGGGTCCTCTGCATAATAGCAAGTGTCCTTCACCACTGAGACATCTCTCTAGCCTCCTCCCCTTTTTTCCCTTGGGACATGCTTTAATTAACCTGGGCTTGCCTCCAACTCATTACACAGCCGAGAATAACCTTGACTTTTTGATTTACTTAATTTTAAAAATACACATGTGTACAGGTTATGTGCTCATGAGTGCAGGTACCTGCAGAGGCCAGAGACATCAGATCCCACAGAGCTGTAGTTACAGGAGGTCATGAGCCATCTGATCATATGACCTGGGTACCGGGAACCAGACTTGGGTCCTCTGGAAGAACAGTACATAGCTATGTCCAGCCCTGAGCTTGGACATCTGACCCTCTTTCGTCCACCTCCAGAGAGGCACATCCAGCTTGATGCAGTACAGAGGACCGAACCCAGGACTTTGCACACGCTAGGCAAACATTCTTCAAACTGAACCTCTGATCCAGCTAAGGAGCCAAGGCTTTTATAAAAAACCACAGACTCCAGTGGCTTGGACAGATGAAGGTGTTAGGAAGCCACATCTAGCAACATTTCAACTGTACAATCGAAGTGGTGGATGGATGGGCGTTCATGGCATAACTATTAACTTCTCTGTCTCTCACAGCTAACTGTTGAGGTATAGAGAACCAATGGCTTTGTATCCGTAACTTTCAACTGACTTTTTTTTTTTTTCCTCAACTTACTTTTCTTGTAGGGAGAGCAGGCACAGCGGTCTCACTGTTAAATAGGCTTCTGCTCTGTCATGGCAGACAGCGCTTAGGGGCTGGGCTGTCTCTGGAAGAATGACTGAGGGTGTCCTGTGCGTCTGGGTGCCCCACCCCCACCCCGCTGTCACGTCCGTGTGTCCTCGTTGTTGTGCCCACACACACCCCAAGACCCCTGAGGCTGGCGGCCACGAGAGGCACCTCACACAAAGCCGGGCAGAGGCCAGCTCTGCGCTGTGGCTTTCCTGAGAAGAATGGCTGCTCTCAGCAGCACCCGCCTTGATGTCAGGGAGTTAGGCTGCCACCTCCATGGCTGGACTCCACCGCCAGCCAGGCAGGTGAGATCCAGAGAGCCTCCCTCCTCCCACTTTCCACTTTGCTCTGGATTATAAAGCCGGGCCTCCGGCTGCGTGACTCACAGGGCTGGCTGGTCCCTGGGACTAAAGAAAAGGTCTTCCTGGAAAAGAGGACAGTGGCATCTTTGGCTAAGGATGATGGAAAAAGCTCACCGGGCTGCCACTGCTGCCACCGCTGATCAGTTGAGCCTATGAATTCTCTTTTAATTGCAGTCCCTAAGAGGAAAGGCTAACAGTAATAGATGCTTTGCTGGCCTGAGGAGGGTGTACCCAAACTCACCTCCCCCATCCTGCATGACATAAGAGATCTTAGAGAGAGGTATGTGAGGCTGCTGCAGAGATGAGAGCAGATGGATTTGTTCCGGCTTCAGATCTGAAACAATCTGAACGGCCGACAGTGGTGGGGAGGGGGGGGCACGGTGGGGGGGGGCGGAACACAAGGAAAGGACAACGCAGTTCCATCAACTGTACACATCACTGTAACAAAAAAACAAACAAACAAATGTGCAGCCCCTTAAGGAAAGCATGCCTAGAAGAATAATCTACAAGCTGTACTGTTCATTAGGAATAAAAAGATGAAGAACAAAGCAGTGTGTTTAGTAGCTGTCCATTTGTGTGCTTGAAAATATGTATTTACGGTTATGTATGTATGCAAGAATATTTTCGTTTGGATATACAAGAAAGAGGCTGGTTTAGGGTATGAGGATTAGGGCAGCATGAGATAGAAACGCATGCAGGTCCTGGGGAGATGCTTTAGTTGGTAAAGTGCCTGCCTCAAAAGCACAAGGACCCGAGTTCGAGTCCCACAACCCACATAAAAAGCTGAGTGTGCTGTAACCCACTTGTAATCCCAGCCTTGGGTAAGTGGGGAAAGGCAGAGCTCTGGGGCTCAGTGGCCCAACACCCTGGCCTAATGGATGAGTCCCAGGTCTCAGTGAGAGACTGTCTCAAAAAAAAAAGTTTGGGGCAGATATAATGTCTCAGTAGATAAAGATACCCAGTGCTAGCCGGGCGGTGGTGGCGCATGCCTTTAATCCCAGCACTCGGGAGGCAGAGCCAGGCAGATCTCTGTGAGTTCGAGGCCAGCCTGGGCTACCAAGTGAGTTCCAGGAAAGGCGCAAAGCTACACAGAGAAACTCTGTCTTGAAAAACAAAACAAACAAACAAAAAAAAGATACCCAGTGCTAAGCCTCACAACCTGAGGTGAATCCCTGGGACCCACATGGTAGAAAGAGAGAGGGAACCAATTCCTAAATTTTGCCCTCTGACTTTCACACACACACACACACACACACACACACACACACACACCACATTCACATATATTTACACTCACACATACATAAACACACATACACACATATGTACATACACACGTTCACACACATAGACACACACACACACACTAAATAAATAAACGATGTAAATTTATTCTACTAAAAACCAAGAACAAATCACAAAGTGGGTCCCTTGGGATGGCTCAGTAGGTAAAAAGTAGTTGTTGAGCCAGCCCAACGGTCTGAGCTCAAGTTCCCGAGCCAATGTCAGGGCTGCACCTTTAGTCCCAGCACTCAGGAGGCAGAGGCAAGTGCGTCTCTGAGTCTGAGAACAACATGGTCTGTATAGACTGATTTCCCGAAACAGCAGGACAGCCAGGGCTACACAGAGAAACCCTGCCTAAAAAAAGGTCCAGAACCCACAGAAAAATCCAGGGCTTCATGTGGTGCCACATGTCTCTTGCCCAGCACTTAGGAGGCAGAGGCAGGCAGATCTCTATGAGTTCAAGGCCAGCGGGATCTGCACAGTAAGTTCCAGACCATCCAGGGCTATGCTATAAGTACAACCCTGTCAAAAGAGAGTTAATGTGTTCTTGTATTTCTGTAATGTCAGCAAGAAAGGAGACAGAGACAGAAGATTCTCCTGAAACGTGTGGGCGGCTTGCAGCACACAGTGAGGCGGAAACAAGAGAGACACAGACTCAAAAGTGGAAGGAGAGAGAACCAACTCCCCAAAGTTGTTCTCTGATCTCTACATGTGGTCCATGGCACACTTGTGCCTTCACACACACACATACACACTAGTAATAATTAAAGCCTTTTATAATGTGTATGGCTTCTGAGGAATAACAATGAAGGATGGTCTCTGACCTCCACAAGTGTGTACACATGTATATATGTACACACATACATAGTTTCACATCCACACACACATGTGCATCTGTGCTCACATAAACATGCACACACACCCCAAGATGAATGCACATACACACACACACACACACACACACACAAATCATACACACCTTGCAATACAAACACTTGGGAGGCAGAGACATGATAATCAGGTGTTCAGTATCATAGCAGTTTGAGGCCAGCCTGATCTACAAAAAAAACATATCCCAACAAGCAAACAATAACAGGGTTGGTGAGGTAGCCCAATGGATAAAGAACTCACTGCAAAGCCTGAAGACCTGAGTTTAATCTCCAGAACCCACATGGGAGAAGGAAAGAACTCACTCCTACAAGCTGTCTTCTGACCTCAACACTTGAGCACCGTATGCATGTTCCCCCATTCCCATAAATAAATTAGCAAAAACAAACAAACGAAATATAACCTACAGTATCTAGCAACAACAAAAACCCAAGTAGAAATCAAGTGGGATTCTCGATGCCTTTGCACCACAACTGCAGGCTTCAGTCTCCCAAGCCCCCTTTTCTGGAGAGCATTTGAGTACCAGGTGGATTCCACACCGAGTCTACAGGGTGTGGAGCAACTTAGGCTAGATAATAATGACAGGCTGGAGACAGCTGCCAGCCTGGAGTGTCTGCTCTAGTGGCAAACCCTTCCTGCCCATCACAACCATGACCACCACCACCACCACCATGACCACCACCACCACAACAACAACAACAACAACAACAACCAGTACTACCATCACCACCACCACCACCACCACCACCACCACCATGACCACCACCACCACAACCACAACAACAACAACAACCAGTACTACCATCACCACCACCACCACCACCACCACCACCATGACCACCACCACCACCACCACCACAACAACAACCAGTACTACCACCACCACCACCACCATGACCACCACCACCACCACAACAACAACCAGTACTACCATCACCACCACCACCACCACCACCACCACCACCACCACCACCACCACAACCACCACCACAAACATCACCACCACCTGTAGCATGTTTCCAGATGTTCCCCTGGGGCTTTCTGTTGGGGCTCTGGCTATGGGGAACACCTGACTCCTGATTTTGTTAACAACCAGCCTGGGCTGTCTATTCTGGCACCATTACTGTCTATTCAGTAATTTTTATGAGATAGGATAGGTTCATTTTTGAAGCCTTGGTTAGCTCATCCACTGACCTGGACCAGCAGGTTGTTCTTCAGTGACAGGTTCCTGAAAGAGAGGACCCAGGGGACGAAAAAGAAAGAAGGCAGGGAAATTTGGAACCAGAAGATTTGCACAAGCTGATTATTGAAAGTCAGTTTATTAAGACGTGAAATATCTTATTAGGGTTTTCAGGGGAAATGGGACAGAGTGATGTATTGTGTCCCCCAATATACTGTGTCTCCTAATAAAATTGACCTGAGGATCAGAGGAAAAAGTCAGCCACTATACAGAAGTCGGGCAATGGTAGCACACACCTTTAATCCTATCACTTGGCAGGCAGGGATCTGTCTGGATCTCTGTGAATTCAAGGCCACACTAGAAACAGAGCCAGGCATAGTGGCACATGCCTTAAATTCCAACACTAGTTAACCATAGAGGTCTGGAGGTCTGTACAGAAAGACAGGAAGTACAGAGCGGGACAGGAAGAGGAAGTGATATAACTAGACAGAGAGAGTCAATGAGAGGGCAGAACAGCAAGGCATATAGGCGTGGGTAGACAGGAAGCAGCTCGCTTTTGGAAGCTGCAGAGTTGGTGAGGTGAGGTTAGCTGCGGCTTTTCCTATTTCCTGGATCTCTCAGGTTTTCACTACTATCTCTGGCTCATGTTTTTTATTTAATAAGAACCGTTTAGAAATTCATCTACAACAGGATAAGCAGAAAGCTAAGACACAATGGGATGAAGTCAGCAGGGCAATAATCAAGCAATGTTGCAAAAAGGGAACATACAATATGAAAGATTTACAACACGCCCCCACGGTCAGGCGTGTTCGCATATGCCTGGCGGACACTTCCGCCTAGCCAGGCCCAGGTCAGGATAGCCATTTCCGGGTCAGGGCATCTCGCGGGACCGAGATGCGTGACGTTTCACTGGCCACGTAAGCGTGCAACGTGGCCATGTGATCTACGCGCTTGCGTGTAGTAGTGACGCTGATCTGTCCACGCCCAGCCTTTAAAAAATCAGGCGCCATGCTCCTGGTTCCTTCTTCTCCACACACGTGTTTCCCGCAGGCCTGTTCACTCTCTGTCCCTTTACCTTTAATAAAACTCTTTGTTAGCGGATTCTGTCGTGTTTCGTGGCATTTCCTTGCTGGGTAAGAACACAACGCAGCCAAAAAACTAACACAATATCTCGAGTGTGTCACAGACGTAGCACCCAGCAGTGTTGGGACTGATAACCATAGCTCCTTAAGAAGGGAAGAGTTAGCCGGGCGGTGGTGGCGCACGCCTTTAATCCCAGCACTCGGGAGGCAGAGCCAGGCGGATCTCTGTGAGTTCGAGGCCAGCCTGGTCTACAGAACGAGATCCAGGAAAGGCGCAAAGCTACACAGAGAAACCCTGTCTCGAAAAACCAAAAAAAAAAAAAAAAAAAGAAGGGAAGAGTTGGGTTCCCAGCATCCAAAACGGCAGTTCTCCCAAGGCCTAGTCCCAGGCCATTACTGGCTTTGTCAAGCATATTTCTGGTTTTAGACAAGGAACTACATTCCTTTTGCATACATCAAGGCCTCAGGAAAGACTTGGATTGGCCTGGCTCCCAACAACTCAAAAAAGTAGGAATACCAGGCGTGAGGATGGGAAATGGAGGAAGAAGAGAACAAGGTTATTAAGGGCATGATAAAGCCATGGTTAAGACTAAACTTTCAAACTGGGAGGCAGTGTCACACATCTTTAATCCCAGCATTCAGGAGGCAGAGGCAGGCAGATCGCTCTGAGTTCAAGGCCAGCCTGGTCTACAGAATTCCGGGATAGCCCTGACTTTCCTGGAACTTGCTCTGTAGACAAGGCTGGCCTCAAACTCAGAAATCCACCTGCCTCTGCCTCCAGACTGCTGGGATTAAAGGCCTGTGCCACCACACCCATGGTGATTGTTTTTAGACTCTAGCCAAAACTGTTTAAAATGTAGTTGCCGCCGAGCGGTGGTGGCGCACGCCTTTAATCCCAGCACTCGGGAGGCAGAGCCAGGCGGATCTCTGAGTTTGAGGCCAGCCTGGACTACCAAGTGAGTCCCAGGAAAGGCGCAAAGTTACACAGAGAAACCCTGTCTCGGGGAGAAAAAAAAAAAAAAAAATGTAGTTGCCATGTAACCTCTGGTCGTTTGAATAAGAATGACACCCCCCTTCCCCCCATCTTATATACTTGAATGCTTGGCTCCTAGTTGGTAGAACTGTTTAGGAAGGATTAGGGGGTGTGGCCTTGTTAGAGGAGGTGTGTCACATCAGGTAGGCTTTGAGGTTTCAAAAGCCCACGCCCTTCCTCTTTAGCTCTTTCTGCTTGTGGGTGCCATCTGCTTGTGGGTCAGATGTAAGCCCTCAGCTCTTACTGCTCCAGTGCCACGCCTGCCTGTATCCTGCAGCGCTCTCTGACATTACGGTCATGGACTCTAACCCTCTAGAACCATTAGGCCCAAATTAAATGCTTCTTTTTATAAGTTGCCTTGGTCATAGTGTTTTTTGTGACAATAGAAAAGTAACCAAGAAATAACCCACGCTGGCCTCAAACTCTTGGAGATCCTCCTGCCTTAGTCTCCTGAATGCCAAAATAACCAGAGTGATCCATCACACCCAGTGGAAGTAGTTTGTTTTAAACCAAAGGAAGTCAAGGATAAACTCTAATATTAAAAGCAAAGATAAGTTGGTTTTTGCAGGTAGAACTATGAACTATGGTAAATAAGAAGGCTCCTGGACTGATAAATATTCCCTTCTTTTTTCTTTTTTATTAATTTTTCCCCCCTGTGGGGAAGTTCTTTGAGGAGTTGGGGGACTGTTGTTGTTAGTTTTTGCTCTTTTGAAGGGTCCACTATCCAGCACCCAAATAAATCACACACGAAGGCTTATTCTTAATTAAAAATGCCTGGCCGTAGCTTGGCTTGTTTCTTGCCAGCTTTTCTTCACTTAAATTATCCAATCTACCTTTTGCCTTTGGGCTTTTTCCTTTTCTTACTTCTGTAATCTTACTTTCACTCTTACTCCATGGCTGGCTGTGTGGTTGGGTGGCTGGCCTCTTCTTTTCCCACTCCTTGACCTCACTCTTTCTTCCTTTCCTCCCAGATTTCTCCTTCTATTTATCTTCTCTGCCTGCAAACCCTGCCTATTTTTTTCTCCTGCCTCACTATTGGCCATTCAGCTCTTTATTAGACCATCAGGTGATTTAGACAGGCAAAGTAATACAGCTTCACAGAGTTGAGCAAATGTAACACAAACAAAAGTAACACACATTAAAAAATAATATTCTGCCAGATGGTGGTGGTGCACACCTTTAATCCTAGCACTTGGGAGGCAGAGGCAGGTGGATCTCTGTGAGTTCCAGGCCAGCCTGGTCTAAAGAGTGAGTTCCAAGACAGCCAGGGCTACACACAGAGAAACTCTGTCTCGAAAAACAAAATACAAAAACCAAAACAAAACAAAAAATTCTACAACAGGTGAAGGGAAAACATGATCAAAATTACATATGAACAATTTAAACATTATGTATATATGGCTGTTTTGCCTGCATGCATGTCATCTGTATACCATGTGTATGCCGCGCCCACAAAGGCCAGAAGCAGGTGCTGGATCCACTGGGACTGGGGTTGCAGAGGGTTATGAGCTGCTATGTGGGTGCTGCGAATTGAACCAGTCCTCTGGAAGAGCCGCCAGTGTTCTTAACCGCTGAGCCACCACTCCAGCCCCGAAGAGAAAAAAAAAAAAAGTTTTCCTAAATGCAGCTAAAGGAAATGTGCATGTGTGTATAGCATAAGGAAAGGCTGAAGTCAGCTGAGCCCAAAGGAAACAATGGAGACAGTAAGACTAAGAGAAGAAATTAGGGAAATCAAGAATAGCAAAATAACAGAAAAATTGCAAAACCCTGGAACTGAACCTTTTTTAAAAATCAATCAAAGTGATAAACTTCTAAAAAAAAATTTTTGGGGGGCCGGTTGTGGTAGCACATGACTTTAATCCTAGCACTCAGGAGGCAGAGGCAGGCAGATTTCTTGTGAGTTTGAGGCCAGCCTGGTCTACATAATGAACTCCAGGCCAGCCAGGGCAACATACTGTCTCAGAAAAAACAAAACATCCTGTCTCAGAAAAAACAAAACTAATTTTCTCCACCCTTGCGAAAAGCCTGACAACTGTTCTATCCCTGGAATCCACCGGGTAAGAGGATAGAGTCTCTGATCTACACACACACACACACACACACACACACACACACACACACAGGCACACACCATCGATAGTGCACACACAAATGTTTTTTAAAGTCCCTTAAATGTTTTTCATTAACTTATTTCTTGTGTGTGTGCTACAGCACACGTGTGTAGGACTGAGAACAACTTTGAGGAGGGGGTTTGTTCATTCTGCTCATCAGGCTCCACAGCAGCATCTTCACCAGCTGAGCCATCTCTCGGGCCCTTTTAAATATTTTCAATTACATTTTATTTCTTCTCTTTTATTGAAAAGTCCATGATGAGTAAATTAGCACAGGGCAAAGTTCATCCAGGTGTAATAGTTCACCCTTAATCTCAGCACTCAGGAGGCTGAGGCAGGAGGATTGCTGAGTTTTAAGCCAGCATGGATTAAGCAGGGGTTCTCAGCCTTCCTAGTGTTGCAACCTTTTAATACAGTTAGTTCCTCATGTTGTGGTGACCCCCAACCATAACATTATTTCATTGCTGTTTTGCTACTGTTATGAATCATAACGTAAATATTTTTGGAGACAGAGGTTTGCCTAAGGTTGAGAACCGCTGGATTACAGTATAAGACTCTCAAAAGACAGGCAAAGGCAATGGTGGCCTACGCCTTTAATCCCAGCACTAGGGAGGTAAATCTTTGTGAGTTTGAGACCAGCCTAGTCTACAAATCTCCAGTTCCAGGACAGCCAAGGCTGTTATACAAAGAAACCCTGTCTCAAGAAAAAAAAACTAGCCGGGCGGTGGTGGCGCATGCCTTTAATCCCAGCACTCGGGAGGCAGAGCCAGGCGGATCTCTGTGAGTTCGAGGCCAGCCTGGGCTACCAAGTGAGTTCCAGGAAAAGGCGCAAAACTACACAGAGAAACCCTGTCTCGAAAAACCAAAAAAAAAAAAAAAAAAAGAAAAGAAAAGAAAAAAGAAAAAGAAAAAAGAAAAAAAACTATCAAAAAGTGATGACTTTAGGGGTGCTAGAGATGGCTCAGCAATTAAGCCCCTAGGTTTGCTCTTGCAAAGGATCCAAGTGTGGTTCTCAGCACCCCCCCACACAAACACACACACTTAAATGTAAAATAAAAATAAACAAAATATGATGGCAGGTCTCATGACCTACATGGTCTCCAAGAGTAAAAAAAACCTGGACTGGTCAGGTGGTGGTGCACATCTTTAATGTCAGCACTACAGAGGCAGAGGCAGGCAGATCTCTGTGAGTTCAGGACCAGTCTGGTCTATAGATTGAGTTCCAGGACAGCCAGGACTGCTTCACAGAGAAACTCTGTCTTGGAAAACAAAACAACAACAAAAACAACAACAAACCCTGGACCACTCTGCCCAGCTGCATCTACCGTAGAAAGGAAGAGAGAGAATCGGTCCCAACACTGGCAAAAGTGAACATCTCCACTTATACTTTTTATCTCAGACCCAACATTTATCCCCTACACACCCCTCCCACCCCCACGCCCCCACACCCCCGCAAAAGTAGAGGACTTGTTAAAGGAATCTCTCTTGAATATCACCAAGAAAGTTCGCTGCACCTGGAGAGGGGGAAGGTGACTATGAACACAGCACATTGCTCTGCATAATGTGAGTGGGCCTCACCCAAGTAGTCCAAGGATTCTCCCTCTTTCCCCGCACCCCCCCAGGGAAGAGGGAACTCCTCAAATTCGGCTGTGCCCTTCAGATTTGAACTTGACTCCTGCCTGGGTCTCCGGCCTGCTAGTTCACCCTACAGTTTTGGACTTCTTAGAGAATTCCTAAAAATCAATCCCTCTATAAAAAAAAAATCTATATATCCTGTTGATTACCCCCTCCCCCGGACCCATTATTGGTCTAACCTAGTTTACTAGTATCACCCAAACCACAGGATTCTAGAAGTTCCTGCTTGACTTCTTAATCACAAACAGCGTTTCTCCAAAGCTCGCTGCCTGGAATAGCCTTCTTGTAAGGTGGTGGACCGCAGCTGCAGCCATTACCTGCCTGGGAGTCAGCTGTCAAAACTGTGCTCAACAACGCAGAAGTAAGCCTTTCATTAGCAGAAAAATGCCAGTCGGCTCAAGTGACACGGGATTCTGTCAGCTGCTAAAACTTAACTATGCTTCAAACTACATAAATTAGTTCAAGTAACTACGTTTGGAAACACCCGATTTCTATCTTGAACCTTCAGAGGGATTCATTGCCAGAAAGCAAATTACTAATGAGTTAAAAAAAAATTCTTCTAAATTTCTTCACTGCATCTCCCACAAAGATTAGTGCTTTGAGTGGTTATTTTATTTGCCAGTTCTGCAGAAAAATGGCTGTTTCCTCAATTAACACATCAGAAATGTCTACATTTTCAGAATAAGAGAAAGAAAAGTCTCCTGGGGTATGAGGGTGCTGGAGACCTAAGTTTTTCTCCCTTATTCCCCTACTATGGAGACAAAAAAACCTCTCGGGTTTAAGCGTTTCCCCAGCTGAGCTTCAACCAAATCTATCTTGGGCAGTATTTTCATTTCTCCACCCGTCTCTGGAGCCAATCCGAAGGACACAAATAGCCCAGAGCCCCCTGGGAAGGCACTGCGGAGGAACCGCCTGGTTACAGGGCTTCGCGCAGCTTCCAGGCTCCTCCTGCTCTGGCCAGGACTCTGCAGGCTGGAAATTCAAGTCTGCTGCATTGCGGCTCTGCGGCGCAGGGGACTGCAGGGGTTAACCTGGCTGCAATTCTTTCGTGCGCCACCTGGGCCTGGGCATCTGTGACTCATTGTTTCCGCCCTGAGCAGGCCGAGCTCTGCGTGGTGGTGTCAGTAACCCAGGCAAAGGAAAGTTGTTTTTTTTCTTTTTCCCTTTCAACATAACCCGTTTTCTAAAGCCGAGTATAGAAGCGCGGACGTGGGGTGTTTCTCAAGCCGCAGCCGTAGCCAAGGTTACTTGTTGCCTTTGAGTTGTCCTGCGGGGCTGGGGGCGGCGGGGGGGGGGGGGGGGGAGGAGGACGGGGGACTGGACAGACAAAGGTTTAAATTTACTGTCTGCAAACAAAAAGAGGCCCGAAGCCAGGGTTCCCTTAGTTGATGGCTATGACGTTGGCTCTAGAAAAGGAAAGAAACATGCTGGATTTCAGTGACTGTACCTACAATCTGTGCAAACAAACACGTTGGCCGATAAATTAGCTATGTCTAAATATAAGATCTGCAATAAACACAGTTCTTCCAAATCTCTGTTTCTTTCGTGTGAGTGTGCCCCAGGGTGTCCTTGTAGAGATCAGAGGACGACTTGCGGGAGTCAGTTTCTCCACCCACCTTGTGAGTTCCAGAAATAGTACTCAGATGGTCAAGCCTGGCTGCAGGGACCCACGCCTGCTCATCTGTCTGCGTGGCCCTTCCTGCATCCCTGTTTCTGAAGGAGCATGTTATCACTCACATTCACAGCAAATCTTCCTCACTTTAGTCTAAGTTTACACTCTTTGGGACAAGAGAGAGGCTGGAATTCCTGGACTGAGAGATCTTTGCCTGGCTAAGCACAACTCTGCCCAAAAGCTTTCCTGGCATAACTTGGATGGCATTTTGCTATCTTTCAGTAGACTGCTGTGTGCATTCTCAAATCTTGTTATGTGGCCTCATTCTATTTATCTACGTTTTTCGGTGTTTAAAAATAAAAACATAAGCCGGGTGGTAGTAGCACATGCCTTTAATCCCAGCACTTGGGAGGCAGAGGCAGGCTGATTTCTGTAAGTTTGAGGCCAGCCTGGTATGAAGCGAGAGTTCTAGAGCAGCCAAGGCTACACAGAGAAACTTTGTCTCAAAAAACCATAATAATAATAATAATAATGACAATAATAATAATAAATAGGGCAGGGCATGCTGCTCAGGGGTAGAGTGCTTGCCTAGTATTTGCAAGGCCTAGATTCTACCTCAATAGTGCCAAAACAACAAACAGCTAAAGAATGTTCAAAAGGAAAAAAGAAATAAATGCAGGGTAGTGGGGGTGTAGCTCAGTGAGTAAAGTGCTTTGTTAGTAGGCAAGAAGCCCTGGGTGCAGTTCCCAGCACTACTTAAATTGGACTTGGTGGGGTGGGCCTGTGATCCTAGCATGGGGAAGGCGAAGCAGGACTCAGCCTCTGCTACACTGTGGAGTCCAGGCCAGCCTGCACCCTAGGAGACCCGGTCTCAAACAAATGAGATGGGAGAAGGGGGAGCCAGAGGAGGGGGGGGAAGAAGGGGAGGGAGAAGAGGAGGAGCGGGGAGGAAGGGACAGAAAACAGGGAGGGAGCCCTGTGTAGATTCTACATCAAACCAAGAACAGCATGCCACCGAGCACTCTCCTCATTACATTAAGGGGCCCCCTTGAATGAATTCCAAAACACTCAGACTGTAAAGACAAAGACCAAAGATACTGGGAAAAGGAGCGGACATAGGGCAGAGGGATTAAGAATGGGGCTTAATGAACTCACGGAAGACACCTTTGTTACCCGTGTCAATTGGTTGCTGTCTTTTTATTTTCACAGGAGCAGGAGACTTGTTTGACCTCGCCTAGTTTCCTGTGATAGGTCTACTCTAGCCTATGAATTGGGTCTGAATCCAAAAGAATCAAAGTCATAAAGATTATGTCTCGGTCTTTCAAAACCACGCTATAATTCAGCAAATTGGGTGTTTTTCTTAGGTTGCCAGAATCCTTTAAAGTCAAGTATTGAAATATTTGCTTCACCTTTTTGGAAGGCTAATAAAAGCCTTCAAGATTTTACTTGTCTTGTTTTTGTAGGCAGGGCACTATTATTGCAGCATGCCTACAGAAACAGTGCCAGTTTAAATGCCCCATGTCTCACATCTAACCAGAAGCAGTAGTGGTTCTCTGAATGGGCCTTTTTATACATACAAGAAATCTGTGTGCAAAAAACAAACAAACAAAAAACTATTAACAGGTTTGTGGTGCTTCTACCAACAATGTAACTGTTAGGTCCAAAGGGAACCCCCAAACTATCCAAAATGGGTGTGCCATTGACTGTGTGCAGAAATGATAGGGAATTCTGACAGGATAAACAGGATTGCTGGCAGAAACGGAAAAGTCTATACTCAGCATTGCTCAGTAACCTGTTAAACAGGTTTCTGTCCGTCTGTCTAGAAGGGCCTTCACTTCCTACCACTCCCTACAGCCAACTACTGCAAATGGGCCACATGGTTCTCTATCAGCCTATACGTATAGTACATATCAAAGCCCCATGCTAACCTCCAGGCTCCTTAGGTCCCTATTAACACTACTGACGTGTACCTGTAATGCACACCAAAGTCAGGCTCTTCTGGCCAGAACACTTCCTCCTCCCCTTTATCCTAAACTCCCAGGTTGTTCCAGATTCCACTCCCTATCTTGCATAGCTACACCTTTCTCTTTAAAACCAAAACTAACAAGCCCTGTCGTTGGTAGTGGAACTCACCTTTAATCCCAGCACTCAGGAGGCAGAGGCAGGCATATCTATGTGAATTCAAAACCAGCCTGGTCTACAGAGTGAGTTCCAGGACAGCCAAGGCTACATACTAGAGAGACCCTGTTTGAAAACAACCAAAAACTGAAAAATAAATTGGACAAGGGTTCAGTACATGTCCTTTCCCTGTAAATGAGGTTTCTGGTGAGATTCTCCGAAAACTGCAGATTTGTAGATGAGAGAAGAGAAAGGCCGTACGCAGTGGTTAAACATGCTAGAATTCTTCCCCCTCCCCCAATTAAGTTTGTTCTCTGACAGTTTCACACAGGTACATAATGCGTACTAACCACTCTCACCTCCCACCCTCTCATCTGCCTGTTACCCCTTTCTGCAATCCCCCTTTCCATCTCTCATTCTCCTGTTGACCTCTATTCCTTCTGTTTTATGATCCACTGAGTTTAACCAGGGCTATGTGACCATGGGTTTGGAGCCTGGTGGCCTCAGCAGTGGGAGCACACTGAAGACAGTGACTCCCCTTTTCCTGAAGCTGTCAATAGCCAATAGTTCAGCCGGAAGGTCTGGGGCCCCGTGAACCCCTCCTCTGACTGACTGGTGTTGACAGGACCAGTCTGTGTGGGCCCAGGGCAGGCAACTGCAGCTGAGAGTTCATGACTATGATGGCTGTAGGAGTCTAGAGGATGGCATTCCACAGCTCTTCATTCTTTTAATTCTTGCGAGATTTCAACCTGCCCCGCCCCCCTTCTTCTGAAACATTCCCTGAGCCATAGAGGAGGTGGTGTGAATTGTGCTGGAATTCTTGCTTCTCTGATAGTGAGCGGCTTCAAACAGACTGCACGGGTGTGCCTTTCTCTTTCTTTTTCTTTTTTCTTTTTCTTCTTTTCTCTCTCTCTCTCTCTCTCTCTCTCTCTCTCTCTCGCTCGCTCGCTCTCGCTCTCGCTCTCTTTCTTTCTCGCTTTTCTGGTTATTTATTTATTTATTTATTTATTTATTTATTTATTTATTTATTTATTTATTTATTTATTTTGAGATAGTGTTTTTGTTTCTCTTTGTAGCCCTGGGTGTCCTGGAACAGTGCTCTGTAGACCAGGCTGGCCTCAAACTCAGAGATCTGCCTGCCTCTGCCTCCCAAATGCTGGGATCAAAGGCCTATGCCACCACAGCCTGTCTGGTGTGTCTTTCTCCTCACATTTCCAAACTTTTCTCTATTAGAGCTTATAATAGTGGTTCTCAACCTGTGGGTCAAGACCCCCACAGGGGTTGCATATCAGATTATTTACATTATGATTCATAACAGTAGTAAAATTAAAGTTATGAAGTAGCAACAAAAATAATTTTATGGTTGGAGGGTCACC
Organism: Peromyscus eremicus; assembly: GCF_949786415.1. Lineage (NCBI taxonomy): Eukaryota > Metazoa > Chordata > Mammalia > Rodentia > Cricetidae > Peromyscus > Peromyscus eremicus. The sequence continues at coordinate 124,609,570 of NC_081416.1, read as the reverse complement.
ACAGCATGAGGAACTGTGGTAGAAAGGTTGACAACCACTGGCTTACAGAGGTTCTCAATCCTTCCTTATGGGCCTAAAGTCCAAGGTGAAGGCAGTACACCCAGTCAATTGTTCTTTCTCTGAGTGCTCATAGCTATTCCACCACAAGATTTTTGTGTGGAGACAAGGCCTTACTGTGTAGCCCAGGGTGGCCTCCGACTCCTAGAAACCTCCCTTCCTTAGTCTCTCCAGGGCTGGGATTACAGCTGAGAGCCACCGTACTTAACCTGCCACACATTTCATAAATGTAGAATTCTCTGAAGCATCCTTCAGAGGTAGGATAGAAACACAGCAAAAATTAGGGAACATGATCACGGGAAAGGATCCCTTATCTAGGAATCCAGTTGAAGCCTCTAGTCAGCCGAAAAGCAAGAATTCCAGAAAAGTTAACTGCTCAGGGCCTTTCTCCGTTCCTCAGCCATAAACCTATGATTTTCTAGGAATCTCACCAGAAAAAAAATGGTTGTAGGGACAGGACATGTCCTAAGCCCTTCTAGCAACCCTACTAGCTTCTGGCTTTACTTTATCAGTATAATTCCATCCAGTGTAGCTCTACAGATACCCTATAACCTCACTCATCAAAAGAAAGACAGGACTGGAGAGGTGGCTCAGTGAGAGGCATCTCTTAAGATGCTTAAGAGCACTGTTCTTCTTTCAGAGGACCCTGGTTCGGTTCCTAGCTCCCACGTAGCAGCGCATAACCATCTGTATGTAACTCTGGTTACTCCAGAGGATCCAATACCCTCTTCTGGCCTCCTCAGGCCATACACACATATGGCACACATACATGCAAACAGATAAAGTCTTACATATTAAATAAAAATAAATTTTTAAAAATTAAAAAAACAGGCTGGAGAGATGGCTCGGGGTTAAGAGCAGTGGCTGCTCTTCCAGAGGCCCCGGGCTCAATCCCCAGCATCTACATGGCAGCTCACAACTGCCTGTAACTCCAAGATCTGACACCCTCACACAGACACACATGCAGGCAAAACATCAATGTACATAAAATAAGAATAAATAAATTATTAAAAAAATAAAAAGACAAAAGAGGGAAAATATTCCTTTGCCACCTTTGGAGCTATAACTGGAAAGTCACCAACATGATGTATATTGACAGTTCAGTTGCTTGTGACTCTCCCTGAGAAGCGTGTAAGCACACTTGACTCTGACTCACACTCTGCTGTGCTCTTAGGAAGCACATACCCAGCACGTGGACAAATGTTTTCCTTCTTAGCTCCCCTCTTTCTTTTAACCCTCCTGTTCAAGCTTTTACCAAAACATACTTACGAAAATCTCCAACTTTGATTCAAACTAACTAGGACTCAAATTTTTTTCTGCATTGAGGCTAGGAATCCTGATTGGACGTGAGTTGAGGCCCCTAAAAGGTTTGGGGGACTCCTCGGGCTGCAGAGAGAGATAGCATGGGGTGTCACAGTCCTCTCACCACTGGCCCTTTCCTCGGAGAATCCTTATTTGGTTTTGCTTTGGTTACATTTATTTAAGTATGAGGAGCACGGGACCCACATCATACAGGCGGAGGTCAAGGAGTTGGTCTTCTTCTGTGACCATGTGGGCTCTGGGGATTGAACTCAGGTCATCAGGGTTGGAAGCAAGCACCTTTACTTGCTTGACCCTTGGTTTTCCACTTGTTGTTTTTTGAGGCAAAGTCTCACTTTGTAATTCTGGCTGGCCTGGAACTCATTATGTAGCCAGGCTTTCCTCAGACTTATAGCAATCCCCCAGCCTCAGCAGCCTCCAAAGAGCTGTGATTACAGGAATGAGGTTCTACTCCCAGTTTTGTTTTTTGTTTTTTGGAAACAGGATTCGACTATACAGCCAAGGCTAGCCTCCAGCTCATGACATCCTCCTTCCTCTACTTCCCAAGTCCTGAGAGATAAGTATTCACCACAAACCACAAAACCTGGCTTCTTCCTGTCTTGCTGTGGAATATCTTTCTGTATGCTGTGAATATGTGTTGCTCTGATTTGTTGACAAATAAAGCTGCATTGGTCTACGGCAAGGCAGCTTAGAGGCAGGTGGAAATCCAAGCAGATAGACAGGAAGAGAAAGGAGAGGCTTAGAGACACCATCTAGCCGTCCAGGGAGCAGCATGTAATGGCACACAGGTAAAGCCACAGAACACGTGGCGACATACAGATTAATAGAAATGGGCTGAGTTTAGTTATAAGAGCTAGCTAGCAAGAAAATTGAGCCATAGGCCATGGCCATGCAATTTGTAATTGATATAAGCTTCTGTGTGTTCACTTGGTTCTGAGCAGCTGCAGGACCAGGTGGGACACAGAAAAACTTCTAACTACATTATCCTTTCCAAACGGTCCTGTAAAGAAAACTGCTAATTCTTCCTTAAAGAATGTTATTTATTCTTTAACAATTTCATACATCTGTACAATATGTCTTGACCCAAGCAGGTGGGCACATCTGTGAAGAGTTTTTCTTAGTTGGATCATTTGAGTTGGGAAGACCCATCCTAAATCTGGGTCACACCTTCCGGTGTCAGCCCACATAAAAGAACATGGACGGAGGAAGGAAGCTTTTGCTTTTTGCCTGCTTGCCTTCATTCTCAATGACAAGTTCGTCTGTCCTGCTGCTAAGGCATTATTTTTCCAAGCCTACTTCTTTGGGGTTCCAAGGTAGACTGAAAGCCAACAGAGACATTGTGAATGAAACTTCCTGAAAAGAAGCTGTATCTGGCTGTGAACAAAAAAAAAAAATCTTGAAAGGAGTTTTTATGTCTGCAGGGACTAATGGATCAATTGGAATTTCAGTACTGTGGAGAGACTGGAGTTTTGTAGGTTCAGAAGCTAATTATCTTGGGCTAGATTTAGCCTTTTGAAACAGCCATTCCCTGCCCCACTCTGTATCTGAACTAACACCTCATGAGAATAAATAAAAAACCTCTTAGAAGATATTAACTTAGGAGAATACCAGCTCCCACCAATCTAAGAGCTAAGAATGGTGGATAACATTTTAGGCCTATAGAACAGCCACACATACACCCACCCCATTTCATTGTATCTGCCTCTCTGGTGTACCCACCAATGCCTTTTGAACTTGCCTTGATTTATGACTTTCTATAAAAACCCTATGAAACTACTTCCATGTTGGAATATGGAATTTGGAGTAACTTAAATCTATATTCCCTCGCCATGTTCATTCAAAATGGCTCCAGAATAAACTATCTCATACTCCCTTCAAGGTGAGAGCTGTGGTTTTTATGTGGCCAACATCTAGCCTTAGCCGAACAATGACCAGATTCTCGGCCTTTCCATCGGGAGACAGCCATTATTGGACTAGTTGGACCATCGTCTGTAAGCCACTCTAATAAACAGCTTTTTATACAAATAGATTAATCCTATCAGTTCTGTTTTTCTGAAACCTGACTAACACCACCTCCTCCACCTCTTCCTTCTCCTTCTTTGCAATAATCCTTTGACCCCAGTTGGTGTGTCTCCATGTGCATGGGTGTGGGGTCATCTACCCAAGGGAACAAGGGCAACCTACCAGTGGCCACATCCCCGAAGACAAATTAAACTCCTCTCCCAGACACCACTAACTGCCACTGGCTCCTAACTGGAAGAGAGGCCTCAGAAGTTCCTCTTCCATCCACGCTGCAGTGTTGACTGGATTGAACTTGTGCAGGAAGTTGCTGTGAGTCCATGATGGCAAAGGTCACATCGTGTCTTGTTTGGAACACAGCATTTCCACACGCCTCCCTACCCACCAGCTCTTACCATCCTTCCCCCTTCCAATGGATGTTCCCTGAGCCTCAAGAAGCTAGGGTCAGGAGGGGGTTGATACACCTGTCCCGTTTAGGATTGAATACTCATTAGTCACTTATTTTTTAGCATCGACTAGTTGGAAATCTTCTGCATTAACTGCTACCCACTGCAAAATAAACCAAATAAAACAAACAAAAGCTGCTGACCATGGTGGAGAGCATCACTAGGAAAGCTACTATTTTGTTGTTGTTGTTGTTATTGTTGTTGTTGTTTTGAGTGTATATATATGTTTGGGGGGGGCAGTTGGTAGGTGCACATGTGAGTGCAAGTACCCATGGAGTCCAGAAGAAGAAGATGGATCCCTTGAAGCTGGAGTTACAACACGGGTGCTGAGCACCGAACTTCCCATCCTCTGAAAGAGCAGCAAGTGCTCTTAACCCCTGAGCCATCTCTTTGGGGAAAGCTGCTAATTCTTTATTTGTTCATTTTGTTGTTTTTTGAGACAGGGTTTCTCTATGTAACAGTTCTGGCTGTATTGGAACTCTCTCTGTAGACCAGGCTGAGCTCAAACTTACAGAGATCCACCAGCCTCTGCCTCCCCGGTGCTGGGATTAAAGGTGTGCACCACCACAGCTAAAGCTGTTTACTCTTAAAGCTGTTCATTCTTAAGAGAGCTGGAATAGATGCTCAGGCTGGCCCTAACTCAGCAGCCCCTACCAGGTGCCCATCAGTTCTGCACATTTGGGAAGGGCTAAATGGTGAAGAGAAAATAAAAATTCCATGACTTTAAAAGCCCAGACAAGGTGAAGGAGAAATTGAGTTTATTTCCTGGCGACACAGCATATTTGGGGCAGAGGAACATTTTGCTTTGACTTGACAATCCATTGTGGATAATGCCAATGAAAGACACTGAGCTCTCATGTGTTCAGAAAGTTTCTCCATTCTGTTAAACCATGTAGGGCTGATGTTTGTTCACGCAGGGAGGTAAGCAAGTAAAAGTCCTTTCTTGAAGGCAAGCATGCAATGTAAAATGGAAATGTTGAAATGGAGCTTAACCTTGGATTTCATGTGAAGCAGAGCCATCAGCATCCTCCCTGCATGTCTGGATGTATCCATCACACTGGGACAGAAGGAAGGCAGTGCTTACGTAGATAGATACCACTTTAATACACCAGGTGACGGTAACAAGCCTACCATACGTTCTTCCTTTGCAAGCTTTGCAAAAGCAGCTCTTAGTTGATCAACAAAACTATCTGCTGAATATAGAGTGCTGTGGAGAACACTCTGAAAAGCTAGAATTGCCTGAATGAATAAACTTGTTTGTTTCTTTCTTGAGAAGGATTTCTCTGTGTAGCCCTGGCTGTCCTAGAACTAGCACTGTAGATCAGGCTGGCCTCAAACTCAGAGATCTGTCTGCCTTAAAGGAGTTGTGACACTACCACCTGGCTGAATAAACTTTTTAAATTTCATTTTTCATTTGTCTGTCTATCTATCTATTTTCTTTTCTTTTCTTTTCTTTTTTTTTTTTTTTTTGGTTTGTTTTTGTTTTTGTTTTTTGAGACAGGGTTTCTCTGTGTAGTTTTGGTGCCTGTCCTGGATCTCATGCTGTAGACCAGGTTGGTCTTGAACTCACAGAGATCCGCCTGGCTCTGCCTCCCGAGTGCTGGGATTAAAGGCATGCACCACTGAAAGACCCTCAGCCTCCCCGCCTAACATAACTTAGTTTAGCTGTTCTTGAATAAAGCCTGAGAGGTACTGAGGAGCTCAGTTAAAGGTCAGAAAAACACCCTGTACCCTAGACAAAAGCGTGGGCAGGCTCGGGGAGAAACCACGAGCTGTCCTGGGTTTGAACCTGGCCTCACTTGAATCATCCAATCAGAGCAGGCCTCATTTGCATCCTCCAATCAAAACCCTGTAACCAGGCTTCTTGTTTCTGTACCCGTGCCCTACCCTATAAAAACCCTCTGCTCCAGCCCGTGGGCGCGCCAGTCCCTTGAGCTTCTCGAGAGTCTGTGTCGCCCCGGGTACCCGTGTTCCGGAATAAAGCCTCTTGCTGTTTGCATCTGATTCGTGGTCTCGGTGTCTTCCTTGGAGGCGAGGGTCTCTCCTGAGGGAAGACTGCCTTCGGGGGTCTTTCATTTGGTGCGTTGGCCGGGAATTGAGACCCCCTGCCTCAGGACCACCGACCCACTGTCAGGAGGTAAGTTGGCCGGCCACTGTTTGTCTTGTCGCAGTCCGTCTATTTGTTTTCTGTTTTCGTTGGGCGCCCTAAGTCAGGTCTGAGTCGGTGGGGGCTGAAGGAGCTGACGAGCTCGGACTTCGCCCACCGCGACCCTGGAAGACGTTCCACGGGTCACTGAAGTCCCCTCTGGGGCACGGTTTTTCGGGGCTACTCCCGTATCAGAGGGATACGTGGTGCTGGTAGGGGACGGAGATCGAGGTTCCTCCGCTTCCCCGTCTGAATTTCTGGTAGGGGACGGAGATCGAGGTTCCTCCGCTTCCCCGTCTGAATTTCTGCTTTCGGTTTTACGCCGAAGCCGCGCAGCGCAAATTTCTGTCGTCTGTGTTGTCTTTTTGTTTATCGTTACTTGTCTAACACTCCTTTATCTAGAGACCACCATGGGACAGACCATCACCACCCCATTAAGCCTAACCACGGACCACTGGTCCGATGTTAAGGCCCGAGGAAACAATGAAGGTGTCATTGTTAAAAAGAAAAAATGGATCACCCTCTGCGAGGCCGAATGGGTCATGATGAATGTTGGCTGGCCGCGAGAGGGATCCTTTAACCTCTCTCTTATTTCACAGGTGGAGGGCAAGGTTTTTGCCCCTAGTCCTAACGGACACCCCGACCAGGCCCCATACATCGCCATCTGGAGATCTCTGGTCGAAAATCCATTTTCATGGGTCAAGCCTTTCCTTCCACAGCCCCCTCCAGTCTCTGGGCCCTCCGCACCCCTCAACCCGGACTCTTCCCTCTACCCTGTGCTCCCTCACAAGGAGACCCCCAAGCCCCCTGTCCTTCCCCCGGACCCTAACTCCCCTCTCATAGATCTCCTGGTAGAGGAGCCCCCTCCTTATCAGGCTGGACCCACTCGGCGACCCGGCGGAGCGACAGTGGCTCCCGCCGCCGCAGGGGTGGCTCCCGCCGCCGCGGTGGAGGCGGCGGCCGCATTAGCAGCCGCCATCCGGCCGTTGGCAGATGCTAAGGTTTCTCCAACCAGCAGGACCTCAGATGAAGACAAGGAAGATGAGGTGTCATCCCCCATTGCCGGCCGCCTCCGCGGCCGCCGGGAGGGACCCCCTACTGAGTCCCAAGCTTTCCCCCTCAGAGAAGGGCTGAACCAACAACTACAATACTGGCCCTTCTCTGCTTCAGACCTTTATAACTGGAAACAACATAACCCCCCTTTTTCCAGGGACCCCGTTGCTTTAACTAACCTAATTGAATCCATCCTAGTGACTCACAGGCCAACTTGGGACGATTGTCAGCAGCTCCTGCAGACCCTCTTGACAGTGGAGGAGAAGCAGAGAGTTTTCCTGGAGGCCCGGAAACAGGTTCCGGGCGATGACGGGAGGCCATCCCAACTCCCGAATGTCATCGATGCGGCTTTTCCCTTGACTCGCCCTAACTGGAACTTCAATACGCCTGAAGGTAGGGAGCATCTACGCCTCTATCGCCAGTTGCTCTTAGCGGGTCTCCGAGCGGCCGCTAGAAGGCCTACTAATTTGGCTCAGGTTAGAAATGTAATACAGGGAAAGGAAGAGACACCCGCTGCATTTCTAGAAAGATTGAAGGAAGCTTATAGGATGTATACTCCGTATGATCCGGAAGACCCAGGTCAGGCTCCAGGTATTATCCTATCATTTATCTATCAGTCTAGCTCAGATATCAGAACTAAATTGCAGCGGTTGGAGGGTCTACAGGCGTTAGGGTTGCCAGACCTAGTGAAGGAAGCAGAGAAAGTATTTAATAAGAGAGAAACTCCTGAAGAGCGAGAGGAAAAGAGATGGCAGAAACAAGAGGAAAGGGATAGGAAACAGCATAGAGAGATAAAGAGAGTTTTGGCCGCCGTTGTATCCCAGGGACAGCGGAGAGAGGGAGATAGGCCGGGAGGACGAAGGAGGCCACCCCTAGATAAAGATCAATGTGCTTACTGCAAGGAGAAGGGACACTGGGCCCGGGAATGTCCCAAGAAGCCGCAAGGACCCCGCCGGCCCAAGCCCAAGACTGTGGACCTCCTTAGTCTGGAGGACTAGGGGGGTCGAGGCCAGGAGCCCCCCCCTGAGCCTAGGATAACCCTCAAGATCGGGGGGCAGCCCGTGACCTTCCTGGTTGATACTGGTGCCGAACATTCAGTCTTAAGCCATGCCGGAGTGCCCCTTAGCCGGCATTCTGCACTGGTACAAGGGGCAACTGGAAACAGGAGATATCACTGGACTACCGAGAGAAAAGTTCAACTGGCTTCAGGGCAAGTAACCCATTCCTTTCTGCACATACCTGAATGCCCCCATCCGCTGTTAGGACGGGATCTATTAACCAAGCTAAAAGCACAAATCTATTTTGATGAAGAGGGACCAAGGGTCACGGGCCCTAGAGGGGGCCCTCTACAAATCCTGGCCCTCAATCTAGAAGAAGAATACCGTTTGTTTGAGTCAGAACCCTCGAAAAAGGCCCCTGAGGAATTACAGAACTGGTTAGAAGAGTTTCCTCAAGCCTGGGCAGAGACTGGGGGTCTGGGGTTGGCACACGATCAGCCACCGCTGATGATCTCATTAAAGGCCTCCGCGACTCCCGTCTCAATTAGACAATACCCAATGTCACGGGAAGCCCATGAGGGAATTAAACCCCATATCCGGAGGCTCCTGGACCAAGGGGTACTAAAGCCCTGTCAGTCCCCATGGAATACCCCTCTCTTGCCCGTAAAGAAACCGGGGACAGGGGACTACAGGCCAGTCCAGGATTTGAGAGAGGTCAATAAGCGGGTGGAGGACATACACCCCACGGTGCCCAACCCTTACAACCTCCTGAGTACCCTCCCACCGACGCACGTCTGGTACACGGTATTAGACCTGAAAGATGCCTTCTTCTGCTTGAGACTGCACCCTAAAAGCCAACCACTGTTTGCCTTTGAATGGAGAGACCCGGAACAGGGACTCTCGGGACAGCTGACCTGGACACGGCTCCCTCAAGGCTTCAAAAATAGCCCAACCCTCTTTGATGAGGCCCTGCATGCAGATCTGGCCGGGTTCTGGGTCGAGCATCCAACCCTGACCGTGCTCCAGTACGTAGACGACTTACTTCTGGCCGCCAGGAGTCGGGCCGAGTGCCTAGAGGGCACTCGGGCTTTACTGGCCAGGCTTGGACAGAAGGGCTACAGGGCCTCGGCCAGAAAGGCACAAATTTGCCGAGACAAGGTCACGTACCTGGGCTATACCCTGACTGGGGGACAGAGATGGCTGACGGAGGCCAGGAAAGAGACAATACTCTCCATTCCCCCTCCTCGCAGCCCCCGCCAGGTTCGGGAATTCCTGGGTACGGCTGGGTACTGTCGCTTATGGATCCCTGGGTTCGCTGAATTGGCCGCCCCCCTATATCCCCTCACAAAACCAGGGGTAATGTTCCAATGGGGAGAGAAGCAGCAGGAAGCATTCCAACAGATCAAGAAGGCCTTACTTGAGGCCCTGGCTCTGGGTTTGCCAGATCTTACCAAACCCTTTGAACTGTTTATAGATGAGAACTCGGGCTTTGCTAAAGGGGTGCTGGTGCAAAGACTGGGACCCTGGAGAAGACCTGTGGCATACTTGTCCAAGAAATTGGACCCTGTGGCCATAGGATGGCCTCCCTGCCTCCGCATGGTGGCAGCCATTGCAGTTCTACTCAAGGATGCCGGGAAACTGACCCTGGGTCAGCCCCTGACTGTACTGGCCTCCCATGCCGTGGAGGCCTTGGTCCGACAACCACCAGACAGATGGCTCTCCAACGCCCGAATGACTTACTACCAGGCCTTACTCTTGGACTCAGACCGGGTCACGTTCGGACCCGTTGTCTCCCTTAACCCTGCCACCTTGCTGCCGCTGCCTAGCCCATCCATAGAGCATGATTGCCTCCAGATTTTAGCCGAGGCGCATGGCACTCGCCCTGACCTAACAGATCAGCCGCTCAAGAACCCAGATGTCGTCTGGTACACAGATGGGAGCAGCTACCTGGACGGAGGAGAACGCAGGGCCGGGGCAGCTGTTACCACCGAGTCCGAAGTGGTATGGGCCTCGGCCCTCCCGCCTGGGACTTCGGCTCAGCGGGCGGAACTGATCGCCCTCACCCAGGCCCTTCGGATGGCAGAAGGTAAGAAACTCATCGTGTATACAGATAGCAGATACGCCTTCGCCACTGCACATGTCCATGGTGAAATCTACCGACGGAGGGGCCTGCTCACATCCGCAGGTAAAGAGATCAAGAACAAAAAGGAAATCCTGGACCTCCTGCGGGCCCTGTTTCTCCCGCTCCAGCTCAGCATTGTCCACTGCCCGGGGCACCAAAAAGACAACTCCAAGATAGCCAAGGGGAACCGGCTGGCGGATTTGACTGCCCGGACAGTGGCATCCCAGCCAATAGGGAATAGCCAGTTAATGGCTATACAGGACACTCCAGAGCCTCCTCCACTCGGGAGAGAGCCCATGCCCTACAGCCCCGAAGACCATGAGCTAGCAAAGAAAATGGGGGCGGACTGGGACCCACAGAGACAAGCCTACCTACTGGGGAACCGGATAGTGATGCCCACCTCTCACACCCACCATATGTTACAATTCCTCCATGCCCTAACTCATCTAAGTGAGACAAAAATAAAGACCCTGATAGACAGAGAAAACACCGGGACAATTCTGCTAAACCAGAATCGGGTGCTCCGACGGGTGGCCTCTACCTGCCCCGCATGTGCCCAGGTCAATGCAGGTAAAGCACATCTAGCCAAAGGAGCCCGTTTGAGGGGCCACCGTCCCGGTGTGCATTGGGAGATAGACTTTACAGAAGTAAAACCCGGACTCTATGGGTACCGGTACCTCCTGGTCTTTGTGGACACCTTTTCAGGATGGATTGAGGCATTTCCAACCAAGAATGAGACGGCTAATATAGTCACAAAGAAACTGTTGGAGGAAATCTTCCCAAGGTATGGGATGCCTCAGATATTGGGGTCAGACAATGGGCCTGCCTTCGTCTCCCAGGTAAGTCAGAAGGTGGCCAAACTGTTGGGGATGGACTGGAGACTCCATTGCGCATACCGCCCCCAGAGTTCAGGACAGGTAGAGCGAGCTAATAGGACAATCAAGGAGACTTTAACCAAATTAACGCTTGCAACTGGCACTAGAGATTGGGTGCTCCTACTCCCCTTGGCTCTTTACCGAGCCCGGAATACTCCTGGGCCGCACGGCCTAACCCCTTTTGAAATTCTCTATGGGGCCCCACCTCCAGTCGTGAAATTTCTCCATCCTGATATCTCATCTTTTGCTACCAGCCCCACTTTAGGGGCACATCTACAGGCCCTCCAGCTGGTGCAGAAGGAGATCTGGAAACCCTTGGCTAAAGCCTACCGAGAGCAGCTGGACAAGCCGGTGGTCCCCCACCCTTTCCAGATTGGGGACTCCGTTTGGGTTCGGCGCCACCAGACTTCGAGTCTAGAGCCACGGTGGAAGGGGCCTTATACTGTCTTGCTGACCACCCCCACTGCACTCAAGGTTGACGGGATTGCTGCATGGATCCACGCCTCTCATGTGAAGGCTGCCGGGGAGGCCGACTCAGCAGGATCCAGAGAATCAACATGGACAGTGTACCGCACACAGAACCCCCTAAAAATAAGGTTGGCCCGCGGCTCCCGCGGCTCTTCTTCCTCCCCCTCTTCTTGCTCTCTGTCTACCCCCAGGGGATTAGGGCGGCAGAGAGCCCGCACCTAGTCAAGAAACTCACTTGGCAGGTCATCTCACAAACTGGGGAGACGGCCTGGCAGACGACCGCCCTCCATACCCCCTTTACATGGTGGCCCCCCCTAACTCCTGATTTCTGTCAGTTGGCATTGAATTCGGGATTTTGGGGGGTTGAGGGCATTAAGCCTGATGCCTTAAACTCCTCCATCCACCCGGGGGGGGGTGCATTGGCCGGATCCGGGATGCCGTCACCCTCAAGCAAGATGTATATTCGCCCAGTCGGACTTTTATGTTTGTCCGGGGGATGGGAGGGGTTGGGCCCTCGCAAAGAAATGCGGGGGGGAAGGAGATTTCTTCTGTGCCAAATGGGGCTGCGAGACCACTGGCGCAGCATACTGGAGTCCAAGCTCAAGCTGGGACCTGATCCAGACCAATAGAGGTTTCAGGAAGGTTACAGGCAAATGGCCTTGCTCAGATGGGTCCCCCGAGGTCAGCCGATTCAAGCCTGGGCTTTCACTCCCCCTAAATATAACTTTCACTGGTCTCGGTGTCTTCCTTGGAGGCGAGGGTCTCTCCTGAGGGAAGACTGCCTTCGGGGGTCTTTCACCACCACTGCCCGGCCTATCTATCTATTTTCAAAACAGGGTTTCTCTGTGCAGCCCTGGCTGTCCTGGAACTCACTCTGTAGACCAGGCTGGCCTCGAACTTACAGAGATCCACCTGACTCTGCCTCCCAAAGTGCTGGGATTAAAGGTGAGTGCCATCACTGCCAGGCTGAGGTAAATCTATTTGTAACACAGCTGCTACCAAATCGCAAGCTAAGAACATGGTCAAGAAGTGTCTGAAGTCTACAGCCGAGTTTTCTCTGCTCGGCTGTAGCCTGTTTACCTGATGTTTCCAAACCAATGCACATAAAAAGTGTCTTAATTCACAACTTTCTTTGTTCTATTATTGCAATACCTGTAACAGAGCTGCCGCCAGGTCAGAATGTGGAATGTGGAGAAACCAAGATCTGTATTTCCTGTCCTGGCCATAGTCACTTGTGGTTAGCTCCGGCATAAACTATCACTTATCCTGGGGAGAGAGGTCTGTTTCTTGCTTCAACGTTATGAGCTGAGTTAGTGTTGGCTTTGGAATCTTGTTTGCTAAACTTCTTTTTCATTCAGCTCTCCTCTCTTCGTCAAATCACTTTTTGGTATCTACCCTAGGGTCAAAATACCTGTAAAGCTGGGAAAATAACTTTAATAAGTAAACAGGTGGGCTGGGTTTGTTTTTGGTTTTTTGAGATAGAGTCTCATTATGGACTCACAGCAATCCTCCTACCTCGGCCTCCCAAGCGCTGGTATGCATCATCATGTCTGACCAAAGTAGATAAATTACAGGAAAACAGTGATAGATTTGCTTTATGTGCTTGATAACAGAGAGCTTCAGTTTCAGAAGAGAACACCTTCCAATTATTCCTGAAACATTTTTATTTTATCCCCCTGCTCGCGCCCCCCCACCCCCACCCCCGGCCCCACTCGTGCTACTGAGATACATTTGACTTGGGCTATTGAGATGGCTTAGAAGATATATGCACCTGTTGCCCAGCCTGGAGACTCAAGTTAGATCCCTAGGATCCCCAGGTGGAAGGAGAGAACCGACTCACAAGATATCATTACTTCCACATGCACAATGGCATTTTTAAAAATTAATTAAAAATTGCTTCTAAAAAAATAAATAAAATTGCCTCTAAGAAACATATTTGTGTAGACTGCAATATAAATGATACCTCACGGCCGGGCGGTGGTGGCGCACGCCTTTAATCCCAGCACTTGGGAGGCAGAGCCAGGCGGATCTCTGTGAGTTCGAGGCCAGCCTGGGCTACCAAGTGAGTTCCAGGAAAGGCACAAAGCTACACAGAGAAACCCTGTCTCGAAAAACCAAAAAAATAAAAATAAAAAATAAAAATAAATGATACCTCACATTTAGTCCTAGTGTGGGACAGTAGGAAATGGTGGAAGCTGTGTTAAAATAGAAATTTCATGTCCCATCTAAAGTGGCAGCCACATGCTATACCTGACACCTGCTGCCATATGGTCCAAGAGCAGCCATATTCTCTTTGTTGAGAGGAGTTATACCTGGAAGCTGGGCACTGCGATGCTGATATAAAAGAAACCTGAAGTAATGATGTAGAAAAAAATTAAAGTAGCTGGGCGGTGGTGGCGCACGCCTTTAATCCCAGCACTCAGGAGGCAGAGCCAGGCGGATCTTTGTGAGTTCGAGGCCAGCCTGGGCTACCAAGTGAGTTCCAGGAAAGGCACAAAGCTACACAGAGAAACCCTGTCTCGAAAAACCAAAAAAAAAACCAAAAAAAAAAACAAAAAAAAAAAAAAAAAAAAAAATTAAAGTAATGGGACTAATGTTACATACTTAATAGAATGAAGTCACAAAAAGAATTTAGCTAAAGGAGCACTGTCTACAAAACACCCCAAAAATAAGTAGTCTGCTAACCCCGCCTGTTATAGACAAGCAAAATTTAGGATGCAAGGATGTCAATGTTTATTTACCGGGATTGAGCAGCCATTGGGCTCCATTCTCATAACAAAGGAGATGATCCTGATTTACAGCCAGCGCTTAGGTCCATCCCCATATCAAAGAACATGCCTCTAACAGGAACTCAAGGGGCACCCCCTCCATCACAACCAAGAAGTCCTGGCCTGCCATAGAGTCCCTGGTTCTCTTCTTGAGACAAGCTTAATTCTGCCAGGTAGGTAAGACGACTCTGGGTAAGAACTGTTTGAAAAAGAACAACATTGGTGCACTTAAAATAACTCTGACAATTATCTTCGCTGTGTGAATCTCCCATCTGCCTAAGTGGCCAGACTTGCAGTCTCCTGTCTCTCTTTACATTGTTCAGAGTGTAACCTGGGTCTGGGACACAAAGAGAGTTAAGGATGACAGCCTATGTGGGAAGCATAAACTTAAGGTGTAAATTAGAATAATCTATTCATGGCTGGCTCCTCTTTGAGTATTAGCCAGAGCTGGACTTCAACTATTATTAGAGAGCTTTTCCTTTATTAATCACTGAGCATGTAGAGTGAGTCTCACTGGAAAGGCATATTATTTCCATAACAGTATATGCCTATAATACTAGCATTGAGGATTCCAAGGCAGGAGGATCTTGAGTTGGAGGCCAGTTTGAGCTACATAGCAAATCCCTGTCTCAAAAACAGAGGAAGAGAGGAATGGAGAGAGGAATTGTGTGTGTGTGTGTGTGTGTGTGTGTGTGTGTGTACATGTATTATATATCCATATATCCACTACCTTCATAAACCCACAGAAGTTAGGGTAACCTTCACAAGGTGAAGCAAGTCAAAACTGCAGCATGGACAGGGGCTTATGAAGCCCACCCAGAGCTGAAGAACCATGGGCAGTTGAAAAACAAAACAAAACAAAACAAAACAAAACAAAACACACACACTCAAAAAAAAAAAAAAAACACCAACAACAAAAATTGTATACATACATGAAATTGTCAAAGAATACATTAAAATTTTGTTTTGTTTTTCGAGACAGAGTTTCTCTGTGTATCCATGGCTGTCCTGGAACTCACTCTGTAGACCAGGCTGGCCTCAAACTCAGAGATGCACCTGCCTCTGCCTCAGGAGTGCTGGGATTAAGGGCATGGGCCACCACCACCTCCCTAATAATATTTTTAAAAAGGAGAGCTATAACAGAAACAAAGAAAGATTAAGATTGAGTGGTTAGCCGAGGTGGAAATTTGAATGCAAGCATCCCTAACTGGAAAAGCTGCTATCAGTGGCCTGTGTCAAGAGAAATAAAAATCTGATAAATATCCTTAGTATCTATGAAGAATAGTACTTTCTTTCCTCCCTTTCAGCATTTATTCTAGGAAATTTGTAAGGGAAAATTCTTTCTATAGTCCTTTTGGGAGTACGTGAATCTTAGAGGGGGGGAAAAAGCTGCCTGTTTTACAGCCTAGAGCCCTCTTGCTTTGAAATGTAATCACCATAGAAGGTCATCTATTTTCCAGTTTCTGTGAGCACCTGCTATAAGTTACAAAATAACTCCTTGACCCATCCAGCAGGCCACGTTATTTGATGAGACCCAAGGAGGCACGTCCTGAAAGATCAATGGGGGCGAGAGAGAAAGGAGACCAGGCGCATAAAGAAAGACAAAATCAGTCTGAGTCACATCAAGGTCTCGTTTATTGCAGGGGGAGTCAGGCTTATATATGCTGGGAGCTAGGAGAAGTAGATAGGGGTATGGAAAAAGGAGGAAGTTAGGGTAGGGTAGGGTTCAAGGAAAGGTCTCTTTGTTTCAGGGCTTGATCAACAGACCATGCAGCAAACCATCATGTTTCAGGAAGTTAATCTAAAAGTATGTATTGCGGTTTTGTTGAAAAATGGTTGCTATTGAAACTGTTAATGGAAGGTTAGGTACACAACTTTTTCCCCTGAGAATCAGTTAGGCTACTTGGCTCCTGACAATTCCCCCTTTTCTATAAAATGGCCAAAGCAGGCTTTGGTCATTAATCGAGAGGGCCCCTGTCTTAGGCTATATGTGGTGCATCCTGTGTCTGGCAACGTGCCATTTTGAGCCGGTCTCTGGCAACCTCTGTACGTTGTGCTCCCAGCACAGGCCCCATACTATTCCCGTCATTGAGTACCCTCTAGCTTTTAGTTGTAGGGGTATTTAGGTTCGTAGGCCGCTGAACCTGAGCCTTTCACCTGTTTCGATAGTTTGATTTCGAGTTTCTATCCCACGGTAGTGTACTGAAACGGTTTTTGATAGGGCCGAATCGATCTGATTTTTGATGAATTGTGTTAGTCGTTGAAAAGCCCAAGGACCAAAGGTGAGGAGGAGAAGGAAAATGACCAGGGGGGCCAAGAGGGTAGGGATCAGAGTAGAAAGCCAAGGGGACCCCTTTTGCCAGCCCTCAAACCAATTGTTTTGATTTTCAAAATCACGTTTTCTTTGTGCCAATCTTTCTCTTAGTTTATCCATTGATTCTCCGACTACCCCAGTATGATCGGCATAAAAGCAGCATTCTTCCTTCAAGGTTGCACATAATCCCCCCTCCTTTAAAAATAGTAAATCCAGACCTCTTCTGTTTTGTAACACAACCTCAGAGATCGAGGTTAAAGACTTCTCCAGGGAAGAAATGGATCTTTCTATGGCCTCTAGGTCAGTAGTCATAGCCATTTGTAACTGCATAAGGTGGTTGCTCTGCACAAGGGCAGTAGTTCCTGTACCAATTCCTGCAGCGATGCCTCCAACACCTAACAAGAGGGCAATAGTCATAGACACAGGTTCTCGAGTGTATCTACCTCTCTGCTCAAAGAATTCCATCACTGAGCTCTCTTGATAATAAGTGACACAAGGCCATAACTGGACCATCACACAAAATTCATGGGAATCATTAAATATCTGAGCAGATATGCAAGGGGTCAATCCTGTGTTACAGGCCCAGTAGGACCCGTTGGGGACCTCGAGATAATAACTCCCTCTATAGGGTGTCAACGTTTGTTTACAGAGGTGGCTATGGGTCGATGGAATTTTGCCCAAATAAGAACCTCGTCCGGAGACTTCAGGGAGTGTTAGCTTATGTGGCTTAGTCTGACACCTATTGCTCGGGGAAGTGAGGTTATTGGCAGTAGACTAAAAGGCGATTCCTTCATAATAAGGGGGACTGGAGGCAAGGCAGAGCCAGCAACCCAAGGTTTGGTTTGGATTTGTGGCATTTAGGGCCAGATAAGCTCCCTGGACCAAATTAAACAATCTATCTCCTGTTCCCCCAAAAGGAGTAAGGAGAGTGACGTTACTGGAGTCTACGATGGTAGTTACGGTGCTTGTATGGTTGGGAAAGGGACGAGGATGAAGTGAGGGGGGGAGGAGGAGGTGGTGATGGCACCCTTTCATGATTAGAGGGGAACTTTTGGTCAGAAAGAACTAAGTTGGGCCCTCCAACTTTGGGTACAGGTTTTCTATTGTTAGTAAGATCTTGAAAGTGACTCCTTTATCTGTGCCATCAAGATACCAGCGGAGTCCCCATGTTTTTCCCAAGGGCCATTCTCGATTCGCCCTACCCTGAGGAGTGAAGGTTATGTTTAAAGGTAATGATAGCCCGTGATTATGGGCTTTCCAAGTATGGGAGCTAAAGCAAAAATGTCTATTCGTGCTAGGCTTACTGTACCCTCTTGTAACTGAAATAAGGTCCCAAGATGAAGTTGGTTTCCAGTAAGCTGCCCCTGTGGTTTCACAACCCCATCGAGCACAAAAGAAGGTCTCAAATCCCCCACATCTGGTAGCCGTGGCTCGGCTTCTACCATCCTTAGGACAGACATAAAAGTCAGATTGTGCTAACCTACAACGAGCTGTAGGACTAACACAGCCTGGGGCGGTCATCACGGCAGGGTTATTATCATGGAATGTCCCACAAGGGCTTGACCAAGTGGTTTTAGGACTGCGAGGAAATTGATTGCAGTTTGGAATCGTTTGACCTCCCATACCATTTAACCGGTGCTGGTCAATAGTAGGTATATCCCAAGAATCTAATCCTGCAGCCAGCTGACAGAAGTCGGGAGTGAGTGACGGCCACCAGGAATAGGGAACATGGTTTGCAGTAACCCTCCAGACTTCCTCCCCCGTTACTGTGAAAATTCGCCAGGTAAGCTTTTTAATAGCATGAGGGCTTTCCTCAGAGATGCAGGAGAGGGGAAGGGGGAAGAGTAGTAAGCAAGCGATGAAGTAGGGGTTGGTTTTCCGAGGACCGCGACAAACAGGTCCTGCCATTGAGATGTCCGTGGCTCCCTTTATTTTCCAAGCCGGAGGCATTTCTGAAAGAAAAAGAGAGAATTTTTGTCTCAGGGTTGTGTCCTGGACATAACAGTTATTTTTTCCTTAGTCTAGGGAGGCAATTTGTGTAGAGTAAGGCTTAATCAGTCTTTCTGGTAGCCAACGAGCCCCATTTTCCTTGGAGTCATAAATACACGCAGACCCCTTTCCCCAGATTATAACTGGATCAGAACCACCCCATTTTCCGGTTATTGGATCTTTTCAAAGGGCCTGTGCATATCCTTGTTTAGTTTCTGGGTGCCAGTGTCGCTCAGCCGCAGATTTTCTGAAAACATCCAATGTCAGAAAATTTAATACAAATAGGGCATGAGAAAGCAAAGCTTTGTGGTTTCCCTTAAGGGGAAATAGTGTCTCTTGTGAGCTGAGTTTATTAAGAGTATTTTTTAAAGTTTGGTGAGCTCTCTCCACGATACCCTGGCCTTGAGGGTTATAGGGTATTCCAGAGATGTGTTTAATTCCTAATTGTAAACAAAACTGTCTAAATTTGTTACTAGTATATCCCGGACCATTATCAGTTTTTATACATTTCGGCTGACCCAGCACTGTGAAGACATGTAACATATGATTGATAACATCTTTGGTGGCTTCTCCACTATGAGCGGAGGCACAAATAAATCCACTGAAGGTATCTACAGTAACATGTATAAACTTTAATTTGCCAAAAGAAGGAACATGGGTGACATCCATTTGCCATAGTTGTCCAGGTATAAGCCCTCTGGGGTTCACTCCATAACGAGGTTTGGGTAAGAGCATCAGGCAATTTTTACAGCTTTTTACAATTTCCCTAGCCTGTTCTCTAGTAATTGAGAACCTTAGTCTCAAAGTTTGAGCATTGAGGTGATGAAGGCGGTGTGCCTCACGAGCGGCTGCTACCTGATCATGGTCCAAGTGAGAAATCAAGATAGAACGTGTAGCAGAATCGGCAAGTTCATTTCCCTGAACTAGGGGTCCAGGTAGGCCTATGTGGACATGAATATGGCCAACATAAAAGGGTAGCAACCTTTGTCGGATTAATTTTTGTAATTCAGAAAACATTTGGAAGGTGGGAGTAATGGGTTGGATATTGGGACCATTATCTATTAAATGTATCTGAGCCAAACAAATCTAGGCCCAATCTTGAAAATATCTCTAAGTTTGGTAACAATAACCAGGCCAATTTGTTCTCTTATAGATATATTAGTCAAATACACCTCTCAGGTTTTTTTTTTATTAAAATAGAACAGTTTATGCTTTAAACTAGTATCTGAATAGCCAGATGACTAGTATTAACTTGTATTCCTTAACATAAAGGACATGCAAACTCAGACATTCAAAACCAAACATACATGTGGCCACATTTTTCATTCATACCTGTAGAGTAGACAGACATTTTTACAACTATGACCCTTTGGAGTCTCAATGTAACAGCAGAATAGCAAGACAAAGAAGTCTGAAACATGTTTCATTTTTTTATATATCTCAAGTCATTTAATCATTATTTAAGCCTTTTTATCCTCAGACCTTTATACCTTGCTTTTACGTATTTTAATAACTTGTATTTTACATATTTTTTAAAACATTTTTTTATTTTTATATCTAAAACCTTTATATCTTATACCCTATATAAATTTTATTTTTCCTGTGGAAACAAAAGCATAATTTTCCCAGTATCTTGAACTGGTAATTTAACATTTCTTTTTAAGCAATACCAGGACAGAGAAGGGTTAACAAGAGAAGCTGCTGGCCAGCAGAAGAGACCTTGAAGTTATCACAGTAAAGGGAGGGAGGGGGAGCAGTGGGCATAGAGCGTGTCCTTGGCTGCCAGTGTTCCTGAAAAAAAGTTTTTGTTAACTCCTCTGACTAAAGTCAGATTCTCTGTTCAGTGTTCACACAGTTTTTGTCAATTGCAGGCAGTCCCCATTGCCCTGTCCAGAGCTCCTGTCTTTGCCCGCCTGTAGGGAGAGCACGCACCCCCACCCTCGTGAGAGCAGCCAGCTGGCTGCAGTCCTGATAGCAAGAGAGCTAGGGAGGGACGGAGGTGGCCTTTGTTATGCCTCTCTCTCCTCCTCTTCCTCTAGGAAAATAAGAGAGGTTAGTAGACAGAAACAAATAACAATTACACAGACAATCCAAGAACCGGAACATCAGCACTGAGACGACGGCCTCATTCACAGCCAGCAAGCCCCTCTTGCAGTATGCAAGCCCCACCTGGCAGGAGCTACCTGTTTATCTCAGTTCAGTTGGGGAGTGGGGGTGGGGGACCCAGTTCCCTCTATTGTGGCTCACACATCCTTCCAGTGGGCTAGGCAAAGGTCTAGTGGAGAAGAAGGGAACTGTCCCATAGCGTCTGTCACAGTCAAGTCAACAATGAGAACAATTAATACATTACACACAAGACCAAGGGCACACGAAAAAACTTTGCCCCAACGAGACAACCAACAAAGCTCCAAGAATAATGACAGCCTGATGTGCTGGGGGGGGGGGGGGGGTTGACCCTCCAGGCTCAATCACACCATAAACAATCCAGACTGGGGAATCTCTGTCCTTAATCAAACAGACATCAGGGGCTTCCACATCCCTGTCAGTCAGACATGCACCTTTTTTTCTTGGAAGAGAAGGAGAGAGTAAAGTAACAATGATCACAACAAAACATACAAAAAACCCACAAAATGGCTCTAACAATTTTCCCAGGACAAAATATAAAGTGGCGTGGGGGAAGATACCCAAAGATGCTCCTAAACCAAATGGTCACCTCTGAGGTGGCCTTAGGGCTCTGGGACGTCTCCCTTTGCTGCCAGGTTCACTGTCCGGACACGTCTGCCCCAGTGAGAGCCTGCAAAGTACAAATCGATCGACCGGTACAAAACAAAAGTAACATGACAGAGAGACACAGACAGGACAGAGAGCGCTCTTACCGGTAGATGTCAATAAACCTCTGGACCCTTGGGTGTCAGGCAGGGGTAGTTTGAGAGAAAATCCTCTGCAAGGGCTAGTAAATGTGAAACACGCCCATCTCCCTCTGCTTCCTTTAGAACATCTCTAATCACACCATAAAAACTAAAAAAGGCGTCGGGGACATTTTCCCCATCTCTGATTAATTTGTTAATATCTTTTCCAACCTTGTTCCAAGTCAGAGGGTGAATTCCTGGGCCGTTAATCACTAACCATGGGCATTTCTCCTCCACAAATTGGAAGAATTTTATCAAATCTTTTCTCTTAACTCTTATTCCTCTCTCCCTAAGGTTACCTTTCATCTTTTTTAAGAAAAAGAGCCTCTTTAGATAAATTTTTGCCCATGATCGATGGGACGACACACTTACCTCAAGAATCTCCCACGTTGCACGAGTGATGCGGTCCAGGCGTCTCTACCTTGATCCTCTCTGGGGCCCCTTCTGTTGTCTGTTGTCCGGCAGTCGTCCGGCAGGTCACCGTGCCTCGAGCCTCACGTTCGGGCCCACTTGACCCGTCCAGCAGGCCAGGTTATTTGATGAGACCCAAGGAGGCACCTCCTGAAAGATCAATGGGGGCGAGAAAGAAAGGAGACCAGGCGCGTAAAGAAAGACAAAGTCAGTCTGAGTCACATCAAGGTCTCGTTTATTGCAGGGGGAGTCAGGCTTATATATGCTGGGAGCTAGGAGAAGTAGATAGGGGTATGGAAAAAGGAGGAAGTTAGGGTAGGGTAGGGTTCAAGGAAAGGTCTCTTTGTTTCAGGGCTTGATCAACAGACCATGCAGCAAACCATCATGTTTCAGGAAGTTAATCTAAAAGTATGTATTGCGGTTTTGTTGAAAAATGGTTGCTATTGAAATTGTTAATGGAAGGTTAGGTACACAGCTTTTTCCCCTGAGAATCAGTTAGGCTACTTGGCTCCTGACAACTCCTGTTACCAAAAATAAATAAGCACACAAACAGTTTATTTCTTGTGGGTACCTGTAACAGATTACCAGCCTCCCATCACCATATGAATTTGGGGTGACTTGTGGCCAACAAACAGTGCCATAAACACTTCTTGTCAGGACTTGCTGCTCCTCTTGGACCTGCTGCTTGGAAACTTTGTTTATTCAATACTGAAGTTCCCCTGCCCTCTTTCTACTTTTGTAGAGGATGGAGTGTGATAGGTGATTGCTTTTATGTAATTATAGGGTTTTTTTTGTTTTGTTTTTGTTTTTGTTTTTCTGGTTTTTTGGTTTTTTTTTTTTCTAATGCCTGCCACCAAGGTTTTCTAGGTTTGAACCTTCTGATCAAACATTTAAAAAAAAGAAAAAAGAAAAAACTGCTCTGACCATCAATACCCAACAAAAAGGTAAAGTCTGCTCAGGGCTTTCTCTATTGAAAGAGACTTTACCCTGCCTCCCAAGAAAGTGCTGCGTTAACATTGCCAGCTCCTTGCAGTATGCAGAGGGAGTGCATGATAGGACAAAGTACCGGCACAGGGGCTCCTTCTGACTGCCGGATTTTTAGATGCAGGCTCCACCATTTCCTAGCCGAGGAATTTTTGCCTCGTGTCATTAGGAAGTGACAATTTCCTTTTGCCTTAGTTTCTAGATCTCTAAAACATTCCCAGCGACCTTGCAGTACACAGAGGGAGGAACAGGATAGAACAAGGTAGCCTAACGCGGGCTCCTAAAACGCGACATTAAAAAGAGGTCTTTGCTTTATAGCACAACGCTTGGCAGAGTAAGTTTCAGTTGGTGTTAATTAGTACTATTTAGCAAAGCAGCCAAGTCCTAGGATACACAACAAAGCTCATATCCCTAAAGGAACTTACACTCCGATAATCATTTTCATGGCACCATCAGATAACATCTGGGCATAAGCTAAATATCAAAGAGAAAAATGAGCAGGTATTTTAAAGGGGGGAGTTGTACCATTTCCTTGAGTGAACACGTAATTACGCATTTCCACAGCTCAGTTTAAATTTCCTTCTGAGCTAACTTACCATGGGGGGAAAAAAAAGCAACAAAAAACAAAACACAAACACACACACACACACACACACACACACACACACACACACATTTTGTCGAAAGAAACGTGGGAAATTGCACCAGTTTTGAGGGCACAATCCGTGCCCTGGAAAGGCTGAGAAACCATAGCTCACATCTTGGGGGCACTCCCCCGGCTTCTTTTCCGTCCAGACCATTTAACTGAAAAGGTGTCTGTACAGTTGAGACGGTAAACACTGCCATTCCACACTCTAGAGCCCGCCATACAACTCTTCCTGCTGGGCTCAGGGTGTGCCACTGGCTTTGTTCTTGGCGCACAGAAACGGGTTTGGGAGGCCATCTCAGAAACAGGAGAACTCCGGGCGCTAAGGCGGGGGCTGGCGGTAACCAGGCAACGGAGGGGCACCCCGCGCCGCGCAGCCGCAGTCGGCGCGGTCGCCCGCTGCGTGGGCGGAGCTGGTGGGGCAGGCGAGGGCGGAAAATTACCTTGGATTTTTCTTAAAGGCACAGCGACCTGTCCTGTTCAAGGCCCCCCGGCGTGTACCTCTTGGGCGAAGCAGATTTGCGATGCACAGTCCACCTTATTTTTCCTCTGTGAATAAGAATTTTTTCTTCTCAGAGGAAATAAAATTCAATTCAAATTAAATTCCCGTCTCAAAGGTGGGCAAATAACGGAGTTTCCTCATAATCAAAGTTAAGCGGGGTGGGGTGGGGTGGGGGTGTGTGGGGTGGGGGTGGGGGTGTGAGGGGGTCGGGGGGGGCGGCTATCAAATGAAACCCACCAAGTGGACCCTATAATATCGAATGGCGAAGAAAGAGCTAATGAACTCAGGAAGAGGACGAAAGAAGCACCCACGAATAAAACCAGAACTGTGCGGCAGGTTAAAAATGTGAGGGTTCTGATGCAAGGAAAATACACTTTTGACAGGTGGATTGACAGATTAGAGTATACTAAAAATTAACAGAAAATAAGATTCCTGTTAAAGAAGTAACGCAAGTGGGATCAGAAAGCACCCTCTCCTTGTAGTTCACTTTTTACAGTGGATTAAACCACGAGACTTTTTGCTCTGCTTTTTTAGAAAAACAAAACAGTTCTTCAGAATGTATGTGTGGTGGTCCATGGATGCTGATCGTGTTGCATTTGTACCGCAGTGTGCTGGAGGAGGTCAGAGGACCTTGCAGGGAGTCTGTTCCCCCATATAGATCCTGGGGATTGAACTCAGGTCATCAGGCTTAGCAAAGATCACCTTTACCCTCTGAGCCATCTCTCCAGCCTCCACCTTGCTTCTTATCAAATAAATTTCCTTCCAGTTAGCAGCTTTTGTGATTTACGAGTTCAGGAGTAATTCATAATGGTCCTGCTTATCTGAAAGAATAAACACACTGCTCCGATTGCAACGGAGACCTGCAGGATAGAAATCTGCTGCACTGCAAGTCTCTAAAATTAATCTCTTCCCCAAGATACTTACTAAAGGCCTTCCTTGAAACAACGTAATTAAAAAAGAAAGGAAAGAAAAGAAAAGAAATACTATCCTCTCTGAAAAAAACCCATTAACACATTCAGAATCTGTTCAGTTCATTTCCAAAGATGGAAGATGGTCTATTGCCCTCCTCTGATGGTTCGCTTGTTCTAAATGCCCCTTTTCCAAACTGCCATTAGGTCTACCCATTCTCTCCTACAATCTGCACCCGGCATCCTCAGTAGCACTGTGGCTCTTCACCACATACAGAGATGATGTCCCAATCTTACCATGGTCCCAGCAAACCAATTACTATCCCAGACCGGACCACTTCCCTCCAGGCTTCTCCGTCATTTTTAAGCCTCATTACACCCCTAGCTTAAACCCCTACAACATGTCCTTTTTGTCCCTACTGTAAAGTCTCTGAAACGTCAATGTTGACTTAGTAATTTGTAAAGGGTATTTTGTTCTTTTCAGAACGTGGAGCTGTGTATGATACTTGATACTAGGAAAGTATTTTTGCATTGCTTTAGACGCCGCGTATGCAGCCTGTGAGTTTTCAATTTGGATTTTAAAGAAAGGGCCACATTGTCCTTCTTGAAGCACAGGCGGGTTAAGTCCTGCGGAACAAAAACGGTGTGCGGTGCAGAAGAGGTGCCACCACCTTGAGGGAGAGATTTAATGGGATGGGAACTGTGCCTTGGAAAGAAGAATATATGCCCTTGAGGCTGGTGCCTGCTGTGTGTTTACTGCCTCCAAGTTCCATTACCACAGCTGAAGAACAGAGTCTGAAAACGCCGCTTTTCAGCCAAGATGGTGTTCCTAATGTTTGCAGTCTCCTTGAAGAAAGGGTAGTGTGGGATCACAGATGATGCCTGCTGACTGACGAGGCTAGTTCCGGTGTCCGGGCAGGAGCATGTCCTTGCCAGCTTTCTTTTGGAGGGCTATTTTCTAATACAGACAGCTCTGCGTGGCCTAGAACAGTCACCACCCTCCTAGAGAATAGACATGAGAAAAAGGGCTGGGGAAAAGCACACAGAGAACGGAAACAGAAGAATCAGACAGAGAGTCCCCAGAATCCTCCCTCTTAAATTCAATATTACAAAGTGGATCAAATTGCTAAGAGATCAAATTACTACAAATTAGAATCCAATTTTAGAGCGGTAATGAAATGATTTTTTTTTTTAGATTTATTTATTTTTATTTTATGTGCATGAGTTTTTGCCTGCATTTATACCTGCACACTGTGTGTCTGCCTGGTGCCTGCAGGAGCCAGAAGATGTGTTGGATGCCCTGGAATTAGTGTTATGGATTTGTAGGCCACTATATGAAAGCGGGGAACTGAACCTGGGTCCACTGCAAGAGCAATAAGTTCTCTCTCTCTCTCTCTTAACCACTAATGAAAGAATATATTTTTTTTTAAGGAAGCAAACTGTTTAAATATACGTTAAAAGATTTTAGTCGTTTCTCATGGGGGCAAATGACTATAATCCCTGCATCTGAGAGCCAGAGACAGGAGGATTTCTGCAAGTTTGAGGCCAGATAGATCTACATAGTGAGTTCCAGGCCAGTCAAGGCTACCAAATGAGACCCTGTCTCAAAATACAAAATAGCAAAAATTTAGCAAATACAGTCAGGTGACTTTTTAATAAAAAGATGATAAACTGTATTGTTCAGAAGATTCTAAGAAGAATCACTAAGTGTGAATGTAGGAAGTCCATGTGGTGGTTACGACACAAATAAAATATTTAGATTATTGTAAATGATTCATGCTGTCAGCTTGGCAGGATCTGGAATCTAGAAGGTAGTCCTCTAGGCACAACTGTGAGGAATTATTTAGACTGTTAGTTAGCCTGTGGTCATTCTTGTGAGTAATGACCTTGATTAGATCAATTGGGGTGGGAAGACCCAGTGGAAAAGTGGGTGGCATCATCCCTTAAGCTTGGGTCCTGACTGCCTAAAAGGTAGAAAGTGGGCCTATCAGATGTGTGGCTCAGCGGGTAGAAACCTAATAACCCGAGTCCCCTGAATCTGATCTCCAGAAGCCATGGAAATAAAGATGGAAGGAGAGAACCCAACTCCACAGAGTTGGCCTCTGATATCCAGAAGTTTACAATGGCACATCCACCTGCACACCTAACACACACACACACACACACACACACATACACACACACACATATACATACACACATACACACATATACATACACACACGCACACGATAGATAGATAGATAGATAGATAGATGATGGATGATGGATGGATGGATGGGAAAGCTACCTGGGCACAGGTATCCATTGCTGTCTGCTTGAATGTTGATGCACTGTGACAAGCTATTTCAAACTGAGGCTGCTTGCCTTCCCTATCTCAAAGGACTGAATCTCGAACCTTAAGTTACCTTGTAGTATCACAGCAACAGAGAAGCAGCTAACACACACACACACACACACACACACACACACACACACACACACTGAATTCTTGTTTTAAAATATGACTAGTGTATTAGTTCCCTTTCTGTGGCTGGGATAAAACACCACAACCAAGGCAACTTATAGAAGACAGAGTTTATTTAGGGCTTATGGTTCCAGAGGGTTTGCTCCATAACAGCAGAGATGGCATGGGTTCCTGGGGTAGACAGAGATGCTAGGGCTGGAAGCTAAAAGATGAGAACTCTCACATCTTGAATTGCAAGAAGGAAGCAGAGAGCAACCTGAGGGTGTCTCCTGGCTCCTGAAACCTCGAAGCCTGTTCTGAGTGACATTCTTCCTCCAGCAACACCAAATCTCCTAAACCTACCCAGTGTCACTAACTAGGGGCCAAGAGTTCAAACATCTAAGCCTATGGGGGACAGCCTCATTCAAAACACCACAACTAGTATTTGAGATACACTCCTACTAAAAACAATGGCTTGTTTTGTTTACCTGAAATCCAAATTTAGCTGAGTAACCTGTTTTTTAAAAACCATATATGCATATGTATGTCTGTATGTACATCATATGTATTCAGGAATGCACAGGTGCAAAAAAGACATTGGATTCCCTGACTGGCTGGAGTTACAGTTACGAGCTGACATGTTGGTGCTGGGAATTGAACCTGGGTCGTCTGGAGAAGCTTAAGTGCTCTTAACCTCCGAGCCATCTCTTCAGCCCAGTATGTTGTGTTTTTATTTGCTAAATTCAGCAATCTTCACTTGAGGGATTCTGGAAGGCAGGCGTAATTAGATTTCTCTGCCTGTATTAGACTGACAATCATCAAAAAGATTTCAGTTCAAGTTATAAATGTGACAGTCAACACACAGGTATGTCACCCCAACTAGTCACTGAGGACCTTTAAGAGCCCTCAGAATTAGTTTGTCCTTTTACCCATGATGCAGCAAATATTGATGAAGTATCTTCTATGTGCAAGGCATACATTCTGGGAGTACCATAAACAAAGTGAAATTTTTATCCTTGACCAGTCCTTATAATTGCCAGATGGATTACTATGTAAAGTGATAACGAGCATAAATGATGATTGACGGCAGAGTTTGGTTGGAGAACTCTGAGTGTATTGAAAAAAAGTTGGGGTGGGAACGGGAAGGGACTGAGCCTGTCTCAAAGGAAATTAAGCTGGCAGAGAAGTTGGGAAGGTCTTTTTTAAATTTAAATTTTATTTTATGTGTAAGTGTTTTACCTGCATATGTGTATCTGTACGATACAAGTGCCTGGTGCTCATGGAGATCAGAAGAGGACATTAGATTTCCTGGAACTGGCTGCTGTCTTAAGAACAGCCTTAGCAGCCAGGTGTGGTGGTGCACGCCTTTAATCCCAGCACTCGGGAGGCAGAGGCGGGCAGATCTCTGTGAGTTCATTGGAGGCCAGACTGGTCTACAAAGCTAGTTCTAGAACATCTAGGGCTGCTACACAGAAAAACCATGACTAAAAAAAAAGACAAACAAACAGCAAACAAATAAACAAACAAAAAACCCTGCCACATGGAGCTGAAGACATGACTCAGTGGTTAAGAACACTTGGTGTTTGGGCAGAAAACCTAAGTTCTACTGTCAGCACCTACATGTAGCTCTTCTTATAGCTCCAGTTCAAAGGAATCCGATGCCTTCCTCTGACTTCCCCAGGCACCAGGGACACACATGATACCTATACTATACCATGCAGACAAAACACTCAAACACATAAACTTAAAAAAATCTTAAGCAAGCAAGTGGAGTTCTGTGAGTTTGAGGCCAGCTTGCTCTAAAGAATGAGTTCCAGGACAGCCAGGACTACACAGAGAAATCCTATCTTGAAACAAAACAAAACAAAGGCTCTGGAAGGAAGGAAGACAGTGGACCTTGGCAACAGATCTCAGTTTCAGATGGAAAGTGTTGATATGGCTATAAACAAACAAACAAACAAACAAACAAACAAATAAATGTTGCTGTGGAATCAAACCTCTAAAGATGGTTTTCAGACTTGAATTAGGTACTGTGCTGTCCAAGAGATACATTTCTGCACTGGAATATTATCACAAAAAGAAAACTATTGTAGAAAAAAGATGATTAGCATATGTGTAGATCTCTTGTGTACACACACACACACACACACACACACACACACACACCACCATAACCATTTATTCAGGGCCTCATGAATGCTAGACAAACCCTTTAGTACCACCACTGGGACTGGACCTGGGCTATGTGCACATGCTAGGCAAGTACTCTACCTCTAAGCTGTAGTTCCAACCCTTGAACAAATAGACGAAACAAACCGAGTTTTTCATCCTTGTGGAATACAGGTGATTCCAAATATAGTAACTAGAAAGATTTCATTAAGTGATATACATGGTGGCCCATGCCAGAAGCCCTAGCACTCCATTTTGAGGTAGAGGCAGGAAGATGGCTGCAAGTTTGAAGTCAGCTTGGCTTACATAAGGAGTTTCAGGGCAGCCAGAACATCGTGAGACATTTTCTCAAAAACTGTTGAATGATGGGCTTGTGAGATGGCTGAGGCGGTAAGGGCACTTGCTGCCAAGCCTGGAGATCTGATGTCCAGAACTCACATGGTAGAAGGAAAGAACCTACTCCTGTTAATCGTCCCCTGACCTCCATGTGTGTGCCATGGCAAGCATAAGCCTCCTCCCCCAATAAAATTAACGAGGAGACTGGAGAGATGGCTCAGTAGTTAAGAGCACTGGCTGCTCTTCCACAGGACACAGTTTTGATTCCCAGCATCTACATGGTGGCTCACAACCATCTGTAACTCCAGTTCCAGGGTGTACAATGATCTCTTCTGATTTCTGCTGGCACCAGGCAGATACATATATGCAGGCAAAATACTCAGACATATACAATAAAATAAATACACCTTAATTAAAAAAAAATAATGACAGGACTGGAGATATGGCTCAGTGGTAAGAACACTGGCTGCTCTTCCAGAGGACCTAAGTTCAATTCCCAGCTCCCACATGAAAGCTGACAACTGTCTCTAACCAGGACCTGACATCCTCATGCAGACATTAAAAAACAAACAACACAAAACAAAACTCTGTGAGTTTGAGGCCAGCCTGGTCTACAGATCGAGTTCTAGAACATCCAGGGCAACACAGAGAAACCCTGTGTCAAAAAACAAACAACAACAACAAAAATCAGCCAGGTGGTGGTGGTACATGTCTTTAATCTCAGGACTAGAGAGGCAGAGGCAGGTGGATCTCTGTGAGTTCAAGGCCACCCTGGTCTCCAAAGTGTGTTCCAGAATAGTCAGGACTGTTACACAGAGAACCCATCTCGAAAAACAAAAACAAACCAACAAATAAACATATATAATTAATGAACAAATAAATAAATACCCCATTTAAAGAGTGATCAGAATTGATGCTTTCCAAGGAAAAGAGCATTGCATTCCCTGAAATGGATTTAAGATGACCACATACCCTCTGCTAATTGGTATTTTTATTATTCATGACTTTGTTTTATTCTTTGGCAGCTCTGTGTTCTCTGAATCACTTTTAGAGAGCAAAGGAGATACCTAGAGGGAAAATTTCAAAACTATTAGGTCCCTATCTTTGCAAAGAGCCATTTTTCCTGTCCCTGTGGATAACAAGACAACTGAAAATTGTAATTGAAAAAGAGCTACTGGGGCTGGAGAGATGGCTCAGTGGTTAAGAGCACTGGCTGCTCTGCCAGAGGTCCTGAGTTCAATTCCCAGCAACCACGTGATGGCTCACAACCATCTGTAATGAGATCTGGCGCCCTCTCCTGGCCTGCAGGAATATATGCAGACAGGAAATTGTATACATAAGAAATAAAAAATAAATAAATAAATTTAAAAAAAAAAAAAAAGAAAGAAAAAGAGCTACTGAAATGATGGTAAATGGTGGTCAGAGGCCTTCAGCCTTAATAACAAAGTAAGGCAGGAACCCCAAACAGCAAATCTAAGTTTTAATTTACACTTGGACAGTTTTAGAAAACTGAACTGCAAAGCTTATCACCTGCCTCCACATAGGAAATGTCTGCAGCAACGACTGTCTTTTACACACATTCATACATAGAAATGAACTATACATAGAAATGAAAGGAAAAGAATCTCCGTGTGGCCAATAAGGTGACAGTGATGAGTCCTTTGAAAACATTTAGCTTGAAGTTAACATCCCTATCCTGTATTTCTTGGACACACACCTACGTAAAAATATATCAAGAATACATGACTTGCACTTGTTAAAACAACAAAATGAACAATTAGCATTTTTTAGAAGGATAAAGGCAAGATTGAAAAGCTAACATTTGACCTAGGGTGGGTTGCCCAAGTCTTGTGAGGAGAATTCTAAGTGCTCGAGAGAAAATTCCAAGAAAACACGAGTTTTGTGACCTCAGTTTCTTCAGAACCACAAATTGTTCTTGGAATGTGCTTTTGCGCCCCTCCCAGGTGTAGCCGATAGGACTGAGTTTCCTTTAGATTATCACAACTGGCTATTTTTATTTGTTTATATGCCTCTGTGGAAAAGCATGTCTTTGTCACATGTGTGCAGGTTGTCCAAAGTTGGCTTGTTGTATGAGACTTTAGTCTGCCTCATTTTAATGCTCCATTCTCCCAGGTCCCATGCCTTTAGAGAGGTAAACAGTGGGTTAGTGATATACTGTAACTAGAAGGTTCTAGATGCAATACAATTAACTATACAATTTGGAATTAAAATGTTTTAGTCTTCAAAAATTCAGATACATTGTAAATTGTGTTTTCTTTCTTTCTGCCTTTCTTCCTTTCTTTCTTTGCTGTGTGTGTGGTTTTTCAAGACAGGTTTCTCTGTGTAACAGTCCTGGCTGTCCTGGCATCTGATCTGTAGACCAGGCTGGCCTTGAACTCACAGAGCTCTGCGGACCTCTGCCTCTGGAGTGCTAGGATTAAGGGCATGTGCCACCACCTTCTGGCCCCTAAACTGTGTTTTATAGAAACAACAACAGCAGCAACAACAAAACTGTTCTTTGTGCCCAGTGTGGTGGGTTAAGCCTGTAATCCCAGCACTAGAGAGGCAGAAGCAGGCAGATATCTGTCAGCTCAGCTCAAGACCAGCCTAGTCTGTTTAGGGAGTTCCAGGTCAACCACGGCACACAATGAGACCTTGTCTCAAAATAAAACAAAGTCTCCAAACCAACAAGAACAAAAACTGTTTGTACAGAAGTGTTCACATCTATTTTATATAGATTGCCTGAGAACAGGCATTTGTTGTTGTTTTTTGAGACAGGGCTCTTCTGTGTAGTTTTGGTGCCTGTCCTGGATCTCGATTTTTAGACCAGGCTGGCCTCGAACTCACAGAGATCCACCTGGCTCTGCCTCCCGAGGGCTGGGATTAAAGGTGTGTGCCACCGCATTTATTTTATAAAAGCCAAAAAAGTGGAAACATGACAGGGGATGGATGTAGCTCAGTAGTAGAATACTGCTCCTCCCCCCCAAAAAAAAGAAGAAAAAGGAAGGTAAACAAAGTTGACATCCATTAGTAAAATAATGGCTAATAGTTAGATATTTATCTGCTATAACACTATGTAGATTCTAAAGTCTTGAAGATTCAAAAATTTTTTTTAAAATTTTTTAATTTTAATTTTTATTTTTATGGGAAAAGGAATACAAATATGCCCGGTAAGCGTGTGGAGGTCAGAGAACAAATTTATATAGTAGGCTCTCTCCTTTTCTTCCCACAGTGTGTTGGTGTTTGAGGATTGAACTCACTGGGGCAGTCAGGCTTGAGGTGGTTACCAGCTGACCCCCCACCCCACTCCTTTAAAGATTGAATTTTTGTATGAAGCCCAGGCTGCCCTCCAAGGCAGATCGTGTCTCCTGCCACCACCTCTCAAGTGCTGGGATGGTAGGCACGTGCCATCAAGCCTGACTAGAAATCATTAAGATTCTTACTGACATAAGAAAATGTATGTTTTACATGACAGCACAGGAGGTCGACTACAAAGCTCTATGTACATCGTATAACCATCTAGACAATTTGCCTAACAGTGGTTATTCTTGGTGGTGCATTCTGGATGATTATTTTTCTTTGTAGTTCTCATGTTCTTTTATTCAGCATAATTTGAAATAAATTTTTTTTGGGGAGGGAGGGGGTACTTGAGAGATGAGGATTGAGCTCAGAATTTCACTTAAATACATTTCCCAGGCCCTGAAATGAAATATTTTTACAAGTCAGCAAAGAAGGTACCAGATTCCACACCCAGCATAAATCTTCCAAAGAAAACTAATCTATGCTGAAGGCTAAATATATTTTATTTATTGGAAGATGGCTTCCTTAAATTTTCTTAAGTTCTTTTTATGTTTGTTCTAGTATTTCATTAAAGAAATCTGAAATACATTTTACAACAGGAAGTCTGTGCTAATGAAATTCTGGAGGCAAAACGTTAAAGCCCGAGGAACGTCCATGTTTGACATTTGTAGAAAGGGTTGCCTGAGGTTCTGTCTGAACCATTCGTAGGGAAGCAAGCGAGCGAGCGAGCTGTGCAAAATATAGGACGTCGGCTGGTTCGCCGCCTGTTGAGGAACTGCTAGGGATAAAGCTGTATTCTTTTCTTAGGCCAAGGAGAGGAAGGAAAGATTACAGTCCTTTCTGTTTTAGAATTCCTTTCCTAATTCCCCAGCGCTTGGTGTTGATGGAGAATAGGGATCATTAAGCGGTGGTTTGGTTCCTCAGAGGTCTTGAGTGCATTCGGGAGTGCCTGCACAATAACCTAAGGAGCGATTTAAGGTCCCAAACTCCTTGGTTAAAACTGCACCTTTAAGCCTTGAGCTTCCTCGTTAGTCATTGACCACTTTATCTCATTTCTAGTTCATCACTTAATACCAATGCTGTTTTGATCCCAAGCTTTGAGATTCGTCATAAAGTACCCCTCCAGCTCACGCTGTAGTAATCCCTCTTTTTATTCAAAATATTTATTAATTAAATCTCTAAAGCTTTTAGGAGCCAAGTGTTACTTAAGGGGGCAGGGGGTCGTATCACTTCACATATTCCAAAGCCTTTTAAGTTTGCAAATACGGGAAAAGAATCTGAAACCAATTTTTAAAAAAATCTTTCAAATCCCAAGGCAATAAATATCTTATCCTAAATATACCATCCAATTCAGAGTAGCATGAGTTAGCTTAAGAAACAACAAAAACTTACATGAGCTGTTCTCAGACCCATGTAAAACAAAACAAAACAACAACAAACCGGTGGTCAGGACTGTCTAGAGACTGGAGCAAGCGGAATTAGAAGGACTTGGGCATGAAGAGGAGGCTGCAGTCTTTCGTTGCAAATTCGAGAACACTAGACAATTCTGCCTTATTTTCCTACATCCTAATACGGCAACACACGTTTATTTTATTATTATTATTTTACTGAAACAACGTCCAAGGTGACCAATATAAACAAAACCAAAATGCCCAAGTTTGGACTCTGCCTCACAGGGCCGCCCCTGCAGGTGAAAAGGTCCCTCTCCACGCGGCGGGACGGGTGAGCCTGCTTCCCAGCCGGGCTCAGTCTCCATCAAGCAGACACCCGCAGGGTCCACGATCTGCACGTCTCTAGCTCAGAGTCGGCCTCGCCCTGATCTAATCGCTGCCCCAGGAAGAGAACGCCTCGAGGAGGAAGACAATACAAAGACGCAAAAGGAAGAAAAGGCGCCACGATGGCCCAAAGCGTGTCCTGGATCCTGGCCAGAGCTCTCCCGGCAGGGGAGCGGGCGGCCGCACCCTGCGCATGCGGACATTCCTTCGGCCCCGGCCTCCGGGGCGGGCGGAAGCCGGCCACGCCCACCGCGCTGGGCCCCTGCACCCCGCCCTTCCGGACGCGGGGGGCGGGGGGGCTTCAAGGGCGCAGGCCACGCCCCCCGCCGCCATCTTGTTGTTTTCTTACATTCCTCCACCCCCCACCCCCACCCGGGCCGCCACGTGGCGCGCGGCTGCGGAAGAGAAGGCCGCACCCTAGCTTCCGGCCAGACCGGTTCTAGCCGGCTGCGGGGATCCAGACGCGGGGCTGCCCCCTGGTGGCCAGTCGCAGTGCTCCGGCCACGCCTTGCCTCCTCCGCCATTTCCTGCGCGGCGCGAGGCACGTCCGCGCTCCGCAGCCATGCTGGGAGGAGGCGGAGGAGGCGGAGGAGGCGGAGGAGGCGGAGGAGGCGGAGGCGGCGGAGGCGGAGGCGGAG
Organism: Peromyscus eremicus; assembly: GCF_949786415.1. Taxonomy (NCBI): domain Eukaryota; kingdom Metazoa; phylum Chordata; class Mammalia; order Rodentia; family Cricetidae; genus Peromyscus; species Peromyscus eremicus. The sequence continues at coordinate 124,573,971 of NC_081416.1, read as the reverse complement.
GCGGAGGCGGAGGCGGAGGCGGAGGCGGAGGCGGAGGCGGAGGCGGAGGCGGAGGCGGAGGCGGAGGCGGAGGCGGAGGCGGAGGAGGAGGCTGAGCCGCAGGTGGGCGTGGGAACGCCTGTCGGTCCGAGTCGGAGGCAGGTCTTCCTAGCTGCTCCGTCACCCTGTAGCGTTTCATTCCGAACTAGCGTTTCTTGGGTATTTGCTGCGGATGGGGCCGGTGCGTGCTCTTAGTCATGAGAGATGCCTCCAGGTCAGGAGTTGTCACACGGCCGAGCACAGGGAGCCCGCATTGGAATCTAGGGCATTTGCACATGTTCCACTTTAGGTTCTCAAGTGACCCTTGGCGAGCATCAGCGGCATCTTAAGGGAGCTCATAGGAAATGTAAACATCGAGGTCTCCCCACACCTCCCTAAATTAAAAGCTTTGGAATGAATGAGACCTGACAGTTACTAAGAAGCTCCGAGGGAGATTTTGAGACATACTGAAGATCTTTTACGTATCTGGCAGCCCTTCTAAGAGGAAGAAGGGGAAGGTCTTTAATTTAGAGTGTTAACCCTCAAGCCAGGCTCTAATGTAGGCAATTTGTGTACTTTTTGGATAGTATCCTACCCATCACATCCACTGTTTTGTGGAAAAGCTAGTTCATGTTTTCCATGTGCAATGCAAGAGTATATGAAATGTTACACTATTACATGTTTCCTTGCACTGTATATACACAAAACCTCTGCAAGGGTATCAGAGCTTTCAACATGGTTTACCTCTGGTAGAAGAGGTAGGTTGCTAGGGGCGGACGGGGAAGATTTTTTTTTTTTTTAAATTTTCCAACTTGAACTATATGAATATTTCTTCCAAAGAAAATAAGGATTTATATTCAGAACAGTGTTAAAGCTAAAACTAGACTCAAACCCAAATGGCTCCAGATTCCCTGTCTTCTGTTGACTACATATGAAAATCTATTTTAAACATAAAATGTTCACTAGAGCTTGTATTGTCAGCAATAGTGAAATTTAGTTCCTCATTTAACGTTCTGAACAATAACCACCTCTAATTGTGCTAATTGTAATAGCATGTCATATGATAAAATGAAGACACAATTTTTAAGATCAGGCCTTGCTCCTTACCACCTGAGACAGGGTCGAATATGGTCCAGGCTGGCCTCAAACTCCAACTCTGTAGTGGTGAGTGATCTTGAACTTCTGACTCTGCTCTCTCTACCTCCCAGATGCTGGGATCACAGGCCTGTGTCATCTCACCTAGCCTTGGTTGTGTTGGTTTCTGTGTTTTAGATAGGGTCTCACTCTGTAATACAGACTGGCCTGGAACTCAACTGCGTTGCCCAGGCCTGGCCTTAATCTCTAGATAGTCCCTATGTCTTACCCTCAAAAGTGCTTGGTTTACAGGTGTGAGCTATCATGCCCAATTTAGAAAAGTTTCTTAACCCTGTGGCTGACAGAGTCCTTAGATCCCTTCTCAGATGCCTGTGTGGCATATGTCCATCAAGTAGGAGCTTCATCATCCTTGCCACATGGTGCCATATTCAGGAGCCTGTGCCTTGCTCATATTTTCCCGAGTAGCCAATCAATAGTGATTTTTATTTAATTATTTTGAGACAGCTGGTACAGTGCTTGCTTAACATGCCTGAAGGCCAGGATTTGATCCCTAGTACCACATAAACTGGGTTTCATGACACATGTTGAGGTGAGTATGGGTGTTGTGCCCAGACCATGACCCCCAGAGAGACCACCAAAGACGAGCATGCCGGAATACAAAAGCAAGGTTTAATTCTGGATATCCAAAAGCAATATAAGCCTAGGCAGGGACTTCGTCCAATACATCCAACGCAGTGGAGGCTGGAGGAAGTGCCCGCCTGTCTGCAAGCTCAGCTTTTAAAGGGAAAAATCACAAGGTCACATCATTTAGGGGTGCTAGTACGGGTACAATTCTGATTGGCTTGTTTCTAGGGCCTTTCTAGAAATCATGGCTTAATCTTACTTCTAAGGGAGTAGTTACCCACCACCATTTCTCATTGGCTGCCCTCAGGTGGGGACACTTTTATGGTCAGTTACCCTGGAAACCAGGGTTGGAACATTCTATAGTCCGGCAGTCATTACCTCATGACTACCTTGTGACTCTGTACTTTTACACTTGCTGGTTTCTGGAATCTGGACTGACTTGTTTCAGTAACTATTGGCCTATTCCTAGAAGGAGAAATCTTAGGCCTTAGTTTTTGGGTGAAGGCATTTTGGTCTTATTTCTAAGATGGCACATTTTGGTCTCACACGTGAGGATCAAGAGTTCAAGGCCAGCCTCAACTACATAGTGAGTTTGAGGCTAGTCTGGGATACTGTAAAGATAGGAAAGGAGACAAACCAGATCTTCTAAATAGCTCAAGCTGAGGGTGGCATCCAAGTTGGCAGCCTCTTGCCCCCTCGATGCTAAGTGTGGAAACATAGGCACATGCCACACTTTTTCTCCCCCCTCTTTTTCGACACAGGGTTTCTCTGTAGCCCTGACTGTCCTCGAACTCACTATGTAGACCAGGTGCTAGGATTAAAGGCGTGTGCCAACAGCACCTGGCTCTATTTTGGCACTCTTCACAAGGAGTTGAGAAAGCAATGCACGTCTGTGTGACTTTGACTATGTTGCTTTCCCTCTTATTGCTTCAGATTGCTCCTCTGTACAACAGAGAGTTAAAAACAGGCTTGTGAGGATGAAGTGAGTTAATGTGCATGTAGATATATATCTGAGGATCCAACCAAGAGTGGATCAAAAGTAACTGAAATGTGTCTGTGCTAAACAAGTACAGATTTTACTCTTGACATTTTCCCTAAGCAATATGATTTAACAGCTACTTACATACATTTGCATTGTATTAGATAGTTATAAATAATTTATAAATGAGGCAAGGTTTGTGAGTGGGTGTTTGTAGGTTTCGTTTTGTATTAGGAACTTGAGCATCCTTGAATTTTGGTACCCATGGGTGTGTGTAAGGAATATGTGCCCAGGAATGCCTACAATCTCAGAACTTGAGAGGTGGAGGCAGGAGGATCAGGAGTTCAAGGTCATTCTCAGGTGCAGAGTAAGTTCAAGGCTAGCCTAGGGTACTTGAGACTTGGTCTCATAAAGACATAAAACCAAACAGACTTTCCAGGTACGATTAAGGTTCTTGGGACGGGCTCTCTGTGTCACCATCCTGTGTATCCTCCTCTGTAGAGAGGAAGGTTTGAGTACACATAGAAGAGACGGTCATGTGGTTGCAGAGGCAGAGACGGAAGCCTCTTCAAGTCACAGAAAGCCAGTGACTGGCTGCACCAGACAACACAAAGGGTGAAACATCCTCCCCTTGGGACTTCAGCACTATGAGCCCTTTACCACCTTGATTATACTCCAGGCCTCCAAAACTCTGAGAATGCGTACAAGCCAGCCCTTCTCCCTTTATGGCACAGTGGGTTCTCTTCACCTGTGTTTCTGCTTATTACAATTTCACTTACCCAAGGCTAACCACAGCCCCAGGGGCCTCTGTAAGAGTAGGAAATGCTCCTAATCACCTAGTCAACTCTCCAGCACATTACTGTGTCTAATTGATAAATTAAACTTTATGATAGCGCCAGAGATGGTTGAGAGCCACCATGTGGTTGCTGGGAGTTGAACTCAGGACCTCTGGAAGAACAGTCAGTGCTCTTAACCACTGAGCCATCTCTCCAGCCCCAGCTTTTTTTTTTTTTTATCATGCTATGTTGCCCAGGCTGACCTTGAACTTTCTGAACTTCCTGTCATGGCTTCCTAAGTGCTGGAATTATCAGCACGCACCACCATTCTTGCTTTTTGTTAAATTTTTATTAATACCTGTTGAGTTGTTTCTTCATGCTAAGTAGTTCACTGACACCATCTCCCTCAAAACCACTCTAAGGGGCCAGGCATGCACAGAGGCACATGTCTTTAATTCCAATACTGGGGAGGCAGAGGCATTGTGGGTTTTGAGGCCTACCTGGTCGACATAGCAAGTTCTAGGCCAGTCAGAGCTCACTGTGAGGCCCTGTCTCAAAACAACACCACAACAAAACAAAAGTAACAACAACAAAACACCCTAAGAGGAAGACGACGGCCTACTTGAGAAATGAGAAACAATTGACAGAGAAGGTGAAGTAATTCCCCGGGCTTCCTACCTTTCTTGTACAGCCCACTTTCCCAGGGATGGCACTGCCCACAGTGGGCTGGGCCCTCACACATCAATCAGCAGTCGAGAATCAACCCACAGAGGTACCCACACAAGTCTGATACCAACAGTTCCTGAATTCAGGATCCCTCCTCCCAGGTGACTAGTGAGTGTCAAGTTGACAGAAACTACCCAACACAGCACTGGAGCCAGGAGCCTATGGGATCGGGCAGCTTTCCAGAAGAGACCCCTTTTCTTTGCTCAGAGGAGGAAGCAGAGTTCCTGGGGGAGAATGCCAGTCTGGGCAGCAACAGGAGGCTGGCTCAGTGAGGGTGGATGATGGGAGCCAGGGGAGAGGGACACAGGCCAAGGCAGGAAAGAAAAAAAAAAAAAAAAGGCAGGATAGGGGAGCCAGGGTAGGGCGTGTCTCAGCCCAGGTGTTCCTGGCTCAGCCGCCTGGAGGAAGCTGTCAGAAAGGCTCACCCGCTTGACCAGAACGGTGCCAGACTAGGCAATTAAATGGAGAGAGCTTAGGTTCCTTCCTTAAACTCCCAGCATTCCTGTGGGTTTCTAGAAACTAGAACAGAAATGCCTGCTTTCTGGAGGGATGGTTCCTCAGCTATACGACTTCTTGGAGGAATTGTACAGATCTTCTGATCAGTCATCTGCAGTTTCCTACAGTTTTTTTTTTTGTTGTTGTTGTTGTTTGTTTTTTTGTTTTGTTTTTTTGAGACAGGGTTTCTCTGTATAGCTTTGCGCCTTTCCTGGAACTCAACTCTGTAGCCCAGGCTGGCCTCGAACTCACAGAGATCCGCCTGGCTCTGCCTCCCGAGTGCTGGGATTAAAGGCGTGCGCCACCACCACCCGGCAGTTTTCTACAGTTTTAAGGAGTGAGAAAGAAAAGAAAAAAGCTTACGTTTCACAGTAGATGTGGGAGAGACGGCATTGTAACCTCTACCCGCTAAGACAAAGAGCTAAAGAAACAAGGTGGGTAGAGGTTAAGGACAAGACTTTGCTAAACAAGCAAGCGGACCGTGTTTTGCCCCTCAGTGGGCAAAACTGTGGGGCAGCTGTGAAAAAAAATGCTGCCTACAGAGGTAGGAAACAGTGTAATGAATCCCTCCATGCACTCATTCAACTTCAATGATTATCTACTGATGGCCAATCTTGTTTAATGTTTGCTCACAACCCCATCCCTTATTGACTAATTAATTATAGAAATAGAAAAGGAAAACGCCCCTGAGGATGGGAGTGGGCTGAAGAAAAAAGCCCCCAAACCTGGATTTGGTTTTTTATTTTTTTGACTTAGAAAAATATCAAACCCATTAAGACATTTTAAGAACGAGGCTGGGTGTGGTGGTGCATGCCTTTAATCCCAGTACTCAGGAGACAGAGGCCGGATCTACACAGTGAGTTCCATCCAGGATAGCCAGAGCTACAGAGACCCTGTCTCAAAAAAAAAAAAAAAGTTTGCTTTTGCAACAGGGTTTCCACTAAGTTATTCATGCTGACCATGAACTTGTCATCTTACTGTCTTAGTGTACTGGGTGTTGAGGTTCAGGCTTTGAAGAACCAGCCTGCCTCCATTTTAGGCTCAAAAGCCATCTTAAAGTTAAGGCAGACTAGATTCATTCCTGTTTATGATTAAACCTCTGTTTCTCAGGATTGGGCTATGCCTTAACTGTAGCTTTCACTACAAACAGTTCTGTACTGCCTGTTCCAGGAATGGCAATCACGTCTTTGTTTTAAAAAAGTTAATAATCATCTTGCAACCCTCCCTTTGTTTCCAAAGGGCTGCTGTGGCCACCTTGTCGTGACTACCTGTAGTTACAACCTCCTTGCAATCACATCTTTGTTTCAGGAGGTCGTTATGACTAACTTGTTTTTGTTTTTGTTTTCCTAGACAGGATTTCTCTGTGTAGCTTTGCGCCTTTCCTGGAACTCACTTGGTAGCCCAGGCTGGCCTCGAACTCACAGAGATCCGCCTGGCTCTGCCTCCCGAGTGCTGGCATTAAAGGTGTGTGCCACCACCGCCTGGCATGACTAACTTCTTATGGTTATGTTCAGCTCCTGTAACCCAGTCTATTTTGCCCTTCGAATCCCGAATTTGAAAACCCCCTACCCTGAGCTATAAAAACCTTATCTTAGCTGGGTGGTGGCGCACACCTTTAATCACAGCACTCGGGAGGCAGAGGCAGGCAGATCTCTGTGAACTGGATGACAGCCTGGGCTACAGAGTGAGTTTCAGGACAGCCAGAGCTACACAGTAAAACCTTGTCTCGAAAAACCAAAACGAACTGAACAAACAAAACATCCTTGTCTTCCTCACATCCAGTGCTGACCTCTCAAACTCCAACTTAGGGGGAGGTAGCCCACCCCATGTACACGAATAAAAAAAAGCTTGCTTTAATTGTTTGCTTTATTGAATTTGGCCATGATGATGATTTGGGTCTGTGGTCCTCCTCCCATCTTTGGGATTCGCAGCTTGCACCACTATGAATGATTACCAACCTTTAACTGAGATGACCTAGGAGAAAGAAACCTCCAAAAAGAAAAATGAACCCCAGGGTTACATTGTTCCGGACCCAAGCTGAGTGTCCTGTAAGGAAGGTGCAGTCACAGAAAGGAGATGACATCTGTTCAAAGAAGTTGTTCAAACTGGGTCACACCTGAAACCGTGTCTGTTATTTTAAACTTTTAAAAATGTGGGGTTTAGGCCAAGCTAACAGCTTTTCATTGGCTCTTGTAACCCGCCAGCTTGCTTGCTTCTGCCTGCCCAGCAACAAAAACCGTATTAAAGAATGCGTAGTGCTTCGGTTGGTGCGCATTCCCTCCTGAGCTGAATGCAAACCTGCCAGCCGTAATAAAAGTTTTGAGCCCCATTATTCGTGGGGGTCTTGGAATTTTCCTTTGTAGTGTAGAGTGATGATCTCATCAGGCTATAACATAGCAATCATCCCAAATGTGTGGTTCAGCCAGAGAACCAGACCATCAGACAGCGCTGAAGCTGAATGATACATTTTTATTCGGGGAATGAACTGCTGAGCTGTCCCAAGAGAAGGGAGTGCAGCACCCTAAAAAGGAGTTTGGCCTTTAGAGGGTGGTTTACATTTGTCGGGAATGTGGCAGGACAGTACTCAAGAAAAAGGAACTGCCTGCCTAGGCAAAAGGGACCGCTGTCAGCAAATTCTATGGGGAGGGGTGGGCTCTGACTGTTAGGGTAGCAGGAGCTGTGGTCAAGTTGTTTGTTGAGACAAGGAGTCAGCAGACTTCTGAAACACGTAGAATGTTCAGTTTCCATTTCCCGGAAGGGGCTGGGTCCTACACTGGTCATCTGTCTTGGTGTCTTAGGTGACTCCATCTTGGCCCAAAGATCTGGGCCAACCCGATGAATACTATGAAGGTATTTTTCTTTAATATTTCAGTTCTATCTATCCCTTTACCTCTACTGACCTTTCCCTGATCTGTGGCAAACTCCTCACTGGTCTCCAGTAATTGTTGCCACTCCCCCCCTCCATTCAGCCTGGTGAGTTCTAGGACAGCCAGAGCTACACAGAGAAACCCTGTCTCAAACAAACAAACAGCCGGGCCGTGGTGGCGCACACCTTTAATCCCAGCCCTTGGGAGGCAGAGCCAGGCGGATGTCTGTGAGTTCGAGGCCAGCCTGGGCTACCAAGTGAGTTCCAGGAGAGGCACAAAGCTACACAGAGAAACCCTGTCTCGAAAAACCAAACAAACAAACAAGACTTATTTTATTTTTATGAGTGTGTCTATGTGAGTGCCTGTGGAGGCCAGAAAAACGGTGGAGCTGGACTCAACAGGCAGTGAGATTTCCCCCTGGATGCTGGGAACTGAACTCTAGTCTTCTGTAAGAGCAGAAGAAAAAAAAAAATGTGTGTGTGGGTGTGTGCATGAGCACATGTCTGTTGGAGTGTTGACGGAGGCCGAAGTCAGAGTTGGATACCTTGAACCTGGAGTTACAGAAGACTGTGAGCCATCATGTGGGTGCTGGGAGCTGAGTCCATGTTCTCTGTAAGAGCCGAAATCATTCATAACCACTGAGCTGTCTCTTCAAACCTTTGCTTTGTTCTTAAAATTTTATTTATTAATTTATTTTTGTGTATGTCTGTGTAGTATATATGTGTGTGAGGGCACACATGTGGAAGTCAGAAGACAACTTTTGGGAGTTGGTTCCTGCCTTCCACCTTGGGTTTTGTTTTTTTGTTTCTTTTGTTTTTTGGTTTTCCAAGCCAGGGTTTCTCTATGCAATAGTCCTGGCTGTCCTGAAACTTACTGTGTAGACCAGGCTGGCCTCGAGAACGCACAGAGATCCACCTGCCTTGGCCTCCTGAGTGCTGGGATTAAAGGAGTGTACCACCATGCCTGGCACCTTGTTTTAAATCCTCTCTCAGTTGCTGTGCCCGTACTCCAGGCTAGTGGCCCAAGAGCTTCCCGATTCTCCTGTTTCTAGTTCCCATTTTGTCTTAGGAGACCTGGTATGAGACGGGACACCTGGCTTTCACATGGGTTCAGGGGGCACTTTACTGTTGAATCATGTCTCAGGCTTGTTTTCCTTTTTTCTTTCTTTCTTTCTTTCTTTCTTTCTTTCTTTCTTTCTTTCTTTCTTTCATCTTTTTTTTAGATTGGGTCTCCCTAGCAATCCTCTTTCCTCGGCTTCTCAAGTGCTGGGACTTCAGGTGCCATCACCAGACTCCTCTAATCCCGCTGACCACTGCTGTCTATCTGGCTTTCTCTGTACCCAGTTGACTCCCTCAAGGCAAATTCAGACCTTTCAACTAAGTGCAAACCAACTCCTATCAAACAGCAAACCATCCAGTTTCACCTCTGCCACCCTACATGACTTAAAAATTGTCAGACCCGCCAGGCGGTGGTGGGGCACACCTTTAATCCTAGCACTTGGGAGGCAGAGGCAGGCTGGTCTCTGTGAGTTTGAGGCCAGCCTGGTCTACAGAGCGAGTTCCAGGACAGGCTCCAAAGCTACACAGAGAAACTCTGTCTCCAAAAACAAAACCAACCAACCAACCAACCAACCAAACAAATTGTCAGACTCTTTCAAGACCAACACTCCTGAGAAGCCCAGCCCCGCTCCAGGACTCACCACCCTCCACTCTCTATCAGAGAAACTTCACCCACCACCTCCCATCTTGGCTCCTTCGCCTTGTTCTCATGTTTTCCTCTGGGATGCATTTATTCTGCATATTCACTCACCAGCACTTGTCTCCTTGTGGGTGAGTGTTACCCTCACGTGTGTGATTCTTGTTCGTTACCTAGAATATAAGGCTCATCGGGGCGGGGACTGTGTCTTTTTTTGCTGACCCTCTTTATCCTAACTGCCTCCTCTGGTGCCGGATACCGCGCAGTCACTGAATATAGACAGGTGTTGACGAATGAATACTAACGCCTGTGTGGAGGTTGCACACCGGTACAATACTTAGCACTGCCACTGCCATCTAGTGGTAACACATTATAATTCGTTGGTCCTAGTCTCAGAAACACTACAAGCTCTGCGGCCTCACTCCAGACCCAGCCGGCCATCACTCTGTGTATGACAGACACCTGCCAAGCACTTGCGTTGGCTGGGGCATCCACCCTATCAGGTATTTTATGTCACTGCCTGTTTGAAACAGGGGTAAGCTGCCTTTGGAGGTCACAAACTAAGAGGCTGTATTTAGGCTCTATTGCTGGTTTACACTGTACCTCATTGTCTGAGCCATGTATTAGTGAAATGTAGCCATAAGAAAACTGGAGTTCAGCCGGGCGGTGGCGGCGGCGGCGGCGGCGGCGGCGGCGGCGGCGGTGGTGGCACACGCCTTTAATCCCAGCACTCGGGAGGCAGAGACAGGTGGATCTCTGTGAGTTCGAGGCCAGCCTGGGCTACCAAGTGAGTTCCAGGAAAGGCACAAAGCTACACAGAGAAACCCTGTCTCGAAAAACCAAAAAAAAGAAAAAAAGAAAACTGGAGTTCATTGAACGATTATAGAGATCCAGATCTAGACTCTCCTTGGTGGCAAGAAGTGTGTTTTTATAAATAGGGAGGGGGGCTGGAGAGATGGCTCAGCGGTTAAAAGCATTAGCAGCTCTTCCAGGGGTCCTGAGTTCAATTTCCAGCAATCACATGGTGGCTCACAGCCGTCTATAATGGGATGTAATACCCTCTTCTGGCATGAAAGTGTATATGCAGATAGAGTACCATTTGCATAAAACAAATAAATTAAAAAAAAGAACCCAAAAATTATAAATAGGGAGGGTAGAGCCAGGCGGTGGTGGCACATGCCTTTAATCCTAGCACTCGGGAGGCAGAGCCAGGCGGATCTCTGTGAGTTCGAGGCCAGCCTGGGCTAGAGTGAGTTCCAGGAAGGGCATCAAAGCTACACAGAGAAAACTTGTCTTGAAAAATAAAAAAAAAAAAAAAAAAAAGGGAGGGTAATATGTGGCTTGTCACTCTTCAGTAAGTTGTTTACACAATGGGGTGTGCAGGGGTGTGTGTGTGGGGACGATCTGTGCTCTCATATTGAGACCCCAGACAAACTGGATGTGCAGTATCTGTGCATGGCTCATGAGCAATCTCTCTTTGCATATATCTCCTAATTTTTTTTGACTTTGTGGCTTAGATAGTCTGGCCTTCATTGTTATGTGAAATTTTGTTTGTGTTCTGACAAATAACACTTGCCTGGAGATCAGAGGGTGGAGCTAGCCACTAGCTAACTATAGAGGCCAGGTGGTGGTGGCACACACCTTTAATCCGAGCACTTGGGAGGCTCATGCCTTTTAGCCCAGCATTTGGGAGGCTCACTCTTTTGATCCCAGCACTTGGGAGGTGGAGACAGGAATATAAGGTGGGTGGAGAGACCTCAGGCCCCTTTCGGTCTGCGGATCCAGAGAGGTAAGAAGTCACTAGTGGCTGCTGCTTTCCTTCTCTGATCTTTCAGGTTGTTGCCCCCATATTTGACTCCTGGTTTTTATTCATAAGACTAATTAGGATCATGCTTCACTTCATGTCCCTACAAAGTTACATATTTTCTATAGATTCAACATTAAAGTGTTTTTGATTGGATATAGGTTCATGCCTATAATTCCAATACTAGATGAGTGGGGTGGGGGGTGCTACCAGTTTAGGTCCAGCTTGGGCTCCAGGGTAAGTTCCAGGTCAACCTGGACTGGAGATCTCAGATACTTGGGATGCTGAGGCAGGGAGATCACAAGTTCAGGGCCAATTTGGGGTAACTGAGTGAGGCATATCTCAAAAGAAGAGGAAGAGGTGGACTGTTGCAGAATATTATTTTAAGGTATGTTACTTTTATGTTGTGTTTTTTTTTTAACTGTGAAGCTGTATTACTTTGCCTGTCTAAAACACCTGATGGTCTAATAAAGAGCTGAATGGCCAATAGCAAGGCAGCAGAAAGGATAGGTGGGGCTGGCAGGTGGAGAGAATATATAGAAGAAGAAATCTAGGAGAAGAAAAAAGAAAGAAGTAGCCAGAGAAGGAGAAGTCCAGGTGCCAGCCACCCAGCTACACAGCCAGCCATGGAGTAAGAGTAAGATTTACAGAAGTAAGAGAATGGGACAATTTAAGTTAAGGAAAGCTGGCTAGAAACTAAGCCAAGCTAAGGCTGGGCATTCATAATTAAGAATAAGCCTCCGTGTGTGATTTATCTGGGAGATGGGTGGTGGGCTCCCCAAAAGAACAAAAACAACAACAGAGGATGAGGAGAAAGAAGAATGTAATTCCTCGTGTGACTGAATACAATCTTTAGTTACTAGGGCCTAGTGTGACCTGCCAGGCAGAAACGAAGATATTCTAAATAGATAATGTGTCTCTCAATCTGATTATCAGACTATTGCAACAATGGACCCCAAAGCAATGTGAACTTCTCCAGGAGTCTCGTGCTGGGGGAAGAAAGAGGTACCAGGCAGAGGAGAGAACGTCTCCCAGGAGATTTCAAACAGTTCTAATAACTTGTTAGAACATTTTATAAAAGGATACTAAACCCCAGGAAATAGTGGGCTGGTGGGCAGGACCCACCTTGACCAGGACTGCTTAAACACGCTTTGCCCTTTATTTAAACTTTGATCTCACTTCAGGACCCAGGTATTTATGTATTTTATGTACATAAGTGCTCTATCTGCATGTACGCTTTTTATGCCAGAAGAAGGCATCAGACCCCGCTATAGATGGTTGTGAGCCACCATGTGGTTGCCGGGAATTGAACTCAGTGCTCTTAACCACTGAGCCATCTCTCCACCCCTAATTTGGATGTTTTCAATTGGCTTATTGAGGACCGGTGGTTGGACCTGACTGGGGCCACAGGTTACGACCCTGGATAGGATAACATAGTAACACACACACACACACACACACACACACACACACACACACACGAGGGCGAGGGATGTATTTCAGCGGTAGAATACTTGCTTAGGGTGTGGGAGTTAGAGTTCTACGGCAGTCATTAAACTCACAGCAGCCAGAGCTACCTCCAACATTTTTCTTCCTTTTATTTTCTGAGTCAAGGTCTCTTGTAGCTCATGGGCTTGAGTTCTCTGTGCACCCGGAGATGACCTTAACCTTCTGGGCTTCCACACTCTCCATATTGGAGAGATTCCTAGTGTGCCACCATACTTGGTTCAGGCTGTGTTGGGGATCAAACCTAGGGCTTCCAGCATGCTAGGCCAGCACTGTACCAGTTGAGTCACATCCCAGGCTCAGGACTCTTCTGATAAACTACAAAAAGATGCATGCTCACAGATGTGCACACTGGTTGCCTGTGGTTTATTCCCTTTTATATCTTTACATTTTGTACCAGCTGTTTTTAAAAATCATTGAGTGACCTGTCCCAAGAAGGAAGTGATGGCTGTTTTTCAGCTCTTACATGGAGAAGATGCTTACAGACGAATAGATGTTAAAGAAACTAGTAAGAACCAGGTGTAGTGGTGTATGCTTGTAATCCCAGTACTCCAGAGGCTAAAACAAGAGAACCTCAGGTTCAAGGACAATCTGGGCTACAAAGTGAGGTCCCATCTTAAACAAAATGAAATAAAACAAAGTGTCATTAAGCGGGTAGGGGAGAAGCTAAAGTAAGTTAAACTTGGCTAGTTAACTTTCTTGATTCTCAGTAAAGATTAACCATTGACCTCCATGGGGAATTTGGTAGTAATTAAATTATATCAACAATACAGAGATCAGCTCTTGTAAGCATTCAGGGACTGAACTGAAGATGCTCCGTCTAAATGACTCGAAGGCCACACCTGGACTATGTCAGCCATTCCTCTCAGCAGGTGCTTTATCGCAGGCTCTGGACAGCCGTTCCTTCTAAGCTCCCCATAGCAACAAGGAAAGATGAACTCGATAGCTTTTTCTGAATCAGTGCTTATGCAGACCCGGAGGACCAGCCGAGGGCTGATGGGCCTCCTTTGTGCAGCGTGAATGCTGGCTGATTGCCGAGGCAGCTGTCAGGGTGGATTGCTCTCATTTGTGTGATAGCCTCCCCAGGGCCTGGTGCTTCAGTAGTATCTGGCCCTCTTTTGGCCAGGGTTCACCCCACTAAAAGATGTGAGAAGATCAAATCATCCCTCCCCCTCTCTTCCTCAGATGCCTGAGAACCCACGTTGGCACACTAATGCTGTGACAGACCCGTGCGTGAGTCATGCGTGTCCCGGATGTTTGTGACAAATCACTTTTCTGTGTTAAATACTCCCATTTTATTTATTTATTAAAAGTGTTTTCTGGCGGTGGTGACACACACCTTTAATCCTAGCACTTGGGAGGCAGAGGCAGGTGGACCTCTGAGTTCGGGGCCAGCCTGGTCTACCCAGAGAAACACTGTCTCGACAAACCAATCCCCTCCCCCCAAAAATGTTTTTAGGGGCTGGAGAGATGGCTCAGTAGTTCAAGAACACTTGTTTCTCTTTCAGAGGACCTGAGTTCGGTTCCCAGCACCCACACAGTGGCTCAGAGCCATGCCTAACTCCAGTTCCAGGGGATCTGATGCCCACTTCTGACTTCCTAGGGTATGAAGCATGCACTTGGTGCCCATACATACACGCAGGCAAAACACTCATACACATAAATAAACCAATCTAAAAAAATAGTTTTAGAAAAATTATGTATGGGGCGTATGAGCCATGTGCCACCAAGTGCATATGGAGGTCAGAGGACAACTTTCAGGAGCTGTCCACCAGGTGGGGGTCTAACTCATATCTTCAGTGTTGATGGCAAGTGCCTTTACCCACCCAGCTGTCTCATTGACCCTGAATCACTCCAATGTGATAAAAAGGTGCTATTCTCATTATGTCTTAGCTCCTGAAGAAAAATCTGCTTGGCAGTTCTGTCATACAATCTCAGGGACAGTGATGACTGCTGAAGGAAGGTGGGGACATGTCGAAAGCTCCCACGGTGGCTTCCCAGTTGCTTCTGTTCTCAAACTCTGACAGCACTATGAGTTTCTGGATTCTCTCCTTTCTTCTTTCTCTCTTCTCTCTTTTCCCTCTCCAGAGTCTTATGATGTAGCCCTGGCTGGCCTGGAGCTGGCTATGTAGTGCAGGCTGGCCTTGAACTTGTGATGTTCCTCCTCCCTCCATCTCCGTACATCACACTCAGTGAGGGTTTCTTGAGCTCTTAAAAACAATGTGCAGTCCACACATGTTGGGCGCTCTGTTCCACGTGTGCCCACCGATCAAATCTACTATTGGTATCATCTAGTTCTTGTAATATTTGTCAGCTAAGGGGTTGGGGATTTAGCTCAGTGGTAGAGCGCTTGCCTAGCAATCACAAGGCCCTGGGTTTGGGCCTCAGCTCCAGGAAAAAAACAATTGTCAGCTAAATATACTCATTACAGAGAAAGGAGTATCAGAAGCATATCATTATGTTGTTAGTTTTATCAGTTTGACCTGTAGGAGCATATGTTAAGTACATACAAAATTAAATTCATTCCTTTCTTTTTTTCATGTATTTATTATTTTTTATCTTTTAAATATTATTTTATAAGTGTGAATATTTTGCCGCATGTATGTCTGTACACCACTTGTGTGCCTGGTGCCCTCCAAGGCCGGAAGAAGGTGTGGATTCCCTGAAATGAAGTTATAGATAGAGCTGGGAATTCTACCCAGGTCCATTGGGAGAGCAGCCAGTGTTTTTTTTTTTTTTGTTGTTGTTGTTGTTTGTTTGTTTTGAGACAGGGTTTGTCTATGTAGTTTTGGTGCCTGTCCTGGATATCCCCTCTGTAGACCAGGCTGGCCTCGAACTTAGATATCTGGTTGCCTCTGCCTCCCAAATGCTGGTATTAAAGGAGCATACCACCACCGCCCAGCATCTTTTCTTATTTCAGAAAAGGTTTATTGCAACCCAGTTGGCCTTGAACTTATCATGTAGCAAGGGATGACCTTGAACTCTTTATCCTCTCATATCTACCTCTTAAGTGCTGTGTAGTAGAATATTTTAAAGTGTGTTACTTTTGTTTATGTTGCATTTGTTTAACTCTGTGAAGCTGTGTTACTGTGCCTGTGTCAAAACCACAGCTAGGTGTGATGGTGCACACCTTTAGTTCTAGCCTTTGGGAAGTAGAGGCAGGCAGATCTCTGAGTTCAAGTCTAACCTGGTCTACAGATCCAGTTTCAGGACAGCCAGGGCTACACAGAGAAACCCTCTCTCAGCCCCATCTCCCAAATTACTAATCAAACAATTCTTTGATCACGTAATCCTCAATTTGCCTTAATATCCTTGTTCCCAGACATAAAATCTTCATTAAAACACCTTCAAATGAATCATAGCCAAGACACAAGCCTTACAGATGTGCCAAACAAACAACTGCTTCTTTTGATGAAAGCCTCAGCCCTGCACCAACAGGAGCCATCGTAAGTAAATTACAGCCCCAGGAACCCGAGGGAGGCCTCGGGAAGCTTCCGAAGGCTGACCATTAGGATGGATGTTAGAATTACAAGCTGCTTTTATTGCGACTGTGACTCTAAATTGTGTATCATCCTTTTTATGACCGTCAAAAGCTGGTTGCTGGGACTTGGACATACAGAAACAGCCATCTAAGAACGGGGGTCCTCCCTGGCCATCCCCACCACAAGCCAGAGGGCTCAAAGGAGCGTAAGTCACCTACTTGGAACAAGAATGTGCCCGTGTTAGAGGAACAATTAAAGCTTCTCTGCCTTGCTTCCTTCCAGACTCTTATTTCCATGGCAGGACAGGGGTGGATTGACCTCTAAGAGCCCATGCAATGGGATTCTGTGAAGGCAGGGGAGATTGTAATGTATTTGAGTGTGTGGGGGCCAGATACAGCCATTTAATCCAGGAGTTCAGGGGCCATAGGTCATTGGGAGCTTGTTCAACAGCCAGTCCTGGGCTTCCCAAGACTGAGTCACTTCCTACTGACCTTTGATAGATGTGGGGACACATACTATTTTCACCAGGTTTGTGGGCATCATGAAACTCAGTGTCATCTTTTCTTTCTTTCTTTCTTTCTTTCTTTCTTTCTTTCTTTCTTTCTTTCTTTCTTTCTTTCTTTCTTTTTTCTTTTTTTTTTTCTTCTCCAAGACAGGGTTTCTCTGTGTAGTTTTGCACCTTTCCTGGAACTTGCTTTGTAGATCAGGCTGGCCTTGAACTCACAGAGATCTGCCTGGCTCTCCCTCCGAGTACTGGGATTAAAGGCGTGCACCGCCGCCACCCCCCCCCCCCACCCCCCCCCCACCCCCCCGCCAGTGGCATCTTTCAAACAACTCAAAGAAACATCCATCACTGGCCCCAGGGTTAGTGTTGGGAGTAGGAGAAGCTGTGAGAGGGGGATCTGAATCCTGACTCCATCATGTTCTAGCAGAGTGATTCTGGGTCGTGAAAACTTGAGGTTTCTCCAGGTGAATGTGGTGCTAACTACACTGGGCTATTTTTTCTTCTCTTCTCTTTCTTTTTTCTTTTCTTTCCTTTTCTCCTGCCCTCCCTTCCTCTCCCCCTCTCCCCACCAATCTCTCTCTTTTACGTACAGCACTGAGCTGGAACAGGAAGCTGTGGAGGAGTCTACTCCTGTTTGTCTTTAGAGGAGAGGTAAGGATGTGGAGGAGAGGTGGCCCACCTTGATTGATTTGGAGCATGGCGGGTGGTTTTTTTGACAGCAAATGGCACCCTATCCCTGAATGGCACCAGGCACACAATTCATGAGTTCACCAGGTTTGACGGAAGGATATGCAAATCTGACTCGATTCATAGCCTCACTTAACAGCTCTGTTGTAATTGCATCTAATTGAGGCTTATTCATAAATGTCATTGGTGTAAAAAACTGCAAATGTGGAGGAGTCCACCTCAAAGAGCAATGATTACTTCACAGTGGAAACCCAACTGAAGAATATCACTGTTGCTAGGACAACGGTGAGTGAAGCTGGTTGCCCACGGTTACCTGTGCTACCAGATGTCACTGGTGCTTGAGTATTAGCTTTGAATGAGCCTCAGGAGCACAGTAAGGAAGGGCAATGGGAACTGCTTAAGTGGGTATGAATGAGACAGTGTCCTTGAACCCTCCCCCTGCCTCAGGCATCTCAGAGGCTCTGATTTCTCAGCCCTGCCAACTTCCTGAAGAATCTGTCTCAATAAAGGTCCATGGAGTTGTTCATTGGAACCCAATGGTCTTCCTTTAAAAGTCTTTCATTGTTCTTTCTCTTTAAAGTTTGTTAAAAGGCTGGAGGGATGACTGGCTCAGTGGCTGAGAGCGCGTTCTGCTCTTCCTGAGGATCTAAGTTCAGTTCTCAGTGCTTACTACCACCTCTAAATCCAGATCTAAGGGATCCAACACCCTCTTCTGGCCTCCTTGCGCACGTGTAACATTCACACACACACACACACACACACACACACACACACACACACACACAGAGTATGTATGTATGTATGTATATATATATATATATATTATGAAAAAATATATATTTAGACAGGCTTTCTCCCTGTGAACCTTGGGGCATATGCCTTGTGTGTTTTTCAAGAATGCTCAAGGACTCACAGTAAAACAAAACCCCATGGACTGATTTAGGAACACAAAGTGGTGTCTACTGAGTATGGAAGAAATAAACACCCCCACAGCCTAGACCTAAATTCCTAGCCCTTCTTTTCTTATTTCATTTCTTCCTTTTTCTCTTTATTTTTTTATAATTTATTTTTATTTTATGTATGTTGGTATTTTGCCTGTATGAGGGTGTGGGACCCCCTGGAACAGGAGTTAGACAGTTGTGAGCTGTCATGTGGGTGCTGGGAATTGAACCTGGGTCCTCTGTAAGAACAGCCAGTGCTTTTAACACTGAGCCATCTCTCCAGCCCCTTTTTCTTTTCTTTTTTTTTTTTTTTTAAATAAGATCTCACTATGCAGCCCTGGCTGTCCCAGCTTCCCGAAGGGATGGACTGTACCTGGAAGTGTAAGATGAACTTAACCCTCTCCTCATCTAAGTTGCTTTTGGTCGTGGTGCTCATCACAGAAAGCAAACCAGGACACGGCCCTCCCCACAAACCTTTATTTTTCATAACAAGTCCTCCTGCTGTCATATTTTTTTTTTTCTCCCTGTAACCAACCAAGTTTAATTAGGCCTGCTTGCATGTGCATGAGTGGGATGTCATTGACTGGAGCATGGGCAAGTTACCAGTGGCCTTAACACTGAATTCAATGACATCCCCTTCCCCAGCAATCAGGAACTGCCATTAGGCCCTCAGGGAGGGGGTACAGCTTCATGAGCCCCTCTTCACACCTTTAAAAAAATGTTTACTATTTTTGTTGGCTTTCTTTCTTTCTTTCTTTCTTTCTTTCTTTCTTTCTTTCTTTCTTTCTTTCTTTCTTTCTTCCTTCCTTCCTTCCTTTCTTTCTTTCTTTTTCTTTTCTTTGTTTGTTTTCTTGAGACAAGGTTTCTCTGTGTAGCTGTCCTGGAACTCGCTTTGTAGACCAGGCCGACTTCAGACTTGAATAGATCTGTCTGCTTCTGTCTCCTGAGTACTGGGACTAAAGGCGTGCACCATCAAGCCCAGCCCAATTACAATTTTTTTCCCTGAGACCGTTTCTCTGTGTAGCCCTAGCTGTTCTGGAACTCACTTTGTTTTGTTTTTTGTTTTTTTTTTTCCCTTCGGTTTTTTGAGACAGGGTTTCTCTGTGTAGCTTTGCGCCTTTCCTGGAACTCATTTGGTAGTCCAGGCTGGCCTCGAACTCACAGAGATCTGCCTGGCTCTGCCTCCCGAGTGCTGGGATTAAAGGCGTGCGCCACCACTGCCCGGCTGGAACTCACTTTGTAACTCACAAAGATCCGCCTGCCTCTGCCTCCCAAGTGCTGGGATAAAAGGCGTGCACCACCACCTGCGCCAGACTGCGACACGCAGTCTGATTACTATTTTTTACCTGTGATGCTGGAGATGGAGTCCAGGGCCTAGTGCACGCTAGCCAGTTGTTTAGCCATTGAGACCATCCCAGTCTTAGTTTTTCTCCTTCCTTTCCTCTTTATTCCTCCTCCTCCTAATTTGACATAGAGAATGAGGTTGGGTTATAAGGAAGGAGGAAAACTCAACAATGCTCAGAAGATTTGCAAGGTCATGGAAATTACAAGTTCACAAGGCTCCTCCTCTACATTAGATAAGCAGTAAGCGATTGCTGAGGAGAGACCAGGTGGGACTGCCTGCAGATTGAGCTGGGAGCTCCAAGGATGCAGCTTTCATGAATCTTCATCCATGTCCTGGTGGGCCTTTTGATGACGCAAATGCGTTCAAACCAGCTGTACTCCTGCAAGAAACCCCAAGGAAGCCAGGGGCTGGGTGGTGGTGGTGGTGGTGGTGGTGGTGTACGCCTTTAATCCTAGCACTGCGGAGGCAGAGGCAGAGGCAGGCTGGTCTCTGTAAGTTCAAGACCAGTATGGTCTACAGAGTGAGTTCCAGGAGAGCCAGGGCTACACAGAGAAATCCTGTCTTGACAAAACAAACAACAGAACAAATTAAAAGAAAACAAACCCTAGTGAAGTCACTGGTTCACTAAGCTAGACTTGAGGGGAATCACTTCAGATGTCTGGTTGGATGCCCAGGCCTAGTCTGTATGAAGAGATGTTCATATCTTCCCAGGAACTGTCACAAAACAAGTTGCTAAATTCCCCCGAGATTGTCGTCCTCCTCCCTCAGCTTCTCAAGCAGTCGGGATTGCAGGACTGCAGGTATGGGCCACAGGCTGGCTAAGTTAAAGATGCTGAGATAAAATCTGTGGTGCAGGGTTTATGGTGACCGTGGTTGAGTCCTTGTCTGTAGGGGAGGTGGCACACAGTGACACACACTATGTGACAATGGTGGCAGTGACTATGTGTTTGCAGCCCCAAGACAAAAAGGCCAACGGTTTTTGGGAACCACCAGAAACTGGAAGAGAAGCATGACACCGATTCTCCCCGAGAGCCTCCTGGGACTAACCCTTCCACATTCGACTTCATTTTACTTGAAACCATCTGATTTTTTTTTAATCATTGCTATAGCAACACTCAGAGAAGAATACATTCCCCTTCTCTAGCCACCTCATGAGTATTATCATGTCCTCCAAAACTTTTTTTTTGTTTTTTTGTTTTTTTTGTTTTTCAAGGCAGGGTTTCTTTGTGTAGTTTTGGTGCCTGTCCTGGATCTCACTCTGTAGACCAGGCTGGCCTCGAACTCACAGAGATCTGCCTGTCTCTGCCTCCTGAGTGCTGGCATTAAAGGTGTGCGCCACCACCGCCCGGCCGTCCTCCAAAACTTTTTATCCTCAAACTTCCCAGTAGTGAGAATGCATTGCACTTATTTATTTAGAGATGGGGGTCTCACTATGTTGCCCTGGCTGGTCTTGAATTCCTGGGCTGAAGTGATTCTCCTACCTCTGCCTCCCAGAGAATAACTGGGACTGAGTGTGTATACCATTGAGCATGACTGCATTGCAAATATCATGTATGTATGTATTATCTATCTATCTGTCTATCTATCTATCTATCTATCTATCTATCTATCTATCTATCTATCTATCTGTCTGTCTATCAATCATTGATCTATCTGGTATATGCACTCTATGTATGTAGGGATGTGTAAGTTGGCATGCATACGTGAATGTGGAGACCAGAGGTCAACTTCAGGTGTCCTTCTTAATTGCTCTCTACCTTATTTTAAATTTTTATTTATTTTTTTGAGACAAGGTTTCTCTTTGTAGCCCCAGCAGTCCTGGAACTCACTATGTAAGCAAGGCTGGCCTTGAACTCACAGAGATTTACTCGCCTGTGTCTCAGGATTAAAGGCATGTTTCACCAGGCCCCGAATTTTGTCTTATTTTTGGAAACAGTCTCTCACGACACCTGCAGCTCATCCTTGGCTAGGCTGACTGACCTGGGATGAGCACCTGGGATCTGCGGAGGTACCTGGCTTGGATGCTGGAGAGCGGAATGCAGATCTTCACGCATGCGCAGCAGGCACTGTACTGACTACGCGACCTCCCCAGTCCCTGAAAAACAGACGCACTTTGGAAGAGAAGAGCTCTTTAACAAGAAAGAGGGTGGAATGCTGTGGAAACGCTGAGCCCTAGGGAGGGAGACAGAGGCCAGCACTGAGATGGGGAGTGTGGGTGATTGTATGCTGGCCTCTACAAAGACTGCAACCACCCGTGTCAACACAACTGCTGATTTCGGAAAAATTCTTAGCCAGAAAGCTAAAACCGCAAACTACAAAATGCTTCAGTGTTTGTGCTGGTGATTCCTGAAAACATATTACTCACATAGGGGATTGTTGATATGGGTGGAGAGTCTGCTCTCGAAACGGTAGGGCCACTTACCTGAGGGAAAGAGGTGTGCTTTGGCTGACAATCTGAGGGGACCCGGTTTCTGTTCTGTTGTGGCTGGCTCACACAGCAGAGGACCAGGTATCAGAGAACAGATACCTTCTCCCTTCTTATTCAGTCTGGGATCCCAGCTCCAGGGACCGTGCCGTCTATATTTAGGACTTGGTCAATCCTCTCTGGAAACACCTTCATGGCACATCTAAAAGGGTCTCACTAACGCCCTCAGTGTCTGTCTTTCTCTCTTTCCTTCCTTCCTTCCTTCTTTCTTTTATTTATTTATTGGTTTTTCAAGATGGGTTTCTCTGTGTAGTTTTGGTGCCTGTCCTGGATCTCGCTCTGTAGACCAGGCTGGCCTCGAACTCACAGAGATCCGCCTGGCTCCACCTCCTGATTAAAGGCGTGTGTCACCACCCAGCCTAAATACAAAGAAGAAAGAAACCTGAGTACACCATTCATCTCTGTCTTCTTCCTGCTGCAGACACAACATGATCAGCTTTCTCACGTTCCTGGTGCCATGCCTTCTTTAGCCATGGTGGACTGTATCCCACTCTGCTTCTGAGTCCATCCCAGGCTGGTCAAGGGGAAGCCGGCTCTACCTACCTTTAGATAAGAAACATGTCTCGGTTTGATAGACAGGAAGCTCTGGTGGTATTTCTGGGAAGGTGGTAGGGAATAGTACGAATGTGTGTGTATGTGTCTGTGTGTGTATCACATGTCAGATTGTGCAAATGTGCATGTTGTTGGAGGAAGAGTGTGCAGATGAGTACCTGGTGCCCAGAGGCCAGGCTAGAAAGGCCAAGCATGACAATTTGTGAAAAGTCTTTTTTTTTTTTCTTTTTAAGATAGACTTTATTCATGGTTCTCATTTGTTTGTTTTTTTAATTTTATGTGTGTATGTTTTACCTGCATGTGTATATGTGCACTGCGTATATGCTTAATGTTCTTGGAGGCCAGGAGAGGGTACCAGTTCCCCTGGGACTGGAGTTACAAATGGTTGTAAGCCACCATGTAGGTGTTGGGAGGGTAACCTGGGTTCTCAGCCAGAGCAGCAAGTATTCTTAACCTCTGAGTCATCTCTCTATCTGTGTATGTGTGTGTGTGTGTGTGTGTGTGTGTGTGTGTGTGTGTGCCTCAAGTGAGTCGGTGTCCAAAGAGGTCAAGAAGAGGAGGGTGCTTGATCCTTGGAGCTGGAGTCGCAGGTGTGAGGTGCCTGTTGTGGTGTGGTGTTGGGAGCTGAATGTGGGTCCTCTGGAAGAACAGCAAGTACTCTCGACGGCTTAGCCCTCTCTCCAGCCCCTGTGAAAGGCTTTGAGTGTCATGTCTCAAAGAGACCTGGGACACGTCTCAGTCAGTACCTGTGGCTCCTCCCATCACTTCTTACCCCACCCCCAACTTAAACTTCTCCAACCTAAGTGTTGGTCTTGGATTCCCTTCCCTCAGCTTCTGAGCTCTATATACCTCAGCCATTCTGGCTACACCCTGTCGTGGCTTCTGGCTGGCTTCTCTCTCGGTCTCTTGGTTCCTATGAGCTCTCTTAGTCTTCTTGGCCTCCTCTCCATCTCTCTTATTTTCCTCTCTCTCTCCCTTTCTCTCATCTCGTGGCTCAGTTCAGTCTGGACCCTTCCAGATGGCCTCTGGTTGTTCTCTCCCTCATATTTCCAATAAAACCTTCTCCTCAACCAGACCTAGGAGCAGTCATGTGCTCCTTTTCATTCACCAAGTGCAATTTGAATCCTCTTAAGCGAAGGCAGCCTAACTTCTTCAGTAGAGAGATGATGGACAGCATGGTCAGGCCCGTAGTCTGCTAACGTACCTGTGATCTTGGCCTGAGAGAATGATTAGGACCACAGACATAGGTTTAGAGGACACCCACATAGTCAGAGTGTAGATGTGAGTGAGGCTGTACGAGCAGGGCAGTGGTTTAAAGAGTGGAGTGATGCATGCCTGTAATCTCAGCACTCAGAGGTGGCTGAGGCCGGAGGTCAGCCTGGACTGTGCAGAGAGCCCTTGTCAACAAAACCAAACTGGAAACTGTTGTACCTGTTTCTCGAAACCCCCAGAGACCACCAAGGAGCCGGTTTCCGATGCAAGCACATAAGGGTCCTTTTATTCAGGTTCAACCTGGGCCACCACACGGCAGATGGAAGGAAGCCCAGGTGTAGAGGGTTTTTATAAGGAAAAACCACAAGCCGAGAATTGGCAACTTGGGATGGGGTAGAAGGGATATGGGGCAAGGTAATTTTTTTGACACTATTGGTCTAGACTTTGGGCGAGAAACCACATTTGAAACAATTGGGTTAGACTTTTTGGCGGGGAACCACAACTTGTTGAGCAGGATTATCTGGACTGCTCAGCAGGATTATCTAGATATCTTCAAGGGCCATAAACCACAGACAGGATGTCTGCAGGAGGATACTGCTCTGTATCCATTCAAGTTGTCATGGCACATTCCTGAGGGCCTTCCTGGAACTGAGTACAGCAGGTGGCCTGAGATGGTGGCCCTTTCCCTAAAGCAGAGCCTGTAAAGTCAAGTCTAGGCCTTCACAACACAGGAGCCAAGGGAATGCTAACAAGCTGGGTGCCAATGCTTTTGCCACTTCTCATCCTTAACATGGAAGTTATTTCTGTTTTACAGATGGGGACAAGAAGACTGAGGAAGGAGTGTCAGGAAAAAGGGACGTGACTAAAGAAAACAGGAAGGCAGAGGCGGAAGCAGACTGAGAAAGAGATCGCTGGAGACTCAGTGTGGCACCTGCTCTTAGGCTGGGCTTCTCTGGCCAGTCGCAGAGGGACCCTCCCTTGGACTGGATGGCTTCAAGTGTTTCCTGGTGTCTTCTTTCGGACTCTCCAGCTAATGAGTATCCACTCCGAGCATCTTGTCCCTCATCTCCAGTAGAAAATTTCTCTGTAAAACTTGAGTTGGGGTGAAGTTTTACTGAATTGAAAATAAGTAGCAGTGCTTATTAAAAGTATCAAGGAGTGAGAGGTTAGGCCAATTTTATTTAACACATTGGGCCAAAATGTTTGGCTTCTTCCATTTCAGCAGCTAGGTTGAAACCCATTCCTTAATGAGGAATTTTATCAACTGGGGATTGATATGCAAATCTATGCAAATAACAATTCCTGGGGATTTGGTCTTAACAGGATTACCTCTTTGCTGGGCCAATTCAGTTGGGTAGAAAAAGCCATTGCAAATGGGATTTTGATATTAGTAAAGACTGCTGTGGACTGTGGATCAGGCCTTGATGTGTCTATTTATAACTCACTCAACCTGGCATCTATTAAACTGCAGACAGCCTTGCAGTTGGAACTCAGGTTTGCTTATGGAGCCAAGGTATTCGAAAGCCAGAATCTATCTTTTTTTTTTTCTTTCTTTCTGTTTGCTTTTAACACAGGATCTCTTGTCGTCCCTACTGGGCTTAAACTCAGTATGTAGCCCAAGATAACCTTTCCTGCCTCAACCTCCCCAGTGCTGGGATTATAGGCACGTGCCAGCAGGTTTGGCTGAGAGTCAGAATCTTAGGTAATGCCTTACCTTTGCCAAGAAAGGGAAGCCACGCCGTTCACTCTAAAAGCTAAGTTCAAATAATGAAGTATAAACAGGCGTCTTAATTTTGATTGTAGGACATTTACAGAATACATGATAAGACTTCTTTGTTTTTGTTTATGTTTTTTGAGACAGGGTTGCTCTGTGTAGCTCTGGCTGTCCTGGAACTCGCTCTGTAGACCAGGCTGGCCTCAAACTCAGAGATCGTCTGCCTCTGCCTCTTGAATGCTGGGGTTAAAGGCGTGCACCACTACTGCCCAGCTTACTTTTATTTATTTATTTATTTGTTTGTTTGTTTGTTTATTTTGAGACAGGGTCTCACTGTGCAGCCCCGGACGTTCTGGAACTCATAGAGAAATGCTTTCTTCCATTTTCTGAGTGCTGGGATTAAAGATGTCTCAGCTTGCCTAGAGACTCACTTACTTAAACAAAACAATTTCTTTTTTTTTTTTTTTTAAAGTCTAATGTGGTTGCTCATGCCTGTAATCTAGCACTCAGGAGGCTGAGGTATGAGAATTGCTGCGAGTTCCATTCAGCTGGTACTGGAAAATGTATATTCGGGTTAGTCTGGGCTAGAGCGAGTCTCTGCTTCAATAAAGATTAAAAAAAAAATGTGCTGGGCGGTGGTAGTGCACACCTTTAATGCCAGCACTTGGGAGGCAAAGGCAGACAAATCTCTGTGAGTTTGAGGCCAGCCTGGTCTACAAAGCAAATTCCAGGACAGCTAAGGCTACACAGAGAAACCCTGTCTTGAAAAACAAAAAAACAAAACAAAACAAAATAATAATAAATTAAAATAACTTGTTTTGGGGATCAAACCCAGGGTCTGTGCATGCTAAGGCTAGTCCAGTGTCTTTTTGAACTGGTAATAAAGTCTAAGAATATATATATATATATGTTTTGTTTTGTTTTGATTTTGAGACAGGGTTTCTCTGTGTAGCTTTGCACCTTTCCTGGAACTCACTTGGTAGCCCAGGCTGGCCTTGAACTCACAGTGATCCGCCTGCCTCTGCCTCCTGAGAGCTGGGATTAAAGGTGTGCGCCACCACCTCCGGCCTGGAATTTATACATATTAACAGCATGGCATGTGATACCTTGATACATGCAGACACTGTATAATATTTAAATCATCCTAAACTTGTTATCTCAACAGTTACGATTTCTTTATGGAGAAAACCCCCCAAGTCCTTTTTAGAGCTTTTGAGTTCCACAGGAGTGTCACTGACAGTCGCTGTGCTATACAGTGGCACACAGGGCTTTCTGCTTCCCTCTGACTGTAGCTCAGTACCTACTTATCGACCTTTCTCATCCGTCATCCTATATCCCTCAGCTCTGGCGATCACCTTTCAACAGTTTCTTTTTTGTGTGTGCCGTGAGTTCAGGGGCCCGAGGTGGTCAGAGCTTCAGCTCCCTGGGAGCTGGAGTTACAGATGGTGGACGTGAGTTCTGGGAACTGAACTCAGGTCCTCTAGACGTACAGCACGTGCTCGTAACCGCTGAGCCATCTCCCCAGCTTGTCTACTTTCAGTGTCTGGTTTGTGACTTCTACCTATGGATCAGGCTCCCAGACCTAAGCACAGTTGTCTCCACGGTAGAAGCACCATTCAGGCCTTGGGACCCGGCACAGGGGCAGCAATGGTTGCCAAAACAGGAACCGGGCGGCTCTGTGGGGGAGTGGGGAGGGAGTCATGACGAGTTTCGGGGGGAAGCAGACTCGGGAGACTAGCATCAAGGTGCAGATCTGGTTTAATGTGTATGTTCACTGGCATATATGCATACATTACCCAGTCAGCTAAGGTCATATCAAGTTGCTGTCCAATCAATCCGAATGACACGCAACCCGTGTTACGAGAGGGTGAACAGGAGGATGGACAGACAGTATGTCCGGGCAGTGTGTCTGCAGACAAAGGGCGGGAGGCAGGCAACGCCCTGGGTGTTGGTGCCAACTTAGAGGGTCTCCAGTTAGCTGGGACTCCATTATGAGTCATCTGGTGATCCAGAGACTGCTCAAACAGCAGAAGGAGGTATTGGCGCTTCTCACGTTCCCAATCTTTTAGTGACACCATCTGAACAGAGACTGACTGCTGTGGGATGGTCTGTATGTCAAGTGTGTTGCTGATTGGTCGATAAATAAATCACTGATTGGCCAGTGGCCAGGCAGGAAGTATAGGCGGGACAAGGAGAAGAATAAGGCTGGGAAGTGGAAGAGAGACACTGCCAGCCGCCAAGATGACAAGCAGCATGTGAAGATGCCGGTAAGCCACGAGCCACATGGCAAGGTATAGATTTATAGAAATGGATTAATTTAAGCTGTAAGAACAGTTAGTAAGAAGCCTGCCACGGCCATACAGTTTGTAAGCAATATAAGTCTCTGTGTTTACTTGGTAGGGTCTGAGCGGCTGTGGGACTGGTGGGTGACAAAGATTTGCCCTGACTGTGGGCCAGGCAGGAAAACTCTAGCTACAACTGACCCCTCAGTCAATGTTGTCAGCACATGACTGGGAAAGTCTCTAAATGTCCTTGTCAGGTCCCAAAGAAACCTGGGACAAAGCCCACTCAGGACCTGTGGCTCTCTCCAGTACTTCTCACTCCGCCCCCTCCCTTAAACCTCTCCAGCGCTGGGCTTCCCTTCCCTTCCCCCAGCTTCTGATTTCTGTGTAACTCAGCCATTTTGGCTATGCACCCTCTTGGTTCTTCTCGTTGGCTGCTGGTCCCTTCTCTCTTCTTTTCCTCTTTCTCTCCCTCTCTCTCCTCTCATGGCCCAGTTCAGTCTGGACCCTTCCAGACACCTCTGGCTGTTCTGACCCTCACATCTCCAATAAAACCCTATCCCCCAACCACACCAGCGCTCATGTCCTTTTTCTTTAGGTCCTAACCTTTCGCTCTGCCTTCTGTGGTCCTGTTTATTGCTAACTGTTCTTGCTAACTGCAGTGTGTCAACCCAGGCTATGGTTTTTGTGCTTAGAAGACCAAGAGAAGTGAGGCTCGGGGCTGCATGATTAGGGCAAGTTCAAGCACAGCCGCCAGCTGCTGAGTAAAGACTTTCTTTTTTTCTTTTTTTTTTTTTTTTCTTTTTCCCCCCGAGACAGGGTTTCTCTGTGTAGCTTTGCGCCTTTCCTGGAACTCACTTGGTAGCCCAGGCTGGCCTCGAACTCACAGAGATCCGCCTGGCTCTGCCTCCCGAGTGCCGGGATTAAAGGTGTGCGCCACCACCGCCCGGCGACAGCTTTTTAAGTGTATTCCAATCACACAATGTGATTTTGGTGTTTCTAGGGCTAATAGGCTAGAGATGAGAAAAAGAAAAGGCATGTTGATTTAATTATTATTTACATAATGCATTTTATGAGTCTGGATAGATTATGTGTTGTTGACCTTTAATGTATTTAGGCTTAATTAGATAGTTTCATTGTGTTTAAAGACACAACATAATTATTTCCACGTGCTCTTAAATTTTTCCCAAGTCTATGCCTGCCTTTGCCCACTGTCAAGGCCCACAGGTATTACCTTCCTATGGGATTTCTTTTCATCTGGTTTCTGGTTTGAAGTTTGCAGAAATCTGATCTCACTAAAGTATGGTACTACTAAATTGCTTAATTTCCCAAGATACACTACAGTGACTTTTACTTCGATGGAAACCCGTATTTCCAAAAGAGTTAAACTTGGTGACCTGAAATGGGACTTTTTTCGATAGCGCTTTGGGGCCAGACTCATTTTAGAGAGTTACAGAGTTAAGTATTGAGCAGCTAAGGCTCTGCCCTCTGGTGTTGGATCGTGGAAATGCAGGCTAATTTATGACCCGCAACTGTGTTTGGGGCTGGAGAGAGAACACAGGTTAAGAACACTGGCTGCTCTCGCAAAGGATTGGAGTTTGGTTCCCAGCGTGTGTATAGGGTGGCTCACAACTGCCTGCGACTCCAGTTCCAGGAGATTGGATGCTTTCTTCTGGCCTGTGCAGAGACCAGGCACATTTGTGGTGTACGTGCATGCAGGCACTCATACACATAGGATTAAAAATAAATAAATAAATAAATCTTACAAAGTGGTCCGTGTTCTATGAGTCCATAGAATCTGAAAGGAGGAGGAGGAGGTGACCCAGCCAGACTCCAGAGGCTCCACTTCTGTAGGCTTTAGCGATGTTCAGGGTACTACCAGGGAACTACAAATGTTCATGATAAAAACAGTGATTTTTTGTGCTTTCAAAAGAAAAGCTTCAAAACTATGATACTTGAGTATAAACATGAAATCCAAGAACCAACTGTCTTATAAGCATTCATTTATATAATTGGATTTTAGTTATATAAAATACATAACTATAGGAACTATTCTCAAACAACTATTTAACCCATGGTAGAATGTTATATTATACACACACACACACACACACACACACACACACACACACACACAGACACACACAGAGACACACACTGTTTTTTTTTTTGTTTTATTTTTGAGACACAGCCTCATATAGGTTAGAGTGGCCTTCAACTCACTATATTGCTGAGGCTGGCCTTGAACTCCTGATCTTCTTGATTCTATTTCCCAAGTGCTGGGATTACAGGCATGTAGCACATGCCTGGTTATATTATGTATTTTAGTGGTAATTATATATTGTCTGTTTGCATAAAAAAAAAAAAAACAACCGCTCTGCTTCCTGGTGTAATGAGCTGTGAGCAAGTAGCAGCTGCAAGTCCCCACTGCCACAGAGCAGTTTCCACTATAGTCTCCCCACCACAGGGGACTGTGTCCCCTCCCTGAAGTTTCTGGAAAACATATCCCCAGGACTGATGAGGCCCAGGCCCAGAGGCTGCTGCACCTGGGGCCAAAGGAGACCAGGCTCCATACTGAGCTGGGAGCAGAACGTGGCATGATCGTCCACATGGTGCCGGGAGTGTGATCATACAGACTGCAACATCAAGGGGCCTGTTAGAGGACTGTGCCAAAGTTCCAGGAAGGTGCTGAGGCCAGGCAACATGTGGCACGACCGTATTTCCTACAGGGATGACCCAAGAGGAACTCAGGAGACCTCAGGATATTGGAGGTGCCAGAAATATGCGATGTCTGTCAAGGACAGCTGCATGGAGTTGGAGGGTGGAGCTGTCCGAGTCGTCTGGGGTCCTGATAATGCCACCAAGAGCCCCAGGTGACAAATAAGGAATGGCAGGGTTTTGTGTTTTCCCTGCTGGCTTTCAGTCTTCCTTTAATCTGATCTTCTGTTATCTATTCCTCTCATCTGGAACGGGAATGTCCATTCTGTGCTGCTGCACATTGGAAGTATTTAATTCATTTAAAACAATTTTTTTTTTTATGGGTACATGCATGCCTGAGTATATGTAAATGTACCACATGCATACAGGAGCCTAAGGAAGTCAGAAGGCATCAGATCCCCTGGAACTGGAGTTTTAGGCAGTGGTGAGCCATCACGTGGGGACTGAGAACTGAACCTTGGGTCCTCTGCAAGAGCAGTAAGTGCTCTTAGCCACTAAGCTGTCTTTTTAGCTCTACCCTCCCCCCTCTCTCCTTCTCTCTCTCTTAAATTAATTTTTTTTATTTTTACAGGGGTGCCCACAGTTAAGAGACTGGCTTGAATCTCAGAAGAAACATTGGACTTTGGAACAATGTTAGAACCGTAAGACTATGGGGATGCTCTTTTGGGAGGTGGCGGCATCTCTAGGAGGTGGAGCCCAGCTGGAAGAAATGGTTTGATGGGAAACGGGTCTTGAAGTTCATGGCTGGGCCCTACTTCCTGTCCCATTTCTGCTTCCTGGTCTACTGGGATGTGATCGAGTAACCGCTCTGTGCTCTAACCACTATGGAGCCGCCTGGCACCATCCCTTCCCTTCGGTGATGGTTATATCCTCCTAAACTGTGAGCTAAAATAAACCGGTACTAGCCAATTTAATAAGCAGCAGAGGCAAGTGGTAGTGGCCATGTCTGCTTCCCACCCCAGCATGAGGGAGGCTGAGGCTAGAGATGGAGGCCAGCTTGGGATACATGCAGGAGGGGCTGCAGCTCAACAGTAGAGCATCTGCCTAACAAGTATAAGGTCCTGGGTTCGATTCCCAGCACTACAAACAAAGGCAACATGTCTATGTTCTACGTTCTTGTTCACAGCTAAACATCCAAACTTGGGATTTCCTTTGAAACACCGTGACAAGAAGCTGAGAGTGGGCTCTAGTGAACACCCGTGGGTGAACTGGGAAGCAGAGGCTTACCCAGTTGGTCCTTCTGGTCAGGTCCCCACCCTGCCTGAAGCCTTCATTCCAGCCTCCTGAGAGATCCCGAGGCAGGATCCAGCTAAGCCAGGCCCGGGGTGTTATCCAGCTCTCTGTTGCTGTGACAAAACACTCAAGATAAATAACCTGAAAACAGAAAAGGTTAACTAACGTTGGCTCCAGGTTTCAATCCACAGTCGCTTGACCCAGTCGCTTTGGGCTTTGGGCGGCACAGTAGATCCTGGTAGGAGCACGTGAGGGAGTATGGGGGGGTGTCACTTACCTCATGGCAGTCAGGAAGCAAAGAGATAGAATGTCTTGGGTCCCAGTATCTCCTTCAATGACAAGCGCTGTTGACCTGACTTCTCTACTCGCCCCTACCTTGTAAAGGTCCCCCCCCCCGCCCGCCCCGTCCCCCCCCCCGTCCCCCCCCCACCCGCCCGCCCCGTCCCCCCCCCCCCCCCCGTCCCCCTCCCACAGCCACCTGCTTTCACTTGCACCTTGCTGGCTGTCCATCCCGAGGTAAGCTCACTGCATTAGGAACTGGTTTTGCTCACAGGCGTTTGTTTCTGCTCCTCTCTCCTTCCTGGGAATCCTGAGGGGCTGTTGCCTGGCTCCTTGCGTGTGGATGCAGTTCAGGGACCGGTTTTAGTTGGTGGTCTCTGAGCAGAAATGCCACTGCACCGCTGTGGCTGAGGTGAGTAAGGACTGTGGCCTTTCTCACGTTCTCCATCTAAACCTGCCCTGGAATCAGGGTGCAGGGGGCTGACACAGGCGCAGAAGTTGCCACCGAGTTGCCGTGTGGAGAGAATTTGACTCTCTATATAACTGACCACTAGAGGGAGTCCTTCTCACTTACTGGACAAGGCTTCAGAAAGGTAAACCTACTTGTGAAGCGGTGAAATTTTTGCTGCAGCAATGTCCCTACTCTGTCCAGCGTGATACCCAATCTCTCTGAATTGTGGGAGCCTTAGCCATGGCTACCTTTGGTTGCCTGGCCAGTTAAATGAAGCAGCTTGGTGTATAGTGCCAGTGTGTGGCAATGACCCAGGGATGTCAGCTGTTGTTAGTGAGTGTGGACACCAGACAGAAGAGGATGTGGATTTGTGTCAGCAAAAGTAGGACTCACATTCTCACACCATCGCCAGTATGTGCCAGTGTGCCAGGCACCTGACTGGACCAGTCTCCGTCCTAAGGATGCTGGGTTTGGTGCATCTCACTCCTGAGACCAGTATGATTAGCCCCAATGAGGAGCACAGCCGTTGAAGCCATGAGAAGTCACTGGCATAGCAAAGGGCAGACTTTAGCCTCTCAGCACCTCAGCCTCAGAACCAGACTCTATGCATTTTTGGGAAAAATGACACTTAAAAAATTTACAACCTCCATCTACTTTCTCCCTGGGGAAGCATTGCTTTTCCGTTAAGGCATTCTCTCCATGACATAAGGATCTGCTGCATGCATTAATCCTTTGGCTTATGCTCGACCCCAGATGTGGAGGCTGGTCTTCCTTCTCTGTCTCAGGGTCCTGTGCCTGTCAGTTCTGTTTGAACCCTGCAGGCTCTGTGTTCCAGCCTTATCTGTCTGCTCCCTTCAGTGCAGGATTTCTTGAGGGCACAGGGACAATTTAAAGCACTTTCAAAGACAATAAAAATTGTCGAGAGACTCTAACTCTGAAGTGATCTTCTCTCCTTTCCCTGTGGAATGTGCTAGAAGCACCTTCCATTTCTTTATTTCTTTGTGAAGCAGAAGATTTGTTTGCAATTCAACGAGAACTAGAAAAGTTTCATCTTCTGGGTGGAGAGAACTGCCTACCTCTAGCTTCAATTTTTGATCCTCCAATCTCAGCTCCCCTAGTTCCCATATTACACACTCAGTTTAGATGGTAAAATACGTTCTACAGCATAACTTTTTGGTTATTTAAAACATAATGGGATTAGACAGAAATAGCCCTATCGTTGGGGTTTTAGAAACTGACACAAGATGGCGCCAGAGAGCTGATGTGGAGATGGATGTGGTCCAGAGTGGAGAAAGTCCCTGAAAACAGGTGGCCTGGGAGCACCCTAGTGTGTGTGTGTGTGTGTGTGTGTGTGTGTGTGTGTGTGTGTGTGTGTGTGTAATCAATCAGCTCTCAGATCTGCAACACGCTTCCCACAAACTTTGCCCCCAAGACATCATCCTCGATATATGCCTAGGTATGCTGGGCATGGTGGTGCACACCTGTCAATATGCACTTGGTTGGTAGAGATAGGAGGATCAGGAGACCTGTTTGAGGCCAGCCTGGTCTACAGAACTAGTTCCAGGATGACCAGGGCTACACAGGGAAACCCTGTCTTGAAACCCCCTCCCCTCCAAGAAAGAAGAATAAGTAAGTTGGTAAGAATTATGGTAGCATGGACTCATGAACATTTTTTTTCCCATTGTTAAGGATAGAGCATGGGAAATGTGTCCTTTTATTGAACCACATATCAGCCCCATCATGTCTAGCTTTTGTTTTTGGAGACAGAGTCTCATGTATCCTAGGCTGGCCTCAAACTCACTACATAGGCCGGGCGGATCTTGAACCCCTGACCCTCCTGTAAACACAGGACGATGTGTGGAGGAAATGAGAAATTTCACACTCCATGACATGCCTTTGCCCTTTACAGTTTGAACAGAGAAAGAAGCTTTGTTTGGGGGTGGGGGGAGACAGTGGCACATGTAATCCATGCTGGCCTCGAACTCCTGATCCTCCTGCCTCTGCCTCTAAAGTTTGGTGACTATAGCCGAGTTCCACCTTACTCAGCATATTTTTTATATAGAGCCACAAGTTCATGGAGAAGTCAGGAAGTTTGGGAGGAGAGAGAGGCCAAGGCTGGACACAGCCGTTTCCTTCCGAAGGGCCAGATACCTTTCAGGATGATTGGGTTTGGCTCTCCACCCAGTTTCTGTTTACTGGGCAGGAACAGTTCCTAAGGGAAGAGATGGTATCTCTGCTGGGTAGTTAGGGAGGCTCCAGCTGGGGAAGCTCAGCTCACTGAGTGGATAGGTGGGAGAGAGCGCTGGCCTGGGGAAGTGATGGTGGAGAACTTTCCTTGGGGACGAATGACTCAGCTCTTCAGGGAGATGAAGGACCACTTCTTGGCTTTCCAGTCTTCTGACTCAGGTGAATTGCAAGGAGAATGAAAGGAAGGGTCCACAGGTGCCTCTGACGTGTAGCAATGATTGAACCACTGGCTGAGACCTCCTGATGTTTGCCCATTTGAGCCCAGGAGTAAGAGAGCTAGCCTCCGCTCAAGCCGGGGGAGGGAGGGCCTAGGCAAGGCTGGCCAAGAGGACAGCCCGGAGGAGGTGATGCAGGAGTCAGGTCCTGGAGAGATGGATAGGATTGGCTAGATGAACTACGAAACAGGGGAAGGGTGGGCAGTGCTGTGGGAGATTCTGAGACTCTCCTAACGTTGTAGAGCACAAGGTTCCCTGCGGTGGTCCCAGAAGTATTTAGTTGAAATGGGAGCAGGGGCCGGGTTGCATTGGTTCTGTACATCTTATCAGCCTTGTCGGGGTGGGGCTTGGGTATTACCTTGAAGTCAGTGGGGGGAATCTGCTGAAGGGTCTGAAGCCCCGTGGGCAAGAAGCTGGAGTATGGCTTTTCAATAGATGAGTGAGGAGAAGGAGAGAAAGGTGGGGCTCGAGTCGGTAACGAAATGGCCTTCCTCCAGACCAGACAGGTTGTGTTCCTGGCAGAAACGGAGGTTGGAGCGCAAACTCTGCAACTAGGGAGGGTTGGAAAGTGCTCTTTCCACAGCACAGCTCTGGGGCCGTCGTTCCCATGGACCACCGTGGGAAGAGTGCTCCCGTAAAGTTGCTCAGTGCGCATCCAAATGCCCTTTGACATCTCAGAGAGAGCCAAGCGGGTGAGTGAGGATGGTTCGTTAGACTAAAGTCAAAAAGAGCTTCAAGTGCGGGGTGGGGGAGAGCTCGGTCGATGTACTTGCCTTGCGAGCGGGAGCACCTGAGCCGGGTCCCCAGCGGAAAAAGCCAGGTGTGGTGGCGTGTGCTTCTAATCTCAGTGCTGAGGAGGCAGAGATGGGTGGATCTTTGGGGTTCAGTGGCCAGCAGCACTAGCTACCTTGTTGAGTTCCAGACCAATGAAGAACATTGTTTCAAAAACATAAAATAAATAAATAAATAAATAAATAAATAAATAAATAAATAAATAAACCACCCCCCCCCCCAAAAAAAAAAAAAAAAACAAGCTGGGCAAGATAGCTCAGTTGGGCCAGGCGGTGGTGGAGCATGCCTTTAATCCCAGCACTCGGGAGGCAGAGCCAGGCGGATCTTTGTGAGTTCGAGGCCAGCCTGGTCTACAGAGTGAGATCCAGGAAAGGCACCAAAACTACACAGAGAAACCCTGTCTCAAAAAAAAAAAAAAAAAGAAGGCTCAGTTGTAAAGTGACGGTCACGCAAGAATGAGGACCTGAGTTTGGACCTGCAGCACCCACCCATTAGAAGCCGGGCATGTCTGTAACTCTAGGGCTGGGACTGGGGAGATGGGTGGAACCTAGGAGTTTGCTAACAGCCAATTAGTGAGCTCTAGGTTCAGTGAGCAACGCTGTCTCAAATATTAAGGTGGAAACCAGATTAATAGATGTTGCTGCCCTTCACCCAGTCAGAGAACACAAGAAGGATCAGCTTTGTGAGGCCTTGGCTGGGAGAATGGGAATGTAGAGGGGGTGGAGAGTGGTATGGGTGTTGGCATAAACCCTCTGGAGCAGGAGTTCTCTGCTGTCTGCCCACCTCCAAGCACCCGGTTTTCTTTGTGACACGTGGCAGTCTCTCATAGCCACTCTGGGGGCTTGTCTAGGCTTAAGGCAATGAAGGTCAGGGTTAGATGAGAGGCTCTGGGGTCAGGAACTGCCAGCAAGAAGAGTGAGCATCACAAAACGAAGCTCATAGGACACTCTGTGTTGGTTCCATGGTCATGTCAAACAGTGCACACATGAGCAATGCTAACTTTTTTTTTGGGCAGGGGGGTGTCATGCTTTTTCAGAATAAACAAATGAAAATAAATCCCCCAAACACCTGGGCCTTATAAGTGAACTGAGGTCAAATGCAGTTAGCTTCCTTGGTGTGTAGCCAGAGGTCTAGAGGAACTGGGACGAACTGCCTGATGGAGCCCTGCGTGTGCCTGCCTACCTGAAGGACCCCTTTCTGAATATGGAGAGAAAATGTGTCTGGTTTCCGTGTAGGATGGTGGAGCCCTACATCCTGTGCTTTCCCTGGGGTCTATGCTCATCTTCCTTGCAGGAAACATTAAAGAGCATCCATAAAAGACACACTGCAAATTTTGTAGGCTGTAAAACTCCCAGATGAATCTTCCCATCTCATTTTATGAGCATGGGTTTTAAAGCCTTCACGGTGCCAGGCCACCCCTCTAGTGCACATGAACTTCCTCTTCAAGTTATGAATTGTATTGTGAACTCAGCTGGAAGATCTCCAATGACACACGGTGACTTAACATCTGGAACTGGTAGAGGACATTGTTCCCTTCCCCCTGTAGACAGCGATAGCCGATGGACCATGTCCCTGCTTCTTCTGAAGGTAGCATGATGTATGTGGAATCTGGAGGGGAATCCCAAGCAGGCCTGAGCTCTCAAGGTCTCCAACAACATCTAAAAATCTCAAGGGTCAAGAAAGACAGATAAGATGAAGATGTTTAATGGTCAGGCTCAAACACACATTGTGCATTCCTCATCTGAACATTTGGAATCTCAAATGCTCTAACATCCAAAACCTTGAGCCATGAATGACATAATTTACATGTGGAAAATTCCACTCTTGACCTTATGTGATGGGTCGTGGTAAATGCAGGCATATACTAATAATAGGATATGAAATCACATTCAGACCATGTGTGTACAAGGTGTATATGAAAACTGTAAATGAATTTTGTGTTTAAGCTTAGGTCTTATTCCCAAGACATCCCATTATGCATATATGTCTTCCAAAAATCTCAAAAAACAAAAAACAACAAAAAACAAAACCCCTCAAGTTTGATCTTCTGATTCCAAGTATTTGGAGACAAGATACTCAACTTATGTCACCAAGAGACTCCAGTCAGAGGAAGGGAGGGTGAACAATCCATAGTTTCTGGGGTGGAGCTCAGTAGAAGAGAGGCCCTCAGTATGCAAATCAGAAACTAAACCAAACCAATCCCAAACCACCCAAATCACCATTACCAAGAGCAAAATCTAGATGTCAGAGCCGGGCAAAGCCTTTGGGTTCATTTAATCCAGTTCATTACATCTACACTTTGTCCATCAAGGCCAAGATCATGTTTGAGGCTCTACTAAACGATCTCCAGAGAACTCTGATGCTTAAAAACAAGTTCCTTCCTTTCTCCTCCAGTTCCCCCATGTAGCTAAAGCCAATTTCAAACTCAGAGTGATCCTCCTGCCTCTGCCTCTTGAGTACTGAAAGTATAGGCGTGAGCTACCATGCCTGGCTAAAAATAATTCTTTAACTTAAAAAAAAAAGGGCAAAGTTACTTTTTAAAAGTAGGGCAGTTAAATGAGACCCATTTGTTGCCTAATAATAGCTCAAAAGTTTTCTCCTGCCCTAAATTAGGAACCTCATTAAAGAACGGGCCTTTTGTTCATAAGATTGCACAGAGCACTGCCCGATCCCTCCCTGCCTCTGAGGACAGCAGCTCAGGCTCAGACAGTAGTTTTTGGCCCTTTTCTGGGTCTGGGAGAGATTGGAGTCTCTATAAGATGCTCTTTATGTAGCTCCCCAACTCAACTGGACATCACTTCAGCCTTCCTGGAAGGGTAAAGAGGCTTGCTTCTGCATGTGTTCCTTATTACCTGAGGTGGTGAATGAGCCTAGAGCAAGGGCAGATTGTCAGAAGTAAGACGGATGGGGGGCTGTCGCAATAGCTCATTGTGTAAGGGTGCTTGCTGCCAAGGCTGACAATCTGAGTTCAATTCCTGGGACTCTTGGTGGAAGGAAAACAGATTCCTGCAAGTTATTTTCTGTCTCTGTCTCTGTCTCTGTCTCTGTCTCTCTCTCTCACACACACACACACACACTCACGCACGCAAACTTACACTAGAGAAATAAATGTTAGTAGAAGTAAGGCAGATGAGAAACCATCTACCAGTGTGTGTAATGGCACACGGCAGTAATTCCAGGTGGACACGAAGGTCAGGAGTTCAAAGTCATCCTCTGCTACACAGCACGTTTAAGGCCAGCCTGGGCTAAATGAGGCTGTTCAATAAGCAATCAACCAATAGAAGACAACCAGCCACACAGATGTGAGGGTGATCTGGCTGCAACACCTGCCACCTTTCTGGTTCCCAGGCGGGTGTCCCCTTCCTCCCTCACTGCTCTGGGTGTCCTCTTGACTTTGGATGGTAGAGGAGGAGTGCTCTTTGGTCAAGGCTCTAGAGCAGCTGCGCCCCTGCTGGACCCTTCAGCCTCACAAAGCAGCAGCAGCAAGCACCACCTTCAAAAAAAGAAAAAAAGAAAAAAGAAACCCTAACATTTCTGTGAAACTGCCCCTCTGAGGAAGGTGCGCTCCGGAATCCCCAGCAAATGATAGACTTAGGAGCCCCGTTCCCCTTCCAGGGCAAAGCTGGCCTTTCCCCTTCTCTCAGAGAATTCCCATCCTAAGAAAGATGTGCCCAGTCACATTCTGCCCGCCTGGCTTGGCCTCAGAGTAGGAGCAGCCTTCTCTTTCTTGCTGTGGACATTTGCTTTGGACCAGAAGGCTGACCTTCCTGTCAGCACCAGCAGGAATGTTTGTTTTTCTTTCTTGGTAGACTCGGTGCGGAAGCTACACAGTGTCCATTAGGTCTCAAGCCTGGGCTCCATGTGCCCTTCAGCAGAGGCTCCACGCGTGGCAGCACTTGGAGTTTCCCCAGAAAACAGATAAGGGAGCCAGAGGAAGTATGACAAGAGGGTCAGGCAACCTCCTAGCATAGGCAGTAGGAGGTTGACTCTTTGAGAAAGTGGGGTGTGGTAGGGAGAGAGTGACCCACCAAAGGGTAGTTACATGCCAATTGTACCCCACCTTTAGATCTGAAATGTGGAGTAGCCCTACAGTGGATACTGGGCAGCCTTGACTCTGGGTGTGGTCGAGAGCTGGGGGTGTTGGTTGTCTGCATGCTTGCTGGTCTCCTGGGGCTTTGAGACACCTCAGCCAGAGATGCCGGCAGGTGGCACACTGGCCCACAGGAACATGGTCAGGGTAAGGGTAAAGGCTCCAAGCTGAGGCCTTTGAGATGGCTGCTTTATGTGTACTGGACCACAATTCAAAACAGTACAGTTAAAAATAGAGGCCAGGGCCCAGTGATACAGGCTTGTGACTCCTGCTGTTTAGGCGACTGAGGCAGGAGGATTGCAAATTCAAGGGTGTCCTTAGGACTACAGAGTGAGTTTCAGGTTAGCCTGGGCAAAGTAGTGAAACTCTGTCTCAAAATAAAACTAGGAAAAGGGCTATGGATACAGCGCAGCAGCAGTAGTGCCTGCCTAGCATGTACAAAGTCCTCTACTCCATCCCCAGTGAAACACACACACACACACACACACACACACACACACACACACACACGCACGCACACGCGCACGCACGGGTGTGTGTGTGGGGGGGGGTGTGGGGGTGTGTGTGGGGGTGGGGTAAGGAAACACCGATCTTGCTCTTCAGAGTAGAAGGCCCAAGGAAGAGCAGTGGTTCACAGCGTGCTTTGATTTGGGTCCATCCGTATATCCATGGCACACACCCATCAGACAATGCTGCTTATTGTCTTCTAGGCTCAAGGCCTTGAGTTTGATCTCAAACACTGAAAAAACAAACAAACAAGCAAACAAACAAACCAACCGCAAAATTCCCCAGTACCCGTGAGAGAAGCCAGGCACAATGTGGGCATCTGTAACCCAGCACTGAGGAAAAAGCGTTGGGAGGATCCTCAGGACTTGCTGGCTACTGTGAGACCCTGCTGTAGAAAACGAGGTGAATGGCTGAGTGTGGTGGCACAGGGCTTCATTCCCAGAATTTAGGAGGCAGAGGCAGGCAGAGCTCTAAAATTGAGGCTAGCCGGGTCTACAGAGCCAGTTCAAGGGACAGCCAGGGCTGCACAGAGAAACCTTATCCCAACAACAACAAAAAGCAAAAAAAAAAAAAAACAAAAAAAAAACAAAAAAAAAAAAAACAAAAAAAAACCAAAGGACCCCAAACAAACAAATTCCAAGATCCCCAAACAACAGCAACAACATCAACAACAAAAAATAAGAAGAATGTTTGTATGCGTATGCACAAAGAAAAAATACAACCTGCTGAATCCATTTTCATTGATGTGTATGTGACTTTAGGACTAACGCTGCCTCTGTGTGTGTGTGCATGTGCGTGTGCGTGTGCGTGTGCGTGTGCGTGTGCGTGTGTGTGTGTGTGTGTGTGTCTGTTGTGAAACAATAATTATCATCATCATCATCAAAGAAAAGAGGCCATCAACCTGATAGTTGAGTGGAGACATGGGAGGGGTTTGAGGAAGGATAGCAGGAGGGCTGGATGGAGGAAATCGGGGGAAGATGATATAATTCTATTTCTTTTTATTTTTTTATTTTTATTAATTTTTTTTGTTTTTGTAGACAGGGTTTCTCTGTGTAGCTTTGTGCCTTTCCTGGAACTCACTGTGTAGCCCAGGCTGGCCTCGAACTCACAGAGATTCACCTGCCTCTGCCTCCTGAGTGTGAGTGCTGGGATTAAAGGCGTGCACCACCATTGCATTGCAAGAATTAAACAATTTTACAAAAATAAAAAAATAAGGCACAGAAGAGAAACCCTGTCTTGAAAAGAAAAAGGTGGAGAGAAACTGAGGAAGACACTTGATGACAGGTTCTGGCCTTCATCCTCCCAATCCCCTCGTGTGCACGTCTATACACTTATGTCCCATACAGGTCCTCATACACACAAAACCAAATCAAGCCGCCACCACCAACAAACACGCTGCTTTGCAACTTGAGAGCCACTGGTCTGGCTGGCACAGTGTCCACCTACCGGCCTCTATGTCTGACCACTGCTTGACTCTCATTTGCTCTTCTGGGGGGTTCTTGCACGCTTTCCCGTAATAAATAGCAGTAATAACAGCTGTCTTAGGCTGCAGACCCTAGGCTAGCATTTGAATGCAATCGGATGATTTGGTTGACAATCCCAGGAAGCATGGATGGGCATGGAGGAGGCAGGCAGAAGGGAAGAGAAGGGAAGGGAGCCAGTGGACAGGGCTCAGTGAGCTGGCCCTTGCTTGGGACTCTGGGAGGCTGGAACCTTGAAGACTCCAGGAGGTCCGTGACCAGCACTCTACAGAGTCCCTCTTCATAGGCACCCCAGTCATTGTCACTGACTCCCACGTTTCATCGGTGGGGCTACTTCTGTCCCTTCTTCCAGTGTGGACAAACCAGCTGTCCCACAACAGAGTGGCCACACAGGGTATGCTGGGACTCAGCTGTAGCTGTGGCAGGACCCGGAGCAGCTGGGCCTCTGCACACAAGCCCGATGACCCTAGTTCTGTCTGGAACCCACATTCCAGATGGGAGGAGCACAGAGTTGTCCTCTGACCCCTACATGTGCGTTGGGGCATCCTCCAACCCCCACACGTGGTAATTTTTAAAAAGGGGTGATTAGATTGGTGTGTCCCCACTGTCTGTCCTTCCCACATGTCATTGCCATCTCTTCCGGTAAACACTCCTGCAGAGATGCTCTGAGGCCAACACTATGCTGTTCAGACCCTCCAGCCACCAGGGTCACAAGCTACACACACTTCTTTTCTTTATAAAGTGCTTGGCCTCAATTATTATTTTTTTTAAGTTGCATAAAGTAGCCCAACAGAGTGCAGATAAGTTGTGACAGCTTAGTAGTCAATGTAGTAAACATCGATTAAATGGCAAATGCAATACAAGGGCCTAGCAGTTCTGTTGCTGGGAGCTCACCGTGCTGTGGGGAAGTGGTTCATATCGCGAGTGGGTCTTTGCGGCAGGCACCGTTTGTGGCAGTAACAGATCAGAAATCAGCTTCAATAGTCACTAGAAAGGGAATGGCTTCTTCCTCCTCCTCCCCTCCCCTCTCCTTTTTCCTTTCTTTTAGCCCTACCCCTTCCCTGCGGTGTTGGGGGATGGGGTCTACATGCACGCTTAGGCAAGTCTTCACCGAGCCACAGCGGTAGAAGAGAAGGTGGGTCTGTTTCTGAATGTTCTCTTACTTTGTGAAGGCAGACACTTCCAGGAACAAAGACTCCAGTGCAGGGGGGCGTGTATGTGTGCAGAGCTCCTGGAGACTCAGAGATGATGGATGGGCAGGAGCTGGGGGAGGTGGGGTTTGTTCTTTCCTTTCTCAGTATGTGGGGCTCCGCACCACTGTTCCAAAGTTTTTCTGAAGAAGCCGATTAACTCCCTCCCAGCCTTTCCTAAGAAGTCCCCATACCGGTCTGGATGCGCAGCTGGCAGTGGTTTGCTGTGTCTTTTGTTGGTCACTTCTCCCTCTGTTGACAAGGAACTTGAAGTGGACTGCATGACGGGGACCTGGAAAGCAGGGGCCTGCCTTGAAAACTCTCTGCTTTCTGTTGGAGCTAGACAGAAAAGAGACACTTTTGCTGTCAGCTATTATTGCTGGAAATTGTGGCTTCAGCCCCCTGGCTAGGGATGCACAGAGGATGCACAACTCCCATCCAGTTGGGGCTTGGATGGCTCAGGGCACAGGGCAGGGAGTTCAGCCAACCCCCGATCGAAGTGCCTGGAGGGAGTAGAAGGGAGAAAAATTTCCTAGCACCAGCTTTATCTGAGAGGCTCCGTGGAGTGCTCTCACCCTCTTCTTGACCCACTTCTTGACATCTAGGGCATGTGGCTGACTTCTGCTTCTACCTCCTTGGGAACCCATTTTGTCTTCCAAGCTCTCATGCACTCACCCAGCCTAGGGTGACGCTGTGGCCATTCTCAGGCTTCTGGGAAAGGGATGTGGATCATTAGGACTAGGCTTTCTCCAAGGCGTCTTGTCCAGGTTCCTTTGAAGTATTTCTTTGGGAATGAGGTTGGTTGGGTCCCTGGAGCTTGGACAGTGGCTGTGGCAGCCAAACTCGGAAGATGACAGGACCTCAAGTGCCTGGCTTGGGAGGTTGAAATGAATCTGCCTTCTTTCAGGAACCTCTGGCACATTTTCTTTCCACCTTGGTTTCTTGACCCAGGATACATCTTACCACAGTAAAGTGAAAAATCCCAGTCCATATCTTTCCTACTTCCCTGTCAATTCTGCCCTGTGGAAACAGTGATCACCTCTGAGCTTTGAAAGTTGAAGGCCGGACACTGGGTAGGCAGCAGCTAGAAGAGGGGAGAATCCCAGCTCCTCAAATCTTAGGATCTAGCTCTTTATCAACTGGATCCCAGAGGAGGGGGATGGGCGGAGAAAGCTGATGGTGCTGCTTTCCTTTGCTTTGAAGTCCTGGTACCCCAGGGGTCATGGAAAATAAAACGATTTCCACAAGTTGAGCATCCAGGCTCTCAAAACAGAGAAAGGATAATAATAATAATAATAATAATAATAATAATAATAATAACAATAATACCCCAAACAAAAACTCCCCCTGGCTTTCCTCCTCCACACCCACCTCTTAGAAGTAAAACACTATGAAGTAAAGGTCGCAGAGTGGTCGCTTGCCGCTGTATCTGGCTTGCTGGTGTGTTTTAGTTGGCCCACACAGTGTTTTCTTTTTTCAGCCAACATTTAAACATTGGGGAATTTCAAATAGCAATCCAGAGCATACGGAGTTCCCGACTGTGCTTGGAGTCACACAGCTACGCAGTGGTTGTTGGCCGTTTACCAAGCCCAAGTGTGTTGTCTTAGCTGGTCTCGGACTCTGTAGCTATGTGGGTTTGCTATCTCTCATGCCACAGACCTGACAACCTGCTGTCTTCATGATACTTTTCTGGATAAGCTTTCTGGAGTACTGGGGTGTCTCTGCGTTATTTTGGG
Organism: Peromyscus eremicus; assembly: GCF_949786415.1. Taxonomy (NCBI): domain Eukaryota; kingdom Metazoa; phylum Chordata; class Mammalia; order Rodentia; family Cricetidae; genus Peromyscus; species Peromyscus eremicus. Next base: position 124,529,242 of record NC_081416.1, on the reverse strand, counting down.
ATTCTTCTCCAGATTTGTCAACACACTCAGCTCCCTTCACTGGTGTTGTTAGCCCTTTTTCTCTGTGGCTATTAAGCTTGTGAAGCAAAAGGATCAGAAGTTTAGGGCCAGCTTCAACAAACCATAAATCTGAGGTTAGCCCAGACTATATGAGACCTTGTCTCAAAAACTCCCAAACAAAGGCTGGGAGATGGCTCATGGGCAAAGTACTTCCTGTATGAATGTTGAAGACCTACGTTTGAGTCCTCAGAGCCCACATAAAATCTAGATAAGGTTCACGGGGAAATAGGAGGCAGAGGTAGAAGAATACCCAGAAACCCATGGGCTAGGTAGCCTGGCATATGCAGCAGAGAATAACAACAACAAAAGGTCCCATCTCAAAGTGGAAGGCAGGGACTGAGGTTGTATTCTGACCCCCCCCCCCCCCCCCGCGCTGGCCCCCCCCTCCCCGCCACCTCACGTGTGTGTGTGTGTGTGTGTGTGTGTGTGTGTGTGTGTGTGCGTGTGCGCGCGCGCGCGTCACACAGTTGAAATGAAAAGTAAAGTGGGCGGTGATGGTGCATGTCTTTAATCCCAGCACCCAGGAGGCAGAGGCAGGCAGATCTTTGAGTTTGAGGCCAACCTGGTCTACAGAGTGAGTTCCAGGACAGCCAGGACTACACAGAGAAACCCTGTCTCCAAAAACTGAAAACTAAAACCAAAACAAACCAAACCAAACCAACCAACCAAACAGAAAAACAAACAAACAAACAAACAAACAAAAAAAAAAAAAGAAAAGAAAAAGAAAGAAAGGAAATGCTAAGTAAATCGAACCAACCCAAACCTGCTAGACAACCTAACATTTGAGTCTCTGCTGAGGTCCTAGCTTTTAGAACTTGGCTATTTGATTTCGAGTCAAGTGACCTTGTGAATTTACAATTTAAAATTTGAAGGGTACATAGGAAGTGGGAAAGTGGGTTGTAAATTTCATTTCTTCAGTTTGTAAACGCAGTTACAAATTTGCTCCAAAGCCTCAGGCTGTGTCTGTGTAGTAGTTTTTTTTTCCCCATAGAACTTGTCTACTGTTTCTGTTGTACTTATTACATAAAGATGCTCCTGATACTTCCTTGTTATTTTTCTAGTGTCTGTAGGCTCTATACTGACATCTCTAATTTATGATAGAATTTGTTCTCTTTGTCTGTCTGTCTGTCTTCAGCTTACCTTACTAGCTTTTGAAATAGCCATTCTTTAGGGATGTCCTCTTGCGTCCACACAGGCTGTCTGTCTGTCCTACCTTAGACTCCCTGAACTGCATATTCTTCTGAAGGCTCCAAACCACCTTCTGGATTATATTTTGCCAGCACTCAGGTCCAACAGCCACTGATCCTGGGAGGGTCAGGCCCTATCCTTTTCTGTCATGCAGCTGGGCTAACCATTCCCATGCCTGTAGTTTCTTATTAATGCTGCTTCCAGACCTGAATGAACACAAATACCATTACAGGTATGGCACATGGCATCTGTAAGTTCATGCAAAATTACAAACTGCGGAGTGAATGTTGACTAGTGGAGAGACAGGCTTGCTTTGCCCAGATCTAGGGTGAGTTGAAAGAAGAACAAAATAGAACAGATCAAAACATCATCAACAAAACCGTGTCCACGTTTTGTCACTGCGTGCTGAATGCTGTCACTGGCCCAGAACTGGTAGAGTAACCCATTCTTTCCCCATCCCCATGTTCTGCTCATGATCCACGTTCTTCCTTCAGCAAATCTACCTGCCTGGTGACCTGCTGTGTCTCTCTGTGGCTTTTTGTGAGGCAGAGGACTGATGACTGTCTATCCTTCCTTCTTTGAGATCAATCTTTTCTAAATTTTAAAGTCCAGGGATTGTATCTCAGTTTCTGCTTTTTAGATGACCAGGGCTAAGGGAGTATGAAAGATTGAAGACGTGTTGGGTGGATTTGGCTGCAACAAGCTAATGAAATAACATAATAAAGATCACTTAGCTTTGATTTTGTAGTGGTGTGTGTATATGTTCATGTATATGTATGTGCGTGTGTGTGTGTGTGTGTGTGTGTATGTGTGTGTGTGTGTGTGTATGTGTGTGTGTGTGTGTGTATGTGTGTGTGTGTGTGTATGTGTGTGTGTGTATGTGTGTGTGTGTGTATATGTGTGTGTGTGTATGTGTGTGTGTGTGTATGTGTGTGTGTGTGTATGTGTGTGTGTGTGTATGTGTGTGTGTGTATGTGTGTGTGTGTGTATGTGTGTGTGTGTGTGTATGTGTGTGTGTGTGTGTGTGTATGTGTGTGTGTGTGTGTGTGTGTGTGTGTGTGTGTGTATACATGTGTGTATGTGGAGGCCAGAGGTTGACGTTAAGTGTCTTCCTCCATCTCTCTTCATCTTATTAATTTATTTGGAGATGGAGTCTCTCTATGTAGCCCTGGCTGGCCAGTAACTTGTAATACAGATCGAGCTAGGCTTGAAATCACAGATACCCATTTGCTTCTCTCTCCTGGGTGCTGGAATTAAAGGTATATGGCACCGAGCTTGGCTTCTTCATCCTGTTTCTTTTTCACATCTATTGTTTCTTTCTTTCTTTCTTTTTTTTTTCTTTTGGTTTTTTGAGACAGGGTTTCTCTGTGTAGCTTTGCGCCTTTCCTGGAACTCGCTTTGGAGACCAGGCTGGCCTCGAACTCACAGAGATCCGCCTGGCTCTGCCTCCCGAGTGCTGGGATTAAAGGCGTGCGCCACCACCGCCCGGCTATTGTTTCTTTTTTAATGTGCATGACTGTTCTGCTTTCATACCTGTATGTGCACCATAAACATACCTGGTGCCTAGGGAGGTCAGAAGAGGGCATCAGATCCCTTGGGACTGGAGTTACAATTGTGAATCATCACGTGGGTGCTTCGACCTGAAATCCAGCCCTTACCAAGAGCAACAAGTGTTCGTAGCTGTGGAGCCATCTCTCCAGATCTTCATCTTGTTTCTTGAGACAAGGCCTCTCACTGAGCCTGTAGCTCACCACTTGTTAGGCTACCTGGTCAATGAGGTCTAGGGGTTTTGCTGTCTCTGCCCCCTCTAGCACTGATGTTATAGGCATGCAGACTCATGACTTTTATGTGGGTAGTGGGGTTTTGAATTCAGGTCCTCACGCTTGCGCTTTACCAACTGTGCTGGTTTGAATAGGTATGACCCCCATAGACTCAAGTGTTTGAATGCTTGGCCCAAACGGAGTAGTAACACTATTAGGAGGTGTGGCCTTGTTGGAGTAGGTGAGGCCTTGCTGGAGAAAGTGTGTCACTGTGGAGACAGGCTTTGGGGTCTCATATATGCATATATATATGCTTACATTATGCCCAGTGTGGGATATAGTTCACTTCCTGTTGCCTGAGGATCAAGATGTAGAACTCTCCTTCTCCAGTACCATATCTGCCTGCACACTGGCATGCTTCTTGTTGTGATTGATAATGGACTAAACCTCCGAAACCACAAACTAGCCCCAATTTAATATTTTCCTTTATAAAAGTTGCTGTGGTCATGGTGTCTTTTCACAGCGATAGAAACACTAAGACACCAACTGAACCATTTCTCTCATTGATTAAAAGAGTGTGTGTGTGTGTGTGTGTGTGTGTGTGTGTGTGTGTGCTTGCACATGTGGGTGGGCACATGTGTCATTACATGCCTATGGAGGACAGAGAACAATTTTCTGGAGTCAGTTCTCTCTTTCCCTGTGGGTACCAGGGATCAAACTCAGGTAGATATTCAGCAGCAAGTACTTTTATCTGCTAAATTATCTCATTGGCTCCTAATTATGATTTTTTAATGGGAAAGCAGAGCCTATTAATTTTGTATATTTACAGTATGGATTTGACATGTTATCTTCTATTTATATGCATTATATATATCTATTACATATACTATATATATATTATGTATACTTTAATTAAGTGACCATTTGAAAACCAGGTAGTTTCACACTTAAAACTCAGATTTCTAAGCCTATGAGATGGCTCAATGGGTAAAGGGGACTTGCTGCCAAGCCTGACAAACTTGAGTTTGATCCCTGGGAATCACATGGTGGAAGGAGGGAATTAATTTCCTCAAGTTATCCCCTGATCTCCACACTTGAACTATGGCATGCACACAAATAAAAAGTGCAATTACAAAAATAATATATTAGACTTCTTTTGGAACACTGAAAAATCTGGAAACTCTGAGTAGCTGTTCTTTTTTAAGGGGTGGGCATGTGCCAGCTGGAGACCATTCTAGCACCCCACAGTGATGTGTCCATTAGTACACATGGCCCCTCTGGCTTCATTTATGGACTATGCCTGGCCCCTTATGGGCATTTAAGCTTGACATCTCCAGAGTGAAGGAAAATTTTGCTAGGGGTAATGGTGGGAATCATTTCTCAGAAAGTGCATTGGACTAAGGTAATGGATTATGGATTGCTAAACCCAGTGGGAATCGACATGGGAAGTGGGCCAAATAGCATGTAGAACATGTCAGGCTCCCTCTTGTTTCTGCTGAGAAGAGTCTCCCTAAGAAAGTGACTGGGCTTTTGAGAGCTCCCCGAGCCTTGCAAGAGGACGCTATCTGCTCAGCCCTAAGCAACCCAATGAGGAAATTCAGCAGCAGAGCCCATGAAAGTGAAAATGTGAGTGTAGTATTGACTTCTCTGGTGCTTCTTCGAGTATAGAACTCTGAGCTGTTGGTTGTTGGTGGCTGGGTGGTCAAAGCCATGTGGTGAATGAGATGATGCTGGGGTTGGGGTGCAGCTCAGTTGGTAGGGTGCTTGCCCAGTGTGCTTGAAGCCCCCAGTTCTTTCTCCAACACTGCATCAGTTAGGTGTGGTGGGGCACACCTGTAATCCCAGCCCTGGGGCTTCAGGGAATATATGCAGGATCATTGGATACAATGTGAGTTCAAGGCCAGCCTGGAACACAGGAGTTAAAAAAAAAAAAAAAGAAAAAAGAAAAAAGAAAAAAGAAAAAAAGATAATGCCGACTTCACTGATTTCAAGGATGCTGTCTCCCCGTCTTTGTTGAGACCCCTTTATTTCCCTTTTCTTCTTGGCCAATCACTGGGTCTTGGGACTGAGAAGACGGAGCCATGACTCTAGCTGTTTTCTGTCCCCACCTGGGCTCTGTCTGCTCCACGAGTAGTGGAGCTGAGCCCTAGAGGAGTGTACACATGGAGACCAGCTGACTTTTCTGCCCTCCTTCCTTCTCCGCTGGTCCCCCCTCTTTGTAGTTGAATGGTATTTTAATATTTTCCAGATGCTCTCACATCTTTTGTCATAAGATCTGTCTAACAGATGCATGAATTAGGTGCAGCAGGCAGAACTTCATTTAAGATGGAAAGCAGGCCACAATGAGGCCAAGTGACTTGTCCCTCACTGTTTAGTAAGGTAGCAGAAGAAGATCAGGGGTCCCACCTCAGTGATCTAGGTCTTTCTTCCTTCATCTCCCAACTTGTCATTGGGAACTTTTTTTTTCAGACATTAATTTCTTATATTTTTATTTAAAAACTTTATTAACTATATTTATTAAAAATTATTAACATTTTTTATACAATATATTTTGATAATATTTGTTCCCTTCCCCTAACTCATGTCAGGTCCTCTTTACCTCCTAACCCACTTAGGTATATGTGTGTGTGTGTGTGTGTGTGTGTGTGTGTGTGTGTGTGTGTGTAGGAGTATCCCAGGAGACTAGAAAAAGGTGTCAGATCCCCAGGATCTGGAGGTAGAGTTACAGACAGTTATGAGCCACCCTACATGGGTACTGGGATCTGAAATCAGGTCTTCTGGGAGAACAGAAAGTGCTCTTAACTGCTGAGCCATCACTCCAGCTCACTGGGGACTTTTAACTGCTAAGACTAGGGCAAATAGTGTTTCACAAACAATTGAACAGTGTCCAACAGCCAAATCAATTTAATAGGTACAACCAGATTTTACAAATGAAACAGAACGGAATGGATAACATCAGCAGCACACACTGCCAGCCGAGTCTTATTAGTCGTTGACGTAAGTCTGCTACTCTTTGGGTTTCCAGTCTCTTGCTGTTGCTTGGGTGGGAACAGATTTGCATGTTTTTAGACTTGGATTTTGGACGCTTTGAAGCCTTATCAGTTGTTTCTGCCCTGAGCTTCAGGCAGATTAGATTGCAGTGGCAGGCTGTTGGGAAGGCTTGCTTTGGCACACCTGACCATTCAAGGCAGGAGTGTGTGCACAGACAATGGGACTTTCAATGTGCTTATGACATGGGATTAAAAAATGTATTCTTATTGCCCTTGGTTACCTTCCATAAGTTGAAGGTTAAGTCCTTCTTGCTGAAGATACCACATACTTTGGACAACGAACTTGGAAGAATTGAGCTGGATCTCACCTGGAAGCCTCTATCTTAAGGACTAGCTCTCAGTGTTGGAAGGCTCCATGCAAACTGTCAGCTCCTCATCTGTGACTTCCAGAACCACAACGACCAACACGGCAAGATATCCCCAGAGGTGCAAGATCTTGTATCGTGGTGCTAACCGACAGCTGTCCAGTTGGACTTGCTCCATAGGAGGGAATTCATGCCTGGTGCTGTCAATTTAGCCAAATACCCACAACTGGGGAGGCCATGGAACCTAGAGGAGAAACTCCTACTGCGGCTTTCCCAAACCTGTGTCACCTCTCACTGCACTCTCAATGCTTATCCTTACACTCACAGGTCAGGGTAGTCCTCACCACGTGTCTTAGTCAGTGTTCTGCTGTGAAGAGACACCCGGACCAAGGCAACTCTTATAAAGGAGAACATTTAATTGGGGCTGGCTTACAGTTTCAGAGGTTCAGTCCATTGTCATCATGGCGGGAAACATGGCGGCACACAGGCAGACATGGTGCTGGAGAAGGAGCTGAGAGTTCTACATCTGGAACTGCAGGCAGCAGGTTGAGTGAGACACTGGTCCTGGCTTGAGCTTTTGAAACCCTAAAGCCCACCCCCAAAGACATATTTCCTCCAACAAGGCCACACCTACTCCAATAAGGCCACATCTAATCCCTCTCAAGGTGCACCACCCCTTAATGATCAAGTATTCAAATATATGAGCCTGTGGGGGCTGTTCGTATTCAAACCACCACACCCCTCATCAAAGGAGCTTCTTTTGGCAGCAGACAGGGATCATTACAGAAATCCACAACTGTTTGAAATGCAGAGAACAAGTGACTCGGGGTGGCCAAGCCCAGATGATACATCCACAACACAACCCCTACACCTAATGCTCAGGGAACATCACGGAAAGAAGGCAGAAACATTGTAAGAGCCACAGAACCAGGATGTCTGCTGTGAAAGTGTGTCCTCTATGTGACAGGGAAGCAATACCCTGACATCACAACACTATTGCTACCTAAAGAAGACCCGAACAGCGACAACACCGGCTGACACACCAGTGTGGGTGAGGGAAATCTTATAAGGCCCTACCCCTAGATGAGGCGCTCCAGGCAATTAATAACACCTGAGAAAATCATATTTCCCCAGGGAAAAGCCCCCAATTGGTTATCCAATATCAAGTGGTCAGCCCTAAAAACATACATACAAGCAACATTAAGCAGACTCAGCAGGACATGTGTGTGTGTGTGTGTGTGTGTGTGTGTGTCTATCTAACAATACTAATTAAAGAAAAAGGGGGCCATGTAATTTGAGAAATCCACAGAGTCTGCTTAAAGGGCAAAGGGATTCATTAAAAAAAGGAAACTCAAAAGACAGAACAGAGGAATTGTCGCAGGGTCCTGGAAAAGATGAGGGACGGTCCCACACTGTTCTTCCGCGCCTGAGACTGTCCCAGCATCCTTGTCACATGAGGGACCTAAGAGAGCCTGCAAACATGCATCTCAGGTCTTAAGGGTAGCCAAGAGGCCACGCCCCAGGGGCATGTACTTCAAGGTCATAGGCAGGTAGAGCGGTTACCTGCTAGTCTCTATGGCTGTGTTTCAGGGTCATAGAACAGATATCCACTACAGGCATGAATTTGAGAGGGAGTGGGAAGACACAGGGGAAAACGGAAGGAGAAGAGGGAGAGAAAATAATATAAATTCAGCACTCATATAAGAAATTCTAGGAGTTGGGGATTTAGCTCAGTGGTAGAGCGCTTGCCTAACAAGCGCAAGGCCCTGGGTTCAGTCCTCAGCTCTGGAAAAAAAAAAAGAAATTCTAAAAAAAAAAATTGACCCACAAAGGGTGTTACCCATAAGGACTGGGTACCTCTACTGTGGGAGCCTAGAACCAAAGGGTCATAAGCAAACAGCAGCCCAAAGATAACATGTCAATTTTAACTTTTATTTTGAAATTAATTTGTGTGTATGTGTGTGTGTGTGTGTGTGTGTGTGTGTGTGTGTATGTGTCCTGGCATGTCTGTGTAGATCAGATGACGACTTAGAGTCTGTCATCTCCTTCTACCTTTACATGGTTTCTAGGGAGGGAGTTGAACTTGGGTCAGTGGATGGTAAGTGCTCTACTTAAAAAGCTGTGCACGAGCCTGCTCTGGGCAGAACTGTGCGGCCGGGACCAGGCAGACACAAGATATTCAAGGAGTGAATGTGACTCTCAGGACCAAGAAAGGGATAAAGTTTAGTCCCGAGAAGGTTGTGTCATGACTAGGGGCATCATTAAGGGGCGGAGTGGTGGAGAACAAGTCAAGACTGATGACCTAGACCCTGGAGGAGGGCGTGTGTTCCTTACAGCCTGGCCCAGCAGGCTCACAGGCAGTCATCACTGAAACAACTACAAGTGGGAATGATTAAGAAGTCAATTTACATTGTGTCATTGAGAGAAACCAATAAAACAGAAGCCAATCAATCAAGAGAGGTCATTAGTAAACAATAAATATGCACGCAACATAGAGTGCTCGTCCCAATCCATTGCCTACTTTACTAATCTTCTTGCAGATGTCCAGTTTGAGAATCACGTGCTTCTAAGTCCTACTTAGCAAAAATTAGATACTCTTTTAAGGATATATATATAATATATGTATTATATATAAATATTACATATGTTTGGTCCCACTAATTATTTAAAAAAACATTATTGGCATGTTAATTATATATAATAATGGTTTTTCTTTTTCTTTTTTCTTTTTTTCAAGGCAGGGTTTTTCTGTGTAACAGCCATAGCTGTCCTGGAACTAGCTTTGTAGACCAGGCTGGCCTCCATCTCACATAAATCCGCCTGCCTCTGCTTTCTGAGTGCTGGGATTTAAGGCAAGTACCACCACCGCCTGACAATCATGGGTTTTATTTGACATTTTCATGCATGTACACTTATATTATGCCCTCCATTACCATCCTTTCTTTTTTCTTTTTGGGGTGGTGTGTGTGTATGTGTCTGTCTGTCTGTCTGTCTGTCTGTGGACTGTAATCCCACTGAGGAGGTGGAAGCAGGAGAATCAGATGTTTGTGGCCAGCTCAGCTACATAGTCTATCAAGGCCAGCCTGGGTGACACAAGACCCCTTCTTTAAAAACAAAAAACAAACTGTGAAGAAGGATAAAGGATAATGATTGCTACACCATGAGAGTCAGGCGGTAGAAGACTCTCCCTTCCATCTGGGTGTGGTGGCCCACACCTTTAGTTACAGCGCTTGGGAGGCAGAGGCAGGAGGAGCTTGGTGAGTTCGACCAGCCTGGTTTACATAGAAAGCCTCTGTCTCAACAAAACAAAACAACCCCCCCAAAAAAACCAAACCAAAACAACAACAAAACATCAGAAATAAACAAACAACAACAAAACACCTCCCTCTTCTACCTCTAATCTCTGGTCATTGCTTAGAGCTCAGAGTGGAGGATTATACCCTAAGAGAATGTCTCACAAGAGTCTGTCCCATCCATACTATGAAGTCTGAGGAGCCACGCCTTCCTGACAGGGCTGCTGGTCAGTGGCACACTGGGACTAGTGAGCACTGAGGCAAAAGGTAATTAAACTGAAGATCTGGTTAGCTGAACTCTTAACCTGTGGACGTATCTAATGTTCTGTCTGGGTTTCAGTAGTGTGGCCAGATGAGTCTCGATGCAACAGAGACGACTTCAAGGTTTCCTTAGGGGTTGGTGGGGGTTTGGAGCAGTGACTGGGCTTTGTGTGGAAGCTGCATCCACAGAGGGCTTCCTCAAGTGGAGTGAGTCTCTTTCCCATATTGAAGAAGGCTGGTGGAGAAAGTGGGGTAATGATTCAGGCTGCATGGCACTAGTAGAGCTAGCTGCCCTGTTATTTTGAATTAACTCTCTTTCTCTGAGTCTGGGTCTCGGTAGCCGAGGCTGGCCTCATGTAGCTGAGGCTAGCCTCAAACCCAGTTCCTCTTGCTTTCACCTCCCAAGTGCTGGAGCTATAGACATGTACTGACACACTTGGGAGGGATCTCTTAACATCCAGATCAGAGATGGGCGAGTCTTGTCAGTTTGCAGAGGGGACTTACCCAATTTTGTGAGGAGTGCCTTCCTGTTGTTACTCAACTTCTGAAATCTGCAGCATAATCTGGTGATTCTCTTTAAATGAGGACAATATTGATAGACAGAGCATGACCTCCGTTCAGCTCCTGTAATCATCCTCAGTTATCATGCAGACACAATGACCTTCAAAATCCTTGGCAATCAAGCCTTAAGGCCAGTTGCTTTGGGCTTGTAATCTATATTCATACCAAGAGAGCTTGTTCTTACCTGAGGCACTTCTAGCTGTAAAACTCTTATCAGGCTTGGCTTTTTCATTTATAGTAGAGGAAAGTGATTCTTGGGGAGTTCAAGCGATTTTCCCTCTGAAAACATGGAAGGAAGACAACCTTTGGCTAGCCTGTGATATGCATGGCGTGATATGCACATGGACACTTCCTCTGCTGCACGGAATTCGGTGAGAGGTGGTATCCTGGATGTGTGTCTGTCCCACTCCATTTCCTTGTAGAACAGTGCCAAATGTGAGCTGGGTTCTTAAAGCTGTTATTCAAAATGTCCCACCCAATTCTGGACAAGGGGTGGGCACATGGTGTGATTAGGGTAGTCAGTCAGACGCTGAGTTTTGATAGGAAAATATGGGATTTCTGTTTGTCCCAACAATGGGACACTAATGAGCTGTCAATCACTCCTAGCTCCCTAGGTACCAAAAGAGAGAGGGTCTGGTATCAATCTTTCTCAGTGTGACAGCTCAGCCCTACACCCCATCCTCCCAACCATTCTGCATATTTCCAAAAGCTTTCTCATTTTGCTTATTGGAGGTAGGTCAGCTTGATTATGCTAAATATCCTAAGTGATGCGCTTGTTTTCCTAAGTGACAGACTTTTAAAATGACACCATTGTCTTTGGGTGGGGCTTCATCATGGTGTTCAAAGACTAGATGGCCTAGTGTGCAGATAACCAGGTTCTGGGTATGTGTCAGGCATCCACACACACACAAGGTGGTCCTGAGTTCTGTCAGCATTCAGTAGCTCTAAAGACGATGCCCACCCAGCTTTCTAATCCTCTTTTAGCTAACATGGAGTACCCGATGCATAAAAAATACTTAAGTTAATTTTCTTAACGTCTGCCTTCAGCTTTCTCTGATGGATAGACTGTTCCCTGCTGCACAATTCTGCTTGTTTGCTCCCTTCCAAACTTTTCTGGACAGTGTGGTTAGGTAACTCAATCACTGATGGCTGAAAGCCTTCATTTGCTTGCTCAGAAGGCTTGGAATGAGAAGGGGGGAAAAAAAAAGAACAAACCAGTCCAGGAATAGTTTGTGACACATACTAGATCTTGGAGCAGTGTGATTCTGACATTGTTTCCAACAATACAAATGTGGCTGAGTGGTCCAGAGGCAGCAGAATTGAACCTGACCTGTGGGGGTAAGTATGAATAACTCAGAACATAGCTTGTGTCTAGTGGCATAAGGACAAGGCGTATTTGCCTGTGGAGTGGATTTGTCAGTTATCTGTCCCTGTCAACGGTCCTAAAGTCATCAGTATAATGTACACAGGAACATCTGCTCAGAATAACTGTGGCTTCAAGGGACAGAAGGTAGGAGAGAGGGCCTCACTCAACGGGTACCCCAAGGCCTCTAATGTTCACCTTGACTCCCCTGTCATCTTGGCCTAACATGTGAGGGATGGGCTGAGGTTAGGACTTCCTTCTGCCTCCGAGCTCTAGAGGGCAGGTTGTCCTGATAGTCCTGGGGTTGTTGTATCAGAGGGATGAGATGGGAGTGCGGGGCAGCTGGGGAGATGGCATGGTTGGTAAAGTGCCTGGTGATCAAGCACGACCTGAGTTCAGACCTCCAGTACCAACAGGAAATCTGGGAGAATGTACTTCTGTCACCCCAGTGGTAAGGGGGTGGGGCAGGAGAGATGAGAGATCCATGGAGCTCATTGGCCCAGACAGCCTTGTTGAATCAGTTGAGTTCCAGGTTTAGTGAGTTCATTGAAAACTCTGTCTTAAAAAAATGAGATGGAGTGTTGTTGCTTGAATGAAAATGCCCCCCATTGTCTCACAGGGAGTGTCACTATTAGGAGGTGTGGACTTGCTGGAGTAGGTGTGGCCTTGTTGGAGGAAGTGTGTTACTAGGGGGTGGGCTTTGAGGTTTCAGAGGCTCAAGCCAGACCCAGTGGCTCTCATCCTCTTCCTGCTTCCTGCAGATCCAGGAAGCTACATTTCCAGCATCATGTCTGTCTTTTGTGCCACCATACTGCATGCTATGATAATAATGGACTAAACCTCTGAACTCTAAGCAAGCCCCAATGAAATGTTTTCATTTATAAGAGTTGCTGTGGTCATGACATCTCTTCACAGCAGTAGAAAATCCTAACTAAGACAAAGGGTGACTGACAAAGACACATGATGTCAACTTCTGGTCTCCACATATGTGCACATGTGCCCACATGAACACATGTATATAACACACACACAAGGTGAGCGCCAAGATAACTGGTCAGGGATCTGGGTGGGCGGGCGTTTGTGCAACACAGGCCGACCAATAATGGTGGGAACATTATTCCAGACACATAGATATAGGTGGCATCCTGTGGAATTTTCTCTATCCTCCACAAAGTTATAATTTTGGAATCAGGCATCTTAGAGTTATTCATTGTACATCTTCTAGCACAGTTGTGGACATTCAGAATAGACTAAAGACATACATGGTCTGGCTAGGTTTTATTCACTCTGTGAAACGTCCTCTCTTCAGCTGACCTTAACTTCGACCAGACTGCAGCCAGGGACATTGATGACTGATTGCGTCTCACTCCAGCAGCTGCCATTGGACCAGGAGCATCTATCATGTACCAGTGGAGACTCCCGTTTCCTTTCTTCCTCAGCCACTGAGCGGCTGTCAGGCGCCACTGACTCCCAGTCCATTGCTGGGCCTCAGATTTACTGGGTGACTCATTGGCAGCTTCTGAGTGATTCGCAGTGGGGCAGCCACCTGGAAAAAGATCTTAGAATTAGCAGTTCGTGTAGCGCTCAAAAGGAACGTGGCAGTCATGGCTGAAGAGACAGAAAGGAGAAAGAGGTGCAGAGGGGCTCCGGGCAGGGGAATAAGAACGGGAAACGTGTCCAGCTCGGTGGAAGAGCAGTGTGGCACATTGATATTCACTTTGAAATTCACCTAAGATCCAGCTGCAAATGGAGCTCTCTGATTCATGGGAGGAGCTGGCAGAATCTCAACTTAAAAACAACAACAACAACAAAACAACTTTAATGTATCATCATCATCATCATCATCATCATCATCACCACCATCATCATCGTGTGTGTCTGATTGTGTGTCTGGAACAGGACAGAGACAAGTAAACAGCTCAAGGATGGGTGTTCAAGAGTAAAATCTCCCAGACCCGTTGCTAAGCTGGATATAGGAGGACAGAGAGGAAGACGTCAAAGACAATTCCCAGGGGTTAGCTCATGGGCTTAGGAATGTGGGGAGAGGACCAGGCTGGGAGATTGGTGGTGGAAGTGGTGGTAGCAGTGAGTTTAGGGGTAGAGGAAATCACAAACACTCTTGTGGATAGACTGAGCTTGAGAGGCCTTTGCGACAGTCCACCCAGGAGCTGTGTATGCAGGGGTGTTCTGGACCAGGACTCACAGAAGAGTTCTGGACTGGGTGGGGAGACTGGGGACGTGCCAGTTGCTTGTCTCATTGTGTGACAGAATGCCTGACACAGCAGCTGAAGGGCACGAGGCTTTATTTTGGCTCCCAGCTCAGAGGGCACAGTCCATCCTGGCCGGGAATGCAGAGATGGGGCCAGCTTATCGATGGCATTGGGAGTATGTAGCTATGCACTTATGTCTCAGAGAAGCAGGAAACAGGGTGGAACAGAAGCTGGGCCTGGCCCATAAACCTCAAGGCCCCAACCTCCATCCATATTTCCTCTATAGGCCCCACCTCCCAAAGGTTCTACAACCTCATGCAAACAGTGCTGCCAGCTGAGGATCCAGTGTTCAAATACATGAGCCTGGGGTGGGGGGGTGGGTAGTTTACATCCAAACCACACAAGCATCATCATGATGAGGCTGGGGGGTGGCTGAGTCTATAGAGACTACTGAGGTGGCATCTGAGGGGTGTGTGTGTGTGTGTGTGTGTGTGTGTGTGTGTGTGTGTGTGTGTGAATATGTGTGTGCTCTCAGGTGAGTGGGGGTGGGGGGTGGGGGTCGGGTAGGGTCTAGGCCAGCCTGAGGGCACCTGTGGCTTAACAGCTATACCGAAGAGCATGAAATGTGCAAAGGGACAGGAGGGGCAGGCAGAGAGGTAGGCAGGCATGAGAGGGCATGCAGTGGCTCAGGAGCCCTGTGAAAACACACTTTCAGAATGGGACATACTTTGCTGAGAGGAAGTTGAGGAAGACCAGGAGTGAATAATACCTGTTATGTGGTGTGCAGTCCTGAACTCAGAGAGAATCCCTTCAATGTGGTTGTGGGACAGGAGTCATGAGGGGGAGGCTGAGGAGACAGTGAGGCCACAGAGACATTGAGGGGCTTCTGGGAAGTTTTTCTGAGGGGCTTGGATGCAGTTGTGAGGTACCCTCTATCTCAGTGGTTTTCAACCTTCTGAATGCTGCAACCCTTTAATACAGCTCCTTGTAACTAGAAGATTTCCTGTGTCCCACCTGGCCCATGGTCAGGGCAAATCTCTCTCACCTGTCAGTCCTGCAGCCGCTCGGACCCAAATAAACACACAGAGGCTTATATTACTTACAAACTGTATGGTCATTAGCTCAAACTTATTATTGATTAGCTCTTACACTTAAATTAACCCATAATTCTTATTTATTTACTTATGAACTGTATGGTCATTAGCTCAAACTTATTATTGATTAGCTCTTACACTTAAATTAATCCATAATTCTTATTTATGTTTAGCCACATGGCTTGGTACCTTTACTCAGTTCTGCCTTCACATCTTGCTTCCTCTATGTCTGGCTGGCGACTCCTGACTCAGCCTTCCTCTTCCCAGATTTCTTCTCTCTGCTTATCCCACCTATACTATACTTCCTGCCTGGTGACTGGCCAATCAGCATTTTATTTATCAACCAAATCAGAGCAACACATTCACAGCATACAGAGTGATATCTACAGCAGCTCCTCATGTTGTGGTGACCCCCAACCACAAAATTATTTCATTGCTACTTCACAAATGTAATTTTGCTAGTTATGAATTATAATGTAAGTATCTGATATGCAGGATATCTGATATTTGACCCCTGTGAGAGGGCCATTCGAACTCCAAAGGGGTTGTGACCCACAGGTTGAGAATGGCTGCTCTAGTGTTTCCTCACTAGCTCTGCCTACATCCTGCTAGGATTTGGAAGTGACAGCTAGACCACAGCAGTGACAGTCCTAGGGCCACAGATAGAAGGCCTTGAGACCTTGCTCTTAAGTGTCAGCTGCTACCCAACTGTGGAGCTTTCTCTGCTTGAGAAAAAACAAAGCTTAGGCATTGTTTGCAGCTGAAGATAATTTGTGGTGGCCCTGTCTTGTCACCTCCAATACCGCATTTATTCCCCATACTACCTTCCATGTCACAGGAAGATCAGAGAAGCAAGGTTAAAAAAGTAGGATCTTGCCAGGCGGTGGAGACCCATGCCTTTAATCCCAGCACTCAGGAGGCAGAGGCAGGGGAATCTCTGAGTTCGAGGCCAGCCTGGTCTACAGAGAGAGAGTTCTAGGACAGCCAAGGCCACACAGAGAAACCCTGTCTCAAAAAACCCAAACCAAACTAAACAAACAAACAAACAAACACCCCCCCCCCCACACACACAAGTAGGATCTTAAGGGGCAGAGCTAATATTTTCTTTTTCTTTTTTCCTTATTCAGGGTCTCACCATGTAGCCCTGGCTGGCTGGAACTCACTATGCTGATCAGGCTGGCCTTGAAAATGCTGAGATCCACCTATCCTCCCTCACGAAGGGATTTAAGGTGCACACAGCACACCCTCGAGATCTGAGTTTTAAATACATAAGTCTCTAACTCAAGACTCCGTGGGAACTCCTGTGACACTTTCTCAACAGCTCATCACTGTGATTTCATGTTTATAGCCTTTGGCCGTGTCAAACGGCCTTGGCACATTCTGTTTTCAGGCGGGCATACAGTAGGTGCTTAATGTATGCCTTAAAGTGCTGTGCCTGGGGCACTGAGATGGTTCAGGGTGCTTGCTGTGCAAACCAGGTGATTTGATTTCTGGACCTCATGAAAGGAATAAGGAGAGAGCTGATCCCACTAGTTGTCTATTATCTCCACCATGGGCTGTGGCACAGGCACCTACACACACACACATACACCCCCACAACCCCTCCCCCACGCACACACTCAATTTCAAATAAAAGGTAAAAAAGTCATCTAAACAATGTACCTGTACTGACCCGTGGTACATTGTATGCAGATGGTAGCGAGGTACTGCTGGTCATTTCTGAAACTCTAATTTCACAGTCCAACTTCCAATCTTCTATGTATTCAGATTGTTTTAAATCACATTTATGTGTGTGTGCCACTTGTGTGCACACGGTGCACATGTACCATGGCATGCCTATGGAGGTCATAGGACAACTTATAGGAGAAGGTGCTCTCCTTCTACTAAATGGATCCCAGGGATGGAACCCAGGTTGCCAGGGAGGCAAGTGCTTTACCTTTTTTTTTTTTAAATACTAACTTTTATTTCATGTGCACTGGTATTTTGCCTGCATATATGTCTGTATGAGGGCATCAGATTTCCTGGAACTGGAGTTACAGACAGTTGTGAGCTTCCATGTGGGTGCTGGGAATTGAACCTGGGTCCTCTGGAAGAGCAGTCAGTGCTAAGTCAGAGCTCTTAACCTTTTAAACCATCTTACCATGGCCCCTTTAAAATGAAAGCTTTTGCAATTACATTTTTACTCTGTGTGTGTGTGTGTGTGTGTGTGTGTGTGTGTGTGTGTGTGTGTGATCACACATGCACGTGTGTCACAGTGTTTGGGTGGAGGGCAGTTTGGGGGAGTGAGTTCTCTCCTTCCACCATGAAGATGGTGGGGATCAAACTCAGGTGGTTAGCCTTGGTTGTAAGTACCTTTACCCACAGAGCGATCTTGCCACTTCCTTCTCGAACCCCATTTGTGGATTTTTTGTAGTTGTTGTTTTATTTTTGAGACAGGGCTTCTCTGTGTAGCCCTGGCTGTTGTGGAGCTTACTCTGTAGCCCAGGCTGGCCTCGAACTCACAGAGCTCTGCCTCCACCTCCAGAGCGCTGGGATTAAAGGCCTGTGCCACCCCACCTGGCTGCATTTGTGTTTTGAGACAGGGTCTTACTCTGTGTCCAGCTGTCCTAGGACTCTGTACAGAGCAGCAGTCTTTCTGCCTCAGCTTTCTGAGTGTTGGGACTATAGCCATGACACATCATGCCCAGCGTTTCATACATACTTAAAACATTGATCAGCATGTATTAATTACATGTAATAGAGAGCTTCCTGGTGAACTTTTCATATATACATAAAATGTATTTTGATCATAATCATCTCTATTACTCCTCTCTCTTATCGTCTTCAACTTGCACTGATCTCTTTCTTCTTCCTACCTAGTCCCTGTTTTTTTCGAGACAGGGTTTCTCTGTGTAACAGCCCTAGCTGTCCTGGAACTCATTTTGTAGACCAGGCTGGCCTCGAACTCACAGAGCTCCACCTGCCTCTGCCTCCTGAGTGCTGGGATTAAAGGTGTGCGCCATCATTAAAGGTGTCTGGCTCCCAGACTTGATTTCTGGGACCCGCTGAGTTAAATTAGGCTGCTTACATAAACGTGGGTGAGAGGTTAGACACGGGAGCTTGTTAGATACACTCCAGTGGTTACAACACTGAAGAAAACCTTTCCCCGCCCCAACAACCATTAACCAGCAATAGCTACTCAGGGAGGACTGGGCCACCTGAGCTCCTCCCCAATCTATTACATGTACTTTTAAATGTAACTAACTTATTTTTTTGAGACAAGGGTCTCAATGTGTTGGGAGGCCAGCCTTACATCAGAGATCCTTTTGCCTCAGTTTTTCAAACGCTGGGAATCTAAGCTCAGTTTAAATTTACTTTAATAGTTCATACACACAATCTTCTGGTTTAGAATCCTGGTGTGTGTGTGTGTGTGTGTGTGTGTGTGTGTGTGTGTGTCTGTCTGTCATCTGTCTCTGTGTGTGCTGAGATCAAAGAAGCAGAATTGCTGGAATAGGGAATCCGGTCCATTCTCGAAGCCTTCTCCTTCAGCCACATCAAAGAACAAGAGCAGTGGGAACTGTGTCCATCAGCATTCTATCAGGCATGGTGTCACTAAGGGGGACTGTGAAATCAACCCAGCATCACGCAGAACAGAAGATTCACCTGAGCTGTGTGAAGCTTTAAAATCCTGGTCGTCAGCTGTGAGAAAAATCCCTGCAGTCACATCAAAGAACAAAGATAGCTTTCAAAGATGGCTTTTTATTACTAAGTTGTTACTATAAACATGCTTCCACTCAAATAGAGCACAGATATGTGATTTTCTGAAAATGGGAGCTGTGAAATCACACCCTCAGAAAATCTGTAATTACTGTTGATGACCCATTTGTTAGGATTTCAGTGTGAAGTTTGAGGAGAAAAGACAGCCCACCAGCACCACGGACACTTAGTGGAAGTACTAGCTCATGGGCTTTTCTTAATCTAAGTGGAAAAAGAAAATTACCCAATGGCTGTTTCTCCCCACCTTGTATGTGGTGTGTGTATGGCCGCGTGTGTCTATGGGCATGCATGCAGAGACCGGAGGGGATGTCAGGAGTCTTGATCTATCACTCGCCACCTTATTCCTTTGAGAAAGGGTCTCTCCCCAGACCTGGAGCTGGGTTAACATCCAGGAAGCCCCAGCATTCTGGTTCCCCTCACAGTGCAGGGGGTAACAGTGTGAATGGCCACGGCCAGTTTTAAAAGCGAGTGTTGATATCTGAGAAACAGAGGAAAGAGGGCCAGGAGCTCAAGGTCTTCCACAGCTACGTAGTGAGTTTGAGGTCAGCGCCAGCACACGACACCACCAGTACCACTCACACAAAATTCTACTGATTTCAATGTTAGTCTCACCTGAAAAATCTTTTCACTGGAATACCAACGCTGGTGTTTGGCCAAACAACTGGGTACCATAGTCCAGATAACACAGAATTATCATGGGCTACTCAGTCTTCTGCATGTGTGGCATTAGGGGTTAGAAGCTAGAGCAAGCCCTCTGCCACTGACTGTGGCCGGCAGCCAGAAACATAAGATGGTCAGAGGGTAAAGACACTTGGTACCAAACCTGATGATGACCTGAATTTGATCCCTGGGACCCACATGGTAGAAAGAGAGACATGACTGGACTTGTGCACTGAGACTTATTTGCGTATACAAACACTCACAGATAAGTAAATGCAATTTAAAAATGGCGTTAATGAACATGGGCTGGGAGATGGCTCAGTCCATAAAATGCTTGCTGTGAAAATTTGTAGATCAGAGTTCCACATCCATCACCCGTGTAAGAGGCTGGACATGGCAACCTCAAGTATAGCCCAGACCTGGGGAGGTAGAGACCGGAGGGTTGTCAGGCTCACTGGTCAGCCAGTCTAGCCTGATCAGTGTGCCGTAGATCCCAGTGACAGACCCTGTCTCAAATCCAAGATAGATTGATGGCTTCTGAGGAATGATACCAGAGGTTGACTTAGGCTTCACACAGGTGCACACACAAAAATTAAAAAAGAATTAACCATCCCACTATCTGTTATAGGTTAAATTATACCCCTCCAAAATGTGTGTGCTGAAATAGGGCTTTTTGAAGAGATAATTAAGTTAGAGTGAAGACTTTTGGGTGTGGGTCTAATCCAACATGTATGGTATGGCCCGAATTATCTCTGTAGCTCAGGCAGGCCTAGAGTCAGAGCAATTCCCCTGTCTCAGTCTCACAAATGCTGGAATTAGGTGTGCACCACCATGCTTGGCATGACTTTTTATTTTTTTTTTAACATAGGGTCTCTTATGTAGCCCAGGCTGGCCTTGAATTTACTATGTCATTAGGGATGACACTGAACTTCTGAGTGCTGAGATCACAGGTGTGTGCTGGGATCACAGGTGTGTGCTGGGATCACAGGTGTGTGCTGGGATCACAGGTGTGTGCTGAGATCACAGGTGTGTGCTGGGATCACAGGTGTGTGCTGGGATTACAGCAGGTGTGTGCTGGGATCACAGGTGTGTACTGGGATTACAGCAGGTGTGTGTTGGGATCACAGGTGTGTGCTGGAATTACAGCAGGTGTGTGCTGGGATTACAGGTGTGTGCTGGGATCACAGGTTTGTGCTGGGATCACAGGTGTGTGCTGGGATCACAGGTGTGTGCTGGGATTACAGCAGGTGTGTGCTGGGATTAGAGGTGTGTGCTGGGATCACAGGTGTGTGCTGGGATTACAGCAGGTGTGTGCTGGGATCACAGGTGTGTGCTGGGATCACAGGTGTGTGCTGGGATCACAGAAGGTGTGTTGTGCTGGGATTACAGGTGTGTGCTGGGATCACAGGTGTGTGCTGGGATCACAGGTATGTGGCATGATATTTGCTTCATTTTATGCTGAGAATCAAACACAGGGCTTCATGCATGCCAGACAAACACTCTACCAATTGAGCAACATTCCCAGCCCAACTGGTAATTTATGAGAGCCAGTTAGGACAGACATAATCAGAGGGGTGATCTTGGGGGTCCCTAGGGAGAAGATGGTGACAGGCTAGGGAGAAACTAACCCTGGGGACACCATTACCTTGGACTTCTAGCCATCAGTTATGAGAAATGCAATCTTTGTGGTTTAAGTCACCTTTGGGCATTTCGCTGTGGTCACTCCAACAGTCAAATAGTATATCGTCATAACTCTGTAGGGCTGATCTTTGAAGTAGAATTTCTGGGAACAGCTGGGAGGAAGGCAGGGCCCAGAGTATCACATTTCCTAGTTCCCTGGGTCTTCAAGGGTCCTGGACAGCCAGTAGGAACTCTGCCTGGGAGAAAGACTTCCCATCTCAGGTCGTATGAACCCTTATTTATATAGGAAGCCCCTCCCTACTCATCAACCAGGCACTGAGTACTGAGATGGGCAAGCATAGGGAAAGATTAGTGGCTTGACCTGTTAGATTTGGTTATGTGCTTCCCCTCATCCCTTAGTAATAGTGCATCTGGCAGCCTGGCTTCTTTACCAATATGTACCTAGTGAACTCAGAACCTCCTCAGACGACACCCCCCCCCCCCTTCTGGCTACATGTACACTTCTCTTTGATCAAGGGTATACACTTTTTTTTTTTTTTTTTGATTTTTCGAGACAAGGTTTCTCTGTGTAGCTTTCCGCCTTTCCTGGAACTCACTTGGTAGCCCAGGCTGGCCTCAAACTCACAGAGATCCGCCTGGCTCTGCCTCCCGAGTGCTGGGATTAAAGGCGTGCGCCACCACCGCCCGGCAAGGGTATACACTTTTAACTGTTCACAGTAGCACTCAAAATTAGAAAGTTTCTTTTCCAGTATGTTCCCAGTGTATCCAGGCGAGAATAACAGAACGGCTGGGCTGGCTTGGTTTTGGATGCCTGCGCAGTAAGGCAACCTGTCCTTCAAGTGAACTCTTAGGGAGAATCTTATTTGCCATCTTAAGCCTGTTTGGGCATGTGTTATGATTAAAATCAAATGCATTATGGGAAAGGACATGTGCAGTAGGAAAGACTAATATATGCCCTAATCTTTCAATCAAAATAGAGAACCACTCACCATGTACCTTACTATCTCCTAACTCTTTTAGATCCCATAAAAGACTCCAGCCTGTGGCCTGGGTCCTTGAGTACTCATTCATATGGCCTGCTGCTGACCTTGACAGTTTTATCCCTTTCGAATCTACAGTATTGCTTTGCTTTGAATAAAGTTATCTTGCTAATTTTGCAAATCTATATAAGTCTTTATTTTCAATTCTTAGGATAAAAGGTCAAGAACCTGGAAACATGTGACTCCAACCCTGACCCCTGACCTCCAGTAACAAACACTACATGGGGTTTCTTGGGATTCAGGCTTTAGGATTTAAGGCTATAGAGTTGCCAGCCTCTCCCCAGAGTTCAAGGGTCCTCTCATCATTGGGAAAGTCAGAGAGCCGGGCCTTCTTTTCTCTACCGAGGCTGGTCTAGCTGGAGAAGGATTAGGTAAACACTCTACCAAACCTTTTCACTCCTGTTTCAGGCACCAGCCTTACTCCGATTAGCTACACATGGGTAAACAAGCAGGCCAGATGTGTGTGTCTGAAGTGATTATTCACACCTTATTAAAAGTTAAAAATAAAAATTGAATTTGCTTAATTTTGGCTAGCTGAAGCCAGTGCAGAAATTCGTATCTCCGCGGTCCTGCAGTGTGCCACATATAGTCACAGCTTCCCTAACCCCAAAAGGGACTTCTTGTCTCTGCCCTGTGCCTGGGAGCAACAGGAGCAGCCAAGGGCCCTTTTGCCTCTGCCCATCAGCCCGAGTCCCTCAGAGAAGCTCCCTCTATTCCTTTGTTCAAGAAAGACGTTACTGGGGCTGGGATTTTGCACAGTTGGTAGAGTGCTTGTCTAGCGTGCACGAAGCCCTGTGTTTGATCCCCAGCACTGTATAAATCAGGTGTTTTAGTGCGTGAGCATCAGAAATTCAAAATCAGTCCCTTACATAGTGATTCCCAAAGCAAGTCTGGGCTACATGAGACCCTGCCAAAGAAGGAAAAAAAAAAAAACATAGAAAGGGAGGAAGGAAGAAAGGAAGGAAAAAAAAGAGAGGGGGAGAGAGAAGACCCTGGGGTTGGAGAAATAGCTCAGTGGTTAAGAGTATTTATTGTTCTTGAAGAGGACATGGGTTCTGTTCCCAGCACCCACATCATGGGTGGCTCATAACTGCCTGTAATTCTAGTCCCAGGTAATGCAACACCCTCTTCTAGCCTTCACAGACCCACACACACAATATGCATAAACTCACTTAGGCATATACACAATAAAAATAATGAATAAACAAATCATTAAATTCAAACTTTGAAGACTGAGGCATCCCTGAAACAAAAGAGTTTGCAGAAAAATGAGCAGGCCCTGGGATGAGTTCTTACAGCTACCACCAGCAGGTCGA
Organism: Peromyscus eremicus; assembly: GCF_949786415.1. Lineage (NCBI taxonomy): Eukaryota > Metazoa > Chordata > Mammalia > Rodentia > Cricetidae > Peromyscus > Peromyscus eremicus. Next base: position 124,505,684 of record NC_081416.1, on the reverse strand, counting down.
GGGAACAGCTGGAAATACGTCCAACTGGATAGAGCAAAGGCTATTGTGTGTTGAAAATGTGGGGAGGGAAGGAGTGCCTTGCTTACATTAAACCTCTGCTGACTATGGGTAAGAGGGGCAGAGTCAGAAGGCGAGATGAAACTGTGGGAAAGCAGGACCATCCATGAGAAGCAGTTGTCGCTTCTGGAAAGATCGTGGTAAATGTCCAGAAAATTCCTAAGTAGGCAGCAGTCCTGATGGTCAGTGATGAAGGGATGTAAGCCAACGCTTCAACACATATTCAGAAATATGAAATAGGCTTCTATTTCTAGCCTCTGGCCCTTGCTATCAAGTCTAGGAGAATTTTAAAAAAATCAGCGAAATCAGATTATAGGTTGATCTTAAGTTTAAAACTAACAAATGAAACAAGAAATTAAATTTCCTTTGTAGCCAAGGAGCTCCTCCTGAGAGTTGCAAGAAGTCCAAAGGCAGGAAGATGTCTCTTTTGGTAAAGTGATTGCTCTGCAAGTGTGAGCACCTAAGAAGGAGGCCCCAGAATCAATGTAGAAAAGCCAGGTGCGTGCGTGCATGCATAGACACACAGACACACAGACCACACACACACACACACACACACACACACACACACACACACACACACGTTTGTTGGTGTGAGTCATTTAGGAAACATGACTCAGAAATCAAGGGGTGTGCCATGCCTGGTGACATTGCACAGCTCATTGATGTCACAGGATTTGAGAGTGGCAGCAACAATCTCTCTAGTTTACATCAAGGAACAGAGGCCTTCCAAGTCCAAGGAAGACAGTGTCCAGAAAAGTCTTCACTAGGTCTGGCCCAAACTGTGTTGGTGGGTTCATCTTCCGCCCGAGTTGTCGTCACGTGGAGTGAGAACCACAAGGCATCCAGGACTCAGAGTAAGGCTTGAAAGACACAGAAGGAGGGCGGGGATGCTGCTAAAGCGACCTGGACCAGAGTCGATGGCCACCGAGTGACAAATCAGCCTCTGTCACTAGTGACAGGATGGTCCTGGAGTGCAAGGCTGTATTCCGCGCACTCAAAATCCCTGTTTCTAACATCTAGGAGAGCAGGCTGGAAACTGGACACTGCATACGTGATAGTCGCCAGCACGGCTTCATGCTCAGATAGCACAATCGAGTGTGTCCCACCTTCAGTGTGTGGCCTGAGGTGGGGAAGCATAGGGGTATCCCAGCAACCTTGGACCTCACTGGGTTTGACCTACACACATACCCTTTTACTACAAAGCCACTTAGCAACCAAGGAAGCCTGCCTGCATTGAACATACATGTCTTCCTCTCCAAATAAATCAACTGGTTTACACACCTCAACAACCTCCAGTAACACCTGGCAACCTCTTAGTAACTCCCATTCGTGACCAAACATGTTCTGGAACACATGCTGGCACTAGAAACATGTGCTGATACAGCCCAGGCATGCACAAGAAGATAACCTGTGCCATCTGAGCAACATTTTCTGGAAAAAACTATCTGCCATCTTACAACTGTGCATGAGTAGGGCATGGATACAATTAAAATCAAGTGCAAAGGGCCGGGGAGACAGCTCATCAGTTAAGGGCACTGGCTGCTCTTCCAGAGGACCCTGGTACCCATACAGTAACTCACAACCATCTGTAACTCCAGTTTCCGGGTATCTGACACCCTTTTATGGCCTCTACAGGTACCAGGCATTCATGTGGTGCACAGACATACATGCAGGCAAAAAGCATATCTAACATATAAAATAAACTTAAAACTTCAAAATAAAATAAATCAGGAGTGTCATGAGGAAGGCCATGCACAATGAATGAAGGCTTATATAACCCAAGCTTGCTATGGAATAATCCTTCTGTACACTGTGAATGTGTATTACTCTCATTGGTTAATACAGAAGCTGGTTGTCCTATAGCAAGACAGGATATAGTTAGGTGGGGCAATCAAGCTGAGGATATTGGGATGAAGAGGAACAGAGAGGAGACACCAGCCAGCCACTGAGCAAGTAGGATGTATAAAAATGAGGTAATAAGCCATGAGCCATATGGCAAAGCATAAATAGAAATATAGGTCAATTTAAATGTAAGGGTTAGCTAGTAACAAGCCTGAGCTATTGGCAGAGCATTTATAAATAATATTAAGTCTCTGTGTGGTAATTTGGAAGCAGCTGCTGGGACGAGGAGCCGGTGATCAGGACAGGAAAACTTCCAACTACACAAGCCTATCAGTGAAAGCAGAAAACCCTCTTACAACCCACCCCTAGCAACCATCTCCTCCTCCTGGACCCACTGAAGGAAGCCGGGGCAGTAATCAGGGGCTTTGGGCACATCTTTTCAGCACCAGCTGTTCCCTTGCAGTATATCCACATTATACTTTTTCTTTGCTTCTGAATAAAATCCAAGGGATGCTCAATCATACCACAAAGATACATGCTCAACTATGTTCATAGCAACACTATTTGTAATAGGCAGAACCTGGAAACAACCTAGATGCCTGTCAACCGAAGAATGGATTAAGAAAATGTGGTACATATACACAATGGAGTACTGCTCAGCAGAGAAAAACAATGACAGCATGAAATTTGCAGATAAATGGATGGAACTAGAAAATATCATCCTGAGTGAGGTAACCCAAACCCAGAAGGACAAACATGTTATGTACTCACTCATAAGTGGATTCTAGATATAAAGCAAAGAACAATCAGACTGCAACCCACAGAACCAGGGAGGCTACATAGCAGGGGGGGACCCTAGGGTGACTGTGGTTTATAATAAGTTTTGGTTTTACTCAATTACTGGGCAAGCCTCCATGAAACATTTCACTATTAGGATAAGAATTTGTACTGTATCAAGCTGATAATAGGGAAAAATAAATAAAAAATCCTTTGCTAGTTAATTACTTGGTAAACTACTTTGTCAATTTTTTGACTAAGACACCAAGAACCTGGAAACACCAGTATAGACAGGACCACCAGTAACAGGACACGTGCAGGCAACAACAGTTATGGATGTGGCCACAAAACTGTAAATTTACTTAAAAAATTGTGATTGTGTGTGTGTGTGTGTGTGTGTGTGTATACACAAACACGTGAAACTGAACTGTATAGTCATCAAGCATGAACTTTGTAGACAGTGATATTATGTCACAGTGTCAAAAGGCTGGACATGCCTACTAGATGACCCGGAACTGACAGCAGTAAGCAGGATTATTTTTATTATCTCATAACTAAGAATATAATAAAATTAAGTATAGACTAGTTATGTTTATGGCTCTTTTGCACCTATAAAACCCAAAGCAAATTTCAGTGAGAAGCAAGGGGAAGCACGTGGGCACAACATCTTAATAAGCAACATTATTTTGATGGGATTTATGATGAGGCTGCTCTGACAGTTATTATAACCGCTGCTTTCATCATGAAAGATGCAGCCTCAGGTCCAGCTCTATGTCTATGCCTGTGTTTTAAAAAATACCCATAGGAATATGACTTATGATCTTTAAGGTTCTCAATGAGGAACTGTCTGGATTAGGTTGGCCTGTAGGCATGCCTGGGAGGGATTTTCTTAATTGGATTAATACGGTGGGAAGACCCATCCTGAATGTAGGTGGCACCATTTCATGGGCTGGGCCCTGAAGTGAATGAAATGGAGAGAGCTGAGCTGAGCATGCATGAATTCATTGCTCTCTGCCCTTGACTCTGGATGTGATGTGAGTAGCTGCTTCAAGTTCCTGCCATTTTGACTCCTCTGCAACAATGGACTGCAACCTGAAATTGTGAGCCAAGAAAACTTTTCTCTATTAGGTTGCTCTTATTAGGGTATTTTATCATAGCAATGGGAAAAGAAAGCAGGGTACCATCCCCTTTCCTAAGGATGAAGCACAATAGCACTGATAAAGCCAAGGCTGTATTTGTTAATGATGCAAGTTTGGACATTGAACAATTGCTAATTATTGATTTTAATGAGATGTCACTTGGTAAATTAGTAGAGTGCTCACATTCCCTTAAATAGATTGCTAACATTATAGCCTTATTAAGATCTACTTGAAATGGAGTCACTCTGCTTTCTGGAATGGGAAAGGAAAATGTCCTAAATGTGGACTTACTACTCATCCCTAATGAACTGCTGAAAACTGTTATGTGTAGATTAGATGCACACACAACTTCTGCGCTAATTTGACACTAACCACTACTCACTGGTCATTTCAAGTGTTTTTTTTGTTTTCCTTCCCTCGTGCCTTGGTGAGGAGAGACTTTCTTCCCCTCTTGGTCCTATTTGTACTACTTCAGAACCTGATTATAGTCTGTATATGTGCATTTCACTTTTCCAGAAACAAATCTGAGCACTCAGATTTTACAAGAGGTCTCTTACAAAAGGCTAGCCAGATATTGTACACAACACCCACTGTCGGATCCAAAGGAAACTTCAATTCCCCAAACCCCAAAAGGCAGTTCAATTGCCCAGAAATGAGTGCAACCTGGACTATAGTATGATTTCTGGCAGTTAGATAAAAGCTAGCATTCCTCAGGAATTCGTGAAATTGGTTCCCATTTACCAACAGGAGTCATTTCCCTTCACTCTTGCCAAAGGGACATAAGGCTACCTAGGGTGCCTAATGGTATATAAAAGCTCATACTGGCCTCCAGGCTCCTTCAGTATCACAAGTACCTGTGACTCATTTCAAAGTCCATGCTGACATCCAGCCCTTCTCACCTCCTCCCCTACCCTAAACTCCCCCCAGCTACTCCTCCTTATAACCCTGCTATTCTTGCTGTTTTCTCCCAGCCCTCTCTCTTGCTCCTGATTCTCTTACTATGTTTTCTCTGTTTTCTGTCTCCTGCTATTTCCCCCTTCTCACAGATAGCCCTGGCTGGGTCCAGTCTGCTGGCCATGTTCAGTCTTCTTCTTTCTCTCTTTGTTCTAGACTCTTCCAGATGTTTCTGGATGTTCTCTCTCTCATAATCACAATAAAAACCTCCTCCTTAACCATACTATCGAGTAGTCATCAGTTTACACACCCACATTTTATTCTAGGGTTTTCTGTGTATATATGTGTGTTTTATATACATGTATGTATATAGCACATAATCATGTGTGTGGGTGGTTATGCCCATGTGTGCATATTCAGAAGTCAAGAGGACTTTGGGTGTCTTCTATAGTTCTCTAGCTCAATCCCTTAAGAATCTCTCAGTGAACTGGAAACTTAAAATTTTTGTTAGGTTTCTTGGCTAGTAAGCTTACAGGATCCACCTGGGCTCTGCCTTCCAATGCTGCTAGGATTACAGGCACGTGTAGCCATGCCCAGTTTTTGACACAGATACTGAGGATTCATACCAAGGTCTGTGTGCTTAAACTGTCCTTTATTACTAAGCCATCTCCACAATCCACCCCCTACCCTGCTTTATGAGACAGAGAATTCACTATGTAGACGAGGCTGGTCTTGAACTCAAGGCTACCCTCCTGTCTCAGCCTCCCAAGTACTGGGATTATAGGCACGAACCATCATACTTGGCTTAAATATTAAAAAATTAGATTGTCAGCAAATTGAACATGTAAACAAAATCTGTGTGCAGAACTGAGGATCCCCGAGACCATCAGGTGCCCGTGTGCTGTAAATTAAGAGGAGCTGGCTAGAAACCAGTATCATCTGTTTCCTTAAAGCTGACCCAGTGACGTGACCACTTACGTTTCTCCAAATTGAAGCTGTGAAGGCTCTGAAGGGCCTGGCTCAGTGAGAGCCAGATGTTAAGGCTGCTGGACCAGGAAAGGCTAAGAGGAGAGGTAATTTTGCTCTCTCAGGTGCACTGAGAACTCTCCCGTTCTTGCCTTGAAGACGAACAGGAGATGAAGGGGTTTAAACAAGTTAATGTTGACAACAGCTAGATTTGAGGTAACTACTTAGAAAGACCACAATTAAGAGGTAAAGAGCAACAAGCCCAGTGCCCAGAGGCAGAAGTTCTCAACCTGGCTGCCTATTAGAGTCACCAGGGGAGCTATTGAAGTGTGCTGATGCATAGCTCCATCAAGGAAGATTTGAATTAATTGGTCTGGGGTTGGGCACCAGGGTTTGTAAAAGCTCCCCAGGGGATTCTAATGTGTAACCTAGGTGGCCCGCTCCTGCCCCAAGAGATGCCTTTTCTGTGGTATAATTACATTTAAGAGACCTAAATTAATTTATTTATGGAAGAGAGAGGAGAGAAGGGACCCAACCTCTACTGAATGTTCTGTGCTAACTGTATAATGACTAGAAGTAACAGCTAGAGTTTACTGAAAGCTTGTTAGATTCCAAGCATTATCCTAACTACTGTACCTGTGTTTGATCTCCACCATGGCTCTTAACTCATTTACCTCCATTCTATAGAGGAGGAAACAGGGGCTTACTGAGATGTAGAAGGTTGCCTTAAATCATTTCAATGATAAATAAATGCATAAGAGAAAGTTGTCCAGCATCATAGAGCTGGTGGATAGGCTGTGAATCATGACCACAGCCCTTCTGTAGCCTCACAGTCAGCAAAATAATTACTGAGTATGCACTACCTAGATGTGCTGATGAGCAACATTAGAGAGCTGAGGATTCTCAAGGCAGAGTTCTTGCTTGTCAGTCCGTCAGGAAGATGCTAATTCTAAAGTAACATGATGATACTGTCCCCCATTCCCTCTCCTCCAAATTCTCTCCTACTCCTTACCACTCCCTCCCAATTTCATTTCATTTTTTTCTTTTAGACGCACTGAGTCCACTTAATGCTGCCAGTATGCACATGGGTGTAGGATCATCTACTGCAGTATGGGTAGCCTCTTGGGGCAACAACCTTGAAGAAAGCTGACTCCCCTTCTAGAAGTCATCAATTGCCAATAACTATGTGTAGGACATCTTGACTACCTCCATTGTGCTGAGATTTTGTCTGGCTTGATCTTGCACTGGTCTTGCATGTACGTTCAAAACCACTGTGACTTCATACAGCAATTGCCCTGTTGTGTTCAGGTAATAACAGTTTCACTGTAATCATTTACTTCTGGCTCTTACATTCTGTCTCCTCTTCCATGATGGTCTCAGAGCCTTGGGAGGAAAAATGTATGATATAGATGTTCACTTTGGGACTGGCATTCCACAGTTTCTTATTCTCTCATGTTGACTAGTCGTGGGTCTCTGTGTTAATCACCATCTACAAGCAAAAATAGCTTTTTTGATAAGAACTGAAAGATGTGCTAATTTATGGGTATAATGATGTCATTAGGAGTTGGTTTAATGCTATGTCCATTTAGCAGAATAATAGTAGTAGGTTCTCCCCTTGGGCCCATAATCTACCTAATCATGGGCTTTTGTCTCTATTAACAGTGCAAGTCATGAATTCTATCTTGTAGGGTGGGCATTAAATCTAATCAGAAAATGAGTGGTTAATCTTATAACATTTATGTGTGCTGATGCATGACTCCATCAAGGAAGATTTGAATTAATTGGTCTGGGTTGGGCATCAGGGTTTGATATACCCATTATTGTGGGCATATATTACAAGGCTGGTTGTTACTGTAGCTGATAGGGTTCCCAGCTGGGTAAGGCTGATGATTGCTTTTCTTCCTCAGTCATGTGCAAAGTACCTTTCAGCACTACAAAATTGGTGGGTAGCAAGAGTATTAAAATGACTCCTAATGACATATTGCTATACCTATAGAACAGAACATCACTTAATCCTCATCAGAGAAGCTTCTTCTTACAATAGATGATAATTAACACAGAGACCCACAACTGGACAAGGTATGGAGAATGAGAGCTTTGCGACATTCAACCCTATATGGGATGTCTTTATCAAGTCTCTCCCTTCAAGGCTCAGGGATCTATGCAGAAGGGAAGGCAGAAAGATGGTAAGCGCCAGAGGTGGTAGGTGACTCCAAAGAAACAGTGTCTTCCAGACACAATAAGACCAATACAGATATGTGGTGGTTTGAATAGGAATTGATCCCATAGGCTCATGGATTTGAACACTTTGTCACCACGGAGTGGCTTTGTTGGAGGAGATGTTGCTTTGTTGGAGGAAATGTGTCACTGGGGTGGGCTTGAGGTTTCAAATGCTGAAGCCAGGCCCAGTTTCTCTCTCTCTCTTCTAGCCGCCTGCTGATCCAAATATAGACCTCTCATCTACCTCTTCAGCACCATACTCCCGGCCATGATGACAATGAACCTCTGAATGTAAGCAAGCCCCAGTTAAATGCTTTCTTTTTATAAGAGTTGCCATGGTCTTGGCGTCTCTTTACAGCAATAGAACTTTAAGTAAGACACATATGAACTCACAGAGACTGTGCCAGGTTCAAATAAGAAAAAAAATCTCAGCACTAAAAAGAGAAAGTAGACATAAAGTCCCACCCTTAACCAAGAAGCTATTTGCAGCTGATACCTGCTGGGAAAGGAAAATCAGTTTTCTCTATTTGGATATCACTGGGTACATCAATCACACTCTGGGTAGGTTGCATGTCCAAGAGTAGTTGACCAACATAAGATGGACTCCATAGCTAGTTTTTTTTTTTTGTGTGTGTGTGTGTGTGTGTATTTTGTTTTGGTATTTGTATTATTGTCTTCTTTTTGTTTTGGTTTGTCTGTTTTGATTTTAATTTCTTTTTCTGTTTTTTTTTGAGAGAGAGAGTATGAAATTGGGTGGGTAGGGAGGTGGGAAGATCTGGGAGGAGTCTGGGGTGGGGAAAGAATATGATCAAAATACATTTTATGGAAAATTTAATTAATAAAAATATTGTTAATTAAAAGTGATTAATAAAAACAACCCTCCCCCCAAACAAACAAACAGTTAGCTAGTAGTGACAAAGCATCCAGATTGGTTCCTCAATGTTCTATGACTCCAAATATGTAGTGCTTTAGAATAGGGTCTTACCATCAAAGTTAGGGTTTGGGGTGCATGGGCAGTGGGAATAGAAAAAGCTGGGGACAGGAAGCTAGGATCGTAAGAAATTTGGATGCTCTAATAAGAGATTCAGAATTCATAGGGGTTTTCAGCAAGGGAGCGTTGTTTGATTTTGAATTTTAAAGTATCACCCTGTTAGGATAATGTGATGGGGATTACTGTAGTACTTTTTGTGCTGCTGTAAAAGAATATTGCTTACTGGTAAAACCCCCACTTTCCTCTTGTAGTTCTTGTAGCTATAAAGTTCACGATCAAGTGCTGGTATAAGGTGAGGCCACTGACATCGAATGCTGGAGCCTCTCATGGCAGAAGGAGGGAGTTGAAGAGCCTGTTCCATCTACCAAGTCCATTCATAAGGACTCCTCCTTGTAACCTGACACTTCTGAAAAGTCCTACCTCCCAACTCTGTGGCATTAGGGATCGTTTTTGAGCACATGGGTTCTATTCAGTCACAACGCAGAAATGTGATGTCACAATGCTGAAATATGACATTACAATGTTCCATATTCCACCAAAGTGCTGAATTGTGGCATATTGAATGCTTCCTTGTTTCATCATATTGCTTCACTGTGACATTTCGATGCTCCACTGTACCTTCCTAGTGTTAAAGTGTGCAATCATACTGCTCAATTGTAACACCACATGATGAATTATGTATCACATGGCTCCCTATGTTATAAAAGAACTGCATTGTGTCATCACAATGCTCGACTGTGAAATCATAATGCTGCATCGAGCTATCATGATACTGAACTGTGACAAGACAATGTTCCATTGAACCTTCATAACACCCCATTACATAATCACAAAGCTGAATTGTGATATCACAATGTTGTATTGTGACTTCATAATGCTGAATTGTGCCATCACAATGAGTCACTGCAATATTTTAGTACAATATTATGATATCACTATGTTGCACTGTGAGGTCATAATGCTCCATTGTGCCATCTCAATTCTGAATTATGACATCAAAATGATGAATTGTGACATTAAAATGCTGTAATGTACCATCACAATGCCTCATTGTGCCATGACAATGCTCTTTGTGCTACCACAATGCTCATTATGACATCACCAAGTTAGATTTAAACATCACATAACTCCATTACACCATTATGATGCTGAACTCTGACACACAATACTGAATTGCGCTATCACAGTACTTTCGTTTGTCATCATAATGCTGAATTATGACATCACAATGCAGCATTGTGACATCTCAGTGCTGTATTATAAGATCACTATGCTGCCTTGTGAAGTCATAATGGTGACATATCAATGCTCTGTTGTACCATCACAATATTGAATGGTGACATTACAAGGTTGCATTATGCTATCACCGTTCTTCATTGTGCCACCAGAATGCTGAATTGTGACATCATAATACCGCACTATACCATCACAATGCCCTTTTGTGTCACACGATACCTCTTGTCTCATCACAATGCTCTATTATGCTATCACAGTGTGAGTTGCGACATTACAGTACAGAAGGTTATTGCAATCAGGAGTGCCTGCAGATGGTCATGGGGTAAGAAGGAAAAAGTCACTTGAAACAAAGCCGTGGTTGAGGATGTAGGGAGCAGGGCAGAATGAGAGAAGTCTGGGCAGGAACTCCTGGGCACTGAGATAAAGCCCCAGAGGAGGCTATTCTACAGCCCAGACGGAGACATCATAGGAGAAGGTGGAAGCCCAGAGAAAGCTACACTCCAGCTATCAGTGGCCAATAAGGCCCTGGCAAGAGGCCACAGTATCTTCAAAGGCCAACTAGCAGTTCAGGAAAGGGGCAGACAGAATGTTGACAGCAAGGTAGAAGATGTGCAAAGTTGGGAGGATTTTTCTTTCTTTTTTCTTTTCATTCATTCATTCGTTCATTCATTCATTCATTTGTTCTTTTCCTTTCTTTTTTTCTCTCTTCTTCTTTTTTTCTTTTTTGAGACAGGGTTTCTCTGTGCAGCCCTGGCTCTCCTGGAACTCACTCTGTAGACCAGGCTGGCCTTGAACTCAGAGACCTGTCTGACTCTGCCTCCTGAGTGGTGGGATTAAATAATGTGCCATCACTGCCTGGCCTGGATTTTTCTTTTAAAACAACCAAATTCAGTTGAAAATGGAGAGAAAGTTGAGGTTACCTGTGGAATGAAGCAGACAAGCAGATGGTGTAGACAGAACCTAGAGAGAAGGTTCGGGTTGGGGGCTGGGCCCTAACAGGGTGGCATGCTCTCAAGGGTAGCAGGGAACAAGAAAAACCATGCAGGACTGCTGAGCCGTGCTTGTTGGGTAAGGAGCGGCAAAACCACCTGTAGGTCGGTCAGAAGGCTCCCGACTGAGGCTAGAATGCACCAACAGTGGGCTCCAGCTTTGAGATCCACACTGTGGACAATGGGGGACAGCTGGTAACTGGGGCTATCTCACAGTGGACCTTCTCCATGTTCCCTTCCCTCATCCTTCCAAGACCCAAGCTCTGCCTGGGAATTAGAACACGAATCCATGCGATCATGTATGTAGTCTAGTTTGGGGCTTGGCTGCAAGGCTGATGATGCAGCGTGGGAGTCACAGCTGAAACAGGGATGGAGATGTTTCTGTACCTGGGGTGACTCCCCCTTGGAGCCCGGAGCACAGACAACAGCTGGTGCATTTACTTGGGCAGGTTGGGGTCCGAGCTGCTGTCAATGTTAATTAAACACCGAGCCATCTGGAGGATGAACTGCCCTGCTCCTCACCCTCAGCTTTTCTGGGGAAAGCAGGCTGTAGCCTAATTCCACCCAGCTGCTCCTCGCCTCTCACTCAGAAGCAACTTTGATGTGTATGAGAAAAAATGCTGAGCTGTGAGAGGAACTGTGGACAGATGGTGTGCCTCTCACTCAGAGGTTGGGCCCTCCCTGTGTTGTGAACCTCAGGACTTTGTGCCCTGTGGAAGTCCCCTGAAGAGCTGCCCTGTGGGTGGCAACTATTGCTGGGGCTCCATTGGCCGAGAGGGTTCTTGTCAGCCAACATTATGTCATCACCAGCTGTCTGCAGCTCTCCTAGGAGACACTTGAGAAACTGGAGGAAATATTTCTCTTTGGCCACAGCCGGCTGTTTCCACGGTTTGACAATGCTAACCAGATGTAAAGTGGGCCAGTAGAATATAGGCGGAGGAGGGTTCGGAAGGCTCCATAGCGAACTCCTGTCCAACCCCAGCAAGTTGGGTCCTCATACGCTAACCCTTAAAATAGAAAAAAAATGGTCTTGGTGGCCTTCCAGGGTTGTAAGCATGACTGACAAAGAGCTGCGCACACATTTGAGTTCCTTTTTGTGTTGTTTTATGTTTTGAAACAGGAGTTTGCAGTCTGATCTGGCTTACAATGCACGATCCTCCTGCCTCAGTCTCCCACATGCTGGGATTACAGGCATGTGCTATCATTCAGTTCCGTTTTTTTTTTTGTTTGTTTGTTTTGTTTGTAAATACAGTCCTCTGAAAGATATATTTTAGAAACAAGTGAAATAATAAAGCAATTTTAAATGCAACGACCCTGATTTTGTATGGGCCTAAAAAGCTGTTGACAGTTCTGACAGCTCTGTTGGTTTAAATAGTCCTGAGGCTGGAGAGATGGCTCAGTGTTTAAGAGCACAGCTGTTCTCTTCCGGGGCCTGCATTTGATTCCCAGCACCTACATGGGGGCTTCCAACTGTCTGTGACTCCAGTCTCAGGAGACCCAATGCCCTCTTCTGGCCTCTGCAGGCACCGAATGTACATGGTGCACAGATATACATGCAGATAAAGCACATAAACAGAATAACAAGAAAATTAAAAAAAAAAATAGCCATGTCACTGATATGACAGAACACCATAACCCACTGTTTCTTTTTCAAGGTGGTGGGGATAGTATCGAGGCTATTGGGCATATTAGAAAAGCACTCTATCACTGAGCTACATCTTCAGTCCTTAGTATTTTGCGACAGGATCATGTTTGTATGCTCAGGCTGGCCTTTGAACTTGCTATGTAGCCGAGGCTATCTTCAAACACGCTATCCTTCTGCTTCAGCTTCCCCAGTGCTGATATTATAGGTTATGCTACCATACCGGGCCCAAAGCCAATTTTCTGAACAGACAACACATACACATTGTTAAATGTTTCCATTTATACAAAACAGTACAGTTTCTCTTTCCAGTCTTTGTCCCTGGAGCCCACATTCCTTTTGCTTTGTAGGTTGACAAGATGGTCCTAGTTTGTCTGAGACTTTCTGATTTTTCCATCAGAAAGCTCCTTGTCCTGGGAAAAGTCACCAACACACCCTAAGATATTTTGACAAACACATCTTGATATTTTACAAATCATCATAGGGAACTGCATGAAGATATTTCTTGTTTAAAAGCCAGTACATGATACTGGGTGGGAAGAGGTAACCCACACATGTCATGGTAACTTCCGGTCCCCAGAGTCATTCTTCCTGTGCAGGGGGTCGTTCCGGTCAGGCTAGGGAAACAGACTCATGGGAACATCAACAACCTATGGTCTCATTTCCCTTGGCTGTGGTGAGCCAGAGACTCTGTTATCTGTTGTTTATAATTTATTTTCACGGAGTTAAAAAAAGCCATTTGTGTATTTTGGGCTTAGCTTTTGTAAATATGCCTAATTGCCTTCACCTTTCAGACTTCCACAAACAAAGGTAACCAATTTTGGGAAAGTCCCGTTTTGGAGAGAGCATAGCACACCCTTATCACGTGCCAAGGGGCAAGGAGATTCGAAGCCTTTTCCAGGGTAAAAATAGACCTGGAGTGAGGTGTATTTTCAATACAGGACTTTTCACAAACTGCAAACTGGCATGTTATTATTTTATGAATAAGGCACTGACATTTCTTTTAAACATTCTAGCTTCAGGCTATTTTACTTTGTGAAGAGAAAGATGAATTATTTATAAAAACTGGCATGAATATCATATGATAATCCTCATTTCTAGAGGGGAGTAAAATGGGCTGCAGCTGGTGCTCTGTCAGCTCCACAGACCAGGAGATCACCAGCAAGTGGAGGCTGGGCCCACGGCCTATCCCATCGCATGGGTGGGCCTGTCCTGTACCATGTCCGGTCCTGTCCTTCAGGTGCGGCCAATTCTGAGATGTGACTGGGTCTTCTCTGGAGAGGGAGGGCAGTCCATTCTCCCCACCTCTCATCACTAACTAAAACATTATTTATTTTTGTGTGTGTATGGTGAGTGTGTGTGTGTGTGTGTGTGTGTGTGTGTGCCATAACATGTGTAGAGGTCATAGGCTAACTGTGGAATTATAAAGGTGGAGCCTCCTTCCACCTTTATGTGGGTTCTGGGAATTGAACTCAGGTGTGGCAAACACTTTTCTCTGCTGAGCCATCTTGCTGGTTCTCATCGTTATTTCTTTGTTTCTCATGCAAACTTTTTAATTTTTTTCTTCCCTCTTCTTCCTCTCTCCTTTCTTCTGTTCTTTCTTCCTTCCTCCTCCTTTTTATTTCTTTTTGAGACAGGGACTCTTTTTTTTAAAATTTATTCTTCTTTTATATATTAAATCCTCCTGAAGTTTCCCTTCCTCCTCTCCTCCCAGTCCCTCCCCCAACCTCCCCTCTCCCCCAGATCCATAGGCCTCCCAAGGATATCATCCAAACATGGCATATTAACTTACAATAAGACTAGGCACATCTCCTTATATTAAGGCTGGACAAGGCAACCCAGTAGGAGGAAAATGGTCCCAAAAGCAGGCAAAAGAATCAGACAGCCCCTGCTCCCACTGTTGGGTATCCCATAAGAATGCCAAGCTACACAATCATAATATATACTCAAAGGACCTAGGTCAGGCTCATGCAGACTCCCTGATCAGTTCAGCCTCTGTGAGCCATTATGAACCCTGCTTAATTGATTCTGTGGGTTTTCTTGTGGGAGTCAGGGACTCTTGATCCTCTTGCCTATACCTGCCGTGGTGTTTGAATGAGAATGTCCCTCATAGGCTCATATATTTGTGTGCTCAGTCCCCAGTTGGTGAACTGTTTGGAAGAATTAAGAGGTGTGTCCTTGTTGGAAGAGGTATGTTGCTGTGGGTGAGCTTTGAGGTTTCCTACTCCAGGCCCATCTATCTATCTATCTATCTATCTATCTATCTATCTATCTATCTATCTCCCCTCCTGCTCTTGAGGATCAAAACATACAAAAAAACTCTCAGCTACCTCTCCAGCACCATGCCTACCTGCATGCTGCCACACTCCTCACCATGATGGCAATGAATTAAGCCTCTGAAACTTCAAGCAAGTCCCCAATTAAATGCTTGGCCATGGTGTCTCTTCACAGCAATAGAAAACTAACAAAGACACCTGCCAAGAGCTGAGATTACAGTCATGTGAGCCTAGGATTTCACTGGTATTCAATCTGTGCATTTTATAAGAACAGAAGCCTGTGTACAGATTTTTGACTAGAGTTCTGGAAGGTTCTCCCACTACATCAGCACTGCTCTGTTCTTCTCATTTTATTTTGAGACAGTATCACATAGCCCAAACTAGTCTGAAACTCCATATGTAGCTGAGATAACCTTGAACTCCTCATCTCCCCTTGAGGCATGATATGTATGTTGGGTGTGCATGTGGAGGTCAGAGGACAACTTGGTGAAGTCAGTTTTTTCCTTCCACCTTTATGTAGGTTTCAGTGATCAAATTCAGGTCACCAGGCTTGCACACCAAGTGCCTTTATCTGTCTTCTTGGTTCACTGTCCTCCCTTTTCTATTGGTAAATGAGCTGAGATGCAGCTGAGGCCATGTCAGCTCCACAGGCCAGGTGACTTTCCTGGACATCCTGGTGAACCTTCTTCCCTAGAATTACATTAAAAAGAGAATGGGGACTGGAGTGTCTCTCACTTGGTAGCGAGCTGGCCATAAATGGTTTTGTTCACCAGCACCACATAAAACTGGGGGTCGTGGCACATCTGAAATACTAGCAGATGAGAAGCAGTGGCACCAGGATGAAGTGTTCAAGGTCATCTTCAGCTGTATACAAGTTTGGTACCAGCCCAGGACATCTAAGACCGGGTTTCAAAATTAAACAAAAACAAGAAGATTGTTCTCACCATTTTAGGCAACAAAACAATCAAGATTAAAATCTACATAGCATGCAAAAGTTACAACATTAAGATGTAGGAAAAGCCTATTTCTTTCTCATCTCAGGAATTAGAACGAGTGCCTGGTACTTGAGGACAAGCATTCTCCCAGTCCTCTGACAAGGAAAGGAAGACAATAGAGATGTCTCACAGTCGCAGGCTTGGGATAAGTGTCATTTATATGTTGGTTTATTTCCATCCAATCTTTTGTTGTTGATGTTCCGGGTCTTCCTCTATGACGTCTCAGAACATGGAGAACGTCTGCTTTGCAGAAGGTTAGGCAATCTGCCTAAGACTCATTTCCACTGAGTTCAGTCAGCCAATAAGAAGTAGGAAATGGTCACTGGCTGTTCCTGCTCTGAATTCAAGGGTGATCTAGACCTCATTAACTAAGGAGTCTGGTTTTGCACCTCAGTTACTGCCTCCTGGAAGTATGCTGGGCAGGATGCCAGCAGCTCCCTCCCTTGAAGAGCCAACAAGCCTTGGAGGGCAGAGAAACAATTTACTATCAAATGCTCTCTGCTGTCTCAATGATCTTTTTTCATTGCTCTGATAGCTTGTCAATAGTTAGCACTTGCTACGCAATTACCATTTCTTAGATAGTGTGTTAAGCATGCTGAAGTATTACTCACTTAGCCCTTGGCACACTCTCATGACATAAGTCCTTTCAGTATCCCTACTTTATAGAAAATTGAGAAAACTGAGGCCTAAAGAGGTTCAATCCATTGCCATATTGGAATCAAATCACTTCTATTGTGTTTATTGTGCTTACAGAAATAGGTATACATCTCTTTATTTCTATCCATTCATCCTGGTCTGACTTGAATAATTACTGAAGTTGAAGTGGCTATCTCTCATTTCTAGTTAATGCACACAGAGATGTCCTTATTTTGAGTGCCCCCTCCAGTTGTGTGTGTCTTGTGAAAGAAGACCCTACCTTCCAATGGAAAGACAGTGGGGTTGGATCTACCCTTTCTCCCTCTTGGAGCTGGTAGCACAATAATGTATCACTCAGGTCAGCCCATGGGAAGCTGCAACCAAGCCCTCTGCACTTAAGCAAGTGATACAATTCATGGGTGGTTCTGAAGTTATTCTCCCAGTAGAGGTGACGGTCATGGCAGCTACTGTCCTATGACGGAAGAAACAGTGTGGGTGTTGGACAATGTCATCTCCTCACCAGATTCTTCGGAGGGGTGTTGATTTTAGCTTTGGCTCTGCAGCCAGACTTTTAAATGTTATAGCTCTGAGGGGAAAAGTAACCTGGCAGTTAGGATCCAAGAAACACCACAAAGTCACACTACATAATAAACCTCCTACAAGAGATTTATTGGGAAAAACACAGGAGAGTGCCTGTCTCTGGGAGAGAAGCAGCAGAGGACTGAGTAAGAGGCAGGTTTTAGATTGTTTCTTGCGGGAGGAGTTTTCCAGGTTGGGGATTGGTGGGATTTCAAGCCCCAGAATTGAGCTTGGACTTTTTACCCTACAAGACATAGTTCTGTTTCCTGCCTGTTGGATTAAGGGTTTCAGCCCATGTAGCACCCAATTCTCTCCTCTCCTTTCCACACACACACAAAAAAAGAAACCAAACCAAACTTCTCTCCCCGTCTTAGTTGCTGTTTTATTGCTGTGAAGAGATATCATGACTAAGGAAACTATTATAAAGGAAATCATTTAGTTGGTGACTTGCTTAGAGTGTCATAGGTTCAGTCCATGATCATCATGGTGGGAGCATGGAGGCAGGCAGGCAGGTGTGGTGCTAGAGAAGTAGCGAAGGGCTTTACATCCTGATCAGTGGGGGTGAGGATGGGGTGTGGGGTTGGAAGGAGGACTGGGCTTGGATTGGGCTTTTGAAACCT
The DNA here is from genome assembly GCF_949786415.1 of Peromyscus eremicus. Lineage (NCBI taxonomy): Eukaryota > Metazoa > Chordata > Mammalia > Rodentia > Cricetidae > Peromyscus > Peromyscus eremicus. The sequence continues at coordinate 124,487,822 of NC_081416.1, read as the reverse complement.
CATGCCCAGCCCAAGCAATAAACTTCCTTCAATAATACCACACCTATAATCCTCCCCAAACACTTCATCAGCTGGGGACTAAGCATGCAAATATATGAGCCTGTGGCATTGGTGGGGTGGGATTCTCATTCAAACCAGCACTGTGACTTTTCTCAGGGTCCACCTACACCCTAGTTCCCAGGGGACTCTGTTTTAGTTGTCATGGTATACCTCATGAGGTTGTAGCTTAAGAAGACAATCAGACTTAGATGGTTTCCATTTCAGCTGGAAAAAGAGGACTCCTATCACTCCTCTATTGCTGTGTGTCTATTTCCTCTGAATTTAAACAATCCTTCCAAATCTCAGCTGTTGTGTGAAAAAACTTCCCCTGGGGAGATGTAACATACACACATCTACTCACCCCAGATAAGAAATCCATGACAGACCAAAGTACGGATACCACCAAAGTCCAAGTTGGTGAACCATGAGTTTTATTGAAGTTATTTACAGGAATATGGGAGAGGGGTTACTTTCAGGAGCATAAATGACTCAAAGACAACTGCATCGCCAAGGCCCACTTCAGCATGGGTGCACAGCCTACAGCCAGCTCAACAGGTTGGAAAGTGTCCTTCCTTTCCAAATGACTCTGGTCTAAGCCTCTTCCATGCAATTTGGATGGTTTTTGTTTCTTCCAGGAAGCTGGTCTGGTCTGAGCCTTCTTTGCAGCTTTTCTTCTCTGGGATTATTCTTTGCATCTTGGTTTGTCTGAGAGCCTTTGTAGCTTAGCTCTGCTTTCTTTGCCAGAGATGGGCCTCGTGAATCTGGTCAGTTTCAGAGACTTCCTGAGCTGTTTTGAGTTGTTTACTTTCCTGCTTAAGGAAAGGATGGAATGTTTGAAACCGTTACACAACACCAGGTTTGTACCAGACCACCTGCTGTGCCCCCTTCCCCTCTGCCCTCCTTGCCAACAGAATCTCCATCATCCCATTGTCTCAGGCCCCAACTCCAGCGGGCATGCCCTGGGAACCCGCCAGGCAAGCTTTCCAGAAAAGCAGGTCAGAGAAGCAGGTGGGTGAGCTTCAGGTCATCACTCTCCATTCTCTGCTCCAAATCCAACCTGTCTCATTCCCAGCTCTGTATCAGACCACCTGCTGTGGCCTCTCCTCACTCTCTGCCCCCATTCCCCTCTCCTGTGGACTCCCCCTCAGCCCATTCTAGCCCATCCCCATTTGTAAGTGTCAGCTCCCAATACCTAGAAACACATTGTGCCAGAAACCCCCAGTGATCACACTTGGTAGGATTCCAGAAGCATTTCCTAATAGGTAACACATAGCCACCACACTCTCCTAAGAACCAAAGAGGGCAACAGAAACCAAAGAACAAAACACCTACCCAACAAAGACAAGACCAGACATCAGCACCTAGAATTACAATCTCCCCAAACCCAGATGCCTAGATGCCAGTGTAAAAACCTAATATAGTCAGGGCATATGTCTCTGCCTGGAGCACAGAGGTCCTTATGCTTACAGTTAAGCACTAGGCAAACCAAAATGCTAAACATGCAGCGTTCTCTCTTTAAAGAAAGAGATGTATAAATTGTTTTCTGCCTAGAAGGTTGGGAATGTTGATGGCTAATAGTCTAGGTGATTCCTTCAAGTATCTGTAGGGCCAGCCATACCTAGCTCCCCCAAGCTCTTCCAAGCAGGACTGGAGGTGGCTAATAGTCTCAGATGACCTCTGTGCTATCTGTATGATTAGGCCACCCCAGGTCTTCCCTGAAGATAACACATGGAGCCTATCTCTAAAACCCAGCTTCTCGGAAGAAGTGACATGTACTTTGAGAAGAGTTTTGATGTAATGATGCCTCCTTGTGCAGACACAATTGTGTTACACATGGAAACTTCTTTCCAAATTTGTTTTGTACTTAAATATGCTCCAAATACATTGCCCCATGTCAGATTCTAGAAGTCTGAACCAACACTGGTTACTGAGTTGTGTTGAACTAATTTCCTTCTTGCCTCAGGCAGATTGTTACTTTGCTGGCTGCGGTGTTTGCCAAGACCCCCACAGGACTCTACTAGAGCCCAGAAACCCTACCACAGTGGGCCCTGAGTATTGCAACCTGGCTGAAACAGGAGACAATGACATTAAAATAGCCTTTATAAATATGTAGAGGTACTTAAAGAGGAAATAAATAAACCTATTAAAGAAATCTGTGAAACTATAAACAAACAATGGAAAGAGATGAATAAAACAGTTCAAGACCTGAATGTGAAAATAGAATCAATAGAACCCAAACTGAGAGAAGTATGGAAATGAAAAATTTAGGAATTTGAACAGGAGCCTCAGAGGTAAGCTTCGCCAACAGAATTCAAGAGGTGGAAGAGAGGCTCTCACGTGTTGAAGATACAATAGGCCATAGAAAATGTTAAATCTAAAATAATCCTGGTACAAAACATCCAGGAAATATGAGACACTTGAAATCATGAATCATGGAAAGACCAAATTTAAGAATAATAAGAATAGAGGAAGGAGAAGAAACACAGGTCAAAAACACAGAAAATATTTTCAACAAAAATCACAGAAGAAAATTTTCCTAACCTAAAGAAGGAGATGCCTATCAAGGTACAAGATGTATACAGAACACCAAATAGACTGAGCCAGAAAAGTAAGTCCCCTTGGCATAGAATAATCAAAACACTAAAAGTACAGAACAAAGAATATTAAAAGCTGCAAGGGGAAAAGACCAAGCAACATGTAAAGGCAGACCCATTAGAATAACTACTGACTAGCTCAGTGGTGGCGGCGGCGGCTGCGGCACAGGCCTTTAATACCAGCACTCTGGAGGTAGATCTAATTTACAGGCGGATCTCTATAAACTAGAGGCCAGCCTGGTCTGCAGAGTGAGTTCCAGGACAGCCAGGGATACACAGTGAAACCCTTTCTCACCAAAAACCAAACCAAACCAAACCAAACCAAATGAAACGAAACAGAAACGAAACGAAACAAACCAACCAAACAACCAAACAAAAAGAATAACAACTGAATGCTCATTGGAGACTCTAAAAGCCAGAAGGGCCTGGACAGATGTCCTACAAATTCTAACAGACCACAGATGCCAGCCCAGACTCCTATACCTAGTAAAACTTTCAATCACAACATTGGAGAAAGAAAGACATTTCACTATAAAACCAAATTTAAGCAGCATCTAGCTACAAATCCGGCCCTAGAGAAGGCACTGGAAGGAAGATTCTTCAACCTGAAGAGGATAACCACACCCAAGAAAACACAAGGAATGAGTAAGCCCAGACCAGCAAATCAAAGGAGGGGAACACACACACACACACACCACCACCACCACCACCAGCACCACCATCACCAGCACCACCACCACCACCACCACCACCACCAGCACCACCACCACCACCACCACCACCACCACCAGCACCACCATCACCACCACCACCACCAGCACCACCACCACCAGCACCACCACCACCACCAGCACCACCACCACCATCACCAGCACCACCACCACCACCATCACCAGCACCACCACCACCACCACAACAACAAAATAACAGGAAACAACGAACATTGCTCATTGATCACTTTTTAAAAAAAAAAAAAAAAAAAACCAGACTAATTTCACTTTATTTTTCTTGTATAAAAACCCTTATGTAGTGGCCACAGCTGTAGCCTGGATCCTCTGAACAGAGACTCTGGTGTGGGTTTTCACAAGATGCTCAGTGAATTCCTGATAAGGAGACTTGGTGAACACAGTTTCTTTTCAGAGGTCAGGGGTCAGGTAGCTGTAGTTCTTAGAGGTGGCATCAAAGGTGGCCTTTGCAAAGTTGCCCAGGATGGCAGTGCAGCCCCTGACTGATGAGTAACAGTCATCAATGCTGGCCCACACCAGTAACTTCTTGGGCTTACAAACTCATGGAAACTGAACAACTCACCATTGAGTAAAAAATGGGTCAAGACAGAAATTAGGAAAGAAATTAAAAAATTTTCTGGAATTGAATGAAAATATATGTTCAAACTTTTGGGACACAATGAAAGTAGTTCTATGAGTCAAGTTCATGGCACTAATTGTCTGCGTTAAAAAAAAAATTGGAGAGCCGGGCGGTGGTGGCGCTTGCCTTTAATCCCAGCACTCGGGAGGCAGAGCCAGGCGGATCTCTGTGAGTTCGAGGCCAGCCTGGGCTACCAAGTGAGTTCCAGGAAAAGGCTCAAAGCTACACAGAGAAACCCTGTCTTGAAAAAACAAAAAAAACAAAAAAACAAACAAAAAAAATTGGAGAGATCTCATACTTGTAATTTAACAGCAGGCCTGAAAGCTCTAGAACAAAAAGAAGAAATTACACTCAAAAGGATTAGACGACAACAAGTAAACTCAGGGCTGAAATCAATAGGATAGAAGAAGTAAGCAAACAAAACAATACATGCAGGAAACAGAGTCAATATCCACAAACCAGATCTACAGAAGGTACTAGAAGGAAAACTCCAACCTGAGGAAGTTAGCTATACCCATGAAAACACAGGCAATAGATAATCCCACACTAGAGGTGTTTTAGTTAGGGCTTCTATTGCTGTGAAGAGACACCATATCTATGGCAACTCTTGTAAACAAAAACATTGTAAACAAAAAAACACTGTAAGTGGTTCGCTTACAGTTTCAGAGGTTCAGTCCACCATCATCACGGTGGGGGAGCATGGTGGAATGCAGGCAGACATGGTGCTGGAACAGTAGCTGAGAGTCCTAATCTTACAGGCATCAGTAAGTGGACTGAGACACTGTGCAGTATCTTGATCATAGGAAACCTCAAAGCCTGCCCCACAGTGACATGCTCCCTCCAACAAGGCCATACCCATTCCAACAAAGCCACACCTCCTAATAGTACAACTCCTTATGAGATTGTGGGGGGCCAATCACATCCAAACTACCACAGTGATCTAAATGAAATAACTAAATAATGGGGGAGACAGAGACCTTCCTGGACATCTCTTGTCACCAAATGAAGGTTCCAGTACTAGGAATGGGTCATATTTAATTGAGTTTTGGCCAAAGGGGTCCCATGGGAAATAACCATCCAAATAACCAGGCTGTTGGCAAGGCCCTATTGCTGAAGACAACACCTACACAACTCATCGAACCTAGAGAAGTTGAGCTTGTGCCTATCTAGTGCCTTCACCCCTATGGACTAGTGTTCTTGGTATCGGAAGGTACTCTGGGCACTACCAAAGGAGAAAGCTAAACACCAACCCAGCTACAAACTCTTCAGTCTACAACGGTGTTCTGGCTGAAGATACACCAGTGCAATGGTGGCACAGAGCTTATGGGAGTAACCAGCTAACATCTGATTTGATTTAAGACCCAATCCATGAGATCAAACACATAGCTGATGCTGCTGTGTGATCAAAAACCTGAGACTAGAAGGCCAAGGGACCTCAGGGAAAACCAAACACTACTATTCTACTAAAGGAATGTAGCAATAAAATGACTCCTAATGACATTGTGCTGTACTCATTTGATGTCTCCATCAAATCCCTCCCCTCAGGGCTCAAGGAACTATGTGGAAGAGGGGAGCAAAGACTAAGAGCCAGAGGGGATGGAGGGCACCAAGGAAACAAAGCCTTCTAAACACAGCGCGATTGGCCCAATGCACATATGAATGCTCAGAGACTGTGGCAGCATGCACAGGGCCTGCATGGGTCTGCACCAGATGGGGCCCTCGAGCTTAAAGGAAAAGTAGACACATGCCCCCACCCTTAACCCAGAATTGATCTCCAATTGGTAACCACCTGTAAATGAAAATTTAGTCTTCTTCAAGGAAGACTCATGGGGGACGGGGGAACAAACTCCTTTTAAGTGCAGGCTGCCTGCCCAGCAGTAGACAGCCAAGAGAAAATGAACTCCACAGTATCTTTGGAGGTTCCTTCTCTTATACTGTCTTGTCAGGGCCTTTTCTTACATTTATTTTTTATTTCTACTTTTACAGTATAGGTCCTTTGTGTACATATTATGGCTCCATTTTTGTCTTTTTATGAGGTTCCTGAATGTGTGAATAAATCTATCTCTGCATTTGTATATAACTGTTTCTTGTCTCTTTTCTTGGGCCCTTCTGTTTGTTTTATCTTACTCTGATTTGTTAGTTTTTGTCTTATTATATTTTATTATTATCCGTTAGAGGGCTCTTCATTTTCTAATGAGAGACAGAAAGGAGGTGGATCTGAGGAGGGGAGATGGGGAACAGAGTGAGGAGAAACCACAATCAGAATATAGTGTATGAGAAAAAAACATCTATTTTTAATACAAGGGAAAAAACAACCCTACAATGGTGTGATGGCTATTCTTGGTTGTTAACTTGACTACATCTGGAATGAAATGGAGGGCACAGCTGTGAGAGATTTTTTGCTTGTTTTGAAGCGGGTGGATGCACTTCTAGTATGGACATTTGAGGTAAGAAGACACACATATGCCTTAGATCCGGATCTTGAGGCAGGAAGACACATGCCTTTAATTGGGATCTTGAGGTGGGAATACACACCTTTAATCTGGGCCATGCATTCTGACAGAAGCCTATATTAACAGTGGTTCTCAACTTGTCGGCTGTAATCCTTTTGGAGGTCGAATGATCCTTTCACAGGGGTTGCCTAAGACTATTGGAAAACACAGATATTTACATTATGATTCATAACAAGGGCAAAATTCTAGTTATAAAGTAACAGTGAAAATAATTTTGTGGTTGGGGGTCACATCATAAATGTTTTATATTTTGATTCATTATACTCTATCTGTCTCAGGTTGGGCAGTGGTGGCACGTGCCTTTAATTTTGGTACTTGGGAGGCAGAAGCAGATGGATCTCTGTGTGTTTGAGGCCAGCCTGATCTATATAGTGAATTCCAGGCCAGGAGAGCTACGTAGTAAAACTATTTAAAAAAAAACAACAAAACAAACAAATCAAAAATAAAAAACCAAAACCCAAAATCAAACACCACCACCAAACCAAAACCAAAACCCCAACTCTGTCTTATGTAATAGAATAGAAGACTTTAGAAATAAACCCTCATGGCTGCCCTACAGCCACCCAGGTTTTGACAAATGGATCAATAACTTACCCTGGAAAATAAGACAGCATCTTAAATGCATGGTGCTGGGAAAACTGGGTATCCATCAGCAAAAGAATGAAATGAAATCTGTATCTTTTAGCGTACATAAAAATCACTTCCAGGGGCTAGCGAGATGGCTCAACAGTTAAGAGCACTTCCTGCTCTTGCAGAAGATCCAGTTTGATTCCCAGCACCCACATAGTGGTCACAGCTACCCATAGTCCCAGTTCCATGGGAATCCAGCAGGCACACACATGGTGCACATACATGCAGGCAAGAAACACATTCATAAACATAAGAAAGTAAAATAAATAAACCTAAAAATAATTTTTTAAAAGGCTCCTGGAAAGATGGCTCAGCAGTTAAAAGCACTTACTCCTGCAGGGGACCTGGGTTCAATTCCCAGCACCCACATGGTGTGGTTCACAGTCATCCATGTTATAGGGGATCAGATTCCCCTCTTCTGACCTTTGTGGATACCAAACACGCACATGGTAGACATACGTACATACATACAGGCAAAATGCTCACGTAAATAAATAAAATGAATATATCTAATAAAACTGTAAAAAAAACCCAACTTGAAATGGACCCAGGGCTTTTATACAGAGGTGGAAACACTGAAAGTTCTAGGAGGAATCATGCAGGAAATACTTCAAGATCTAGACAGAGGCAAAATCTTTCTGCTAATAAGTAATAGCGTAGTACGTAAACCAAAACAAGTGGGATTACATGAAGTTAAAGGCTTCTGCATGGCAAAGGAAACAACCAGCGGATTGGAGAACGAGCCCACAGAATGGGGAAGATACTTGCTGGCTATACTTCAGACAAGGGACTGATGGCTAGACTATATAAAGACAAAACCAAAACCAACACCTTCACATCTTCCTACCGATAAATGGGAATAAACTGAACAGATAATTCTCAAAAATGAAGAAACAAAAATGGCCAATAAATAGTTCAAATGGTGTTTAACATCATTAGCTAGCAGGGAAATACAAATTTAAACTACTCTGAGGCTCCATCCTACCCCAGTGAGAATGGTAACATCAAGGGAGCAAATGAGAACAGACAGTGTTGAGGATACAGGGCAAGAGGAACTCTAGTTCATAGCAGGTGGGAGTGTATTCTTGTGTATTCACTATGGAAATCAGCACAGAGGTTTCTCAAACAACAACAACAACAACAACAACAACAACAACAACCAAGCAAGCAAACTAATCTACAAATAGAACTACCATATAACCCAGCTGTAGCACTAGTGTGCACAGACCCTGAGGACTCCAGGTCTATTGCATTCCAACATCCATGTTCATTGCTATACCATTCACAAAAGTAGGAATTGGGACCAACTTAGACACTAACCAATGAATGGATAAAGAAAAATGGTATATACATGCAATGGAATTTGTTAAAAAGATTTTGAAGAATCTCTCTCTCTCTCTCTCTCTCTCTCTCTCTCTCTCTCTCTCTCTCTCTGCATGCTACAGCATGTGTGCAGAGATCAGAGAATAACCTTTGGAAGTGGATTCTCTCTTCTTCCACTGTAGAATTTGAGGATTGAACTTGCAGTGATTTGAATGAGAATGGCCTTTGTAATCTCATATTTGAATAGTCTCATTTCAATGTTTGGTTGAAAGACTGTTTAGGAAGGATTAGGTGGTATGGTCTTGTTGGAGTAGGTGTGACCTTGTTGGAGTAGGCGTGGCCTTGTTGGAGGTGTATCACTGGGACTTTGAGGTTTCAAAAACTCATGCCATGCCCAGTCTCTCTTTCTCTCTCTCTTTCTGCCTCCATCTTGTGCAAGATCAGATGCAAGGTTTCAGCTACTGCTCCAGTGCATGCCTACCTGCCACTATGGACCCCACCATGATGATCATGGACTAACTCTCTGAGACTGTAACCAGGCCCCCAATTACATGCTTTCTTCTACAAGCTGCCTTGGTCCTGCTGTTTCTTCACAGCAATAGAACAGTAACTGAGACCCCATCGGTCTGGGCTGGGGCTGATCAGTGGTAGAGCACTTTTCTAGCATCCTATAAAAGCCTAGTTCCCCTCCAGGCACATATGTACCCACTGGTCTGTTCTGCAGTTTTAATGGACCTTCACTCACCAATAATTTCTAACTACGTGCATCTGCCGCTCAGGAAAAATTAGTTCGTTGATCTAAGCAGACCTTCCAAATTTTGACATATTTCCCTATAAAACACCCGTGATCTCACAGCCTCTAAGGCATACACTTTGGATGCCACAGTCTTGTAATTTGGTACTTAGGAGGAGTTCCTGCCTGATAGAGTTATAAACTGTGACATATACAAAGGAGCTGGAGCAGTCGCTCAGCAGTTAGGAGCACTGGTGCTCTGGCCGTGGATCTGAGTTCGTTTCTCAGGATCCACGTGGTGGTCTACCCCAGTCCCAGGTTATACAATGCCCTCTTCTGCCCTCCACGGATACCAAGCATGCACACGGTACGTGTACATACATACAACTAACATACTCAGACACAAAAAATAAAACAAATAAATCCGAAAACTGAAACATGTGTAAAAAAAAATTCAGGCGCTGTGGAACACAAGTCTAATCCCAATATTTAGGAGATGGAGGTGGGGAAATTGAAAGTTTGAAGCCAGTCTGTGCTACATGGATTATTTGTCTCAGAAAGACAGGGAGAGAGAAGGGAGGGAGGGATGGAAGGAGTAGGAGGTGGGGGCGGGGCTTACACTTTTAAATACTTCCATCCTCAGAAAAGTTTTGAGGCACTGGGCGACTGTCCGACTCACAGCATAAAGCACCCTAATTGACAAGGCTTCTAAAGTTTCTCGTGTTTCGCTTGAAATCTTGGATTTTATCACTGGCCACAGTACCGTCAGCTGGCTTCCTTGAAGCAACAGGCTCGTTTTGTTCATTTTTGAGACACTCTGAAGTCTGTCAGTCACTCTTTGATGACAAATGCTGTTCCAAGAAAAACAACAACAACAAATGGCCATTTGGTTTGTGGCTCCAAGAACTGCATGCTTGCGTCTCCTCAAGTCCGCTGCCAGTTCTCAGCATGGAACAGAAGTGACTTTTGATTCTTCCGGTCTTACCACAGAGGATGATAACATGGCCTGCTCCCCAGAGTCAAGGTTTAATGATTTCAAGGCTATATCAAGGGAATTCTGCAGTGAGGTTGGCTGTGTCAGTGTCTGCAGAGCATGGCTTTGGAGATGACACCTGGCACAGGCAGAACTCGCCTTGAGTCCCGCTGTCACCCTTGCTGACACTGGCACCAATGTCAACTCAGTGAAAAAGGAAAATCCCCTCTCAGCATCATTCTAGAGTTATTTCTCATCTTGAAGATTCCCTGGAAGACTGTGAGGAGCCCCAGTCGTCCACAGACAATGCTTCTACAGTGTCTGCTCTAGTGGACAGTAGTCTTGGAGGCAGCCTACCCTGTGTCCAGTAACCCTTGACTTGAGATCAACTAAAGTTGGTCACCATTGCCTGCTACTAATTTCCCATGTTAAAAAGGCCTTTGTTCACATGGTAGGCACTCACTCATAAGTGGATATTAGGACTAAAGGATAGGATAACCAACCTACAACCCATAGCCCCAGAGAAGCTAGATAACAAGGAGGGCCCAAAGAGGGATGCATGGATTTCCCTGGGAAGGGGAAATAGAAGGGATCTCCTGGGTAAACTGGGGCTGAGGGGTGGGATGGAGGGATATGAACTTGAGGGAGCTGATTGAGGGAGCTGGGTGCAGGAGGCAGGTTGGAGGCAGGACAGGCAGGTCATTTTGGGTTTAGAGAGAAACCTGGCACCAGGGAAACCCTCAGGAATCCATAAGGACAACCCCAGCTAAGACTGCTAGGAATAGTGGAGAGGGTGCCTGAACTGGCCATCTACTGTAATCAGATTGGTGACTACCGTAACAGTCATCAGGGATACTCTTATCCATTAACAGATGGAAGCAGTTGCAGAGATCCACAGTCAAGCACTGGGCTGAGCTCCCAGAGTCTTGCTGAAGAAAGAGAAGAGGGATTGTATGAGCCAGCGGGGTCAAGATCATAATGGAGGAACCCACAGACACAGCTGACCCGAGCTCATGGGAGTTCATGAACTCTGGACCAATAGTTAGGGAGCCTTCATGAGACCAACCTAGGCCCTCTGCATGTGTGTGACAGTTGTATAGCTTGGTTGTATAAGATTTCTAGCAGTGAGATTGGGACCTGTCTCTGGTGTTTAGCTGGCTTTTGGGAACCTGTTCCCCATGTCAGATTACCTTGCCCAGCCTTGACGCAAGGGGAGGAGCTGGGTCCTACCTCAACTTGATGTGCCATGCTTTGTTCAAGCCCATGGAAGGCCTGCCCCTTTCTGAATGGAGACAGAGGAGGAGTGGATGGGGAGGAGGGTAGATGGGAAGTGGGGGACTGGGAGGAGAGGAGGGAGGGGAAACTTCGGTCGGTATGTAAAATAAATGAAAAACATATTTATTCAAATAAAATTAAAAAGGCCATTGTTCACAGTTATTTGTATCAAAATGCTTCAGAGGTTCTAATATGAGGCAATTTATAAGTGAACTTTAAATAGGGAGAATGAAAGATCCTAGAATGTCACTTTATTAAAGTAGTTTAATGTTTATGCTTTCTGTATTCTTGGTGTTAGTTAAGTCAATCTACAGCACATAGATTATGACAAAAGGAGAGGATGCTGATATTTACATGTGTATGTTTGTGTGCCTGCTTCTCTGTTTGTGTACCACCTGTGTGCAGTGCCTGGGGAGGCCAGAAGAGGGCGCTGGATCCCCCGGAACTGGAGTTGTGAAGCCACCAGATGTGGGTGCCAGGAACTGGACCAAGGTCCTTTGGAGTTCCATTTCTCTAGACTGTTTCCCTCTTCTTGTGGATTTCCTCAGTGACTTTATTGTGCTCAGCCCTGTTACTCGTGTTAAATATTAAAAACCTGCTATTCACTGGCTAAATCCTTTCTGGCCAAGACCACTCAATGGTTAACTTCCATCCTCATTGAGAGGCTTTAACTTGGGCACACCTGTGCTCTACTATGTCAGAATTTCTTCTAAGTAACAGATTACAAGGCTGTGGAACCTGAAGCTTGTTTTAGAGAAGAAGGCTGGGGAATTATGGACCTCACACCCAGATCTTTAGGGAGTTTTCTGTGTATATTTTGATATGAAAATGAAGACTCTCAACCATATGATTTTTTTTCTTTCTTTCTTTGTGTGTGTGTGTGTGTGTGTGTGTGTGTGTGTGTGTGTGTGTGTGTCGTCTGGGACTCACCATATAGCTCTGGCTATCCTGGAACTCACTATGTAGACCAGGATGGCATGGGACCCATACAGATCTGCCTGCCTCTGCCTCCTCAGTGCTGGGATTAAAGGTATGCGCCATCATGCTGAGCAAATGATCTATCTTTATCTCTCATCTCTGTAGCATGCTTGCAAACACACATTACACATAGTGCCTTGTGGGCAATGACTTCTGGGAATCTGAATGTTGTTCATCCCCCCCCTCACCCCCCCCCCCCCCGCGGCAAATAAAAATTCATCACACTGTATATGGCAGACAGCTGTTGGGTGGCCCCCATGCTCCTAGCTTCCTGTTATTTACAACGCTGCACAGTCTCCTTTCCTCAAGTGTGAATGAGAGCTGTGTCACGCTTCTAATGAATTAGTTCAGGAAAAAGTGTGGGGATGTCATATCTTCGATTAAGTTTTATAGAATTGTCTTCTGTCTTGCTTGCTGACTTAATTGCTAACTGGGCATGAATGCTTTGAAGATGTCAAATGCTCTCTTAGAGAGTCTCCAAAGAGAGAACTCAGGACAGCTTCTGACAGACAGATGGTGGGGAATGGAGATTCTGGTCTCATAGCCTGTGAAGAGCGGAATCTACCAGGAGAAGCTGACTGAGCCCAGAGACAGATCCTCCCCGAGGTGAACCTTGGGAGATCTTAAGCTTAAGATCATAAGACACCTTGAAACTGGAGAACCCAGATACGCTTGGGTCTGAGATAATATATGTGGGCTGCTGTGAGCTACTAAGTTTTGGGGTAATCATAGAAGTTTGGTTATGCAGATACAGATAATGACTACATCATTATATTTGTCCGTCTCTAGCAGGACCAGAAATGAGGTGTTCAAAGTCTCTTGATTCTTATTTTATATGTTTAGATATTTACCTATCACTAGGGAGTGCCTTCCAGATCGAGCTGGGGTCTGCTCCAGGAACGCACTCAGCACTGCTTCAGTTCCTGGGCTCCCAGAAGAGTATCCATAGCTGTTTTCCACTCCAGCATCATTTAGTTTATAGACCAGAGACTGCACGACAATCGGAGTTTGAAACTTCAGGCTGGTCTGGAGAAGGTGCTAATACTTCCAAAGGTGGGAACGCAGAAAACTAGTTCACCAGGTGGGAAATCGGGGCTGCTATGAACTGGCTCTCAGCGTGCTAAATCAACTAATGAGGACCAGAGAATACCTGTTTCTAGGTGGGGGCTGCTGAATTGTATGAGAAAGCGCACAAGCCGCTCAGCATACCGCTTGGAGCGGAGTGAGCCAGGCCGTTAGGATTTCTCCGTGGGGGTCTCAGGTCCCGATCAGCCTGGGGCCACCCAGGGGCGGAGCGCAGCGGGGACCCAGCTGAGGTCTGCCCCGCCCACGCGGGGCCGAAGCCCGTCGAATGACTCGGTGCAACGTGTTGGTGGCTGCGGCGGCGGCGGCGGCGGCGGCGGCGCGGGTTCTTCCGGGCTCTGCAGCTTCCTGCCGAGCACCGCGCAGCCGCCTCGGCCGCGGGAGCCCCCCGGCGCAGGCCTCCGGGGTGCAAGCCTCCGGGGCGCCGACCTCCTGGGTGCAAGCCTCCCGGGCTCAGGCTTCGGGGACGCAGACCTCGGCACTGTGCGCACAGCGCACCATGAGCGCCTTGCCGCCGCCGCCGCGGCCGCCGCTGCTGCTGCTGCTCGCTCTCCTGGCCGCGCCCGCCGTCCTCGCTCGCAGAGCCGAGTCCGCCTCGGCCTCACAGCCCGAAGCGGAGCACCAGCCTCCGCCCAGCCCGGGGAATGTCACCCGGTTGGGATCTGGCGTGGCGGGCGGGGGCGGCTCCAACAGCAGCGGCGACGCTGTGGTGACCCGTCTCTCCAGCCTGCTGCGTGACCTGCCCACGCTGAAGGCGGCGGTGATCGTGGCGTGCGCCTTCAGCGCGCTGCTCATCGCCTGCCTGCTGCTGCGCGTCTTCAGGTGGGTCGTGTCACCCTGCCCCTGGCTCAGCTGGCTCTGCGGGCGGTGTCGCCATGCTGCTGCCCCCGCGCGCCGGCCCCACCTGCGCGCACAGGTGCTCGGTCTTGGCGCGCTCCCGCCAGACGCGCTCGCCGTTCTGCTCTGCGGGCGAGGGTGGGATCCCGAGGGCGGGAGCGTGCATTTGGTTCTTTCAGGTGCACATTTCAGGAACAGTTTCCCCCCTTTAAGGCTGTTCGGTGTGTCCCAAGTCCTAGATTCCATTGCTTTTACTCTACTCACAGTTGACACCAGCATTATCCCTCTGAGTTCCGACCACCTTCCGTGCTTCCGCGGAATTTATTTTTATGCCCACTTCACAGACGAGGTAACATTCAAAAGAGAGGTGGCTTACACCGTTACTCAGAGGTGGAGGGACAATTTGGAGTAGGGCTCTTCTAAGGTGAACCTTGCTCCTGTTCTCCCCCTCCCTCTCCCCCAGTGTGTCCCCCCTTCTCTTCCCTCCCCCGCTATTCCTCCTTCACCTACTTTTAGAGAGCAGAAGGGAGAGAGAAGCGGATGCCTGAGGAACTGGGGACACCTGCTTTACATCAGGTTTGGTAATCGGCTCCAGGAAGTTTGGTAACCCTCGACAGATGCGGTGACTTTCCATGGCTGAACTTCTAGACTGAGCTGTCCCAGTGCTCATTTACAGGGGACCGAGACCTGGACCTCAGGGAGGTTTTGTAGGTTGTTCAAGGCCAAGGAGAAAGTGTCCAGGAAATTTAGACGGTCCCTGGAATAGTGCGGTGGACAGGTTCACAGGGGAGGCCAGTTGGACGTTTCTCTGGAATGCTAGGGAAATCCTGGTTTGTAGGAAAACGCCAAATACATCCTGTTATTCCCACCAGCCTGCCAGGAAACGCGTGCGCACGTGTGTGTGTGTGTGTGTGTGTGTGTGTGTGTGTGTGTGTGTGTGTGTGTTTATCGACCCTCTGTCCTACACCGTGTTTTGATGATTGATAGCTCCTGAAGATAGGGCAAGGAGCTTCTTCCTCTGGAGAACATCTATGGGGCAAGAGCAGAAATTAGACCCGGGAAAATCAGGGTTGGGAGCTATGTGTAGAGGGATGCTCTCAGTTTTGTATGATGTTAAGTCTAGGCATTTCCTTTGGGGCCCATATGGTGAAATACCAGTTGTCAGAGAACAGAGAGGGTCTGTGGTCCTGTGTTCCCCTACCATTTCCTGCTTTGGCTTACCCCAGCCTTCTCACTTCCCTCATTCCTCTGCTGATGAACTTCACTGGCTTGGTCTAGCCACAGCCTAGGCATGGAATTTCCTATATGAGGTGTTGGGGGTGGGGGGCTTACACACTGGCTCCAGATTGCCTTTCCTCCCTCAACCAGCCCTTCCGAACCTTGTCTTTTATGTCTTGCTCTTTCCTTTACACCCACGGCCCTGGCTTGTGCATTTCAACTCTACATCTTCCAAGACCGCATGCCGGACCCTGGTTTTCTAGGACCACTGAACGGGGCCATTGCTTTCTTCTCTGGCCTCTCCAGCATTAACTTTGTGTATCGTTCACTACACCCTATATCCCACCATGCTGGGCTACCCAGTTCCTGTATTCAGCAAAGAGCCCTAGAGGGTGAGATGTCCAGTTCATCTTAGCATGTCCGTGCAGAGCAAGGATCTGGCATTCAACTGAGGCAGCGTCGTCTTTTACTGGACTTCCTCACTGTTCACTTGGAGTCAGCAGATGCCTAGAGCCGCTCCAGCCTAAAGGTTTGAAGTATTTAGCTCAAAATAGTCCCAGCCCACACAGCTGTGTACTTTTAAAAAAGAAGGCATTTCAACTATTTTGCCAGTCTTCTCTTTATTACCCAAGAGTGGGGGAGAAGACGAGGCATCGTGTCACCAGATGTGTGTGTGTGTGTGTGTGTGTGTGTGTGTGTGTGTGTGTGTATGGAGGGGCTGGGACAGGGCTATGAGTTTAAGTAGATGTGGCGCTCAGGCCTGGACGGGAGAGTCCTTGCCTTGGGTGTGGAAGGAAGGAGACCACTTCATAAGATAAACTGCTTCTGGTTATGATCGGTGTCCCCTTCCTGCGAAGGCATGCTCGTTATTTGAGTCTCTAGGTGGAGAGCTGCCAATCTGGCTTCTGATTTAGATAGGATTTGTAGCGTCTTACAGCAGGGAAGGGCCTTGGTGGTCCCTAGTCCCCTAGTGTTTTGGAGATGTTACTCCTCAACGTGTGGGACAGGTATTGGGTTTTTAAGAACATCCCACAGGTCTGTGTGGCTAAAGGCTGGGGCTGTGCCTTGACGGCTGCTTGGCGCTCTGTTCTGTGGCTGTTGCCTGTAGTCACGTTCCCCTGTGGACTTGATTAACTGGGCTTCCAGAACATCTGGGCTGCTGGCTAGGGGTCTTTTGTACCTGCTTGCTTTCCATCTTCTTAGCTTGTAGGTACCGAGTCCTGGTCTTCCAATCGCCTAGAACTCCCAAGACCATTTCACTCCTGTTTAAACGTTCCCTGGTGAAATGATCCCACCCACCCCCACTTTTGCGTGAGTTACACCTTCCTCATCTCTCCTGGGTCACAGTGATGTTCTAGGCTGGGGTTCCTGGAGGATTCCCGCTCCTCTGTACTTCATTATCCCTCTTCTGCCAGAGTGCTGGTCTCATTGATTCTCTCAGTCTCCTACATCCAGTTCTTGGACCTGTGGGCAAGGCTGTCTCTTCATGATTGTTCATGAGTCTCCATATAAATTCTGCCCAGTGTTCCTCTGCCCTTGGCTCTGCTGGACTCCAAGGGCTCTCTAGTGGCATTGTGTGCTCCTTTATTCAGTTATTTGTTTAGTTATTTTTTGGATTGGCTTCTCCAATCCTATAAGGCCCCGGTTTCTCCTGTGCTATTCAGTCTGGTAACCATTAGCCACCTGTGATTATGGAGAACTGGAAACATAACTCTCTGAAGTGGGAGGTGCTGAAACCATGGGAAACACATGGAATTTATTAAGGGATGCTTCACTTTTTTATTTTTGCTAAGTCTTTGAAGTAGTGTTATTGTTTTTTCAAATTTACAATTTTGATGTATTGGGTTAAATATATTAAAATTAGGGTGGGGGTGCTATTCAGTGGTGCATGCATCCCCCCCACCCCACAGGCGAATGCACACACATGAGTGAGCATTCATAGATGCACAAGTGTCTGACAGATTTAACCATGTCTTCAGGCCTCTGTTTCTTTTGTTGAGCCTAGCAGGCTGGTCTCAAGATCAAGTAATCCTCCTGACTTAGTTAGGGTTTCTATTGCTGTGAAGAAACACTATGACCAAAAAAGCAAGTTGGGGAGGAAAGGGTTTATTTGGCTTACACTTCATTGCTGTTCATCCCTGAAGGAAGTGAGAGCAGGGACTCAAACAGGTCAGGATCCTGGAGGCAAGAGCTGTTGCAGAGGCCATGGAGGAGTGCTGCTTACTGGCTTGCTCCCCGTGGCTTTCTCAGCCTGCTTTCTTAGAGAACCCAGGACCACCAGCCCGGGGTGGTACCACCCACCATGGTATCCCACCACCTCCCCCATTGATCACTAATTAAGAAAATGCCCTATAACTGGATCTCATGGAGACATTTCCTCAACTGAGGCTCCTTTCCCTCTGATGACTCTAGCTTCTGTCAAGCTGACACACAAAACCAGCCAATATACCTCCTGTCTCAGCCTTCCCACTGATAAGATTACAGGCATGAGCCACCATATTGGTTTTCATATATTTATGAAGGCTCTGGTGTCGTGTAAAACATACCACAAACCCAGAAAGTTAGAGGGAAAAATACTGTATTGGTTTTTCATGTTGCAGTGATAAAATTCCTGATAAAAATGGGGGCTGAGCATGAAATGTTGATCTGAGCTCATGGTTGCAGAGCTCTCTGGGCCCCAGGGCTGTGGAACTGTGGCGAGGCAGGACATCATGGCTAGGAGGTGGTGGTGGTGCGTGGAACAGAGTTGCTCATTTACTGGTCACTGGAAAAGAGAGTGCCCAGACACATTGTCCCACTCTGCCCCTTGCGTGGATTCCCCTGGGACCAAGTCTACAAACCAGCTCATGGCTGACCCTCTTGTGTTTTAACTTGGGAAAACTCCTTGGTCAGGCTCTCTTCCCTCAAGCTCCCAAAGCACACTTGAGTTTTGAATTTCCTGTCTCTCTGCATTACCAGGCTGAGGGCTGCCAAGGGCAGGGCTTCTGTGGCTCTCTAGCACCTAGTGTCATTCCAAGAATAGGCTGGCATTTAATAAAGATATTTTTAGCAAAAGAATGTTGAACTCCCAAGTATTTTACATTGTTGACGACTCTCCAAGTGTCCCCTGTGACTAGATGCATGGTCAGTGTGGCATGCCTGTGGGGTGGGAATCTGGGTGGTACCTGTTCATTGTCTTAGCAATGCAAAAAAATTGGGGAAGAGAGTGTGGTATCATTGCCTTTAAATTAACATTTCTTCCTGTTTGTTTTCCTTGAAGGAGTCACCTTGCTAGACAACAGAAAAACACAGATCCAAAGAAAGAGTTCAATAAAAGGAAAGATCCATGTAGTGAAGACCATGAACTCTTAATTAGGCAACCCTGCTGCTAAGGTCCACATGTGTTTTGCTTTGATATTCTCATTTTGATGCTAATAATTAGAAGAAGATGAAATGTGTGCATGTTGGGGTATTCAGAGCAGTTCTGTTTCATAGTGAAAGATTTTAAATAACTTATATAGAGCTGAGTGTGGTGGTGCATACCTGTAATCTCAATATTGAGGAGGCTGAGGCAGGGGGATCATGAGTTGGAAGCTAGCTAGTACACAGTATGACCTTGTTGAAACAAAACACAAAACCAAGACATATCCAGCAATTGACACTGATTAAAAGAATATGGTAGTCTGTGATGGGTTAATACTGAGTGTCAACTTGTCAAGGTGTAGACTCATCTAGAGGATGAACTTCTAGGCATGTCTGTGATGGAGTTTCTAGATTGGGTTTGTTGAGGTGAGTGGATACACCTTAAACATGGTCAGCACTGTGGCATGGGCCAGGGTCCCAGATAGAGTGAAAAGGGGAGACTGAGCTGAGCGTCAGTGTTCCCATCTCTCTGTTTCCTGGCTGCAGGTGCCATGTGACGGGGCCTCATGCTCCTGGCACCAAGGCATCCCCACCATGCTGCATTGTACCATCAGAACATGAGCCAAAATAAACCCTTCCCTAAGTCACTATTTCAAGTATTTTGTAACAGCAACAAGACAAGTACAGAGTACGTAATCCTTTAGAGCTGCTGAAAGTAATGACATGGGAAGGTGGCGGCGTGAATTAAATAAGACTTAGGCTATGGGAAAAAGTAACGACAGTGGCAATATTGGCCATGGGTTGTGGAATGCAGCAGATTATAGAGTGGCATGGCAGTATGGGCTCCTTTTACTCACTTATAAATATATGCATATATACGAATGTGCAAAGACATATATTAGCATGTGCACCTACCTGTCAATGTGGGCGATTCTTCCTTTATGCATTTATATTTGTGGCATGATTATGTGTCACCTGGACTCCTTTACAGTTCTGAGTCCAGTATTCATGCATGCACACTGTATCCTAGGACATGTCTGAAGACCAGTAGGAAAACATCTGGGGTATACCCCTGGCCATGGGATTCCTGTGTTCTTCATACTTGGTTTCCCTGGTGGGGTACCACGGTATGCTCCATGCAGCCATGCCTGTGGATCCTTTATTTGTACCTGACACTAGGATTACTGATGCTTTCCCATGTGTTGGGTATACCGTAGCATCTCCTTGCTTTGGTCTCCATTTCTTTAGTGTTCACTGGACCTGAACAGCTCTCTCTCTCTTCCCATGCTTTTTCTGAGTGTGTGCCAATGCACACATGTACGTGGAGGCCAAGGAAGATTTTGGGTGCCCTCCTCTATTGCTCTCCGCTCTGTTCCCTTGAGATAGGATCTCTCACTGAACTGGGAGTTCACCATTTTTTCAGTTAAGGATGGCTATCAGCAAACCCCCATTGATCCTCCTGTCTCCATCCACCCAGTGAGGGGTTACAGGTACCACCCCCCCCCCCGCCACACCCAGTGTTTTTAGTAGGTACTGGGAATCTAAACTCTGGCTTTCATGCTTGCACAACAAATACTTTTACCCAGGGAACCCCAGGACCCATACTTAATCTGATTTCCCCGTCTGTTTTACTTACTTTTTTCTGCTTCTGTGATAAAATGCTGTGACCAAGGCAACTTAGGAAAGTTTAATTGAGCTTTGGTTTTGAGGGCTAGAGCCCATGATGCTTCTATGTCTTTATATGTATTTTGATTTTTATTTAGTGTTACTATTACATTTTATTTACTCTCTCTGTCTCTGTCTGTCTGTGTAGGCTAGAGACAACTTGTTGGGGTCAGTTTTCCCCTTCTACCACATGAGACCCAGGAATTGAACTCAGGTCCTCAGCATGGGTGGCAGGAGCCGTTATTCATTGAGCCACTTTACTTGCCCCATGTATTAACATTTTACCATCAAGGAAAACTCTCTAGATAGGAGATCAAATCTGGAGAAAATGGTGGCTTGATTCCAGAGCACCCTCTGGTGGGTGTGATCACATGGTGCATGTGAGGGTCCTGGCAGGGGTAGGGGTGGGGGGTGGGGAGACACCTCTGGGTTGAATGGATGTTTGATGCCTTTTGTGAAAGGGCAGGAGGGAGATTTTTTTTTCTTTTTTTAAAGGAACTATTTGTAGGAGTAGAAAACTGATTTCTCCTCCCTTTTTGCCATTGGGTGCTGGTAGCCTTGCATGGATTCAGGGAGGACAGTCATAGACTAGAGACTGTTATGGAGACCCTTTGCTCCAGAGGTTCCCTTACAACATCTCTCTCTTTGAGCTTTGGGAATTGTACTTTTCTCTCTCGTGATGTGGCTGCAGCCAGGGAAGCTTTACACCTTGGGGCGCAGCTTCCCCGCTCTGTGGCTTGGCGGCTCTCCCAGTTTTACTGTACAGGCACGGTTTCTCTCCCATCTCCGGTGGCTGCATGCTCAGCCCCTTCTTATTTCAAAATCTCTGTGAAAGCCTCTTACCTGAAAGGCTTTGTTTTGGCACTTTCCCCAGGGATTGGGAAGACAAAGGTGAGGTGATTTAACCTTGCCTGGTGTGGTGGCAAGGGAGTAACCACCATGTTCTAGAGACGGCGATACCTCGCATACACATTTTGCTGCTCTAGGAATGGAGAAGGGGGTTAAAGTTTCCTACTTGCCTTGGATTTCCCAAATTTTCTTTTATTATTATTATTTATACTAAGGAGAAAAGTGAAATATAAACAGTAACCCCAGGGCTGGGTGGGGTGTGTCAGGAGGACTCCTCAAATTCACTGGCTAGCCAGCCTAGCTGAATTGATGAACTCCAGCCTCAGGGAGAGAACCTGCCTCTAAATCCAAGGTGGAGAGTAACTGAGGAAGACAACCAGTGCCAACACACACATGCGTGCACACACTCACTTGGATGTGTACATGCAACATATATAATCATCTCCACTCGTGTATCCACAAACATCGAGGGTGCTAGGGCTGAGTGACTCTCAGACATGGCTTCTGGTTTGCTTGTCGGCCATGTGAGCAGTTTTCTGAACCGTGCTAAGTATCCATCCCCCATTATTAATTACAGTACATGCTTCTAAGGCCTGGCAGGATATTTAGGTTAACATCGTGTCAAACACATCCTGGTTTCTCCTTCAAGCAGCCAAGTGTCCTGTGGTACTGAAAAATATGACTCTGAAGACAGAGGTAGTTTCTGCCCGACCTTTTGGTCTTGTTTCTGCTTGTGAGCAGGGCAGCCATATGGTCAGAATAATCGGGCAGCTGTATGTACCTCCAAGCATGTTTCCAATGAAATTGGTAATCGTCTCAGCTGAGCCCTTTTGACGGCTCGGCTCCCCAGCAAAGAGGGTATCTTGTGACTACCCTTATGAATAGGCCTTTTAGGCATGGGCACCTGCCACCAGTTCCTTCCAGCAAATTGAAAAGGGAAGAACAAATCCCTCTTTAATTTAACCCTGAGCCCCTGGCTTACATGGCGTTGCCATAGACACCTGGCACATACTCTTGCCGATGTGGGTTCTTGTGATATCAGACACATGTAAGGGGATGAGGATGGCTGGGGGTCAGGTGCGGTAGGGTAGGTGTGTCCCACCAGAAAGGAAATCCTCCTGGATTGAAGCAGAAGTTTCTTGAGTTGTGTGTTTAGTTTTCTGGTGCATGCTTGGGTCTAAACGTTTGCAAGGGGACATTCTAGGAACAGGCGTTTAAAATCCGGTTCTTAAGTTTCACTTAAAAAGCAACAACAATGTCTCCTAATCTTGAGGGCAGTCTGCAAGGAATCCAGACTTTGTGTTTATCTTCTGGAGCCACAGGGAGGAGGAAGGCCATTCTAGGTAGGCGTGACTCAGAGGGGAACGGTGACACAGAGAACTTTGGCATGGTTCCCCCAGATCTGGGAGGCCTTGGGCCCTGTAACTTCTCAGGTGTGAGCTTTCTTCACATTCAGGGCTTTGCCGACCTTCCTCTCCCTTCTGCATTGCACAGTTGAAACTGAGGCCCTGGCTAGGAGACATGTAACCCCAGGTGCTTGTATGCTCAGCTGGGCTCTTTCTGGGCCTCCAGGATGTGGCAGGCTGCCCTTCGACCTGTCAGATAGGTCTGCCTAACACATAGCCCAGCAGCTAGGAGAAAGCTTGGCTGAAGAGACTGCACATTCTTGCCTCTGTGAACACAGGGTGTTGTGCTGAACAGGGAGCAGCCCAGAGACCCAGGAACATCACTGTAGAAGGAAAAACAACACCTTTATTGCTTATCTGGTGGGAAGGAAGCCATGCAATTCAACAGGGGAGTCACAAATCCAAAGTGGCTTTGGATGGAGCTAGAGGGGTCTGGGAAGGTACTATAGGAGAGGAGGGAGATTCGGACTTAGCAGTGGGAAGGAGGGCGTCTTCCAGGGTTGGATAGAAATTGCTCTAATTGACAGCACAATTAGAATCACCTGAGAAGAGAGTCGCAGCGAGTCATTGTTGAGGTCAGACTGGCCTACAGTCATGTCTGTAAGGGGTTGTCTTCATTACACTAGCTGATGTCGGGACGTCTAGCCTGCTCTGGTTCTGGATTGTATAAGAATTGAAAAGGTGAGCTGAGCAGTAGACATACATACATGCACTCATTCTCTTTCTTCTTGATGATGGATGTGAGTAGTTGCTTCGGGTTCCTGCCTTGACCTTCCAAAGTCAGTGATGGACTGTAACCTCGAAGTGTGAGCTGACATAAAGTTCTCTCCCCAGAGTACCCCATTGTTACACAGTTCTGTGCTGGATAGTTTATGTTTCCTGTTCCAGTGAGGGGTACTTTACTGGGGTTCCCACTTTATTTTTTTTTATTTTTTTTTTTGGTTTTTCGAGACAGGGTTTCTCTGTGTAGCTTTGCGCCTTTCCTGGATCTCGATCTGTAGACCAGGCTGGCCTCAAACTCACAAAGATCCACCTGGCTCTGCCTCCCGAGTGCTGGGATTAAAGGCGTGCGCCACCACCGCCGGGCGGTTCCCACTTTATAGCTGATCAAATCAAGTCACTGAATGTGGATGTGTTTTGCTTAAAGGCCCATAGCTGAATAGGAAAGGGAAAGGATCCAACTCATGCTTCTTCAGTTGAAATATATTTGGAAAACACCCAATGTTTTCCAGAGGATTTGGCATGCTGGAGGAAACGGAGGGATAATGGAACACAGGGTTAAAAATTAAAGGGTTGTTTTCAAAAGACTGGTCAGATTGAGGTCTTAGGTACTGAATGAGTGCCTGAATAGTGATTGGTTGCAGTGGGGGGTGCATGGTGTCTAAGGAGACCCAGAAAAGGTGTTGGGAGAACCAGTTGGCGGGGCTGGAGGTCTCAGTAATGATGACAATGAGACAAGTCGTCTGCACAGGGAGAAGGGGTGAAGGGGGGTGGGTCTGCCCAGGGAGACAGGGTGAAGGGGGGAGGGTCTGCCCAGGGAGACGGGGTGAAGGGGGGAGGGTCTGCCCAGGGAGACAGGGTGAAGGGGAGGAGGGTCTGCCTAGGGAGACAGGGTGAAGGGGGGAAGGTCTGCCCAGGGAGATGGGGTGAAGGGGGAGGGTCTGCCCAGGGAGACGAGGTGAAGGGGTGGGAGGGTCAGGCAGGGAGACGAGGTGAAGGGGTGGGAGGGTCAGGCAGGGAGACGAGGTGAAGGGGTGGGAGGGTCAGGCAGGGAGAAGGCTTAATGAAGTCAGAGATGCAACCGAAGGAAGGGAGAGCAGCCGGTAAGCCCCTGCCCCTTCCTGTGCCATGGACCACAGACACTGACTCCCAGCGACTCTGCCCGTCAGATATCCTCACCTGCTGAGAGGAAGAGCACCCCCCCCCCCCCCGCCCCTTCCCATCTTCTCATGAAGACTCCTAACTTCCAAGTGTTCTTAACTCCTTTTGTTTTTAAAGTAAGTTTAAGCCAACACTAAACAGAAAAGCATGGCTGTGGTCAGAATTTCCAGCCCCCTGGACCTGCTGTTGGCAAACTCTGACTTGGGATGCAACACAGGAGAAATCTGTGAATGAAGATGCCTGAAAGCAGCTGGGTGCCTGGCCTAGAACTTGGCACTTCTCCTGCTGGGAAGACTTGGATTCTTGAAATCCTGGGTGGTGAAGACTGACGGTGCCACACCTCCCCTTTCCATGGGCAAGGATGTGTGGACACTGTCTCCTAAAGCATGGTGACCCCAGGCTTTCAGGCTCCCTTGGGCCACCAAATGAACCCATGTGGTCACTTGTCATTGCTCTCAAAACAGTGAAGTCTAGAGGCCACTTTCTGCCCTTTATGTCTGGCTCCCCTGTCCCTAGCCTCCTATACAAACAAAATAGACCCAGCCCTTTGCAAACACACCTGGCAGCTGGAAGAACAGGACCAGGGACATTGGCTGTGGCTGTGTTTCACCTGGTTCCCTGCAGCAGGTCAAACTCAGGGTGTGCTGTATTTGTCTTGGAGAACCAGAGAGATCATCCTTCAGAGTAGGAGGGTGACAGGTTAGGGGGCAGTTGGGTTTGAAGCTCCAAGATCTGTAGTTGAGATCTTATGGGTTGTCTGGCTCATGTTATCTGACACCTGGGGCCACGTCCTGGGTGCCAGTGTTGGGATATATCAATAGTTGGTACCGTTTGGCCAATCCCAAGGGAGTGGAGGCAGGAAGCAGATTGGTAGCTGACCCTGGCAGAATTGCCAGGGACGAGGGTGAAGGAGGGGATCCTGGTTGATGTGCGTATCATTACATCTATCAGGGCTCATAGGCTTTTAGTAGAATTATTAAATATCACTCATGCTTGGCACTCATGACCATAGAAACCACAGCTAAGAAACAGAGACAAATTTTTGCCAAAAGAAGGCCTGAGAGTTGGAAATCCAGGCCCCAGACAGGCATGCTATTCTGTTTGGTTTTGATCTGGTACTGATTTTGAAAACTGGGAGAGCTGAGAACACTTAATGTAAAGATTTGGGGTCCCCCTTCTCTTGCTAGGTGAGACTACATGGTGGGACAGTGCCGGTGATCCTCAGCCCCGGAAGGGACAGGAGCTGGCTGCTGCTGCCCCCTTTAGGCTGGGTGTAGCACTGCTATTTTTATGATTAATTTTATATTTATGTATTTATTGTGTGGGTGCACACATGTGTGTGCTGCTTTTACATTTATTGTGTGTTTGCACATGTAGGTGAGTGTGTGCTGCAGTGTGTGTGTGTGTGTGTGTGTGTAGGAAACTTGTAGGAGTTGATATTTACCTTCCATCATGTGGGTCCCAGAGATCAAACTCAGGTGATCTGGCATTTCAGCAAGCACTGAGCTTTATACACTGAGCTGTTCCAGTACCTCCAGGCATGGCTCTTTGGGCCCTTGATGTGAAGGTGGCGCTTAGTCACCATCTGCCATCCTGTTTGTTCCCATAGTTACGTCACACCATTTCCACTTCAAGGGTATCTGCAGGGCACTGTAGCGTTTGAGTTGTTGACTTGCTGCTTGGAGTCACAGGGCTGGGTCAGTGCTGGTACACTGGGGCAGCAATGTGGGTAGGGGCAGTGCCGTGACCAGGTGAGGAGTGGGTGGCTACAGAGGATCTCAACACAGCATTCAGGGGGCCCAGGCAGAGCCCGGCTGCTGGAGGTCCTAAAGTTATTGCCGAACCTAAGGGACACTCGCCTGTTCCACGTGTCTGTGTTTAGTTGAAGTTGCCCATCTGTAGTGGAGCAAGATGAGATTCAAGTCTTGCTGACTCATGGAGACTGCCTTACAGGGAGGACACGGGTTGGAGGCGCTTGTCAGATGGAGCTCGTGGGTGCTGCGGTCTCGCTGCAGCCTGGGTTCAGGGGAAGGTTCCTGAGATGGGGAAGGGGTGTTGGCATGAAGAGATGGACTATCCAACCACCAGGTGAGTTTCACACAAGTGGCCGGCCCTGAATAGCTCCAGCCATCATTATTTATACACCAAAAAATAAGCATGTTTTTCCATACTAACAAGTTTTTCCCATCCTCCAACGTTAACCTCCGGCAAAAACAAGATGTCAAATATGGTTTTTTTTTTTTTTTCCCAACTTTTACATCAAAACATCTTTAAACCAAAAACGACACTTATCATTTTGCTAACTTGGCCAAATATTGAGCCTGGTACCTCCTGTCTTTACAAAACTTAAAGGTGATTGACATAGGCACACATTTTCAAGAACAACAATCCCGTTCAAAACATATTTACAGAAACAGGGGTGATCTGCCTCTGATCCTGTCATTACTGAATCAGAACAGCTCCCAGGGACTGAAGTGACAGCTGGCTTCCCCAGACAAGAAACCTGAGAAGCATCAGCTCCCAAAGAAATTTAGGGGAAAATATTCGAGAAAAAATGAGGTTTCCAGGAATGATCCCATCTGTCCAATGTCAGTGACTGACAACATGACACTGAAACCACCAAGAGAATCATCAATACTTCAAGAGAGAAGAGAGCATGCAGGCCGCGTGGCCCCAGCAGTATTCTGTGCTGTCCTGAAGTCCACTGGTCCTTGCCAAGTGAGACTGTCCCTGTGGGCTTTTGCCTCATCTGGAGACCCAATGGACAAGCACTCATATACTGGTCCAAAACTAGGCTGCAGGGCTCCCAACATGTGGGCTGTGCTCAGGGCAGGTTGTTGGGGAAGGGTGCATTGGTAACAGGCCATGGTGGCTTTTCTATTAAGCCTGGGACTCAGGCACCTCTGGGACTCAGACACCTCTTCTTCTGTACAGGGTATGGCAGAGGCCATGTCTGGAAAGGCGAGTTCTGGGGTCCAGTTCTACCATTCAAGTTTAATTGCTTTTCTAGGGAAGGCCCAGACATTTCTCCTGTTCTGAGGAGAGGGTGGAGAATAGAGGTCAAACCCAGATGTGTCCTCAGAACCCTGGATAGCACCCAGGCATCAAGGCTCACCTGCAGGGTGCACGCCCATTTATGCTCAGCAGCTGCTTGCTTTCTCTCCCCGGTTCCCACATTCCGTTTTCATTTTCTTTGCTGAGTTTTTCCCATGTCAGAGGTGACACCATCTTTAGCTTTCAGCTACAAGTAGGGCTTTAGGGGCTTAATGATGAGACAGCTGAGGTGGAGAAACGTTGAGTTGCTGAACGTGAATCCTCAAGTCATCAGGTCAGGGGAGCACAGCCACATGGAATAGCCATGGCAGTCACTGCGTGGGCTCCGAGAGGGGCAGCCTGGACCATTTCAAATTTAGTGATCTACTCTGAATTTTTCAAATGTATTTACTTCTTTAAAACACAGAACTTGGTCCGGGGATGTATGTAGCTCAGTTGGTGGAACGCTTGTGTGGCATGCATGAATGCTGAGGTTCATAAAATTGGGAAGGTGGCCCCTGCTTGTTATCTCAACACTCAGGACATAGAAGGAGGAGGCAGAATTCAGGGTTATCCTTGGCTATATGGCAAGTTTGAGGCCAGCCTGAATCCCTATCTCAAAAGAACAAAAATCCAAAAGAGATAGTTTATTCCTGTGGTTCAAAATGCACAAAGAATATGAATAGGCAGTAAAAAACTTCACATGTGTCCATGAGCCATTTTTTTTTACTAGAGGCTATCAATTTCTTGTGAATATCTCTAGAGAGAATGTAAGTATAGAGACAAGTTAACATAATAATCATACACACATATCGTCACGTGCTACACAGTTCACCCCTTTAAAACATCAACACTTTTTTTTTTTAGGTTATTCCTAGAGTTATACATCCATCACTAAGATCAATTTTAGAATATGTTCATCACTCCAGGCTGAAACCCTGCATCCATTAAGGCTTGCTCTCCATATGCCTTTCTCAGCTCTAGGCGACTACTAATTTACTCCCGAGTCTGTGGGCTTCTCTGTTATGGACTGTCATATGACTGGAATCACATAACACGTGGTCTGTTTTACTCAGCATTGTTTTCTCAGGGTTTGTCTGGATTGTAGCATGAATCAGTGTTTCATTTCTACCCATCCCCCCCAAATAGTAGCTTCCTATTTAGTTACTGTATCACTCTATTTTTCCCAAGATTAATCTACATTTAAAAATTATTGGTGTGTGTGGGTGTCTGTGTAGCGATATTTGCATGTGAGTGGCTAGGTCAGAGGTATCAGGTTCCCCCTACAGCTGGAGTTACAGGTGGGTTTAAGCTGCCCAACGTGGGTGCTGGGAACCAAACTTGGGTCCTCTGTAGGAGTTGTACATGCCCTTAACTGTGGAGTCGTCTCTTCAGCTCTGTATACTGCCTTTCATTTATCCACAAGTGGTGGTTTGAATGAGAATGGCCCCCATAGGCTCATATATTTGAAAGTTTGGTCCCCACTTGGTGGAACTGTTTGAGGAGGATTATGAAGTGTGGCCTTGTTGGAGCAGGTGTGTCATGGGAGTGGGCCTTGAGGATTCAAAAGTTCACACCATTCCCAGTTAGCTCTCTCGCTGCCTCATGCTTGTGCATCAGGGTGTAAACTCTCAGCTACTGCTTCAGAACCATAGCTCCCTGCCTGCTACCATGCTAACTGCCATGATGGTCATGGCCTTACCTTCTGAAACTGTAAGCCCCCAATAAACCTTTTCTTTTATGCATTGCTTTGGTTGTGGTGTCTTATCACAGCAATAGGAAAGTTTGATGCTATATCCTCAGTTAATAAACATTTGAATTGTTTCTGCTTTTTGGTCATTATGAGCAGTGCTGCACTGAACATTTGCATGTGTTTGTGTGTATGTATGGTCTAATTACTCTGGAGTATGGAGCTAAGGGTAGACCCGCTTGATCATTTGGTAATTCCTATGCTTAGTGTCTAAAAAAGCTGATGACCAAGCTTCATACTATTCTGTGTCTCACTAGAAGCATAGGAAAGACGCAGTTTCTTCATCTTGTTAACACTGGCTGCCATCTGTCCTTTTGATCCTGGAGAGTGTGAAGTTATCTCATCTTGCTTCAGTTTGCACTGTGCTGTGTGATAATGGTGTGACCTTCCCTGTATGTATTTACTGGTCATTTGTATGTTTGCTTTAGGGAACTATTAGGATCTTTTGCCTAGAGCCTGGGGGAGATGGCTCAGTGGGTAAGAGCACTTGCTGCTGAAACATTAGGACCCGAATTTGAACCTCCAGCACCTGTGTGAAAAGCCAAGTGTGGCCACTTGACCATGTAATCCCAGTGCTGTGCACTGTGTGTGAGGGTTGGGGGTAGAAGGCAGAAGCATCCCTGGGCTTGCTAGCTTTAAGCCTGATTCCAGTTTTGATGAGAGATCCTATCTTGAGGAAATAAGGTGGAGAATGGTATGGCAAGACACCTAGAGTCCTTTTCTGGACTCTGCACATGTGCATGGGTGCATGCACGGGCACACACACGTGTATATATCACACATCCACTCACCAACACACTGTGCTGGTAGTTTATGTCAAGTTGCTATAAACTAGAGTCACCCAAGGAGACCTCAATTGAGGAATTGCCTCTGTTAGACTGGCCTGTGGGCAAACCTCTAGAGTGTTTTCTTGATAAATGATTGATGTAGGCAGATCCAGCTTATTCTGGGTGGTGCTATTCCTGGGAAGGTGGTCCTGGATTGTATAAACAAGTAAGCTGAGTTAGTCATAGAGAGCAAGCCAGTAAACAGTATTCCATGGTTCCTACCTCTGCCTGTGCTTGAGTACCTGTCCTGACTTCCCACAGCAATGGACGATGTGATCAGGGTGTGTAAGCCAAATAAATCCTTTCCTTCCTAAGTCAGTGTTTTATCACATTAGAAACCTAACTAGACAACACACACAATAAAAAATAAAGACCCTTTGCCTGTTTTTAAATGGTATCACTGTTTCATTGTTGAGATGTAAGAATATTTTTGTATTGCAAATGCAATTTTATCCCATTCTCTGGCTGTCTTTTCACTTTTTGAATGTTGTTCTTTGAAGTACAACATTTTTTATTTTGGCAAAGTCCAATTTATCTATTTTTTTTTCTGCTTTAGCTTCTGATGTCCTAATCCAAGGTCACAAAAGCTTATCCTGTGCTTTCTTCTGTGACTCTTACAGCTTTAGCTCTGAGATATGTCTTATGTGTTTACATACTTCTCTGAAAATACTCTACGAGGTAATTTTTGTATATGATGGTTTAATGTTTTACACGTTCTTTGGGGGCAGTGGCTTCCAAATTTATTTTTTGCACGTGGGCGTCTTCTCTCTCTTCACACCTATACTATGTGTCTCATCTTGGAGTATATAAATATTAATCTTGCATATATGAGAGATGTTCCTTTTCCAAGTAGAGACAGCAGCTCTGTGTTGATGATGTGGAGGCTTCATGCTTAGTGTGGTCAGCCTCTTACGAGTGGGCACTTGTATGTCATACTGTGTAGGCTGAAGCATATGATTAAGACAGTTTCCCCAAAGGGGAATTCTTGATGAGGCTTATACCATTGTAAGTGATGGACGTTGCTGATCTTTTTCCTGTGTGTGTAACAGCGTATGCATCCTGCAGGATGATGAGAGGACCTGTTTCCCATGCCCCAGTCCATTGTGTGTCTTTAGTCATTTTGATGTTTGTTAAGCTTGCAAGTGGATAATGGGATCTCTTTAAAGGCTGCATTTGCATTTATCTTACTATGAGGTTGTAGAATGCAAAGGCATCTGTGTGCTTTTTCTCTGCCTGTGCCCTGCCTGCTTTTATATCCTTTGACACAGTTTTCAATTAGATGATTGGTCTTTTTTATTGATTTGTAGATACTCCTTATGTCTGTTAAGGAGGTTAGTTTACACCTGTACTGCAAATTGGATATATGTTCCCAAGCTTATCGTTTATCTTGACTTATTATTATTTTTCCCTGTGCCCCCTGCTGGCTTAAATTATTTTTCTATGTTTGAATACACCACCATTCTTTTTATTGCTTTTGGATCTCTTCCATGGTTTCCTCTAATAGTTTTATTTCCTAACCTTAAGTCTCTATCCATCTCATTTATTGTGATACAGAGTATGAGATGTGAGTGGTTATCAGTAAAACACTCGATAAATGACTTTCCCTGAGCCATAATGCCACCTTTATTCTATGCTGGATTTTGGTATGCAGTGGTGTCTGTCTCTGGGTGGCATGTCTCTTTGTTGGTGTGTATGTAGCTCAGCATTGTGACTGTGACTTGACTGCTTGGAGAAACCAGTTCCTTCATTACTCCTTTGCAGAGGGCTCCTTGCTCTGTGCCCACTTCTATGCTTTGCTTTGTGTCATTTGAGGTGTGTGTGGGGTCTCCCTGTGTAGTGCAGCTAGCCTTGCTCTTCCTGCCTTAGTCTCTGAATGCTGGGATTACAGGTGTGTACCAGGACTGGAATCAGCATGTCTAGATTTCCCAACAAAAATCTTGTATTTTATTGTATTTCATTAAACTTGTAGGTTAATTTAGATAGCTCAATGTCTCCATGAGACAAAAGCTAAGCATGCCTTCCTTCTGTGCACAGCTTTCTTTTGGTGACTTTTAGTTGTAGTAGGAGCTGCTTGGCAACCAAAGGAACTTGGGGCTGTCCTTATAGTTGCCTGGGAAGTATCAGAGACTGCCTGTATTTCTCAGGGGTGGATATACCCAGACTGTGAGTGTATCTGGATATACCCAGCACTTCCTGTCCTTTGCTGGTGTGTGACAAGTTGCAAGTTTGAGTCCCACTTACTATGTCAGGCTCCTCGGCACCTCCTGGTTTGGGTTTCATAACTTCGTAGTATGAACCCACCTGTATTTGTAGCTTCAGGCGATGATGAGATCATGTGTTTTGTTGTGCTAAAGCCCATTGTGGCCATTGCTCTCACTGTTACCCCAGGGGAGAGGATGGCAGAGGACCAGGCATACTTATGAGTCATAGGTGGATTGTGTCCCACAGTAGGGCTCTTGACAGGAGTCAGAACAAGGTTTAGGTGTCCTTAATGATCTCAGGAAAAAATGGGGGAAAATGGAGTAGGTTGGCTGGGAGATCCACCACCAGAACCCTAGAACGTCTTGGAAAGAAACAGACATGAAGAAGTTTGCATTTAGGGTGAGCAGCTTATTCACAGGCACAAGGACAAGGGCTAGGATCCAGACCTCCATCTCTGGACTCTTGGTCTGTGTCTCTGACTGCCATACTCCAAACTGAACCTGCCCACTGGGGCTCAGTGTTGCTTTGCTCTGTGCAGTCGGGGAGGGCAAGTCTGGAAGATTTCTTTCCAAGTTGCTCTGCCAGTCCCGGAGCTTGCCCCCAGCTCCCTTGTTTGCCTAAGTGGAGCTTGCAGGCTCCCTGGAAGCTTGATTCTGAACAGCTGTTGAAGAGCCTGCTGAGTAAACAAACCCTCCACCTGGGGATGACATTCCAGAGTGGAAGAATTGAAAAAAAAAGTTTTTATTTTGTAATACCTCCTCTTGTCTTTTTGTTGATCCTTTCATTCTTGAGGATTTTATACATGTATACCATGTGATCATATATACTCCCTGTTTCTCCTCTTCAACTCTCTTCGTATCTCCAGCATGTCCCCATCCATCTTTGTGTCGTGTGTGTGTGTGTGTGTGTGTGTGTGTGTGTATGTATGTGTGTATAACCCTTTAAGTCCAGCTAGTGCTGCCCCATATGTCCATGGGTGTGGAACCATCTACTGGAGCATGGGAATCCTATCAGTGCCCATATTTAAAAAAAGAATGAATCCCTCTACTACCAATAGCTTCCCAGTAAGGAGTGAGGCCTGGGAATCATCTACCACATCTATACTGGACTTTGGGCTCCATTGACCTTGTGCAGGTAGCCACAGCTGCTGTGAGTTTATGAATGTGATGGTCATCTATGTCTAGGACACAGAATTTTACAGCACTCCTCCACATCTTCTAGCTCTTACATTTTTTTTGCTTCCCCTTCCATGGTATTCTCTGAGCCTTAGTTGGGGGTAGGGTGGGGTTGATCTAGATGCCCCATTTAGAACTGAGTACTCAGTCTCTTATTCTTAGTATTTTGACCAGTTATGTATCTCTCCGTTGACTGCTGCTCATTGCAAAAAGAACCTTCTCTGACCAAGATTGAGAACAGCCCAGCTCTATGGATATGAACATAGGTATGTATGTAGGAGACACTTTGAAAACATGACCATTTAGTAAAATAACAGTAGCATGCTCTATGATTTCCCTAGTCACGTGCTTTTGGCTAGGTTTGTAGTGTCAGGTATGAAATCCCTCCTGTGGAGCAGGCCTCATAACCAATCAGAAAGTGGTTGGTTACCCCCACAACAGTCATGCCACTGTTACAAAATTTCATCTCGCCCAGCAGGCTGCTGTTGTAGCAAGCAGAGTCCAACTCTGGGTAAGACAGTTGATGTCTTTTCTCTCCCAGAAGCTTATATAGCACCTTCCTGCACGATGACAGCTAGCCAGCAGGGAGGAGGTTTACTGCTGGTTCAAGATTGATTTCTCTATGTCCTGTAGTCAAAGTATGTGGTGTCTTCAGCTAGAGTCTTACCACGTAGTATGGTGGGTAATCAAAGGCAAAGACAGTCCTCTGTGTTGTTTTGGAGGTCTCTGGGGCCTCCTTGATCAATAACTCTGCTCAAAAGGTGAGATGCAAATGGCTAGAAAATACTTTTAAAAGTGTTCTACATCCTCAGCCATCTGGGAAGGTGTCTCAGGGTTTCTGTTGCTGTGAAGAGACACCATGACCACAGCAACTCTTATCAAGAGTTTAATTGGGGCTGGCTTACAGTTTCATGGGTTTAATTCATTATCATCATGGCGAGAAGCATGGCAGCATGCAGGCAGGCAGGCAGACATGGTACTGGAGAAGGAGCTGAGAGTTCTACATCTTGAACTCTGCTGTTGCCTGCAGAGGCAACAGGAAGTGAACTGTATCCCACACTGGGCATAGCTTGAGCATATATGAGATCCTGAAGCCCACCTCCACAGTGACACACTTCCTCCAACAAGACCACACCTCCTAACAGTGCCACTCCCTATGGGCCAAGCACTCTAACACACGAGTCTATGCAGCCATTCAAACCACCACAGAAAGGCAACTTAAAACTACTTTAAGATTCCTTCTGTCTTAGTTAGGGTTACTACTGATGTGATACAACACCATGTCCAAAAGCAGCTTGAGGTGGGATAGGGGAGGGGTTTATTTTGCTTATACTTCTCCATCACTGTTCATCATCAAAGGCAGTCAGGGCAGGAACTGAAGCAAAACCTCAATTGAGGTTCCCTCCTCTCCCAGATGACTCTAGCTCCTGTCAGGTTGACATAAAAACTGTCTGGCACACCATCTCACCCCAGTCAGAATGGACATCCTCAGTGGTGTAAATGACAAAAGAAATACCAAAGTGGCTGTGGCAAAAGGGGAGCTTTGCAACCATTCTGGAAATCAGTTTGGATGTTTCTCAAAACACTAGAAACACAACTGCCATGTGACCCAGTGATACTGCTTTTGAGCATATGCCCAGTGGACTTAATGTCCTATCACAGAGGCACTTACACATACGTGTTCATTGCTGTGACATTCACAATAGCTATGAAATGAAATCAACCTGGATGTCCATCAACAGATGAATACATAAGAAAAAATTGGAGTTTATACACACAATAGAATAATACTACTCAGCTATAATGAAGAAGCAAATCATGAAAATTTCAGGTAAATGGATAGAACTGGAAAATCATACTGAATGATGTGACTCAGGCCAAGAAAGACAAACGCCTTACCTTCTCTCTCCTATGCATAGCTTACCTTCAAATCGTGTGATTTGTGTTTAATTTGGAGCAAAAGTGGAAGCCAGGAAATGAGAAGGGTGCCTTTTGGGCTTGGGCACGTTCAAGGAAGGATGTAACAGATTGTAGGTAAAACAAAAGCAGAGAGGAGGAATACTGGGGCAGAGAGGTGTAAGTAGGGAGGGCACAGGGCTGTGGGAGAAGCCGGGGGGCAGAGGGGAGGGTATTCCAAAGGAAAAGTACATGAAAACTCACACAACATCCTCTATTTTCCAATGCAATTGAAAAAAAAATTGGAGGGATAGTAGAATGCATGGGAAAGAAGAAGGAGGGGGAATATTAGGGGTTAAAGGACTAATCATGGATGGGAGGGGCCATAAAGGGGAGGAAAAGATGGTAGTGGGTTAATCAAATCTAAGAATGTATAAAAAAGTCTTGTGGAAATCCACTAGTTAGTAAGCTAATTTCAAAATACAACTTAAAGAAAAAGTTAGAAAGGAAGTACTGTGCAAGGAAGGACACTGTTGCTCCCAGTATGCGTGGGTTATTACAGGAAAATCTCAGTACAAGGGAGATGGGAGAGTTCTCAGTGACTCCTGTGTCTTATTGGAAGTCAGTGGTAGAGGGCTCTGGACATGCTCAGCATGTAAAGTGCTTGCTGGGCAAACACGAAGGCCTGAAGGTGTTTAGATCTTCAGCACCAAAGGAAACGTCTGGTGTGGTGGGATCTACCTGTAATCTCAGTCCTGGGAGGGGTGGGTGGAGGCAGGTAGATCCCCAGAGCTCACTAGCCAGCCAGTCTAGCTAATAGGTGAGCTCTAGGCTCACTGAAAGAGCTTGTGAATAAAGTGGAGAGTGATTGAGGAAGACACATGATGTTGACCTCCGGCCTCTATGGCCGTACACAGACACACACCAGATACAAACACACACACACACCCCAGACCAGATATATACCCCCCACACCAGACACACACACCCCAGACCAGATACAACTCCCCACACCAGATATAAACATACCACACACCAGATACACACACACACACATACACACACACACACACACACACACACACACACACAAGCATCGAGTTTTGGTTCCAATGGAAGAGTGACATGTTGTCTCTGGACCTCACAGTCTCACAGGGGATATGCTCTTTACTTTTCTCTCAGGCCACTGAGCTTGCTAACAACCCTGTGAAGAGCGGTTGCGCGCTCACCTTCTGGAAAACCTGCACTTGGATGTGCCTGAGCAGACAGTGTCAAGCTGTTGTCGCCGAGTGGCCCTTTAGGGCTTGAAAGGGTTGTAGCAAAATGGGACAGTTACACTGGTTGTGGAAGCCTTTCCGTTAAAACATCAAAAAATGCCCGAGGTGGCCTTTATTATAATGCTGGTTTGCTTCAGTTCACGCTGTGTCTTCCTTTTGAGCGCCCTCTGGCATTAGGACTCTAGGTCATGTGGGACCGGAAACCTGCATGTTTGAGAGAGCAGCGCTGTAACGTTCATGGAGAACTTCAAAGCAGATTTAGGACTGGATCTCATTCCCTCTGGTCTCTCTTCCTCTCCCTCCTCAGCCTCCCTCTGTCAGGTGATAAGACCATCAAGGGCGAGTGAGCAGGGCACCTAGCGGTTGGCTCTGAGTGGCCCTGCCTTCTTCCTCTCTTCGCGCTATTGGTTGGCTAGAGGGTTGCTGTGTATTGACTGGCTCATGGTTCAGCCTGTGTGTCCACTCTTGGAGCTGGAGGTGTGGCCAGACGTGCAGGATGGAGTAGCCAAAAGGAGGTCAGTGGTGGATGCTGGTCTGCCTCAAAGCAGTGTGTGTCCCAGGGGAGTCTCACTTCGGCAAGAGTTTGTTAGAGGTTTTTCTGGATCCCCGTGAAGTAGGAATGGGCAAGTTGTGTTCAACGATACGGTCCACAAAGTGAAAGGAGGAATTCTGGGTAGTGAAGTCAAGGGGAGGTGAAGTCTTTCTCTCTCTCTCTCTGGTGTGTGTGTGTGTGTGTGTGTGTGTGTGTGTGGTGTGATGGGGCTCTTTGGTGGGAGTGGAAGGCTCTAGTGTATGTGGAGTGGTGGTTCCTGGTGACTTTCTGGGGATAGCCGCATCAAGGCCACCTTTGGCCCTCTGTGGCAGGTAGTTGCTCACTGTCCTCTGAGACCTTCCTGAGCTGGTCTGAGTGTATGCTCTTGAGTCCTTCACTCTTTCTTACATTTTTGGTTGTGAGCCTCAACTTTAACAGCTGAGCCATCTCTTGAGCCTTTCATTTTTCTTTTTTTGTGTGTGGCATGTTTCAAACCCTAAGTACCATGTAAGGAGAAGGCAGCAGGGCAGTTCAGAGGTCCTTGGTCACTGGACCTTCAAACCCAACCCTACTTCCGATTAGCTGTGCGGCTATGGGCAAAATGACCTCCCTGAACCTCAGTTTCCTTACTTGGAAGACCGAATTACCAATGACATTGCTTTATAGATTATTTAGATGTGCCCATGGGAGCTGGGGACATGGTTTGGTAAGTAAAATGCCTGCCACAAAAGCATGAGAACCTAAGTTTGGATCTCCAGCAGCCACATACAAAGCCAGGTACAGCTGGAAATATGGCTCAGGAGTTAAGAGCACTGGGTGACCTTCCAGAGGACTGGGGGTCAATTTCTAGCACCCACATGAAATAAAACAACAACAACAATAACAACAACAATAATAAAAAAGCTAGTTGAGCAGCTTGTGCCTGAAACCCAGTGTTGAAAGGGTAAAGACGACTGGATCCCTGGCCAACCAGTCTAGCCGATCAGTGAGTTTGAGGATGTGTGAGAGACCATGTCTCAAAATATAAGGTGGAGGGACATAGAGGAAGATACCAACAGTGCACACACTGCCTATTTACCCACATATCCACATACACGTGCACACATACCACACACACACAAATGCAAGAAGAAGGAGTTGCGCATGTGTGAACACACTTGTGAATTGCTTAGCATCATCGACACAAGCGCAGCTTCTAGGACTGCTGTTTCCAAGTTTCTCACATTCTCTCTTGCTGTTGCAGGATGCTCTGGTTCCTTACTCCCAGAATAATTAGGCTCCGGGATCTGAGGGTCTGTGAAAAACACGGATCCATTCTATTTCTAAAATTTCTCGCTTCTGCTTGGTGCATAGCCGATAAAGGAAAGGTCCTCTTTGGAAGGAGTGTGAGACTCCTACTCTCTGCCCACTCTGTCCATACACTGCACAGTGTCCCTCTTATCAGTGGATGTCCTTTTTCATCGCATGATGTGATGTGAGCTCTGCCCAGAATGGACCCAAGTGTATGGACTTTTCACGGGTCTCAGCTTTGATTAACATGCCTGGCAATGAATCAGCAAGGCTTGTGCTTCCCCGGCAAAGGGTATTTTGTTTCAGAGGGTTGATTGTTTGAAATGTAGTTTCTCTAGCTCATGTCAGAACTGGTGTTTGAAGTACGCATGAGGACCCTTACTGATGGCCTTATGTACTAGTGAGGGTTCTCCACAGATGTAGCAGAGTGCTCTCTCTCTCCTCTCAGTGTGTGTGTGTGTGTGTGTGTGTGTGTGTGTGTGTGTGTGTGTGTGTGTTTGAAAGAGAAAGGGAGGGAGAGAGAGGCTGGCCACATACCTATAGAAAATTGCTTATGAAGATCTGATGGTATAGGTTCTGGTCTTTTTTTTTAACTTTTTATTTGTTGTGGATTTCATATCATACATCTTGATTCCATTCATCTCCCTGTCCCTTTGTATCTGTCCTCTGCCCTTGCAACGCCTCCCCCCCCCAAATAAAATAAAATAAAAATAAAATAAAACTTAAAAGGAAAAAAAGAAAAAGAAAAATCTCGTTGTGGAAGCTATAGTATGACATGCAGTTTAGTCCACATATCTTTACTTGCAAATGTTTTTTGCAAAGAATCATTGATCTCGTTCAAGGCCTCTGGTTTCTGCTACACTATAGACACCGGGCCCTCACTGGGACTCTTCCTGGACACCCTGTTGCTGCCCTGTGTGATGGAGATCCTGCAGCCCTGGGTCCACAGTATTGACCCCCCCCCCCCTCCACCCTGTGCTGCAGCAGATCATAGAGGATGTGGATGTTGGGGTGGACCAACACATAACTCTAGTTCTGGGCCTGGGTAGTTGCAGGGTTGGTCAGCCCACCATGTCATCCTCACCACCAGGGTGACCTTTACAGTACTGCCCCCATCTAGGTCGCCCGATACAGCAAGGATCGAGGAGACAGGGCCGGTTCTTCTGCTTTAATGCCTTTAGGGGATGCCGGCTCACTGACATCTACATCACTAGCGCCAGCTCTACTGTGTTGCCCAGGTGAGGTACAGGGGCCACTCTCCTGAGTGCTGAAGCTGATGAGGGACAGCGACAGCTCTTTTCACTCTCATGACCTCAGGGCCAGCTCTCCCAACTGCCACAGGCATGGTGGGAGGAGGGCATCTTTCCCTTGCCCATGCCACTGTATGGCGGATGAGGGGGTGGGGCTGGATCTCCCTCACTCATGCTCTTGGGCTGGCTCACCGGTGGTGCATCAGTCAGCTCTACGGGGCTGCCCAGGGTGAGGTTCAGGGCTCGCTTTCCTGGGTGCTGCAGTTGGTAATGGGGAGGGTCAACTCTGGGAGGGCATCTTTTCCTTGCCCTTGACACCACATGACACATGAGGGGGCACAGGGCAGTTCTCCCACTCTCAGGCCCCAGTCAAGGTGCAAGGCCTGCATTCCTGAGTGCTGCCGTTGGTGAGGGGCAGGGCCGGCTCTTCTGCTCTCATGACCCAAGGGCCAGCTCTCCTGCCTGCTGCAGGTGGCAAGGGGTGAGGGGCAAGGGGGGAATCTCTCCCTCGCCCACCTATGGCAGATGAGGGGCGGGGCCAGATCTCCCGTGCTCACATTCTCAGGGCTGGTGCTTCCGTACCCATGTTGACAGGATCAGCTCTGCGTTGCTGCCCAGGTGAGGCGCGGGGCCAGCTCTGTGCAGCCCTGTTCGCTCAGCCTTCAGTGGTGTATCAGGAGCCACGTGGCGGACATCAACACAGACCACGGCTGCAGCAGGGCTACAGACCCAGACATGGGCCTTGGCAGCCGCCCAGAGCCAGACATCACCATGGCCCCTGGTGGCCAAGAGGCCGCCCTCCTCAGCCGGCTCCTCACTGCTTTCACCTCTTCAGATCTGCCTCTCTACACAGGACATGAACCATTCTGCCTCCCTCTCTTCCATACCCCACCATGTATTTGTTCATGATAATAGTGCTTGACTGCCTGGCACCACGAGGTGCCTGGGGGCAGGCTTCCCTGGCAGGCAGGCATGTGGGTCTCCTCCTGTTCAGGCTTAATGGTGCTGGGCAGGGTTGTGTTTTCTCCTTACTGTTGGGGTAGGCTGCCCTGGTCATTTTTTTTTTTTTAATTTTTATTTCAGACGCATTGGTGTTTTGCCTACAATTATGTCTGTGTGAGGGTGTTGGTTCCCTTAGAACTCGAGTTCCAGACAGTAGTGAGCTGCCATGTGCCATGTGGGTGCTGGGAATTGAACCCAGGTCCTCTGGAGGTGGCAACCTGTGCTCTTAATCACTGAACCATTTCTCCAACCTCTTGGCTCTGGTCTGAATGCAGACATACTTAATGCTGAGAAGCAGCCATTGTTTCAGCGTGAGTCCAGAGACTATCTGGCTGGGTGGGGTAGTACCCATCTGTGGGTGGAGGCAGGAGGATGTGAGTCTTGAGGCAAGTTTGGGATACATAGCAACACTGCCTCAGAAGTCAATATAACTGAAGAAGCGGAAGAAACAATCCCCCCACAACACCCCTCCTCCAACCTGATGTCCAATGGGTAGGAAGACTTCCCTTTAGTTCTCAAGGGAGAGTCTGCCTTTTGTTTCACTCAGGCCTTCCCCTGAGTGGGTGAGGCCCACCCATGTTGTGGAAGACAGTTGGCTTTATTTATTTATGTAATTTTTAAAATGATTTATTTTTTCATGTGCAATAGTCTTTCGCCTGAAAATATGTCTGTGTGAGGGTGTCGGATCCCCTGGAACTGGGGCTACAGACAGTTGTGAACTGCCATGTGGGTGCTGGGAATTGAATCCAGGTCCTCTGGAAGAGCAGCTGGTACTCTTAACCATTGAGCCGTCTTTCCAACCCTGACTTTATTTAATCTATCTACTTTAGATGCTACGTCCATTCAGAAATACCCGGGATAATGTGTGCCCATGTGTCTGGATGTCCATAGCCCTTTATTTTATGCATAATGTTCCCTTGGTATCGTCTTGGGGTTCATGATTCTTTTCTGAGTTTGTGTAGTTGAGAAGACTGATTTAAAGCATCACAGGCCATGGAGGTCTCGAGGTTGGTGTTGTTTTCCTGAATCTTCCGTGGGTAAATATATAAGGCCTTGCTGGGCAGTGGTGGCACACACCTTTAACGTCAGCACTCAGGAGGCAGAGGCAGGAGGATCTCTGTGAGTTCGAGGCCAGCCTGGTCTACAGAGTGAGTTCCAGGACAGCTAGAGCTGCATAGAGATCCTCCTTCCCGAGTCAGGAATGAATGGATATGCCACATTCCACGTGCAGCACTGAAGGTCGTATATCAGAGATTGCCTTTTGCAGAGTTCACGATACCTGGAGAAGACAGACAGAACTGTGACTCCTCAGCCTGAAGCCATCTGGGTATGGCCATTTTGAGGGTATATAGGTGGCTTTCTCAAGTCCTCAGGTTCGAGGAAATTTCCTTTTCTAAACATCTCGGATGCTTCTTCTGCCCAGACCCGTGTCAGAGCAAACAGAGTGGGGAGCCTCACTGAACCTCAAAGCCAAGTGTACCCCCCGGACAGCTGTGGATCATCTAGGGGGCCATGTTGGCTTGGCTTCTTGAGGAAGGTGTGGGGGTCTGCATGGACTGAGTCAGACCTTCATCCTGAGGGCTTAGAGCAAGGGTGGCCCTCTCCTGTCAGCTGGTCTTGGATGGCTTGTGGAATTTAGAGCCATTGCTGAGCTTAAATTTCCCCCGTCTGGTACCGGAGCTGGAGCTGGCAGGGATGAAGAACCATTTAGAACAGAATGCAAAGATTGTCTTCCTTTTGGGTGTTGAAGGTGGAGAGAGAAGAATTTTGTTGGAGAGAATGTGGGACCAACAGTGTTGATCCGGTGAGCACCGTTGCTTCTGAGGAGCAGAGTCTGCTCCCAGAGTCACTGGCAAGGTTGAGACAGATAGGACGACACAGTGCTGCCTGAGGGTATTGGGCTTGAAGTTAAGCAGTTTTAAGTACTATCGAGACTGTTAATGTCGTTACATAAGCACCATTTAGTGTTTACTTCTTCAAATTAAACTACTGCGGGGCAGCACTGTTGTACCCTTAGAGGGCTGTCAGTCAGAATCTTCTCTTGTGCCTGGCTGCCTTGATCGAGGAACTACTGGTGGAGTAGGGTCCTCCTGCCTCACCTCCTTTATTCTGAGTTAGGGTCTCAGGTAGCACAGGCTAATCTTCAACCTGTGTGGCTGAGGCTGACCTTGAAATCCTGATCCATCTGCCTCTGTTTCCCGAGTGTTGGGATTACAAGGTATGCACTCCTATGCCTGGCTGAGGCAGCCTATCCGTACACAGGCTGTCACCATGATATCCCAGCTGCTTTGAAGAAATTACAGTCCAGATGCCAGGAAGGCTGCTGCTGCTGAAGCCACAGAGCTCTGTTTCAGGAGGGCTTCCACCAGCCAAGACCATTCTGGGCGGCATGACTCGTGTTTGGAAGACTCCACTCCAAGCAAGACAATCCTGGGTGGACTGTGGATGTTGCTGCCCACCCTGCGGCTAGTCTTACTCAGGATAGGAGGGGAAAGTGCCCTCCCAGCCGGAAGTCTACAATTCCTCTGATGTGATTAGTTCCTGAGGATTGTCATCAGTAGTACGTGAGGCTCAGTTGGCAGAATTATAACCTGTGTACAAGCA
The DNA here is from genome assembly GCF_949786415.1 of Peromyscus eremicus. Lineage (NCBI taxonomy): Eukaryota > Metazoa > Chordata > Mammalia > Rodentia > Cricetidae > Peromyscus > Peromyscus eremicus. Next base: position 124,444,280 of record NC_081416.1, on the reverse strand, counting down.
TGCCATGCTTTCTTCTGCCTATGTCAGCAGGCTGTTTCCTACTGCTTGGGGGGCTAGTCTGGGATTTTGTCTCCTGTATGTCCACATCACATTCCAACACCAGGCCCAGCAAAGGCTTCTTTCAAACCGTCTTTTATTGCCTATCGGTGATCCATGTCATGGCTAGAGTGGGCTGGGCTGGTTGTACCTATGCACTGAGGCAGCAAGAAGGCAGTTGTGGGATTCCAGAGGGTGGCCTGGAGCACACACTATAGAAAACTGAGCTTACCGGGGGTGAGGAGATATGAACCCCACTTTCCCTAAGAGCTGTCAAGGGTTAAAAGGGCTAAAAGCTGATGGTACAAAGGGCTAAAAGCTGATGGTCCCAACATCTGATACTCAGCTGCCGATTACCAGGCTGCTGCCAATCAAAGCTCAGAGCACCTATGTCTGTAAGTCTGTGACTTTGAAAGCTTGGGGCCATAGCCTCTAGTTCTCAGAGCCTAGAGCTGTAAGCCAGTGGTTTTGCAAGGCCAGCCTATAAACCTCGGGCACTCAAGAACTCATTTATGACAAGGTGGCCAGGTATGTCCCTTTGGTGTAATGTTTTGCTGCCAGGCTTGGTATTTACTCCACTCTTCATCCTAATTGTCGAACCCAGGTAGACACCACTGTGCCCAGGAGCATGCTGGTGAGGACAGCTGGGAGAAAAAAAAAAATCACTCTGCAGCGTGGCTTCAGGTTGCCTCCTTTTGTTGCTAGGTTCTCATTTGCCACGGTCTTCCCACTGTCTGTGCTGTTGCGTGACTTCTTGGGAGGAAGGACACACAGACAAACGCCTGTTCGCCCCAGATAGGGCCCCAACAACACACAGAAGGAATTATTTCATGTAAGCCTACCTTGGTGACCAGTGAACTTATCAGCGTTACTTACAGGAATGTGGGTGACTTAGAGGCAGCTGCACCGTGGAAGAGCGCAGTTCCACTGTGCACATATGGAGGTCCCTGCAGCTTGTAGGCATCAATACCACAGAAGCATCCCCCTACCTCCAGCAACTGTTCGCTGCCTCTGTAATTTGGGGAAGGAGCCTCACGAGGCTTTTAAGCTCTCTTGTAGCTTTTGAGTTTCCTCAAGCCTTCCTCCATCCCTGCTTAAGAAATGTTTCAATCTAAAGAAAACGGCCTCGGACCTGAAAGGCCTGGAGGGGCAGGCGCTGTAGATCTGCATAGGTTGATTTATGCTAGGGACACGGTGCTAAAATTTGCTATGTAAATGACATGACAGTTTGGTACGTCCTATTTTTGGTAATTCATAGTAGGTAAGCCAAGAGCACGTTGCCGTTCCTAAGACATTTTTAGAGGACCTGAAAGTGAGGTTCTGCTTTGATGCTTTTTGAGAACTTGAGAGTTTCTCTTGGCAAGAGGTAAAAAGATCTGCCAGTGTCTTTGACAAGTGGTCTCAGGGGAACAGCTTGCCATCTGCTGGAAAGCTCTTCAGTGTCCCACTTAGGATGTTTTGGATCGGCTGCTTTTTCATAGAGAGCATCCGATTTTCTGAAGAGGAGGCTGGCATAGACTACAAAGCATTGGGAACAGATCCAAGATCATAGAGGACCAGGCTCACAGAACATCAGTGGTCATCAGAAGAGGCCTTCCCTTAGGTGACGTCATGCATTTTCCAGACCCCCCCTGGGAGATATTGCAGTCTTCATTCAGGGAGTCCTATGCTAGGGGCTTGTGCCAGCTCTTTTCCTGTGGCCCACAGTGTCCCTCTGCCATGCCATAGGTAACAGTGTAGCAGTATAACCCTCACCATGGAAACCATATTGACTCATTTTCACAAACCCTAATCTTAGGAGAGAGGCTGGGGCATGTGTGATTTCTGTATTTGTTATTATCCGCTCAAATGAACTTATGCCAAGAGCCTCCCGTATGCAGGCTTGTTAAGGGCAACAGTCTCCTCAGTGACCATCCCTCACCTTTGAGGAAGATCCCTCCTATCCCATTTTATTTATGAGGAAGCTGAGGGAACCTCACTTAAGTAGAGCTTGTCAGGACTTTGACCCAGATCCCATAGGGTGGCACCTGCACCCCCAGCCAGGCTGTCCCTCTCCTGTCCTCAGAGAATGATTTGATCTTTTGTTTACTGTGCATTGTTTTACATGAATTTTATCTGTTTTGAACTGTTGCATTTGAATAGTATTTCTCTTAGTTGTCGAGTTGTTGGTGCTCAGATAATTCTGCTTTGGGAAGATGGGAAAGGTTAGGAAGTTGGTAACTCACTCAGTCCTGTGGACACTTGCCCCTCCCCCCTCCTCCCCACCCCCTGCCGTGTGTGTGTGTGTGTGTGTGTGTGTGTGTGTGTGTGTATCTACGGGGTGTGTGAATCTGTGGGGTACGTGTATGTGTATCTGTGGGGGTATGTGCGTGTGTATGTGTGTATGTACATATCTGTAGGGTAAGTGTGTGCATTCCCATGAGTGTCTGTTGTGGGTTCTTCCTCAATTGCTTTCTAGTTTATAAGGCAGGGTTTCTTGCTGAACTGGAAGCTTAACTCTTGGCCTAGTCTAGCTAGCCATCTTGCTCCAGAGATTTCCTGTCTGGCTTCTGAGTGCTGAACTTCCAGGAGGGCCATTATACCCGTCTGGCATTTGACCGTTCTCTTGCAGCTGAGGGTGAGTGCTGGAGATTCAGACCCCAGTCTTCATGCTGGCAAAGGGCTGTCCCCTGAGCTCCCTCTCTAGCTCTCAGCTTCTGGGGCCTTAACCGAGCCTTCTGGGCACAGCTGTAGCATCTGTCCGGAGGCAGTCGCAAGCATTGTCTGCAGATGTCAGGAAGTGAACTTATTTCGGCGGCGAGCTGCTCCATCTGTATGGAGGCTTGGCCTTATCAGCGTCGCTCACAAGCGTGGCCTCATGAGTGTGCTTCTCTTCCTCCAGGTTGGGAAAGAGGTTGAAGAAGACCCGCAAGTATGACATCATCACCACTCCTGCTGAGCGTGTGGAGATGGCCCCACTGAATGAGGAGGATGATGAGGACGAGGACGCCACAGTATTTGACATCAAGTATAGGTGTGGGCTGGGGGTAGAGGCTTCCGAGCTCCCGGGCTGGGTCGGGTAGGGTGGTTCAGCCACAGTGTCCTCGTGCTCTTGTTAAGTGTTAGGCTGTGAGATGTTCTTATTGCGGGGGGACCTGTTCCCATCACTACCTTGGTAGCAGTACCCAGGAATTCAGAGAGCAGGGCTGGTAAGTAAATGCTTGTGCTGAAAAAAAAAAAAAAGTCTGCATTATTATGGTTGCTTCCTGGCATATTAGCTTCACATTTGACTTTTTATTTACTGTGTGTGTGTGTGTGTGTGTGTGTGTGTGAGAGAGAGAAAGAGAGAGAGAGAGAGAGAGAGAGAGAGAGAGAGAGAGAGAGAGAGAGAGATTGGTTTCTCTGTGTAGACTCGACTGTCCTAGAACTCACTCTGTAGACCAGGATGGCCTTGAACTCAGAGATCCTCCTGCCTCTGCCTCCCAAGTTCTGGGATTAAAGGCATGCACCACCACCCTGGCACACTTAAATTTTATAAAGAACAATCACACATTGAAACGGGCTGATTCTAGATACCAGAGCAAGAAGAAACCCATGGCCTGTATTTTGTCAGGGAAAGGGTGAAGTCAACTAGTAATACTCAGTCACACTACAAAGTTATACATAGTGTTATTAATGATTGTATTGGTTTTATTGCTAAGCCATTTTGCCCATCTCACAGTCAGAAACATAGAAACAAAACAGAAAATGATGTCATTGTAAAAGGTCATAACAAGCCCCTCTACTTCTACCAGGCCGTCTTGCCAGACCTCACTTTTTTATTTTTATTTTTACTTTTTTTGTTTGAGACAGGGTCACATAACCTGGGCTGGCCTGGAACTTGCTGTGTAGAACTCACGGCATTTCTCTTGCCTCAGTCTCTTGAGTGTTGGACTTACAGGTGTGCATCACGCTCCTGTGCTCCCAAGCTTTTCCTATGGCTCACAATAAAAAGGGTCAGAGTCCTTCTGCAGGCCTGTGGCACATTGCGCAGCACAGACCCTTAATGGAGTGGGTCATATGTACTACTGATGTATATATGCATGCATGTATATGCGCCTGTACACGGGCACATGCCACTCGGTGTATTCGGAGGCAGAGAACAACTTTCTGGAGATGATTCCCTTCTTCTCTTATGTAGATTCTGGGAATCAAGCTCAGTTTGTCAGGCATGGCAGCAAGAGCCTGTACCCACTGAGCCATCTTGTCAGCCCTTGTACTGTTCTTTGATTCAGAACCACTACTAGAATCTTGTTCATATTAAGTGTGATCATTAATATTGATTGTTAACTTGCCAGGCTCCAGAATCACTATGGGCGAACATTCACACACTAAAATCTCTCTCTCTCTCTCTCTCTCTCTCTCTCTCTCTCTCTCTCTCACACACACACACACACACACACACACACACACACACGTATAGTGAGAACCCATTTCAAGTAACTGGTGTGGGAAGGACTTAAACAAGGTACTATAATATCTGTTTAGAAGTTCTGTCTAGAACGTGAGACGGGAAAGGGGTCTGTTCTTTGAGGGCCTGGATGCCAGTGTTGCTCTAGCCTAAAATACATCCACACTTGTCTGGATTCTTCAGACTGGAACAAGTTCCCTTTCTGGGCTGATAGTTAGTCCTGGATTGGCGTGGCTGCTAGTTCTGAAACTCACCAAGCGCCGAAACCAACTGGCGAGACTGAACCACTTAGTAGATATTCAAGTAGTAGAAATACTTTTGTGTTTTGAAAGGCCAACCCCCCCTCACCATGGCCTGATGCAAAAGTGAGAATCAAGGATGAGAGAGAAACTATGTACCCACACACTGGCATTTCCCAGACACCCCCTCTTGGCACCTGATGATGTCTGATACAGGATCTGGGTTTGCTTCCTCCAGCCCCTTGGTGTCCCCCATTTCTTCCAGGCAGAAACTCAGGACCCAGCAGATCCATTTGTATTAATCCTGTATTCTAAGCTGTTGGCTGTTGTGAGCCCTAGTCCCATGGGCTCAGTCTCCATGCTGAGTGTCTGCTCCTGGGCAGTCCGGTTCTCTGTTGTCACTTTGGGGACAGCCTCAAAAACAGGTTCCTCTATAAACTGGTCATTACGTCTGTGATATCATCTCTGATAGCCTTATTTTTAAATTTATTTGTGTATGGACATGCATGTGTGCACATGAGCATGTAGGCACACGTGCTGTGGCATGTATGCGGAGGTGGTATGACAGTTTGTAGGAGTCAGTTCTCTCATTCCACCATGTGGGTCTGTTTGGTTTACATGAGAATGGCCCTCACAGGCTCATGTGTGTGAATGCTTGGTCCTCAGTTGGTGGAACTGTTCGGGAAGGATGAGGAGGTGTGGCCTTGCTGGAGGAGGTGTGTCATTTGGGGTCAGCTTTGAGGTTTCAAAAGTCCATACCGGGCCCTGTCAGCCCTCTCTCTGCCTCGTGCTTGTGGATCAGAAGCGATGGTAGCAGCCTCGCTGTCTTACTCCTGGTCTTAAAGGGTATGCCTTCAGTATTTGACCACTGAGTGAGGTTTGCTGTTGGGTTGCTACATGGAGTTCTCTTCTATCTCTCTGTGTTACCTTTGAATTTTGTTCCTTTCTCCAGCTCTGTTGAGCAGGACATACCTTTTCCTTTAGCTCGTTATGGTGGTGAATCTATATATTCATGAAATTTCCAATATACAGTCAGTTCAGGATTCTGGAGTTAAAAACTAGGTCTTGTGTTACCTTACTATGTGTATTGTATTGCACAAGGCTTCCTTTCTCCCTAGGAAATGGTGACTGGCCTGTTGTTTTTCTGCTCTGTTACTGGTCTGTTTGTCAGGCTCTGGTGAAAGTTATGCTGGCCTCATAAAACGAGGAGGGCTTGTTTCCTTATTTTCCTTCTCTGGACTAGTTGGAATCAGATTGGAACCATTTGTTTCCTAAGGGTTTCAGTAGAGCATGAGAAAAACTGGCTGCACCTGAGACGGTCTGTGTGCTGGTTTTAGGATCAGTGACATTCAGCTTCTTGAATAGTTCCAAGAATATTCAGTCTTTATTTCTTCCTGGGTCAGTTTTGATCAGGAGTAGTTTTGGGGCATTTTGTCCATTTCTGTTCAAGTTTACAAACTGTTTTTGTATGGTTATTCTCAATGTTCTTCTTCTTCTTCTTCTTTTTTAATCTTATAAACATTTGTAATATGAGTAACTGTGGTCTTTCTTTTCTTTTTTGAAAGACAGGGTCTTTGTGTAGCCCTGGCTGGTCTGGAACTCCTTATGTAGACCAGGCTGTCCTTGAACTTACAGAGACCTGCCTGCTTTTGCCTCCCAAATGCTGGGATTGAATGTGTGTGCCACCATGCCTGGCTCTTTTGCATTATTAATTAATATTTAATATGTTTTTTATATTTTCCCCCTTGCTCAGTCTTGCAGGAAGTTTCATTTTATCACTCTGCATGAAGAATCACCTTTGGGCTTCTTTGGTACCCTCTGTAATGATCAGTTTTCAGTTGGTGTCTGCATCCCATCTGTCTTAGTTAGGGTTTCTATTGCTGTGAAGAAACATGATCAAAAAGCAAAGTTGGGGAGGTGTAGCTGAAGTTTTTTCCAGTCCTGCCCAGCCCCATGGACCCTGCAGCTGCTCAGACCCAAGTAAACACACAGAGGCTTATATTATTTACCAACTGTACGGCCATTAGCTCAAGCTTATTTCTGACTAGCTCTTACATTTAAACTAACCCATAATTCTTTTTTTATGTTTAGCTGTGTGGCTTGGTACCTTTTCTCAGTTCTGCCTTCACATCTTGCTTCCTCTGTGTCTGGCTGGTGACTCCTGACTCAGTCTTCCTCTTCCCAGAATTCCCCTCTCTGCTTATCCCGTCTATACTATACTTCCTGCCTGGCTACTGGCCAATCAGTGTTTTATTTATCAACCAAATCAGAGCAACACACATACTCAGCATACAGAAAGACATTCCCAGCACTTCTCCTTTTCTTTTTTTTCCCAAAAGGAAGGTTTTAACTTTAACATAGTAAAATTACATATAATAAAACCGTAATCAAGCAAGAATTACAGTTATACTATCTAGTCTATTTGTGTTTGGCAAAATTAAAGAAAATATTCTATCTATCCTATATTTGTGGGTCTAAAGTTTTATATCTATCTTATCTTTTATCATAACCAAGGGAAACCATAGTTATAACTATCTAGTCTTCAACTACATCAAAGACCTCAGAAGGATATAATATTACCTGAGAAATGGGAGAAGGATGCAAGCAACTTTTGGGAGTCTTGTGAGAGTAGACAGAGACAGCTGGCAGCCTGGACAGTCACCTAATGTTTCTCAGCATCATTTCAATCTTCTATCTTAGCTAGAACATATTAAGTATTAGATTCAGGTTCTTCAGGATAGGGCACCTTTTGGAATGACAGTATTTGATAATCATTCCTATTGTATATAGTCTTGTATTAGGTTAGAACTTTCTTATTTAGACAAAAGGGGGAGATTTAGTGGGTAGCTGTTCCAGCTTTGACCTGGAAGTACTACCCCCATTGAGGCCTCTGGTAACAGTCACGCCTACGAGGCGGGCCTGAGAGAGGAGCCCTTAAGACCCGAGATCCAGATGTGCCGGCTCTCTTGGTTCCTGGATCCTGGATGCTGGAGGTAGACCAAGCAGAGTTCTCCAGAGAACACTACTGGACTGTGCTACACCTTTCCCAGACCCTGTTACCTATCCCTTTACTTGTAAGTTATCCCACAAAATAAACCTCCCTTTTAATTACATGGAGTTGCCTTAATACTTCCACCAATAGGAAGGGTTTATTTGGCTTACACTTCCACATTGCTGTTTGCCACTGAAGGAAGTCAGGGCAGGAACTCAAACAGGTCGGATCCTGGAGGTAGGAGCTGATGTAGAGACCATGGAGGGGTGCTGCTTACTGGCTTGCTTCCCCTGGTTTGTTCAGCCTGCCTTCTTACAGAACCCAGGACCACAAGCCCAGGGATGGCACCACCCACCATGGGCTGGGCCCTCTCCTATTAATCACTAAGAAAATATCTTACAGCTGGATCTCATGGAAGCATTTCCTCAACTGAGGCTCCTTCCTCTCTTGATGACTCTAGCTTGTGTCACGTTGACACACACACAACCAGCCAGGACACCATCCCTCAGTTTTCTTTGAGCGGATTCTATTTCTGCTGCGTCTTCCACTGAATACGTAGCCCACTCAGTCATGGTCAGACTTCCCAGCTGGAACCCCCATTTGTTCTGTGGCAGCCTGTGTCAGAGCCCCCCACAGACATCCAGGACTGTTGCCGGGCCCCGTCCTGCCCTGCCTTGTGTCCTGAAGAACTGAACTTCAGGGAGCTCCCCGTAAAAGCTCCTGCTGTTTGTGGTTGAAGTGAATTGAGGATGTGAATGAACTTGGAGGTGAGTCAGTCAGACACAAGGCCATGCCGGTCCAGAGAAGACTGACCGCTGGGAGGCTATAGCTTTTCCTGATGTACAGGTTTTTGTAGGAACTACAGATGAGAAGTGGGGGTGGGTGGGGTGGGGGATGAATTTGCTGTCATCTCACTACTTAGCAGTCGCCACTAGAGTGTGTGTGAGTACACGTCTGTGGGGATTTCTTTTTCTTTTGAAATAGGCCCATGTTACAAAGGCTGATTTGGGGCACTCGTCCCCCTGAATGGCGTATTGTGAACAGCTTTTTATGTCAATGAGTATGAAAGAATGGAGGTCTTTGAGGTCACCTTTCTGTTTCATGGAGTGTTTTTTGAGGACTTGTCTGTACACCGATAACCTATTATAGGGACTTGTTTTTCCTGTCCGCCAAATGTTCCTGGTTCTCTCCAGGAAGCACACGCATTGAAATCGGATGTGAATGAATCATGACTAAAGGTTGTTTTATGATGGAGTGGAGAGAGGACTATCATGTGCTTGGCACCAGGGTAGGGAGGTGGGTCGGATGCCTCTTATTGTCTGTGTAACTTTCTGATCCTATCTTGTGACTTGGGAGCCCCGGTGGGTCATCAGCCAGGCTTGCTTTTCCCCAGGTTTCCAGTCATGTAGAGAAGAGGTCACAGGCCAGGGAGGCTTCTGTGGACAGCACCCCCACCCCAATGCTGCTGGCTATCAAACCTAGGATCTCAGGCAAGCTAGCCAAGCCCTCCACCACTGAGCTACACCCGGCTCAGCCGCCGCCTTTGTATGTTTCGTACAGCTGGGATGCTTTGCTTTGGGGAAAATAACTACACGGAGTACCGGAGAGCCCTGGAGTTTCGGAATGGTTCCACATTTCAGGAGGTGGATTTCACTTGTGTTTTGTGCTTGGTTGGTCTGGTACACAGTTGCGGCCAGTGTTTTGGGTCTCTGCAGATCCCTCGTTTATTCCGGAGACTTTTGTTTCGCCCCCTAGGCATCCCTGGAGGACAGGCACACACGAGCTCTCCTGGTTGTACCGCAGGCAGCCTGGCAGCCGTGTTGACGAATGCAGCCCAAGGTACCCAGCTGCTGGGAAACAAACCCTCCCAAGGTGCCAGGCTGCTGCTGTCCCTGCCAGTCCTGCCTCCTGCTGAGATGGGCTTCCTGTGTGTGGAAACAGTGTGGCTCCTCCAGGGTGTGGACCAACATTCTAAGCAGGCTTACTTGCCCCTACTTCTGTGGCTAGAGCTTCCTGTAGGGATATTGGATATCAACGACGTGACCACAGCAAAGGAGACTGTGCCTACTCTATTCTCCATAGTCAGACCCCTGGAGAGCGAGTAGGTACGAAGCAGAGCTGCCCCCCTTCCCCCACCCAAGGTTGAGGTCTGCACTCGGTGCTTCTTAAATGAAGGTGTTATTACCTTTCCAGTGGCAATGTCTTATGGCTGCATTTCCTTCCTAAGGAGCTCGGGAATGGTTGGGTTCTGGAGGCTCCTCTGCCTGCCTCACGTCCCCAGGGTTTAGTTCTGTTGTGAAAGGAGCTGATGGCGAGGAATCTCTCAGAGAGCTGGGGTTCCCCTTTGCTCTGCAGCTCTCCTGGGTATACGTGTGGCTGATTATTCCTACAGGTATGGGGGTGTAAGAGGCTCATGGGATGAAGGTATAGGACCTGCCAGAGGTTCCATGCAGGTGCTTCTGGGACCTCTGTGAGATGAGGGGTCACCTGGCGACTGTACTTGAGCACCCAGGCAGGTGACAGTGCCACGTGTTGGGTGACCAGTGTGTCCCTGTGCTGTTGCTCTTCACCGGCTCTTGCTGGGGTCAGCAAGCCACTGTCACTGGCTGTCATTTGTAGACGTTTGATGTAGCTGTGGAAATTGCTCTCTACTCCGGCCTGATTCTTAGTTTGGTCTCTGAAACCATCACCAGCCCTTAAATTCTATTATGCTTTTGTTTTTCGTGGATTATGTAAGGTCCATAATCCAATGCTAAAGCAGCAGCTTTCATGGGTCTGTTTCCCCCTCTTTCCTAAGCTTGTAAATATTTTACTTAAGGTAAAAATATTTCTTGCATTCCTCCTGCTGTCTGGACTGTGTTAGAGCTAGAGTTTGAAGATGAGCAGGCTCACACGTGGGTCCTGCCTGTTCAAACAGTCTGAGCAGGGGACAGATACTAGTCATATGCTTATATAGGCCCAACTCATCAAGCGGCGGCCAGTGGGCCACATTTGCTTTGTACTCATCGGGTCTGTGTTACTGTAACAACATACCTCAGACAACAACTCAAAGGTTTATTTTGGCTCACAGAGTTGGAGGTTTCAGTCCATGGTTGGTTTGCCCCGCGGTGAGGCAGCACATCTTGGCAGGGGTGGTAGAACAAAACCTCTCACCACATCATGAGCCAAGGAACAAAAGGGAGAGATTGGAATCCCATAATTCCTGCCCGTGTGTCCCCAGTGACCTGGAGGCCTCCCATTGGGCCTCCCCTCTGAAAGGCTGTGCTGCCTCCAGCATTGCCAATCCTAACTCAGTGGGCTGAGGGGAGACATTATGGATCCTAGACTGGGACAAGAGCTCACAAACCAAGTATGAGTTCTACTTCTTGTTCCTTGTGCACCCAGGTCCCACTGTGTAGCCCACAGCTTTTCTCAAACTCATGGTCTTCTTGCCTCTGCCTCCCAACTGCTGGGATTATAGGCCTGTGCCAACATGCCAGGCTCTGATTTCTACATTTTCATGCTTGAAAAAGAATCAAAAGGAGAATAGTATTTCAAGATAGATAAAAGTTGAATGTAAGTCAGTTTTCAGTGCCCATAAATAAAGTTTTATTGGAACACAGCCATCACCAGGCATTCTGTACTGTCTCTGGCTGCTTTTTGTCATGACAACAGGGTTCCTAGTTGACACAAAAGTGGCAGGATCTACACGGTTGAAAATAGTTACTCTTGGGTAGATTTTCAAGAGATGCTTTGTTGACACTTGGCCTGAACACCTGTAGGAGGCCGGAAGGAGGGATTTAAGGAGAAAACAGCTTGTGTTCTAAGGGGTGTGGGGGCTGTGTGTGGAGGGAGGGTCCCCGAAGTCCTGTGTGAGAGCTGAAGGGTAGAGTTACATGGAGAATGGAATGTGCCTTTCAGACAGCACATTCAAAAGCCTCGTGGGTGAGGAGCGTCAAGGGCTGCAGAGGACCATGGTGACGAAGATGACTGCTCAGACAGCAGCTATAGGAAGAGGGACAGAGAGTGAGTGTGACAGTGTGGCCCAGGAGTGGAAAACACCAGGGAGGATTCAGATGGCTTCAGTGCTCTGCCACAAGTGATGAGTCTCCTTCTTGCTTTTCTTTCAGATAAAACTTTTCGGGCGCGTCGGCATCCTGGGGGAAGCTGGTCGGCTGCAGCCTGGGATATGAAGGTCTGGGCACCGTCTCTCACCTGAGGTGTTGAAACCAAACCCAAAGTTATTTATGAAGCTCTGGCTCCACTCTGTGTGTCCAGCAACTGCTTGGAATGTCACCATCAAGCTTGCCCCCTGTCGCCCCAGCCACCCCTGGATGCCCCTTTGAAATGCTCTTTGCCCTCCTTCCTTGAGGGGTTTTCTACCTTTCTAAGAGGTGAAGATGGGAACATCAATTTCAAAGAATTTTTCTACAACTGTAATAATAGTAAGGCTACAATTAGGAGGATTAATAATTTTAAGAAGCAGGGCGAGGGAGATAGCTTAGCTCATAACCTGATTACCTTATGAGCAGGGGACATGAGTTTTGTCCCTAGAGCTCACATTAAAATAAATCAAAACTAGTGTGATGGCCCACACCTCTAGTTCAGTACTGGGGAGAGAGGTGAATCCCTGGGGTTGACTGCTCAGCCAGCCTAGCCTAATGAGCAAGTTCCAGTGAAGACACCTGGTCACAGAAACGTTGGATGACTCCAGAGGGACAATGCCCAAGGTTCGTTTCTGGCCCCTACACGTGTTTACCAGCATAGACACAGACAGACAGACAGACACACACACACACACAGCCCCTATATCCCTCAAAAGCCTGAAGGACCTTCAGATGCACTTAGGAGAATCCTGACATTTTGTTCTCCCAAATCTTTCCATCATCATCAAATCTGGCTTTTTTTGGGGGATAGCTATGTGATATTTCAGAGTGGACATCCAAGTTCCTCACCCCACCTCACCCTTTCTAAGAGGTTCGGCATAAATAGCTATGGCTATTCCACAAACCAATTTCCAATTTTTTCAGGGATCAGACCACGTGGGTGAGTGTGTGTATGGATGTGTATACCTATTTCTCTTCTCATGGGAATGGACAGTGCCAGGCAGCTTTTGGTCGTGTTTGTGTGTGTGTGTGTACTAGAAAAATGTTCCTTTGTCCTGCCTCAGTGCTGTGTTGTCTGCCTTAGGAACGTAGTGCTAAGAAGAAATCACTGTGGTAATTTAAATGAATGGTAGCTGAAAAGGAAGAAACAAAGAACTTTGTCAGGGACCCTGTTGGAAGTCAGTCCAGGCTAGGCCGAACTAGACTCCTGGGCCCACGCGCCTAGCCTGGGAGCGGGGTACCCAGGGATGCCCTGAGGAAACAGGTCCCAGACTGGCTGCTCAGGTTAGTGGAGGCCTCCCGTTGGCTTCCCCCCAGTTTCTGTAGCTGGTATGCAAATCTAATAGTAGTGCCTTTGGGATCCTAGGAATGGAGTATGTCTGAAAAGGTGGCCGCCGTTACCGCCTTGTTTCCTTTTCTGTCTTTGTTCTAAGGTTTGTGTACTTGTCTGTTTGATGCCCTGCTCCGTTGCTTTGGATGAAAACCCCTACCTTGGCCAGCTCTGCCCTACCGTCAGACTTTACAGTCCCTGACTGGGGCTGGGGTGGTGGCAGTAGGTGGAAAGGGCCACCCTGGCTCCGGAGCCTGGCTGGGCACGGGTGCTTTGCAACCCCGACCCATCGTGAGGGGTGCTGTTCTTCTGGGCTCCCTTTATCTTGCTTCTCAGTTGACTTCTCTCAACCTTCTGCCCTGTTGGCCAGAGGGGTGGGGCTGGAAACAGAGCAGGTGGCTCACTCCCCTCACTGGGTACTCACAGCACAGTGGGGAATCTAGGTAGCTGGCCACCTTGAAGCTGTGCACCCTACCCTCTCAGCCTTGGGAGCTGGGACTGCCACCTGCCATTCAAGGGTCCCGGGACTACAGCTGAACCTTCTAGAAAAGCTGGATTCTCCTGCCTTATGTGTGAACACCATGGTTCCGGTTGCCAATCACTCATCACTGACTCCAGCAAGAATGGCAGGACAGCAACCTTCCAGATCCTTGATGGAACTTCAACACTATGGGCGCTTAAATAAAGATCCTTAAAACAAACAAAGAAGAATCGTTAATCGATTGAGTCATGAGTGTGTTGGGTTTGGATGTTTTCTGATGGAGCTGGTGAGATGACTCTCTGTGGTAGGGTTGAGTGGGAGTTTCTGGGTGTGTGTGTGTGTCCTGGTGATTTAGAAAAAGGCACATGAGTGGAATGGGGCTGGGGAGACATGCCCGCCCTCTCTCTCTCCCTCCCTCCCTCCCTCCCTCCCTCCCTCCCTCCCTCCCTCCCTCCTCTCTCTCTCTGTCTCTCTCTCTCTGTCACACACACACACACACACACACACACACACACACACACACACACGATTCATTTGCTCCTGTTCTAGAAGCTGGTTCAGGTTGGGAGGTATTGAGCCCTCAGTGGAGACTCTTGAGGTGTCCCCAGGATGGAGAGCCCATCATCATTTATGTGCAATCTGCTGCCCCGTCCTTGCCTCATCCCTGCTTCAGCATAAGAGTTCTCTGACAGCTAGGTGTGATGGCACATGCCTGTTATCCCAGGGCTGGAGAGGCCAGCCTGGGTTACAGAGCAAGACTTTGTCTCAACAAACAGGAAACCACCCCAACATTTCTATGATTGTTCAGTGTAGATTAACCCCTTAGTGGATAAAAGCCAGAGAGGATGGCTCACTTGCGTCCACTTGAACATGCAGCATCGGCCATCACCTAGAGCTTGATGGGTGTGATCTCCTTGACTCCCAGCAGTGCATTAGTATTCTTTGTGGTCAAGTATTTCCCTGCCAGTCTCCTCCCTCTTGACATCTAGGGATGAGATGGAGGAGGAAGGAGGTACCCTCAATCCAGCAGTGTCCTTCTGGTGTAGGACTGGCTGCTAATGCAGCTTATCCTTTAGGGATTCATTTGTGTGTGTGTGTGTGTGTGTGTGTGTGTGTGTGTGTGTCCAAATCCTGGTCCCTTCTGCACAAAGTCTTTCCCCACATGCCTTGTTAGCTAGTAAAGAAGAGATAGTCCATGACCCCCAAGTCTGTCTCCCAGTTGCCTGCATTTCCTACCAAAAGTGCTGACACTTAGGAAGAGGGATAGTTTGGGGGCATCACTCAAAATAGTACTTTCTAATGTTGGGAAACCCCTACTGAAATCTTAAGTATTTTATGTGCCTTGCCTGCCTTTTCCAGGAAGATTCTGGGCTTGGGGACCTTTTGAATGGAATTGGGAAATAACCAGAAGGGAAATTTCCAGGGACGGGCACACAGGTACCCTATGCTTGCTGGGGAGCCTTGGATTACCAAAGTTATTTCATGATTGATTGGTTCCTTGGTATTGTTAGTGCTTTGAGAGGGAGTGGGCTGTGTTGTGAGCATCAGCAAAGGGGATTGTGGCTCAGCCAAGAGGAAAACCGTGGGAAGAGTTGGGTGACTACTCCATCCCACTTCCCAGACCCACAGGATCTACCCCATGAAGCCTGCAAGCTGCTCCCAGTCACAGGTGGGAGCCAGTGCTTGCCTCTAGCTCAGCTGAAGTAGACTTCTTGTGACTTTTATCTGAGAATTCAGGAAGCCTTTATGTGGACCAAGTGTGAAATACGCAGCACACAGCTTGTGAGATGGCTCTATTTTCTATACTTGTTGGGAACCAAATACCGTCAACATTTCAAACCACAGAACTTTCCTGTTAAGACCTTGCAGCTTCCACATGGTCATTTCAGGTCCTGGAGTCAGAACCAGTCACTCCCAGGCTTCCCTATCAGCTTGCAGCAGCTTTAGGAGGTCAAGCAGGGAGTGTTTAGGGCTTCCACAGCCCCAGATACCTCACCAGACACGAAGTCATCGAAAAGATCAAGACTCCACAAGTGGGTGATGCTGCCAAGGTGCAGTGCAGCATAGGCTCATGTTTGGGACTGGTAGAATGAACGGCAGAGACAAGAACCGGTCATTGGGCCTGGGAGTGAGTGCCTAGGAGTGACTGGGGAGGCGGGAGGTGTGGGAGAGGGCCACATGTCTGGACTCAGCCCAGGAAGAGACCAAAAAAAAAAAAAAAAAAAAAAAGATGGGGTGGAATTAGACTCCTGGTTAATGCACATTCAAAGCATCGTGTATTTCTAACCGCACACTTTATGATGCAGGCTGACAACGCTTCCCCCAAATCCATAGACTGATAGAATCCCCTTTGTGTGTTTTTGGCCAAGGCTCTTTAAGACACTCCCAAAACATTAAATAGGTTACTGCTGTTGCCTGTCTTTGTCCCCCAGAGGTAGAAGGTAAACCCCTGTTGCTGAAGACACTGTTAACTTCAGACACAGGACCCAGAAGACATGGACTAGGAGAGGTAAACCCCTGTTGCTGAAGACACTGTTAACTTCAGACACAGGACCCAGAAGACATGGACTAGGAGATCTGACCTGAAAATACCAAGCACTCAATTTTCCAAGGAAGGGAAGCAGTCAATAGTCCTACCTAGCTATTATGCCTATAAACCACAACAATGACCAGTGTGGCACGATAACCCCAAGGATGCACAGTGGCACACATACCTTGATGGTAACCAAAAGACAGAAACCTAGCCAATAATCTGGGGCCAGAAAAGTCATGGATTTTGGAGGAGAGCCCATAACCACCACTAAACCAGCATAATCCCTAGCTATCTTCTAAGTATTTATCCTTATGCCCACCGATAAGTATAGTTCTCACACCTTATCAAGGAACCTTCCCTTTGCAATAGGCCATTACAGAAAATCACAACTGATCAAAATGCAGAGGAGAGAGTATGTGTCCAACAGCTGGGGCTACGCAACTCCTGCCCCTGAGGCTCAGGGGTCCTCATGGAATCAGACATGGAAAGACTGTAAGAGCCAGAGCAGCAGGGTGTTAGTGAGACCCTGTCTCCTAGAAATGTCAGAGAAGCTATACCCATAAAGTCTCATCAACATGGCCGCCTTAACAAGACCGGAGCAAGGACAACACCAGTCGACATTCTGACATGGAAGGGGTGAAGCCCCAACCCTAGACAAAGAACTACAGGTGACTAAGGAATGCCGCCATTGGGAAGAGATCCCCAAATTGTTTATTAAGTGGTCAGCCCTGAAATCATGTATATATGAATAACATTGTATGAACTGAACAAGTTATATTTATATATTTAGGTACACACATACACACAATTAAAAAGAGGCTATAAATTTTGAGGCAGGAGAGTACATGGAAGGGGTTGGAGAAGTGGGGAAGTGATAGAATTTCAAAAGATAAAATCAGTTGCACCAAGTGCTTTGAGACGGTAGCGGGGTATCCACCAGAGAAGACTACTTGGACACGGATTTAAACCAATAGCAAGTCTTCGTTAGCCAGCCAGCAACTGTGCTGTGCGCTCAGATCCCAGTGGAGCCTTGAGCCTTTCTCAGGGTATGTTTTAAAGCACAATCATGTCCTGGGTTGACACACTTCAGAACTGCAGAGACCAAAAACAAGGTTAGTACATGCAGAGACTTCCCTAGAACCATGGACGTCTTTGTTCTGGCAGGTGTAGCTGCCTACGTGATGGGTCCCATGGCCTGAATGGTTCTTCCATCATGACGTCAGCTGTGTTGAGGTCTGGAGCCTACTACAAAACAACAAAACTTTATGGTGCAAGCTGAGCATGCCCAGTGACATCTCTGTCTATCATTTTAGTTTTTTACATATGTACTCCATGACTTTGAGCTAAGCATGCCTCCATTTAAAAAAAAAATGATTTTAAACTGAGCACACTCAAGAGTGGGCTGACCCCTATATGACTATACATTGCCCCCTCACAACAAAATCCTATGCTTCTTTTGTTTGGAGAGGGTGTGGCTTTCAAAATGACTCCTCTGCTCTCCTTGCCTGGTACAGACAACACATTTTTCTCTGCTCTTTCATGTCTTACTTGTGCTTATTTTGGCTTTACACTCACCAAGATGCAAACCCACTGTGTTGGGTTAAAACAATAAGCCCACTTGGTGCTGGGGATACGACCACAGGCCTTTTGCCCAGTCAGCGGAGTCTGGTTGTGGGACTTGTATCCCCCTTTTCCCCTGTTGACGACGGGCAGATGAGTATCAGGATTGCTGCTGCTTCAAAATCGCATGCTTTCCTTCATAATGATCATCTCTCTGCGTTATAAGAGCTTGAGAACGGTTCTGATTCCACCTGCCTTGACATCCATGCCATTATCCAATGTTCATGTTCTCCCTCCTCATCCCCTCGAAGCCTCATCCACCCGTGCCCTCTTCTTGCCTCACTTTAGCTGGAATCACTCCGCATGGAAAATAATTACTGGAAATGTTATGGACATGAAAGTGAAGAACAACCGACTTGTATAAATGAGCACTGCATAAAGCAGCTAATGAAATGGAACAATCGTTTTATTTGGAAGCCAAGCCAGGGGCATGGGATACTGCTGAGAATTAAGCCTCCCTCTGAGCTGTCCACTTGACACTTGGCTGAGACACTGAAATTCTCAGCTCTCCCAAGGTAGGGAGGAGTGACCAGTACACATGGGGTGGGGGGCACGGGTAACAAATGAGATGTGCATTGTTATACGTGGGGCCGTAGGCACAGTGCGGGTGCCGGCCTGCTGGGCTCTCCAGGTGGACAGTGCGCTCATACCTGGGTTTAAGGCTATTGGAGGGGAAGAGCACCACGCAAGAGCCCTGTCATGACGAGTGTCTACTTGGCTCAGGCACCTGCATCGTGGCATATGGGAGTTCCATCTTCTATTTATTGAGCTTTTACTGTGTTTCAGGCAACACAGGAAGAACTTTACGTGGATTATAGAGAGGCTCGTTTTCAGTGAGCTGAGCCAGGGACTGTGAAGCCAGACTCTAGGCGAAACTTACAGACTCTAGGGCTTTGCCACTTTTTGTGACCTTAGATACGTTACCTGGCCTCTGTGAGCCTTCCTCCTTGTCTATTATAGAGGAATCAGTTTGTCTAGCCTGGGTATTGTGAACTGGATGTGTTAGTGACTTTTAGGGTACTTGTTGGCACTGCCAGGCACTTACTGTGTTATTGTGTATGACAGCCAGTACAAAGTAGTCCCTGCATTATCATATCTGTTTTCCAGTGAGAAAACCTAAGCTTTGGTAATGAGTTTGCTCAGACCTCCTGCTAGCAAAGTTAGATGCTTGCCTTTGAAAACCTGAGTGCTATGCACAGGACTCCTTACCCAGGACTAGCTTCTGCCCAAGGCCTAGGCACGCAGAGGGAGTTGGTTGATAATCGCAACCAGGTCCATGGAGCGATTCCAGACGTGTAGAGAGTGCTGGGTAGGTGTGTGTGGGTCTCCTGAGGCATCTCTCCTTCTGTGGAGCAAGAAGTTTGAAGTTGGTAGTGAATGTTGCTTGGGAGAGTGGGGTTTTTGGATAAAGGAGAAGCAGGGAGCTGGAAGTAGAGAGGATGCTGCGTTCCTAAGCTGCTTCTAGAAGGAGCAGAGTGGGCCTCGCCCTGGAGGAGCAAAGCTGGGTTGGAAGGAACATTGCATGGGTCAAGTGTCTTTTTCTTGCACACGCCCCGTCTTCCTAATTGTAGGCACTCTCAGAATACTGTCTGGGCGGGGGTGGGGGTGTGTGGGGGTGTGGGGGGGAGGAACAGCCCACGCACCAGCTCTGCTTCCTTTTTCCCATGAGTGGGAATGCATATTTAAAGGGGAGCCTCCCAGCTGTACTTTGTAGGCTAGTTCTAACCTGTGCCACCAAAAGCTCAGGATGAGAAAGGCCTCCTGTAGAAGCACAAGACGTGAGGACCTGGGGTATGGCCCCCAAGAAGAGCCCCCGCCGAGTAGTCTCCTCCCCTCCTCCCCTCCTTTGAGCATTTCCAGTCTGAAGAATGAAGGAGGGATGGTACGTGAGGGATGGTGACTCATCTGTACGTTTGCACAACCAGGGAGTGTGGGCTGCCCACCAAGCCCAGCCGTCGGGATGGAAGAGGGGACCCGCTCTGAACCTGTCCTCTCCCCTCTCCCAGCAGAGAGCAGCTCAGTGACTGTACTTGTAACACTGGGCAAGGCCCACAGGAGGCACCTGCGGCCCATATGGAACCTGTCGGATGAGGGCTCCAAGGGGAGAGGGAGCTGAGGCTTCTTGCCCATGACACACCTTTCGCCCCCCCCCCCCCCATCTTTCTCTTAGCCATCAGAGCCCCTGGGAACCCTGATGCTCCTTACCCTGTCTCTGAAACAGCTGTCATGTGAGCTTTAGATCCAATTTGGTTTGTGTCCAGGTGGACTATCCAATACCCATGGGCATAGACTACATTCTATTAAGAGTTTTGTGTTTAAGGCTGCTGTGGATCCCGTGTGTGCCAATGGTTGTCCTTGGCACGAGGTCCTAGAATCCAGAAAGGTCCACCTTGCAGTGGCTACCTGAGGACCAGGCCCTGCTGAGCAGAATGGCATCCTGGGAATTTGTAGTGTAGGTGCTCGAGATATAGGAGCTACGGAGTTCTGTGTACTCATTCTGCCCTGGCAGGCACTGAAGCTCAGAGAGTTTATATGAATTCCAACTGTTTTCACCCCAGGAAAGAAAACTCTCGGAACCTGGGCCACCTGGACTGGGGGCTTATGTTCCTCTTCACTCTCCCTGGGGTATTTGGGTCTCAGGGCTCCTCTTCTGATACAGAGGAGGATGGGCGTGGTCAACAGCCACTCACCTGCCAACCGACTGAAAGCGTGTGTGGTCAACTTCATGCATCAGGAAGGAAAATGGGTTTGGGTTCAGATGTATATACATCTTGTGGGCTTAAAACACAGTGAACTTTTCAGCGAACGAATGCCTCTTTGGCCCAGTGACCAAGAGTCCCAGGAGTCTGAAAGCCTTGAACTTCACCCTTAAGGCGCCAGGGGGCACTGTTTGCGGTGGGGTGGTTGACCTCAACTAGATGGTCAGGCCAGGTTCAACTTCTGCTGGAGCTGGGAGGCTTCTGCTACATGTTTCTCAGTATGGGGAGCCTGGGAAGGCATCCTGGAGCTGGGAGAGGAGACCACAGTGTCTATATGCCCAATGAGGGGATGTGAGAGGCCATTGAAAGAGGAGCTAAGTCAATGGACACCAACATCCGGCTTAGTGGGGCTTCCAGGAGTCACTCCCACCCCGTCAGAGGCCGAGGCCACACAGCACATGAGGAATCCTGAGCACTAGCCCCAGGAACCTTCCCTGTCGTGCGGTATGCTGATTCAGTGGGTACGCAGTCCCAAAGGCAGTATTTCCATCAAACTCCCAGGAGGCCTTGGGGGTCCTGGCCCAAGGGCCCCATCTTGAGAGGGGACAGTCTTAGGTTGCCTTTTCTCCAACACCGTGTTTCAACACTGCTTCTTGCCTTTCTGTGCTCTATCCTTGCAAGCACGGGCCGCCACCCCGATATCGCCAGTGACCCTCACCCCCACCATCCCAGAGTCCCTGGCACTCTCAGATACCATGACACTTCTTGAAATCAAAATCATGGGGACCAGACAAAGATGTCATTGTTGGAGAGTCACACATGTGACTCCAAATACCATCCCAGAGACCTGAGGCCAGGAGGCCTGCGGGAGCGGATCATCCGCCTCAGAGAACGGTAAGGGCTCGGGTGGAGAATAGATGCCCCTCAGTCTCAGGAGCCCCAGTCTGGCTTGAGGAACTGGATTTTCAGGATATAGCCCCGACATCTGTGGAAGGGTTGTTATCTAATCCGGTAGGATGACAGTTAACCCTTCTCCTGCCACGCAGATGTTTGCCTGGCTTTCTCTGCTGAGTAGTTAAAGACTTCAGAAAGTACTACATATTTTCCTTTCCTTCACCCCGACCTACAGGCAGGGAAAACTGATTAAGGAAAGAGGAGGTTCACCAGACCTTGGAGAGGGCCACGCGCCTCTGCAGAGCCCACTCGCCTTAGCCCGTGGATTGTGTGAGAAGGAGCCTCGCCTTAGAGTCCTACCCACTGAGCGTGACCTAGGCCTGGAGCAAGTCACAAGGAAAACAGCTTCCTGATGGGTTCCCAGGGAGTTGGTTCAGTATGAACAGCCAGGGTTTGGCAGGGAAGGTGGAAGAGTTAGTTCATAAAGGCATGTTGGCAAGCTTTAGGGCTGGTGATAGGAGAGTTTAGTTTGGGCTAGAGAAACTGGGACTCAGTGTCACTGTCTGCCCAGAGAAAATGGATACAAGCAAAGCATTTGGAAACTAGCCAAGCAGTGACACAGAATGGGTCCCAGGAAGAAATAGATGCAGAGGAGAGAAAGAGAAGCATTCAACTGCAATATAAAAAAGCTACCCCCTCAAACTTGAAAAAGCTGAGGTGAATTATGAACCTAGCCGGAAAGGGTGGGCGCAGACTGTGTGCGTCTTGGGGAAATTAAAATGCGTGGGGCCCTTCAGACTTTTGCTCATGCGATAGTAAGCAAACTGCCAAAGGGCTGCTTTTGTAGGTGGAAGACTAACTGGTAAAAAAGAAAATACGAGTTAGGAAGCTGGTAGAATCCGAACAGAACCAGGACAGCAGCCGGGCGGACCTGGAGGAGCCGGCTAAGAGGAGCCAGCAAAAGTGGGAGTGGCTAGGCCAACGCTCCCTCACACCGGGCTTAAATCAGGGCTCCTGAGTGTCTGCAGGACACTTCTGTGTCCAAACCAGACACGATTCTTCCATTAGACCAAGCCTAGAAAGAGGAAGCTAGATTTCAGAAGAGCATTGTGAAGGTCAAGAAAGCCACCTCTGAAGCTCGATGCTGAGTGTGGCCCAGTGTGACTCCCGTGGCCACCAAGCCTGCCGCTGGGCACCTGCTCAGAGGCTTTGTGTGCTGCCTTCTGGTGTGTGTGTGGGGGGCTGGCTGCATATTACACATCAATACTCCCAACACCCAGATGACAGAGCTCTGAAGCAGTTACAGTGGCCACCAAGGCCCCAAGAGAGCCGGAGTTTTTAATAGTTTATACACCACTGCCGGTTGATGTTGTTTTGCAGCTGTGAAAACACCCGCCCAGATACTACTGAGACTGTTTCCTTCTGACTGCGTGAAACAACGCACACAGAAAATGGCCAGATGTGACTCACAAGTTTAATAGGCCCTGTATAATGGATAGAGCAGAAGAGCTAGGATCCCTTTGCCTCAGGGAAAATTCATCAGCACCATAGCAAGTACCTGCTGATGGAGAGGACCAGGTTCCTGGTGCTCAGCGCCAGGGCTGATCGTGCTCTCTGTTGGCTATGAGACATAAAACCAGCACTATGGAAGAAGCTTAACAAAAGAAACTCTGAAGGACAGCCTCTCCAAGTTTTTCTGTAATGGATTCTGCTGAAGAACAGATGCAGCTGCCTCCGAGATTCAGAAGACTGGGAAGGTTCTCCAGTGGTTTGCAAATCAGAAGCACCTTAACTCTCTGAGGTAAGTTCACTAGTGTTTATGAAAGTCCACCTCAGCCAACTACTAAAAAGCCAAGTGTTAGAACTTTGTCCAGAAGTCTCTCTCTCTGAAGGCACCTGCCTGAAGCGGAGGAACTGGAGTCCAATAGACAACTTTCACCTGTTCAGTTTCCCAGCCAGCCTGCTGGGCCGTCAGTAGGCAAAACCACATCCAATGTGTGTGTGTGTGTGTGTGTGTGTGTGTGTGTGTGTGTGTGTGTAACACAGAAAGTTGTACTCATATAAGCACCATATTCAGATTTGATTGAAGTTGAAACTCTGGAGCAAGAAAACGGGTGGAAAAACATGTTCTAAGAACGTTTAAGTGGAAATGCGCTTTCCCAGAGGGAGAAAACCTTGTACCACCTCCCTGCCGGTGGCCAGGAGGTCGCAGTTGTAGAAGCGCAGGAGATCGACTTGGCTCGGTGTTCCCTAGCAACACTGTAGATGAGGGATATATTTAGGGTCCAAAGCATTTAGCTGCAGTTCTTAGACAAATCTTGCTGCAGTCTGGCCAGTTAGAGTGGAGAGCTGCAGGCGTCTGTAATGTTATGTAACACATTTGTGTTGTGAGTCAACGTTTTGTCTTTATGCATTTGATAGACGGTCACTTTGTTATAGTCTTGCTCAGGAATATGGATTTGGCCATTCGACAAATAAGTCAAGCAGCAGGGATGTCTAGCAGGGGAGGTGTGGGGGCAGGGTGTAAACAGCTGCAATTCACAGTTCATGTAGTCAGTTACAGAAGAAACTAACAGTGAAGTTGCTTCAAGATTGGATCATAAGGTTACAGAAAGAAAGCCTGTTTTCACACAGTCACCCTTAGTTTGTCCAGTAACCATACAGCAGTTGCCTGATCAAATGACTACACAAAATATTTGGGCTCCAATTGAAATGTTAGATTTACGAAGGTTTAAGGAGGCAATAGTATCTTATGGCATGCGTTCCCCATATGTAAAGCAAATGTTACCATGAAACCTCTATCCACCAAACCTTGCCAGTGAGCAGTATCTAAACCGTGACATTATCAGACCACCTTAGGACCTCGGGAAGCGTAAGTTGACCCCCTTAGTGCTCGCACATAGGAGTTCTCTAAGATGGGAAAATTCTACACAGAAACAGGCTGCTCAGGTTCTGTATTAAGAGTTGAGACCAGTGTATGAAAGGTGCCTTAGCCCCCGCAGCTCCTTCTCAGGGTACTGTGCTTCATGGGAAGGGCCACATGGCCCACAGCAGCGACAAAAAGCCTTCAGAGTAAGGACTCTAAGTCTTCTCCCTAGGTTCAGAAGAAAAGAGATTTTTTTTTTCCGCCCTCAAAAATTTCAGCTCTGGGAAAGTCTTCATGTACTCTGCTGTGAAAACTGTCATGAACTGGTACTTTAGAAAGGTTGAAACTTTGTTTTATTTCTTTAAGTTTTTGAGAGCCCCCTTTCTCTTAAAACTCCTTTTATTTATGCGTCCCCCACTCCCCTTAAGCCTTAGCGGGGGCACGTTTCTCAGAACTGGTGAGGCGCTGCACCTGCTGCACACAGGGCTCGCTCTAGAGTGGAATCCTGCTTTGGTCGCATGCTCATGGCCTCTGACAGAGAAATTATAATTTCACCCAAAACAGGGCAGTGCCACTTGTCCTTGAGGAACAGATCTGTGTCATGTTTGTGTGACAGCTATCACCCCTTTGAAAAATAGTCATTTGTCACTAAGGCGTTTTAAAAGTTGAAATTAAACCTGCAAGTGCTTTTGCTATTTTTTTCTCTTTGACTCACTAGTGTGTGTAAACGAACAGCTTGCCATCGAAAGGGCCAGGCAGACACCAGAACAGGCTGCTCAGTCGTCTCTCAGAGGTCGGGCCTCAATTTCAGTTTCCTGAGACTTGAGCAAGCAGTTCCTGGGAGGGCCATGAACAAAAGACACAGTCCTTGCGGTAGCTCCCTTTCTGCACGTACTCTGACCGCTCAAGGTTCAGCCAGTTGTTTACTGAGACAGTCATGTTCCTGCAAAACATTTTCAGTTATGACTGGGATTTTTTTCAGCCCCCGCCCCCTTGGGGGTACACAAGAAAACAACTTCAAGTGCCATCTTCTGTAGTGTGGAGGGAATTTTAATCTTCCAGACTCCCTTCAATGAGTAGCTCGCAAAAGCCCTCGCCCACACCTCATCGTGAAGTAAATGGGTCAGTAAACCCAAGTGACATGTATAGTTTTTGGTCTTTCAATCGGAAAGCTGTAAATGCTCTCCAAAAGAACTGCGCTTTTCCTGCCTAAGTGAGCACTGGCTACGGATGAGTTTGCTCCTTCCCCCCTGTGGGAAGCCGTTTCAAGCGATCATTTTAAGACAAATGTCAGTTTGACCTCGTCTTCTTACAATATTGACTTTTGTTGTTACCTAATGCGGCTCAGTGACCCCCAAGCTTGTCTGGTGACTATTTTGAATCTTAAGAAACATCTGAGGGTGGCATCAGCCTAAGCGTGATGAATCAGTCAACTCAAGGATTGGCAGATTCTTGGTACATTTCAGCTCAGGGAAACCTGACCCAGATTCCCTTCATTTATAGCTCTTTCAAAGCCGGCATCCTGCCTGTCAGACACATCAGGTTTTATCTTAATAAGATAGGAAGTGATTCTATTTTGCTTTTCAGGAAGGAATTAATATTGGATTCTTTTTGTTTATATTTTTTTGAACATCGTCTCCCACTTTATGTAACTTTTCTATTATGTTTAAGCATGGTCGGAAGGTTTTTTCCTAATCAGCATGTGGCCCTTTGCCCACCTGCCCTGTCTTCTAAGATGATGCTGAGACTTGCCACTTTGGGTATCAGGTGTCCATCACTAGCCAGGCATATGTGAGCACATAAGCTTTCAAAAATAAGCAAATGAGAAGACACTTTGGGCTGAAAGGATCACTAGCTCCTCCCCAACATTGCTTCAGTGTATTTCTTATGGAATGAATTCATGGAAAGGACAGTTTAAAAATTGTGGATGTGAATACATTTCTGAAATAAAAATTTAGACTGTAAAATAGTTTTACAGTAAAAATATTTCCATTCGTTTTTTTTTTAACCCCCGCTTATATGTGAGCTCGTCTGAGATTTTTACTCCCAGTGGATGCACCTTAGTTCCACTGCTTCTCTTGTGGATTCTTGGGGTCCTGCTTCTCCCACATTCTCTACAGCCCCTGCCTTGTCCTTTGAGGGCCACCTATCTGTCCCCTGATGCTTGGCATTTCCTAGCCATTGATTCAGTACCTCCTTCCTTCTCAGCCACACCATTCCTGTCCAGGACCCTTTTCCTGAGGTGCGCCTGGCCTGCAGAATCCTTTAACTGGGCTCTCAGCTCCGGAGCCCCTCAGATGCCACCTTAGGGGGCATATTCCCAGGAAACATTCTGAATAGATAGTCCTTTGGGTGATAAATATCCAGTGACTCCCCACTGCTGACAGATTAAAAGTCTAAACTGTTTACTGGAGCTCAGGAGACTCCAAAGCCCACTTCTGGCTCCACCTGCCTCATCTGAAGCTTTTTGATTCTGCACAACTAACCTTATTTGTTCCTGAACATGCCACGTGTCCTCTGCTTAGGTTTCTCCAAGGTCAACGTTCAGGGCAAGTGCCACTTTGAAGTGGGGACGTTCTCCACTGCAGGTTAAGTAAGTCTCCTTGGGTTTTATGGTTTGGGGAACTGAGATGCAATTCCACTTTGCAAGATTTCCTTGGAGGCCAAAGGGTTTGGAATCATGGGATCCTTTGAGCCTGCCAGCATCAGCCTTCGGATCTCAGCTCTGTTTACTGCATTGTTCTGGGATTAAGAGGCAATGTTGGGGCATTAGTAATTTGATTTTGTGGAAGAGTTTGACAAGGTGTTCCGGGGAGAGCCAGCCTGTGGATGGCAGACACATACATGTTCACAAGTATGTCTTAGGACTTCTGATATTCTAGACATTCCTCTGGGCCAGTGTCCACCCTCTTGTCTGTACCCACTCTTCTCTTTTTATTTGCCTTTATTTTCCTCAATTACTCCTTGAACTGGCCCACCCCTCCAAACCCCCCTTTCCCCCCAAATATCCTATCCTCCTCCACTGTGTGCGGTTAACTCCTCTTCTCTCAGGCTCCACATGGGCTGCATCAGGCTCTGGAGAACCCCCCCCTAAGCCCTGGCCAAATCCTCCATCGTCTGCCCTGAGCAAATAGCGTTGTTTCTCTGAGAAGGGGCCGAGTATTCAGATTGTTCGAATACGCTTGGCCACATGCCTACGGTGGCCACTCAGTGCAGGTGTGGGGTGGGCACAGAAGCTTCCCTCCCTTTTCTGCCTGGATCTTGCGCTGGAGCAGCAAAAGCCAAAGGTTTGCTTTCGCTGGTGTCAGTGGCAGTTGTGAGGAGGTTTTGCCTCCATGGGGCTCTGGGAATAGGTGGAGAGAGGTGGGCCACGTCTAGTTACTTATGCCTTGTTGTAAGAGGGGAAGTCTTGTACAAAAGGAGGAGACAAAAGAAGAGGGAAATGAAACAAGGAGAGGAGCCCCAGCGCTCTCGGAAGGAGCGGGAGCCCGGCACTCCAGGAAAAGCAAGGGAAGGGATGTGATCGCATCCA
Source organism: Peromyscus eremicus (assembly GCF_949786415.1). Classification (NCBI taxonomy): domain Eukaryota; kingdom Metazoa; phylum Chordata; class Mammalia; order Rodentia; family Cricetidae; genus Peromyscus; species Peromyscus eremicus. The sequence goes on along the minus strand of NC_081416.1, from coordinate 124,416,544 downwards.
TTCCCCGGAAGCGGACTCCGAGTCCTGCTCTGTGCCAGGCACTGTTCTAGAAACTGAGAACGCCTGGGACCATAAAGCATGTCTTGCTTTCTGCTTTTGTAGGGATTTTTGCCACACAAAACACAGGCACCAAGCTGCTACGAAACAAATAAACAAACCCCTCAAAATCTGTGGTTGTGCTGAGAGTTCCAGGAAAGATGATGGAGTGGCTCCCTCTTGTTCCACGTAGAGTTCAAGACGTGGTCAGCCTTGACGCTGACTAGAGACAGGGAGAGGCAGGTGCTGGGCTAATGGAGCACCAAACCACGTCTCAGGAGAATGACTAAGAAATAGGATGTGTTCTGAGTACATCAAGGGGGAAACCTTCCTAACAAAGAGCATGGAGCCAGTTTCCCAGTTTCCCAGTTTCCACGTCCCTCCCGGGGAACGGGCTCTCCAGAGGCTAAGAGAGCTTTATAGTTTCATCCTTCGAGGAAAAGTGTGGGGGCTTTGAACAGGTCCACCTGGAGTATTTCTTATTTACTTCACTTAGCAAGAAGCAGCCTCTCGTGTGGACACAAATGATTCCATAGTCTTCATCTGGATCCAGGTTCATCCCAGAAAAATGGAGAGTGAGGGCCATCGAGAGTTTAGAGAGTTTCACCCTATGGATGGTCCAGACAGCATCAACATCCCCGTGGGGCAACTTCTGTGATTTTTATTTAAAACAACAACAACAAAAAAAAAACCCCAAACGTTTTGTAAGTGAGGGAAATGTACTAGGAATTCCTGGTGAGAAAGGGCTTGTAGGACGGTTGACTTTGTGGGGGAATCCTTCAAGGCCGTCTTCTCTCAAAGTGTTTCTCTGTCTTGACAAATAGCGTCAGGGCGGCACTCTCCCACTTGGATGCCCCACCAACAACTTTATCACCTGATATTTCCCGAGGAAGCATGGATGTCACTTGTCAAGGGTCGGTTTAACTCATCTGGGTTGCCCTTATTTATTTTGAGAGAGAGTGACCCTTCAGGGTGCCTGGGTCCTGGGCTGTGACTCTTGTCTATGAATCTATCAGAATGTCAGCTTGGGGTCTGAGCTGACCTGCCTGGGATGTACCAGTGACAGAAAGCAGCATGGAGACCTGGGCTAATTCTTCTGGGATTCCTCTCTGTGACTGCCTTTGCCCAGTGCCACCCTGTTCTCTCTGTGATGTCTTTAAGATGACTGTTTTTGTTTGTTTTATTGTTTTTTTTTTGGCTTTTTTTTTGTTTTTTAAATTGTCTTGCCATCTTTTTCTCATTGGCTCCAACTGACAGTTTCACCTGCCTGGTAAACCATTTCTAGAAGCGGCAATCTTAGCACCTTTTCCCGGCCCAGCTTAAGCTTGGGAGTTTCTCACCAGCTTCCGAGATGCACACACTGGGAAAATGCAGCAGAGCTAAAGGGCAGATGGCAGGAGCCCTGGGCTGAGAGCAGAGGATAGCACATGGGTTATCACCCTAAGAGCCTGGAGTTTGCCCCTTTAATCACCTGGTAGACAGAGCCAGCCCAGGAGAGAAGAGTTATTTGTACTAAAGGGACCTGGACATTCTGGCAGACCCGAGAAGATCTAAGTAGGTAGGTCTTGCTGACTTATGGCCCCTGGCACTGAAGTCTTTCTTTCTGTCTAAAGATTTCCTTGGCCTTGGACTTTTATCAGTTTTTGATGTGGAGGGAAAAAAAAAACCAGGCTTCTGCCAATGGGAATGTTGGATGGAGACCTTCATGCTTTCTTTGGTCCTCCCACAGCATCCTGGGGGAAAGCGTACCCTTTGGAAATGAGCCAACTGGCCTTTTGGGGAACCGGCTTGGGTAGCTCTGCTAGCATGGTGCCTCCTCATGTCCATAGGTCAGCTTTCAGTTTTTAAGATGCTTATCTATCTACTCATTTATTCATTCATTCATTTCACAAATATTTGCTTGAGCAGCTCCTAAGTGCCAGCTCCAATGTTGGACATCAGGGATGTACCAACCCCCACCCTCCCTCAAACAGACAACTACAAAAATAAAAGCCCCACTCATGTGGATTTCATGTTCTCAGGCCTGTTTTTACCCATGTGAGGGTGACTTTGGGCATCTTTCATTCTCCCATGTCATCTGGGTCGAGTTTTGTTCTCCTTGTGCTACAAACCACCTTTCCCCCAGCACTTGCCTTGTTTTTAGGCAAGAATGATTCTCTCCAGTATCTGCTAATAAACCAGGGTGTCTGGAGTCTCCCCAGCTCTTACCACTAGCCCTTGGAGCTGCGGGGAGCTCCTTCTACTTAGATGACACCTGCAGGAGAGAGCAGCTTGTACGGACGTAAGCGCCGCCTTTCATCAAGAGGAGAGTGCTGTGCAGAGTCCAGGAGGCGGGCTACCAGACAGATGGGCAGAGGCAGCCTGGCTTATTGCCTGGAAAGTCTAGGTGCAGCAGAAGTTCTGAGAGACCCATTAACAACAGTGCAGGGCTCAGGTGTCTGATTTCACCAGAGCACAGACATCGAGAGAGACTTTCACTCAGCTGCAGCGTCTTCTGGACACTCATTGGCATCTTATGTCCAGTTCATGGATGCAGAAGTGCTTTGAATGTATTTGCATTATTGCAATGTAACACGTCTCAGAGTAGCTACATGACCGAGCCCACGTGTCATCAGTGAAGCTGTTGCCCAGGAAACTGGTGGTCCCCTGAATCAGTCCCTCCTGCCAGTCCTGGCACTTGTTTGCTGAGGCTGGTGAACCACATCACTTTGCTCCAGGTTACAGATCTTCAAATGCCAAAGCGCACCTTTGGATTTTGGCCACTTAAGAAAAGGGGCTCTGACTGTCCCCTGGCTTTAGCCTTCTGCTTGAATTCCTGATCCCTGTGTTTAAAATTGGGAAAGGCAGCCCCACATCTTCTCCCTAGACATTCCAGTCACATAACCATTGTCATCTGTGCTCCTCTTCTGAATGCTACCACTGAGCCTTCCTCTCTCCTCTGCCTCCCTAGGGTTCTCCCCTTTGTTAGGAAAAACAACACAGGCCTCTGCCTTAAGCTTGCACGCCTGAACCACTTCTGGTGCTCAGCAAAGTCAAGGCACTTAAATTCACCAAATCCACCCTCCCGATTGGAAACTGGGGGCCAGAAAGGGAGAGAACTGCCAGGGTGATTTTTTTACACCCCTAGATCTTGAATATATTTTCAAAGATGTTTGATAGTCATGCCCAGTCATCTGTTAAGCCGTGTGTCCAGGAGTAGTGGATCTCTTGGTCAGCTTGGGACAGTCTCAGTGAGGATGAGGTTAGACCACCATCCTATTGCCACTGAAGATAATTTCCGGGAAAAGGGGAGAGTTCCCTCGGGTCTGGTGAAGCTTCTGTGTCAC